>NC_080851.1:1205000-1805000 GCF_030435755.1 Ochotona princeps
ACTGCCATCACAGCCTCAGAGCGGAGGGCACCTCCCACTGCATGGCCACAACACAGACTGTCATTCACGCTGGGGAGGGTCCCTCATGGGACCCGGCTGCCAGGGCCCTGCATGGCTGAGGCTTCCAGAAGGGAAGAGCACCAGAGCAAACCAACACTAGGTATCTGGTATGTGCCTCCCCCTGTGCTGGCACTTACTTCTTGTGGCTGCCAGGCCTCTTCTGCTTTGGAAGTCTCTGCCATGCTCAGGTTGGAGATGTGAGCAGACGGCCCTGGAGAGACAACCCAGTGCATCCTGGAAACTGCAGATGCAGGCACAAGGGCCCTGTGAGCACCTTATTCTGGGAGTCTCTGACTTGGAGACACCTTGCGTGAGGCTGCATTGTTCTGTGATTCTGAAACAATTATTTCTTTGAGAGTTGGAGAGACAAAAAGAGGTAGATAGAGCTTCCAGCTGCTGGTTCACTTCCCAGGTGCCCGGAGGAGCCAGGGCTGGCCTGGGAAGCAGCCGAGTGCCCAGAACTCCACCAGGCCTCCCATGAGGACAGCAGGAATGCTGCTGCCTTCCACAATGTGCAGGCACAGGCAGCTGGAGTCTGGAGCCAACGCCAGACATGGGACCCAGGGGCTGTTTTAGAGGACACAGGTGTTCGGGTCACACGCCCATGTGTATCCAGGTCCCACACCAGTCAGAGACCAGCAGGCAGGGGTGAGCAGGACACAGCGACCCTAACTGGAAACTGCTTCCCTCTGATTAACTAAGCCTACTCCCCTCGCTCAGTAAAGGATCCCAACGTGCATGGTGGGCAGAGGAACAGACTTTTCTTGCTGTCACTGTGAGTAGAGGGCCAGAAATCTCGGGTCTCACCTTCTCCAGTCCTCTCCTGCGAGGAGGCAGAGAACGCCTCCCACTCAGGAGCACACGTGTGAAAGCACAGCTGGATTTAGGCCTTGGGGAGGGAGTGTCATCACCACACTGAGTGGTGTGAATGCAGGAGTGCTTTACCCGTGTCCTTGAAAGGCTGGCAGCCACAGCAGCAAGCCCACTGCCCAGCTCTGCAACCAGCGAGGGCTCACGTGGGAGGAGCTTCCTGCTGCTCACTGGTGAGGGCCAGCAAGAGGCCTGAGCGGAAGCCAAGCATGTCGGAGGCACCCTCTGCCTGCTGTCTTCTGCCTTGTGTTCTTGATGACCTCGGCAAAGAAGTGCATTTTCATGGCAGACACTTCATGTAAGAGAGAGCACGAGCCTGACATTGTGCCAGAATCTTGCTTTCCCAGCTTCCCGGCTGCTGTGGCCTTGCCTCTGGCATGCAGACTGGGGAGCAAGCTGGGGCAGGACAGGGTTCCTTGGCTGTTTGGGGGTGTGGGGTACTATTAAATGGTGTGATTGATTGATTTTCATTTTACTTCAAAGGCAGAAAGACATACAGCAATCTTCCATATTGACTGGTTCACTCCCCAGAAGCTTACAATGGCTGGGACTGGGTTAGGCCCAACCTGGGAGTTTGGGAGCCTCCCAAGCACCTGAGCTGTCCCGCCTCCCAGGGTCAGCATTCGCAGGAAGCTGGGTTGGAAGCAGAGGACACAGGGCTGGAACCAGGGTCTCCAACATGAGGCACAGGTGCCCTTTTGGTCTGAATCTGAGAATATTTGCCTCCTGCACAAATCCAAATGCCCAGTGGCCATCGGGTTGCCTGCTTCCAGAGTGTCCCAGCTGTGCTGGGGCCGAGCAGCCTCCGGAGGTGCATAGCACTCACACCTGTGAGACAACCTGTGCAACTTGCCAGTTAACTCAGGGAGGGCTTAGCCCTCCACTCAGCAGCCACTGGTCCTCCGTGGCCTCCCCCGGCTCTGGGGTGAGGCTGGCCTGCTCATCCAGCTGGTACTGCAGCGATTCCTCTTGGCTGTCTGCTGCCTGCTACAGGGCTAGGAAGGGTGTTCCAAGACTTCAGGACGCCTGAATTATTGCATGGGACAGGGTGCAGCCTGCTGCAGCCTCATGTAGGAGCAGGCATACTTTCTGTTGGTGCTGCTTCTACCGCAGGAAATGCATACGGTGCAGCTCTCATTTTGAGCCTGGGTGCAAACCTGGTTCTCACTCAGGGCATCATCCCTGCTCACTGACTTTTTTGTGTCCTCAGTACTCATACTCAGTCCAGTACCTCCCAGACTTCCCATCTGCCTATCCTGGCATCTCACGCCCTAAGGCAATCTACATGATTCTGTTTGCTTGGAATCTTTATTTTCTACTCTATGGACACAATCGTGTCCTTCTGTGGGGGTCCACACTCTGGGCGACCATCATCCTCCCAGACCTAATATAAGCCTCTCTGTGTCCCCTGTCAGGCGCCACCCTGTGCTGCTCAGCCCAAGCCACTCAGTCTCTGAGTTCCTTGCTCAGCTCACAACAGTCACCTGTTCTCTGGGGGCAGTTGTACCAACCACAGCTCCCTCTGGGCTGGCACACTGCAGAGAACAGAGTGTCTCCCAACATGGTCATCCAGGTTGGTTTCCACTCCCGGGAGGTAGTTAGCGCAAGTTGCCAGGCAGGTGCAGCCACATTGAACAAGACTGGCTCGAGCTGTAACTCCTATCCCAGCATGGCTCGCTGTCTGCTGCAAGTGTACCAAGCCTGCTTTCCATTCTACCTCGCCCAGGTCGCTGATAAAGCTGTTAAACAATACTGGGCACAGTTTTCCAAGCCCTGCAGAACACCTGCTCTCTCAGTGCAGGTCTCACTGATCAGGAGACAGCCATTCTGTTCACTTGGAGCTCTGGTTGGAGGTCCTAAGCCCTGCCATGCCATCTCTCTGGGCTGGCTGTTTCTGAGTGTTCTGTGGCTGAGTCACAACAGTTAGAATTACAGATCAATATGTAACGGATGTAAAGTCATTCACTCTGTCAAAGATAAGACCTATGAGCACTGATTCACATGTAAGAGGCAGTCAGGTAGTGAACTGTTGCACAAGAGGACGAAGCCGAATCGTGCAGCCCGCAGGCTCTGAGGACTTCCCAGGGGGTGCACCCTACACGTGACAATGGTGCTGTGTTTACAGTCCATACACTCTCCCCTTTGTGCCTGGAAGCTTGGCTTCCTGAGGGGCTCACACCTTCACATTCCTGAGTCAGGGATATGTTCATAAGTCACAACCCTGACGTGAATCTAACCACAGAGGCACACACGCATACATACGGCGGCATGAAGAGTCAGGTCCTCTGAGCGTGCAGCCACCAGCACCACCTGGGGCTCTGGGAGCCAGTGTGGCCCTCGGGGCTATGGGGGCAGATATGCCACAGGTATCCCCTGTTGAACGCTGTTGCTGGGGATCCCTGGCTTTAATAACAACTGCCCCTCTGCCTTCACCCCAACCCCATCTCCAAATCTCCAAAGCAGCTATTCAGGCACACCCACTACCTGTAACAGTCTTGTGAGCTCTGAGCAGGGCTGGGCTCAGGCCCCATCTTTCTCCCAATTGTGCAAACATGAGCAATGACTTACCTTCCTAGTTCCTCTTTCTGTGAAATAGAGGGAGAAGCATGACTTGGTTGAGGGATTTTGAGTCATCTGGACAATTGTGTGCCCTCACAGCTCCCCCACACTTGCTCCTCCCACGGATGCCTGGTCCGTGGTGTGTGGCTGACGCTGGGCACTGGGAGGCAGGAGTGAGTGCCACCCTCTCTTGCCTGGGAGCTGCCTAGAGAGGGCCCTGAACGTGGCAGGAGCCTGTCGTTTTCCCTGAGTTCATGCACAATCAGTAAACACATCTGGATTTGAAAACCAGCAGCCCTTCCACTCGTCCAGCTACTTCCCAAAGAAGGCCTCCTGCCCACGCTCTCACACAGTTTACACCTGAGCAGGCCAGACCGCAGCCACGGACAGCCTTCCTGGCTGCCTCATACCAGAGCTGGCTGTCAGCCCACAGCAAGAACCTGCAGCAGTACAGGAAACACCAGCAGTGAATTCTCAGGAGGCCTTCAGAAAGTTCCTAAGAAATGTGACTCCGTTTTCCATGAACTAACGTTGTCTTGTCTAGGAAGGACCGAAAGGAGGGGCATGGGCCAACTGCCCACCTAGTGTGGGGGATGGAAGCACTGGGACTGCAGGCTGTGAGGACACAGGGATGGATGCCTCCTCAGGCAACAGCAGGTGTTTTATAGACGTGGTGTAAGCCAATATTCACAGTCAGCTAGAAGTGCAGTCCCTCACGTGGCCCCTTGCTCCAGAGCCCAGGGAGACAGCAGGAAGCCAGATGGAAAAGACAGAACCTCCTGCAAGCCCGTCCCTGTCAGTGGTGAGGGTCCAGAAACTCCTCTGAAGTGGGACGTTTCCCTCTCGCATTCGGCACCCTCAGGGGTTGGAAGCTGGCAGCCAGGGTGTCCACTCCAGGGAAGCTTGCTGTGGTCCACAGACTGTGATCCAGTGTCATTGATGCGTACTTGACATATGACAAGCGGTACACGTTCCCCAAGTCTGCTGAGCTCCATCCTGACACAGACACACAACATCATCCCTCAGCAAGTGCTCCCTCCTACTGCTTTGCCCAGCAACCATTCGTCCATTCCCCACCACTGGCCATGCCCCACATCTCCATGCTTTTCCATGAGCGGAATCCTTCAGCTGCGGTTTGAGCCTGCTGTGAGCCCTCACAGCTCCTCCACACTTGCTCCTCCCACGGATGCCTGGTCCGTGGTGTGTGGCTGACGCTGGGTCCTGGGAGGCAGGAGTGAGTGCCACCCTCTCATGCTGTGCTTATTTTTTCTGTTTATCTGTTGTACTCCTGGGTTGCCCCAGCCTGGGGCTGTTACAGGTAAGACTGCTAAGAGCACTGGTCTGCGTATCTTCATGTGAATGCACGCTCCCATCTCCTAGACAAATACATGGCAGAGAAATGGCTGTATCTTTGTAGCCACACGCTCCTTTCCAATGACTTCCAAACTATCTTCCAGGCATCATCATCACATGTTCCAAGAGAAGTAGCTCCCCACTGTCCACTACCCTAAGAGGGGTGCATGTGATTTCATGTGCCTTCAATTTGCACGACCACCAAGCCTCAGAGATTTGAACATCTCCTCATTGCTTATTGTGAATCAGCGCATTTGCCTTTTGTAAAATATATTCTCTTTTGTTTACACTGTTATCAGGTTTCTTTTTGATATTAATGAGCTTTAAGAAATGTTCCTGTGTATGTGTATAGAATTGTTATAATTCATATATTACATGTAATATAAATCATGCATCTGATATGCCCATTGCCAATATTTTCTCACTCTCTGGCTTTTCTCATCATCTTCCAGTCTTCTGTTTGGAAAACTTTTTGAAATTTTTGGAAGTATGTACAGAATCTGTAGCTATGTGACCACTCTCATTCTTAATACCCACCAATAATTCGTATCTCTTCTCTCTTGTTTTGTGTAACCTCTTTGGAAGCTCGCCATTGTCATGGTCTTCTCAAAGAACCAGTGTCAGGTTGCACTGATGACTTCAAACTGTTGTGTTTTCTCCTCCCGTGCTCTTCACGGCTTCCTCAGTTTAGCATTCTCCAGCTCCTCAAGGGCAGGGTTGTTGGCCTCACCTGCGTCCTTCTTCATGCACTTCTCTGGGGCAGTGCACTTCCCACAGGGCAGCGTCCAGTCCACATGTGGCACTGCACTTCCCACAGGGCAGCGTCCAGTCCACGTGTGGCAGTGCACTCCCTCAGACAGCGTCCAGTCCACGTGTGGCACTGCACTCCCTCAGACAGCGTCCAGTCCACGTGTGGCACTGCACTCCCTCAGACAGCGTCCAGTCCACGGTGTGGGCAGTACACTCCCTCAGACAGCGTCCAGTCCATGGTGTGGGCAGCGCATTCCCTCAGACAGTACATAGAATGGGAAGCCAACAACCTGCCCTTGAGGGACTGGAGAAAGCTAACCTGATGAAGCCATGGAGCACATGGGATGTAGAGCCCTGGTTGGCCTCTTGCTCCTGTCTGACTTGGTATTTGATTCTTGGGTTCTTTAGATAATCAGTTGCTCTGGCTGCCTCATCAGAACAACCTGAGCCTGTCTGACTGACCATCTGACCATTGAGCACTGTGGGAAAGCCCACACCCTGACACTCTGTTTCATGCCAAAAAGTACTTACGCCTCACATAACATCACCTGTGTGAGGGAAGCCAGAGCGATTTTCATACATAGATTTCAGTCCCATCCAAGATATCTCAGTAAATATTCCAAAATCTGAAGAAAGCCCAATTTCAGAACCTGCAAGCATTGTCCAGCGAGAGGACTCAGGGCGTCCTAGGCAGGTGGGCAGGCTGAGCAAGGCCGACTCGGGCGGACCTGGCCCTGCTCTTGCCTCTTGCCTGCTGCCGCCCTTCTGCACAGAGCAGAGAATTCCTGACTCAGCCCCGGCCACTGCAGCCCTCTGGGGAGCGGCCAGCGTGTGGGCAAGAAGACCAGCCTCTCTTTTCCTGCCCCTTTCCCACTCTTTCTCCCTCCCTCTCTGTAAGTTTGCCTCTAAAATAAATAGGCGTGATAGGCTGGTGGCTTGCACGCCCCAGGATCCCAAGTGGGCGCTGGTTCGTATCCCAGCTGCTCCACTTCCCATCCAGCTCTCTGCCTGTGGCCTGGGAAAGCAGAAGAGGACAGCCCAAACTTGGGGGCCTTGCAGTCATGTGGGAGACCCGGAAGAAGCCCCTAGTTCCTGGCTTCGGATAGGCTCAGCTCCAGCCATTGCGGCCACTTAAGGAGTGAGCCAGCGGATGGAAGATCTTTCTTTCTCTCTGTCTCTCCCTCTTTGTGTATATCTGCCTTTCCAATAAAAAATAAATGAATCTTTAAAAAAAAAAAAGAATTATAGTTTCAGTGCTTTCTCTAGAGCCGGCCCCGTCCCAGCTTTTCCTGGCAACGGTGAATGGCATTGGAACATAGAACACCATAGGCCCCATTGCATCTGCAGGTCTCATCTTTCATTCTGCATTACCAAGAAACAGAGACGTCCCTGCCCAGAGGAACACCGAAGTGTTCAGGTGGGAGGGGCACCTGGGAAGCCCTGGGCCACAGCAGCTCTGACTCGGTAAGAGGCACTAGCTGCTCCCAATCCCACATGATCCTGTTAGCATCTACTGTTGGCATGTGCAGCCTGGAGTCTGCGTGGCAATGCCAGCATCAGGCATCAGCGGTGAGAAGAGCCGAGCTGATACCATTGCTGTGCAAGCACACCTGACCACATCGCGACACTGGGAAGGCTCTCTCCAGCGGCCGGTGCCACACACCTGGGCTTCATGGTTTCTAGAACAACAAGGATCATTTGTCCTCACAAATGACAAGGCTGAAGGCGCACAAGGAGCCCATGACAGCAGGTTAAGGAGGAAACAGGCGATGCAGTGTCCACATAAGGGCAGGCCAGTCTTATGGCCAGCACTCCACAAAGCCCCTTGGGCCTTGCTTCCCACTGGCTCACTAGCTTCTGTGCCAACAGCCAAGCACCTTCCTGACCTCTCTGCCTTCCCCAGCTCGCTGTCTCTGGAGGCCATGTTCACACTGCTCCCACAGGCCACAGCTCTGGGCACACCCAGGGTCCACATGCATGTTCGGCCACTCAAGGGTCACAGACCCTCCCTGTGGACACTGTGGCAGCTGCCCCTGTGGTGTATCTGTTGCAGGAGGCACGGACCATCACCTGGGGATGTCCTGCAATGTGCACGGCTGATGAACACACCCCGCCATTCCAGAGGGCCTTGGGCACACCCAGATTGTGGTGTCAGCAGGGACCCTGTGTGGTGCTAACCCACTGCTGCTGTTTGGGGCACGTGGAAGTCCTGACAGACAGACTGCTTGCCAGGCCCCCTTGTGGCGACCAGCCCTCTATTCAGGGTGACAGCTCTGTCTGTCCTGCTCCTGCACCTCACTTCAGGCACTGGTCTTTGCTTTCTAGCTCAGAGATGCCTGGAATAGGGGTGGCCCAGACAGAACAAGTTGAACTTGAGCCTGGAGGTGGTACTCTCTGAGTTCCATGAGAATCCTGCATGATGCAGGCCCAGGTCCCCACAAACCTGTGCAGGAGACTTCAGGGCATCTGGGCTCGGTCTCCAACCAGGTTGCCCTTTCCCACTGCAGTGGCCAAGGCAAGATGCCCACAGGCAGAGGCAGAAGGAGCCAGAGAGACTCACTCCCTGAGGAATGAGGAAGACCCTTACTTCCCAAGCATGGATGTAACCCCTAACCCAGAAGGCTGTGTTCAGCAAAGACTGACAACCCGGCGCCCTCAGAGATGGTGGGCACATGCGTGGACATCGCACAGAACAAATGCCATCTCTGGGCTTGCGTGATTATGCTCCATTTGTATACAATGAGTGTGTCCAGATTACTTGCCTATTTAACAGGTACTTTGTGATACGTTTTTCTCTATAAACATAAACATTCGTGTGCACAGGACACTAGGGACAAAGCTGTGCTCAGGAGCAGAGGGCCAGCAGCAGAGAAGCAGGGGAGGGTGCTGCCTGGGGGTGAGGAGGGACGTTAGAGTCAGTAGGCACAGAGCACCCTCCAAGGCACACAGGGGCTGGGAGAACAGGGCAGGATGGACACTGGGTGTCCAGGCCTTGGACCCAGAGGAAATTACCCTCTGCAGAACTCGGCCTTGGGCCGAACTAACGAAGAGTGTCAGGTGAAGCAGGCAGTGGAGTTGCCTGTGTGGGACAGACTGCCCTTCTGTACAGCCTGGCTGAACAGCAGGGCAGGCAGATCAGGTGAGCGCCCTTGAGCGAGCACCCACGCAGGTGTCCTGGTGGCCAGGCCAGGCTATGTTCCAGCCCTGGCTTGTGGGTCTCCTGATGGTATTTCTGACAAACTCCCAGATGCTGCAGAGTCCTGGGAGTCGCACTACTCATTTCCCCACGCAGATAAACGCGGCGCCACCCTGGTCACTGAGGACCTGACCTCAGACCGCGCACCCCTGCTCACAGTCGGTCCTCCAACCGTACCCCGAAGGACCTTCCCGGCGCCAGGTGGTTTCCCTTCCGTCCCCAGCTCTGTCCGACTCGGGCCCGGCGACTCTGGCCAGGACTCCCAGCTTGGTACCGAAACGAGCACACTCCCTGGGGGAGCCCAACGGCTCGAGCACCCTCGCGGCCGGCAGTCCGGTCGCCCAGCGACCCCAGCCGGGCACGCGCGCAGCCAAACCCCGGCACTGGCGGGCGCGCGCGGGGCGGAGGCGGCGCCGGGGGGCGCGGCGCCGTCGGGGCGGGGGCTCGGCGCACCTTGCTCCGGGCGCCCCCGCCCCGCGTCGCCGGCCCCTCCCCGCGCGGCAGGCGCCCCCGCCCGCCCGGGACGCTCCCAGGCCCGGCCGCCCTTTCGGCCGGACGCTGTGCTCCGCCAAGCTCGCGTGGGAGGACGATGGGTCAGCGCGGAAAAAGTGAATGAGGCCGGCGGCCGCGGCCAGTGCCTGACCCGGCCGGGCCGGAGCTCGCCCGCGCCATGGACGCGCAGCGCGCCTCGGCGGCCAAGCCCCCGAGCGGGTAAGCCGCGGCCGGCCGGCGGGGTCTGGCCGGTTGCTGGGGTGGAGACGGAGCGGGCGGCGGTGCGGGAGACGGCGGAGCGCGCCTTGAGAGCTTCGGGCGCCCTGGTTGTCACCAGGCAACCGAGTCAGGCCGGGTTGGGGCGCGCTCTTTGCGGGGCTGGGTGCGCGCGCGAGACCTCTGGGGACCTCCAATGCACAGAACTCCGCATGCGAGTCTGCGCCGACTGCTGGGGAAGCTGCGGGACCTGGGCGCTCGACTCTGGCCGCGTGGCCGAGTTGCGGCTGCCGGTGTCGGTCTCCCCTCCCTGGCCACGGAAGCTGCCCACGGGCCTCTGTTTCCCACGCATAGTATCCCGGGCCCCGAAGACCACCTTGGCGTCGCGCGACACCGACGCGCTTCCCAGGGCTCCTTGCCCTCAGCGTCAGGTGCGCGGGCTGGGCCTCGCCTCAGGTGCAGACCCCGTGCGGGAGCTGAGCCCAGCGCCGCCTTCGCCGCTGCCGCGATTCCACTCCTGCGGAGCCCTTCCTGGGCTCAGGTAGCGGTGCCTGCACCAGGCGTGCACGAATCACGCGTCACAGTCTGGATTCTGCCGGCAAAAACGATTACTTCCCCCTGTGGGACAGACAGCCAATGCTCTGAATTCAGACTCGCTGCTGATTGCGGCCATAAGGCTCCGCACCAGGCCTCGGGCCCCCGCGCAGTCCGCTCGTCCCGGGCAGACCTTCGACCTCCGCGCAGGCCCTGAGCGGGCGGCCGGGTTCTGAGTCTTGCAAATGGAATGAGGGCTTGGGGTGGGTCCTGCACCTGCTGCCCCCGCAGCTCGTGGAGGACAGATCGCCCCTCTCCGGTGGTGCCCCAGTGACTCAAGCTGAGAGCTGTGCAGCAGAAAGTTTGAGAGCGGTGCGAACTGGCCCTTTTAAAAACTTTCCCTTTAATGCCAGGAACAAGTGAGCCAGGTTAGCAAATCAAATAATCCTGACCTTGGAATGTTGAACTTGTTGTTTTTTTTTTTTTTTTTGCAATAGGCTTAGTGGTGGTTATGTAATTCTCTCTGAACTAACAGATCTCCCATAAAGAACCCAAATGCAGGAAATCCTTTTTCATGCTAATGGGAACCCCAAATGCCCGGGAAATCCAAACCCCAGTAGCCCTGAGTCTGTGCCTTCCACCGGTGAAATGCGTTCATTTGAGGAGCCTCAAGTGTTTTGCCACTACGCTTGTAAATAATATGCACAGAACATTGAAGAGGCTGGCCGCACTGTGTCCCAAGGTGTGGAGGGGTGGGAGGAGTCGTTGTGAGCCCGGCTCTTTCGTGCCTGGTGCCAGGTAGGGAAAGGAAGGGCTGCCTTCCTCCTCAAAGGAAAGCCCAGACCATGCCCAGCGCCAATCCCTGCTGCTCCCACGCCTTGTCTGAACAACGTCCAAGCAGTGTAGACAGACTGCTTCTAGCTTCTCTGTGTTAATACTTCTAGGGAGAGGGCATCGAGAGGCTAGAAAATGGGTAAGCAGCGGAAAAGAAAGTGTCAGTGCCATGTTGCCCTGCTGGAAGAGAGATATGCAGTTAACAGAGGACACCAGCAGTGCCGGTATCTGAATGTTTTATGCTGTTGGGCTGTGTGTGTGATTTGCCTGTCACAGGAGGCGGGGTGCTGCCTGACATTTCTGGCTGGAGCACCTCAGAGGGGCAGTGGAGATCCGGCTTCCTCTCTCCTCATCAGCCCGCTTGTGTTGGAGTGTCAGGCAGGGTCTGCCCCAGCTGGGTGCAGTGCCCGCACTCCAGGGAGCAGCATTGGCCCAGCTGGAAATGTGTAACTAGGAGCAGCACTGGCCCGGCTGAAAATGTGTAACTGGGTGCAGTGCCTGCGCCCCAGGCCGCAGCACTGGTCTGGCTGGAGCTGTGTAGCTGGGTGCAGTGCCCGCGCCCCAGGCCGCAGCACTGGTCTGGCTGGAGATGTGTCACAGCTGTTACCTCATTCTGGAAGAGGGGCAGAGTGTGCACAGTGTGAACCAGGGTGATCTTTCAAAGGGAACCGGAACTTGGGGCCCACTCGTGTCTGTCTCGCAGAGTCCTGGAGGCCCAGAGATGTTGGGGCGTGTGCGTTGCATGGCTGTAGGGCTAAGAACTGCCTTCGCTTGGGACTCACAGTTCAGCCTCTCTTACACTGAAGTTGTGTGTTTGTGTTAATATGATTGTTAAAACAGTGACTGTGACTGGCTTTGCTGTGTGCAAACACTGATGGGTCGGACCTGCTATGACTTATGGGGAGTCTTAGAGCTCCTCTAAAGTGCGATAATTGACAGAATATTCTAGAACACCAAGACAGTTGCCATTGGATGAAGTTGTAAAAGAGATTTGAAGTCTATACTTGCAGCTTGTCTGTTCACTTTTCTTGTGTCGCCCTCAGCATTGGTGGGTCCTTCCCGCCGTGGGGCTCCATCTCCCTCTGGGCCTGACAGAGCATTTAGAGCCTGCCAGGTGACGCTTCGTTCTTTACATTATTCCCTGTGGGAGAAGCACATATTTCTGTAGAACAGTCTCCAGAGATGAGCATGACAGAGCAGCTGGTGTGTCTGACCAGCGGCTCTGTGAAAGCAGTTGTCCTCAGGAAACGCAGCCCAAGTTTGCTGGTTGGCTTTGTCGGAATGCGATCTTCCCACAGGCGCGGCTGTTACTCATTTCCCAGCATAAATTTGTGTGTATTTAATCACGTTGTGAGACGAAAGTGATTTGAGATAAAAGCAGCTTGCACTACTGTCGCTGCGTAGGGTGGAGTGCCAGAGGCCTGTTGCCCTTGGTCTGAGTGGAGGGGCCGCCACAGTGACACCTGCCACCCAGCCTGGCAGTACAGATATGAAGGACATAGGGATAGCTGCACAGAGCGCCAAGTTTGGGGTTTTTTTTGGCTGACATGTCCGAGAATGGGTTTATGTACTTCCAAATGTAAGTTTGTATCTTGTTTAACCGAAACATTAAAAGTTTCACACTGCTTGAGCTGTATATTTAAAAGATGTCTGAGTTACTTCTGGCAATTCATTTAAGCATGGAAAGATTAAGCATGGCTTATGGTGAAGTGGAAGGTAACCTGGGGATTTTATTCTTTTTTATTATAATCATTATTAATAACAGGATTTAGGCATTTCCTGCCACAATAGCAAACAATCTGAACATTTGTAGTGTTCCTCAGCGGTTGGGTAAGGATGGTGGAATTTAAGTGTAGTTAAAATTTGGTCTCAGGGTACTTATAAGCTGTGTTCCTCCTGCCTTCAGGAACTCAGCATTCAGCCCCTCTGAGGTTTTCTTCCCTTGACCTTGTCCCATGCACAGGTAGAATGGATTGTTGAGTAGGACTGGGACCCAGCCGGTGACGGCCTCCACACACCTCCATTCTCTGGCCATCTTGAATTGATTCCTGTAGATAAAGTGGTGATCTGTGTACCTGTAGTGTGAACAGTGGTTAGAGAGTTTGTAACTACACTGTGGGGAGCTGAGGTTCTACGCTGCTTCCTTCAGAAGGAAATCCTTCTGCAAACCTCACTTGGCTTCCCGCAGGTTGACTGAGGCCAGTGGAGCATCCAACTTGCAAAACCACTGTTTGTGCCTGGCTAAATACTGTGGTGAGTTTATTGCGTCCCAGGCACTTCCCGTCCATGACACAGGAGTTGGGGTTCTGCAGCGGGAACTTCTCATTGTGTTCCCTCTTTGCTTTGCAAGACGCATGGTGGCTAGGTCATCGCCGGTGGGTGGGTCATCACCACCACAACAGAGCTGATGGAGATAATTACCCCCAAGGTCTGATGCCATCAATTCTGCACACTCCGGCATGACAAGGTGGCACTGGGTCTCCAACCACATGTGTGTTTCCTGCGGTGTGGTCTGGCTGGGTACCTGCCGCAGCAGACACCGCTCTGTGGTCCTGAGGGTTCTGACTCTTTTGTCTGGGCTCCCTCATCAGGTGGCGAGCTGTGGCTTGCCAGGACCCTGTCTCAGGCCAAGTCCAATTAGAACAAGCTTCCCCGCCAAGAACATTTCCATTACTAGAATGAAAAATGAAAGAAAAGGCTTTTCCAGCAGCTGTCAAAGTGTATTTCCTTCGGCCCCATTTGATGAGACAGATCCCCAGACTATAAACGCGTGTGCGCAACTCCTTCTGCAGGTGCACGCCCACCTCCACCGACCCCAGTGCTCTTGGTGAAAGCACATGGATGCTGTTGACATGTTTGTCCCTGGAAAAACAGCTCAAGTTTCCAGAGACCAGAGAGAAGCCAGGAGCTCCGGCTTACCTGTCTCTCCTGCTTTTCTAACCAGTAACCTCATCCTCGCCCCCGTCTTCACAGCCTGACACCAGGTGAGGGACTTTGACCTGAAGGAGTCTCCCATCGCCTTTCAGCAAAGGTACAAGGGCACCTGCTGTGGTTTCTCCCTGGCACGTGGGTGTGCTCACCCTCTGTGGGTCAGGCAGGGTATCTGCCCTGATTGGAAATGCCTCTCTCTGTTTGCTAATCCTGTCTGCCTGGCTTTTCCCTGTCAAAGGCAGTCCTGAGGGGTAGTAGAAAGAATGCTGGCTTGAGATTTGGGTCTTGCGCCAGCCACACAAGATTGCCTTTGCCCTCTAACCATGGCTCCTGACATGGGCCTGGTCCACATGTCCACAGAACTTTCCACAGGGACCAAGCGTCCTCCGTCTCCCTGAGTACCACTCAGTGGATGATATAGTGAGGATTGGGGTGAGGAGAACCTTGTGAGGCCTGAGAAGAGGCCTTGTGAGAACTGAGGGGAGGGAGGCTGAGGGGAGGGAGGCCGGGGAGAGCTGAGGAGAGGGAGGACAAGGGGAAGGAGTCTGAGGAGAGGAGGCTGGCAGGAGCTGTGTTCTGTATGGCTTTGGGATGTGTCAGCTGCCCTGCTGTGAGGAATAGGCAGTGTAGTGGTGGTGGTGGAGGTGGCAGCTGCGGTAGGGCTGTGGTTGTGAGGGGAGAAGGGTGGCAGGTGGAGGGTGGCAGGTGGAGGGTGGTGGCAGTGCATGGAGAGGAAGCTATGGTCTTTCTCGGCTGGTCCTCCAGAGCTGAGCTGAACTGCTGCTGGTTAGAGAACCGTGTGCTGTGCTGCCATGCTGGTGTGCAGCCTCAGCCACCTTAGCCCTGCCCGAGGGGCCCGTCCTTAGGAGTCCCTACAAGCTTCATATGTCCCTCAATTCAGGGCCTCTTGGCATAGCTGGAATCCCATGCCATCCAAAGAGGCCTGGAGGCGAGGGAAGGGCACCTGTGCTGGCTCCAGACTGGTGAGGCTTAGGGCATGCAGGACGAGTGGCCATAGCACTTGCTGCATTTCCTCCCACTCGGGGTCCTGGAGACTGCAGGTGCTCTGGCATCAGCAGGGCAAGGAGTCCCTCGTGGCTCCATGTGTCATTCCAGCGCTCCCTGCCAGCCCCTGGGCCCCAAGAAGAAAGTGCAGGTCTTTCGCTCCACTGCATGCCAGAGAGCGCTGGTCTGCAGGGCCCACTTTCCCCACGCGTCCTGCGGAGGAAGTGATGTTCAGACTGCAGCTTCGAAGGCCGGGTACTGCGGACTCTGGCTGGTATTGTTCTCCATACCCATGCCATGCCCAATTCTGGTCATTCCTGTTGGGCACCAGCCAGGGGAGACAGTGGAAGATCTCACACCAGTCCATAGTCTGGCAAGCCTGGGAAAGTCATGGTAGCTGGTCTTCCTGCTGGCCTGGAGGAGGTGGGTGGGGTGGAGAGAGCTTCCTGAGCAAAGGGAGGAATGTTGGAAGAACCCCTGTCCCGGGAGTTGGCAAGGGAATGGGAAGCAAAGCCAAGGGTGGGGACTTGATGGCAAAGCCAGCTGGGTGTGTATCCGTCGGCTTGTCATGACCAAGCTTCTTATGAGGCAGGGGGGTTTACTTGGGCTTGTAGTAATAGAGGCCCAAGGTCAGGACCAGGGGCTCCCTTAGTTCTGCCCTCTGCGAGATAAGAGATGACACTGAGGGTCATGTGAGAAGCCAGGAAACGAGAGTAATCGCGCACATCCCAGCTTCCGTAATCACTCATGAGGACCACCTTCGTGGGTGACTGAGGCCTGGGCCGACCTCTGAAATACCATCACTGGGCATTAGCCCGTGACTCTGGGAGTGAAATGTCTGTGTGAGTTCAGGAGTGTGTATACACGAAGTGCATGAGGGCACGTTTCTACATGGCATAGCACGTGTCTGTTCACATGTGGCACCAGGACTTGGAAAAGTGGCAGTTTTCCCTATCAGTTCTGGCAGTCCTGCCCTCTTCCCAATTCAAGGGTTTGGCAGTTGCTTTTAACATTCTGCTTGGGTGCCAGTGAGTCCACAGGAACTGTGTATGCTTCTGTTCATGTGGCTAATTTTTCAGTCGCTAAATATAGTTTGGTTGGCTAGAACCCTACTAATTAAGAGCAAAACTCACTAATATTCAATAAACAAACCAATAGGTTGGAAACAGAATGGCTGGCTGGGGCCAGAGAGCAGAGTTGGCACTCCCAGGGCGGCTGCCGCGATGCCCACTCCCCTGCCTGTCTTGCAGCTGCCATCAGGGAGAGCTCTTCTGGGGGGGTGTGGGGACCTTCTCCCCCTGTGTGTGCTGACCCGTTACTGTGTCCTGCCACAGCACACTGCCCAGGCTGGGATTGCCGAGCTCAGCTCTTGCGAGCCATCCAGCGTGACTGTGGCCCGGCGTCCCAGCCCTCTGCCAGCCCCTGGATGTGCATGCTTGGTTTTGAGGCATCTGTGGTCACCTGGGTGTCGACTTAGCTAGTTTAGAAACCAGGTTAGTTCTCACTGAAAAGCATCTCACTTTGGAAGTTCCCTGTGTTATCTAGCAATCTCTGTTTACTTCCTGTGTTGTTTCAGGGTTTTGGAATGGTAGCTTTTGGTTACAACTCCCTGAAGACAGGAAGCACAGATGTTCTCTGCAGGAATGGGCCTTGTTTGTGCGCCTGAGTACAATGCAGCCGTGTTGTTCTCCGGCAGTAGGTGTGTTCACAACAGCCGGGGCATGCACACTGGGCATGCACACTGAGACACCTAGGATCCTGCCCCCCCCCCATACATGCACACATGGGACTCTCGTCCAGGGTGCAGCGCTTTCTCCTCTGGTCACCTTGCTGTTCCCACACCACTGGGGTATGTTGGGGGCAGGGGCTACCTCTGCTGCACTGTTCAGCAGTGCTTTGCTGAAAGACCAGTGCGTGGGCAGCCTGTGACAGCACAGCTGTGTTCCGGGATATTCCCACCCCCCAGAATGCTCAGAAAGACCCCCATCAGCCCCGGAGAGCCCAGCAGAAAGTTTCTAAACAAACAGGTGGAATCTGACCCGGACTCTCCCTCCCACCCCCACCAGCAAGGTGCTCTGCCTTGATCTCGGCTGATGAATTAATAAACATCTCTTGGGCTCCCCTTTATCCGGCTGTGATGCAGCTCACTGTTCTCTGTGGATGCTCAGAGCTCCGTTTGCCCAGCAGATTTGCCCTGTCCAGGGAGAAGCTCAGGAGAGTTGCCAAGCCTCACGAACAGCAGCTGCTTCTCCCTGCCTCTGCTCTGGGGGTCGCCCCCGCCGTCCTCCTCCCCTGGACCCTGGCTCCCATCTGGGCTCTCTCTGGTTGTGAGTGTCCTGTGTGTGTCCTTGGCTCTCCCAGGTCCTGTATATGTGGAATGGCCCACAATCTCTTTTCTTTGCTCTTAAACTTGGCTTTCATCATTGTGAGGAGATGAGTTCATCCCACCTTAAGGTGCTTTGCCTGCCTGGAATGTTCTCTGGCTTCTTTCCTGTAACCAGTGGCAGCAAAGGAAATAGGAGGAGTTGAAAGAAGATGGGATACTTCACAAAGTCCATTGAAATCAAAGTTTAAAAATAAGTTTACCTTGGTACAAAGCAGTGTAAGATGTGGGCACAGCCTGTTCCTACTGTCGACTGTTGGCAAGGCTCATGTGTGCATTGAGTTTCAGTCATCACCTCTTTCTGAGCTGCTTTGCCACTGGCCTCTAGTCGGCCCTTTGCCTTTGTTTATCTGATTGTCGAAAAGACGTTTGTGTTGCAACCCTGAGTAAAGTTCTTTGCGATGATTTCTTAATGTTGACTTCTCTAAAGATTATTTATTTGCTTATTTATTTGAAAAACAATAATACACACACAGTCTCTTTTTGTGTGTGTATCTCTGTCTTGTTGTGAAAGAGAGAGAGAGAGAGAGAGATGAAGATCTTTTGTCTGCTGGCTCACTTCCCATATGGCCACACTAAGGCAGGAACCAGGGACTCCATCTTGGTCCTCCAAGCACCTGGGCCATCTTCCACTGCCTCCCAAGCACATAATCAGGCAGCTGGAGCAGAAGTGGAACAGCCAAGACTCCAGCTGGTGCTGTGGTGTGGGAGGGCAGCGTAGCTGGTTATGTCACGTGCTGGCCCCGGGTGCTGGCTTTCTGTCTTTGGGTTTCAGAAATGACTGAGTGTTTCCCTGTCTGGGCTGAGACTACAGCTGGAGAGCTCCCGGGAGTGAAGGGTGGCTGGCGTTTGAACTGGCAGCTTTGATGCAATGCTAGGTGGCCTGGGAGGTGGTGCTCTTCAGTCCCACGTCATGTGTACCCAGAGTTGTGAGCCTCTGTAGTGTGGGAGGCAGCTCTGGCTGTGGTGATGAATGAACATTTCAAAATAGCCCTTGGCAATATGCTGAATGGTCAGAAGGCAGTGACACACATCCCAGGTGACAGATGTACCCGTGGCTTCTGTGCTGCCACCCCTGTGTGGCTTGGAATAGCACAGTGCACCCCATAAGTAGGCACAGGTGCCTCTTGTCTGTCGGAAGAGCAAAAATGCATTGTGGGTGACCAAGCAGGCCACACGTCCGCTGGGCGTGTGTGGGACAGATGCGAGCAGGAGTGCCAGAGCATGTTTGTGTCTTCCCTGAGGGAAGGGGACACCGAGGGCTCAATGGAGGCCGCACACTTTGCTCAGAAACTTCACAGGGCAGGTCTGCCCTGCCCGTGTCCCTGCTGGGGTGGGGACATTTACCGTGTCCCTGGGACCCTCTGCCAGTGCAGATCACGGCATGAGCTTGGAAACATGATTTGAGCATGAGGCTGCGGAAGCCACATTATGGTTATGTTCATGGTCATCTCCATTCCGGTATGCGCATGCAGGTTTCGTTACAGTGGCGGAAACGGCTGGCACAGGGCTCTAAGAACAGGGCCCTGTGCCTGGTGTTTTGTTGTCATGGTTTTAGCATCACTCTGGGGAGCAGAGCCAAGAGTTCTGCACCTGCCACTGGGTGAGTCATCTCATGCTTGTCTCCGGTGAGGTGGGGCTCTCGCCTGGTGCCCCAGTGGCATGCTCTTTGAAATAGGAGTTCATTGTCAGAAACTGAATGTGAACTCCACTTGGGTTCCTGTATTTGAAGGCGTAATTACCACTAGAATTGTGACTTTGTTTAAAAAAGATTGATTCACTTATATGACAGGCAGAGTCATAGAAAGAGAGACTAACAGAGATTTGCCATGTTCTGATTCACTCCCCCAAATAGCTATAGTGGCTGGGACTGGGCCAGGAAGAAGCCAGGAGCCTGGCTGGAAGGGACCCATGAGCCACCCTGTACTGCATGAGCAGGAGCTGAGTCAGAAGGGGAACAGCCAGGACTCGAACTCATGCTCATGAGGATGCTGTCACAGGTAGAAACAACCCACTGTAGCACAACACCACCCCGAGCTGTGACTTTAGATCTAAACTCTGTGGCTTGTCAGGCAAGGTTAGCGGGGGATGTTGCTGTGGCTCCATCATCTCCCCAGAGCCTGTGTGCTGGGAGCTCGGGCCCTGAACCCCTTCCAGTAGTGCTGTGGATGGCCTTTGTGTGGTCCTCAGGATGGGGGCTTTTTGATGGTGGGCTCCTCATGCCTGGATCTGGGCCTTTGGTGGAAGGGAAAGAGATGCCTCTATGATTCTGTTGCTGCAGGACAGAGCAGGTGCAAGGTCCCTCGCACTATGACCTGCGCCCACCTCTCCTCTTGGTGGATGACCGAGACTGTGACCTTGGGTTATGGCTATGGAAACCACCCTGGGACAGTCTCAGAGGAGCATTTCTTACCGCTGAACCTCTACAGAGTGACCCTGTTCATGCTGTGTTTGGTGAATGGAGGGCCTCTGGCCAGAGAACACCACAAGTCCTGAGATGTGGCATTGCCAGAGACCTTCATAACAACAGCAGCCACATGTGGCTATCTCTTTAGACAGGTGTGACAGCTGCTTATGTGAGATTCTGAAAATGATGGAAATGCAGCCGGCCATCACACACACACCCTGCTACCTTCCTACCTACTGATTCACACGCACATATGCATACCCAGTTCACAGGAAGCCTGCCCATCTGGCCTGTGGGGCGGTCCCCCCTTGGCCCTGAGGTGGTTCCCACCAGTGCCCATGGCACTTGGTGGGTCCCCATCTGGACTGTGAACATCCAGGCCACCCACAGCACCGTGAGGTCTCCCTCTGTCCTGGGGTGGAGTTGGGGCGTAGTGGCAGGTGGGTGGCCATGGTGTGTGTCACAGTCCCAGGAACCTGCTGGATGAAGACACACCCTGACTCCACCCAGACGTCCAGGCCCAGGCCTGGTAGGTTGGGGCTCAACCCGGTGTTGCCTGGAATATGCAGTGATTCAGACAGGGCCACCCCCCAGCAGTCCCCTAGGTGCCCATGGCTGACCCGGCTTTGAGGAAGAGCCCAGTTGGAGCCATCCTGGGTGTGTCAGGCTGTGCGTGCTCCCCCAAGGAAGCCAGCTCCAGCAGTTACCAGCAGTATTTTCATTTTTTGTATTACCCAGTGTTGTCTGGAAATATAGGCTTCTTTAAACTGTTGCTCAAAAAGAGAGAAGAGAGATAGGGAAGAAACAAGTAGCCTGCTGTGGTTAGAGCAAACAGAAGGCAGACAAAGGAGGGAAAGCCAGGCTTACGCTGAGCCTTGACTGTGCTCATCGGATCACTGTCCACAGCAGGACAGACTAAGCGAGCCTCACTGTGGAGGGCTTCGGAATGTTCCAGGAGGCATGGAATCAGATGCCAACGTGAGTCCAGGGGATTCTGGAAAGCCCCCACCATGTGTCCGATGGTCCCTGGGCTGGGTTTCTGCTGTGTCTCTGCGTACCGTGGGGGCTTCTCACTGACGTGGAGCCCTTTTAACATCTGCTTAATTGACTCATGATTTTGGCTCGTCAGGGTGTCGGTGCCCCACTGTGACAGACACAAGGGCAGTTACTGTGAGGGTAGCCGATGCATAGCTGCAGGATGCTTCTGGAGTGTCCAGAGAAGGAGCAGGGCTGGTGGTTGTGAGCCATGGAGCCGGGAGCCAGGAGCCAGGAGCCATGGAGCCAGGAGCCCTGGTGTGTTCCATGAGAAGTCCACCCGAGCGTCTGTGTGTGACCCCCTGAGCGGGGGTCTCAGCTGCCAGCACCCCAGGATTAGCCCCAAGCCTCACACAGTGGGGAATTTTCTCAGGGACCTCAAAGGAGAATGGAAGGTCTGGAGTGGTGCTGGTGCGTGAGCAGCCAGGCTGGGGGCGTCTCAGGCAGGCAGCTGGGCTGCTGACAAGCAGAGGCTGTGCCACGAGATCCAGGACATGTTCCCGGACATGCCATCTGAGTGGACCTACAGTGGGCGGGGGCACGTGACATGCCACCCCCCACCTGCTCTGCCTGTGCCCCCAGGCCTGTGCCGGGCGGGGGCTGACCAGGGCTGTGTGCGGTCAGGGCACCAGAGATGACTTCTGTGGTCCAGGTCTAGCCCCTTGGGGTCTGCAGGAGGTGCAGAGAGCTGCCCTGAGGCAGCCACAGGGAGGCTAGAGGAGGCGAGGTAAGAAGAACAGAGATAGAATGAAAGACCAGGATGCTCGCACTGCCCCGCCCGACTGCCAGCATGCTGTGTACGCTGGCACTGCTGGGGGGAGCCCCGAAAGCCGGTACCTGCAAAGCTGCCAGGAGTCTGTTAGCTGCTCAGAAACAGCTGCCTGTGAGGGCCTGGTGCTGGGCCGGTTGGCTCACATCATGCAAGCTCTGTGCTTCTAGTTGCTGGTACAGACTCCTCCCAGATAAGCAGAGTCTTAAACAAATCTTGCAACATCCCTTGTAGTGGAATCCTGAAGGGACAGACGTGGATGAAGAGAGCCAGGGCCCAGAGCTCCATCCAGGACTTCCACTTGAGGGCAGAGGGCCGAGCACTCAGTCCAGCCTTGACTGCTTTCCCAGATGCTGTAGTGGGAAGCTGGGTCGGAAGTAGAGCAGCCAGGACTCGAACACATGTTCTCCAGGATGCTGGCACTGCATGCTCTTGCCCAGCCTGCTGCATCCCAGCACTGGCCCTTCCTCAAACTGCTCAAACACCCGGCTTCCTCTCTGTTTCCATGGCAATCCTTGCAGGTGGCTGCTCATGCCTCACTCATGCCCAGATATTAACCAAGTCCTGGCATGAGATGGAGTCCACGTGGACAGAAACCCCGGCCAGGACAGCAAGGACCTGGGCTATCGCGTTGCCACAGAGCAGCTCACCATCTCTAGGGGCTCTGCCTGCAGCCACAGCCTGTAGTGTGTGAGTCCAGTGTGAGTGCAGGGAGCCGCTGTCTAGAGTTGCAGGGTATGGGTACTGGGATCGGGGGAGCAGATTTCCCAGTTTGTATCTGGCAAGATGGGAAGGCAGATTGAACACACTTAGCCAGGCCATTGCCTGAGCTGGGATGTGGTGGGCTTCACAGCGTGTTGGCTGGAAAGGAGCCTGGTACT
This sequence comes from Ochotona princeps, assembly GCF_030435755.1. Classification (NCBI taxonomy): domain Eukaryota; kingdom Metazoa; phylum Chordata; class Mammalia; order Lagomorpha; family Ochotonidae; genus Ochotona; species Ochotona princeps. The sequence goes on from NC_080851.1 coordinate 1,227,276, forward strand.
TGCCCTACGTCACCCTCAAAGTGCAGGCTCCTGCCGTCAGATTTCCACGTCCTCCCAGCCTGGAGCCTTGTGCTGCCCGTTGCTTCCTCGGGTACCGTCCCTGTCTTCCTGTGCTGTTGCTCTCTGCAGCATCCTCCCTAGGCCCTGCTGCAGAGCCCTTGTGTGGAGAGCTGAGAAGAGTCAGAACAGAAGGCCACACCAAGCAGAGGCAGCAGGTGGAGCGGTATTTTTTCCCACGGAAGCGAGTCTGTTTCCAACGAGCTGGGTGAGCGTTTCCACTGTGGCTGTTAGCGCAGGCAGGGCAGCTTCTCTCCAGGTCCTCTGACAAGGCGGCGTCTTTCCTGCCATGAAGAGGGGTTGCAGCTACTCACACACATTCAGAGTCTCATGGGAAATGCTCACTTGTAATCCACAGGCATTGGCTATGCCCCTGCCCTGTGGGGTCTCTAGGGGTAGAAGGCCGGGTCTGTGAAGCCACATCTGTGGACATGAGTGCCACAGCGCATCTGAGGTGGGAGAACCTATCTGCCTGTGTGGGAGCAGCTGGGTGCAATGGTGGACCCACAGGAGGAAACGAATGAGCGTTCATCTGCATCAACAGCACAGCCTTGCTGGAGAGCAAGGTCCTCTCTCGCAGCCATGAGCTGTACCCTGAGGGGAGCCCATGCAGGGAAGAGAGGGCAGGACCAGGATGTGAAGCCCTTCAGTGCTGTGAGCCCTTGAGCATCTGCAGGCCACAGGAGCCGGGAGAGGCACTCATGCTTGTTTTAGAAAACTCATACTACAGGCATGAGGACAGGTACTGTGGACCCCAGGGGCAGCTGGGACAGGGAGAGTCCTGGTCCAGTGGAGGTGGTTCGGAACAGACTCCAGTCCAAAGTCTGGGACTACAGTGGAAGGAGGAAGGGCTTTGAGACCTGAGTCAGGGATGGAGGTGGTAGCCACCTGCAAGGGAGAATGGGGTGGAAAGGGTTACTAGAGCGAGGGTGGTGCTGCCTGACCTGCTGTAGAGAGTAAGGACGGCACTAGTTGAGTCATCTCTGGGCGTGGGGACAGTAAGCACAGCTGGGAGGGTGTGCACCGCGTGGCTTTACAAGCCCTGTCTGTGGTTTGGAGTAATACAGGTGGTCCCACAAGTGCATGTGTTAGCAGCATGGTCCTCCTGGGTGGAAGATGTGGTCCCACAGGTGTGGGTCATGGGAGTGTGGTCCTCCTGGGTGGAGGCCTTGGTCTCACAGGTGTGGGTGTTAGGAGCATGGTCCTCCTGGGTGGAGGCCTTGGTCCCACAGGTGTGGGTCATGGGAGTGTGGTCCTCCTGGGTGGAGGCCTTGGTCCCACAAGTGCATGTGTTAGCAGCATGGTCCTCCTGGGTGGAAGCTGTGGTCCCACAGGTGTGGGTCATGGGAGCGTGGTCCTCCTGGGTGGAGGCCTTGGTCCCACAGGTGTGGGTCATGGGAGTGTGGTCCTCCTGGGTGGAGGTCTTGGTCCCACAGGTGTGGGTCATGGGAGTGTGGTCCTCCTGGGTGGAGGCCTTGGTCCCACAGGTGTGGGTGTTAGGAGCATGGTCCTCCTGGGTGGAGGTCTTGGTCCCACAGGTGTGGGTCATGGGAGTGTGATCCTCCTGGGTGGAGGCCTTGGTCCCACAGGTGTGGGTCATGGGAGTGTGGTCCTCCTGGGTGGAGGCCCCTGGGTCTTTGGGAAGCTGTTTGGAGGAAGTGCTCAGGTGAGTGAGTTGCTCTCTGCCTTCATGTGGCCATGTGACATGGTCAGCTCCTGGTGAGAATGCCCTGCCTGACTGCATCCGCAGTAAGAAGAGAGGACAAGGGAGGCAACGCCCAAGTCTGCTAAGACAGTTACGTTGGTCAAGGGGTCCTCTCGCTCCTTCATCCCCTGCAAAGGCCACACAGGGCAAGATTTCGACTTAAGAATTTCACGGAGACACAGATGTGTTGTCCCACAACTTGCTGGCGTTCTGATGGAACATGCTGCTGTTTGGAGAGTTGGCAGTGCCAGGAAAAGTGTGTGCTGAGAGGGTGGCAAAGCCACAGGTGGACACTGCTGGCACCGGGGGATGTCCAACGCTACAGGTAGCACAAGACTGAGATGGGGCAGGAAGGTGGCGGGAGCCTGCCTGGGTGGGACTCTGCACAGCCTCTGAGAGTCCGTCCCTGGCCGAGCCAGCACGCCCATCATTTCTGTTCACAGGTGATCTCCCAGGCCGTGGTCCCCGCAGCTTGCCGGCCTGTGCCACGCCCACGTAGGCTCTCCAGACCCCATGCAGACTGTCCAGTGCTTTATGGCCGTGGATAGGTGTGTGTGCACGTAAGGTGTCATTTCCCAGAGTAGATGCCGAGGAGCGGGACAGCTGAGTCATACAGTAGATAAATGTTTAACTTTACAAGAAAACTCCAAACTGTTTTCCGTACTGGCTGGGGTGAGTTGCGCTCCTGTGAGCCACGCCAGTGCTGCTCGCTCCCTCTCCTGGCCTGGCCGCTTCTCCACCGTCTCCATTGCCACCCGGGGCCAGCACAGGAGGTGACGTGGTGCTGAGCCGGGGCTTGCCCGGTGAGTGTTCCTGCCTTTGTTTCCCACTGTGTGTCTTTCTGTTGGAATCTGTGTTCAGGTGTTGTGCCTGCTTTTACACTGGGCGTTGGTTTTCTTACTGTATTCCAAGGTCTTTCTGTATCATGAGGATGCTTCCTAGGTAACAGATACGCTTTGCAGTGTTTTCTGCTAGCTTGTTGCTTGTGTTGCCATGAATTAGTAGTGTGTTATAAGCACTGAAGCTATTAATTGTAAGGATATCAGCTTTTTCCCCTAACTTCTTGCCTTAGACACACTTTGGGTGCTAAGCCTGAGAACTGCCTAAATCTGAACCAACTGTATTGTCTTCTGTTTCCTGCTAAAGCTTGTGTACCTCTATTTCCTTGTTTCTGTGGACGGCCGTTCCCAGTCATTTCTCTGCACTGTGTGGCGTTTTTCTCCGAGCTCTCCCCTTTTGCTTTGCCTTAAGCACAGACTGTCCCGTTGTTCCAACACTGGTTCAAAAGGTGACCATCCGTCTCGGTCTCTTCGGGCCTTTGTCACGATTACTAGCCCTGGTTTTACAGAGCTGTTTCTCCACTGTGTTTTTGTTAATTGGTCTGTAAGTGTTCCTTCGCCAGTTCTGTACTGTCTTGAATACAGTAGTTTATAGGAAATCTTAAAACTGTGTGGTCTGATTCTTCTAACGTTGCTTTTCAAAATGGTCTTAGCTAGGCCTGTTTCTTAAGATTTATTTTTTTTATTGAAAAGTCAGATATACAGAGAGGAGGAGAGACAGAAAGGAAGATCTTTGATCCGCTGATGCACTCCCCAAGTGACCGCAACGGCGGAAGCTGAGCCAATCTGAAGCCAGGAGCCAGAAGCTTTCTTGGGGTCTCCCACGTGGGTTCTGGGTCCCAAGGCTTTGGGCCATCCTAGACTGTTTTCACAAGCCACAAGCAGGGAGCTGGATAGGAAATACTCCACCAGAATATGAACTGGTGCCCATATAAGATCCTGGTGCATACAAGGCGAGGACTAGCCACTAGGCTACCGTGCCGGGCCCCATATATATTTTTAAGTAAACTTGTCTGTAACAACGAGAAATGTCATCCTGGGATCTGAGTGTGCTGCACGTGTAAGTCAGTTGGTCTTCTAATTCATAAATGTGTGTCTCTTTGTTTCTCTAGCTTTTCTTTAATTTCTTTTACAATTTTTTTTCAGCATAAAAATCCTATCTGTGTTGATTACATTTTTTGATGATGTTTTAAGATTTTGTTTTTCGAATGTTGATTGTTAGTATAGAACTAGAATTGGTTTTCTTATGTTGACTTTATATCCAATGTACTTGCGAACTCATTTGCTCTATGAGGCCATTTGGTTTGAAAATTCTATGGAGTTTTCCGCGAGTCCCTGGAAAGCAGTAGTGGTCTGACTCCTCTCCATGCAGACGTCATGTGTTCTGTGTTCCCCTTGTTAGCACGCTGTGTGGCAGGGGCTGTGCGAGTCTGCATCCCTGTCCCCAGTCCCAGGAACGCGCTGTATCTGCTGGCGCAGGGTACTGACTGCGGGTTTGGGGGCTGCCTCCTAAGGGTCAACAAAGTGCCCTCTGTTCTTGCTTTGGGTATTGGGTTCTGCTGTGTGTTTTTCTTGGCTTTATGTGGCCAGTGTGTATATGGTTTTGCTCTTTTGTTAGTAAGTGGGTCACAGAGCCAGCCTTGAACTCCTGTGATTAGACTCTCACAGCTGTGGTACGTGGTTCTTTTTGGATCCTTGCACCTCTGTTTGTGAACAATCTTGATTTGGTCTTTTCTTGTGAAATTATTTTGTTGGCCTCATATAATTGGGAAATACTTCTGCCTCTTCTGTTTTTAAAAGAGGTTTATAGAATTAGTATTTTTTATCTTAAGTGTTTTATTGAATTTGCTAGTGAAAACTGCATGGATCTGATTACTCTTCATAATGTTCTTGTTTTTAAAGAATTATTTATTTATTTGAAAGGCAGAGTAATAGAGAGAGACACAGACAATGTCAGAGAGAGAGAGAGAGAGAGAGAGAGAGAGAGAGAGAGAGAGAGAGAAAGTCTTCATCTGCCAGTTCACTTCAAAATGAAGCTAGACCAAGCCAAGTGGGACCCAGGAGCTTCTTCCAGAAGTCTCGCTTGAGTAGCAGAAACCCAATTCTTGAACCGTCTTCCGTTGCTTTCCAGCCACGTTAGCAGGGAGCTGGATTTGAAGTGGAGTAGCTGGGACTTAAACTGGCGCTCATATAGGAAGCTGGCACCGTTGGTGACTTAACCTACTATGCCACAATGCCACCTGCATCTCATTCCCTAAATTCTCACAGTGCCTGCAGCCCCTCGGTCCGTTAGTGATGCTTGATGTTGTTAATGGGCCCTTCTCCCCTTTCTCTTCTGATTTTTGCTATTGGTTTAGCAACTTCTTTGAAGTTTTAATAAATTTCTATTAGTACTATTTTCTCTATTGCTGTTTTGTTTCCTATATCATTTATTTCTGCTCATTTATTATGCAAATAATATAAAACGATAATATAATACACTCAGCTTGACTGAGGTTTGTTTCATGCATTTTTACATTTGCGTGGGAGGATACTCAGTTTATTGATTTGAGACCTTTGTTTTCTAGCATGTGTTTCATGCTATACATTTCTGAGTACTTAATCATCATCTACCAACTGTGATTTTTTTTAGATTTATTTATTTTTATTGCAAAGTCAGATATATAGAGAGAGGAGGATAGAAAGAGAGAAATATCTTCCATCCGATGATTCACTCCACAAGTGACTGCAACAGCCAGAGCTGTACTGATCTGAAGACAGGAGCCAGGAACTCTTCCGGGTCTCCCACGGTGCAGGGTCCCAAGGCAGGCCACAAGCAGGGAGCTGAATGGGAAACGGGACCGCTGGGATTAGAATTGGTGCCTGTATGGGGTCCTGGAGATTCAAGGCGAGGACTTCAGCCACGAGGCTATAGTGTTGGGCCCCACTGTGATTTTTAAGTTCATATTTTGGGCTCCCTCTCTCCCTTGGATCACAGTCTCGATTAACTTTAAGGGGATTTTGTTGTCATTGGGCCCAGCAGGCTAGAAAGCATAGTCTATGTGCCTCGAGTTGTTCCAATACCTCATAAAGTTTATTTTATGGCCTGGGGTATTGTCTTGGTGAATTTTCTGTGTGCACTAGAAAACAGTACATTTTTAAAAATTATTTTGATGACGTTTACATAGTTGGTTAGGGTGGGAAGGGTCAAGGATGAGGAGAAAGTAGATGAGACCCTGTTTCCAAGTTTTCTTTTTCTTCTTCCTGTATCTGGGGCAAGAAGGGAGAGAAAGGGATGAGAAAGAGCCACTTGATGTCGTCCCAAGATCCCAGTGTGGTCCATGCCCTGACAGTCTGCTCACATGCTCTCTATAGTTGTGAAATGCTGTTGATCTCTCTGCTCCAAGGTTGAGGAAATCCTTCCAACATCCATTGGCTGACATGCTCCACCTTGGAGTCTCTGTTCACCTAGATACTTGCTCTCAATGCTTGACTAGGGTACTTGAACAATTTGTTCTGCCCTCCATCCTCCTATGGTACCAGAGGTCCTCTGCAGGCCCAAATGGATTGCCATAGCCTCCATGTGCATCTGGGTATGTCATCCACTGCTCCATCTAAACCACTGAGAAGGCCCAGCTCTGACACGTGTACTCCACAGTCAGACCACCCCTCCTATGATTCTCCCCATGGTTGGAGCAGTTCAGTTGGGGGGAGTCCCCAAAGAAACTTCATCTAAAGTGATCCCGGACCTGACTCGTGTGTGCTTGCCAGCACAGAGTCCAGCTCTGTCCATCACCCTCTTGGGCCTACAAACACCCTGGTAGATGTAATTGTTGTGCATTTCTGATGTGGTTGGTTAGAATTCAGGAAACAACAGTTGGATCTGATGCGTCAGTGGCTGTCGGTCCTTCTAGACTGGGGTAGGGAATGTGTTCTTTGGCAAGAGCCATTTGGGTGTTTAAAGCCCCATCCACAGGCCACACAAAGCTGTCAACTTAAAAATTAGCCCAATTTTATTGACACCTGCGTACCACCTGTAGCTAGCAGACCAAATGATTTGGGGGACCTTGTGTGGCTGTACATTCCACGACCTGGTAAGACTGTGAGCTGCTGTAGTGTGCTGAGTGTAGCTGTGTCCATTCCTGTGGCGGGGTCTTGTCTCATGTTGGCTCTGGGTTGGTCTGTTTCTCTGTTGTGTGTCAGAGCTTCAGTGAGAAACACTGCAGTTAGGATTGGTGTGTCTTCGATGTGAACTGGCCTTTCATGTGATGTCCTCGTTTGTGCATAAGAACTTCATTTTTTCCTAATATTTCTATTTTGTCTGATGTTCATATACCCATCCAATTTTCTTTTGATTCATAGTTGTCTGATAAAAATTTCCCATAATTTTTTAAACTATGTACGTCACTATTTTTACAGTGGATCTCTTATGCAAGAATGAAATTCAGTAATCTCTTATTTACAGTGACAGGCCATTAAAATTGTCATTATTTTGAGTCATTATATTCCATTAAGCTGTTTACATAAGTGAAGGAAGTTGATCTACAGGATCTACCGGTAGTTTTGGATTTAGATGATCTATTCAAGCATTTTCCTGTTTTCCTTTTCTTGTCATCCTTTGTTAGTGTTCTGTTAATCTGTCTCAAATTATTCTCATGGACTTCTGTTTTTATAATGTAGGGATTAAGTTATGTGTGCTTTTTCAATCTTCTTAGAATCTGTCCTGCAACTCCCTTGGAATAGAACTTAGTGCCATCTGGCGTCCTTCATGACATGTGTTACCTCTATGCCATCCCATGTCTTCCACGGTCATTTGTTATCTCTGTGCCATCCCTATCCTCCATGGTCATGTGTCACCTCTGTGCCATGTCTTCCCTGGTTACATACTATCTCTGTGCCGTCCCGTGTCCTCCATGGTCATGTGTCACCTCTGTACCGTGTCCTCCAGTCATGTGTCACCTCTGTGCCATGTCTTCCCTGGTTACATACTATCTCTGTGCCGTCCCGTGTCCTCCATGGTCACGTGTCACCCCTGTGCCCATGTCCTCTGTGGTCACGTGTCACCCCTGTGCCCATGTCCTCCGTGGTCACGTGTTACCTCTGTGCCCATGTCCTCCATGGTCACGTGTCACCTCTGTACCGTGTCCTCCATAGTCACGTGTTATCACTGTGCCGTCCCATGTCCTCCATGGTCACGTGTCACCCCTGTGCCCATGTCCTCCATGGTCACGTGTCACCCCTGTGCCCATGTCCTCCACAGTCACGTGTCACCTCTGTACCGTGTCCTCCACAGTCACATGTTATCACTGTGCCGTCCCATGTCCTCCATGGTCACGTGTCACCCCTGTGCCCATGTCCTCCATGGTCACGTGTCACCCCTGTGCCCATGTCCTCCGTGGTCACGTGTCACCCCTGTGCCAAGGCAGAACCTTGGCCTATCTCCATGTGCTTCCTTGGCACACTGTTTCACTTTTCCCCAAAGAACTTAACTGTAGAAATTCTTTGATAATAAAGTCCTGCTAACAGCAAATTCACTATGTGTACCATCATGTGAAAACACCTTTGATTCTCCCAGTCCCTGGAGGGGACATTCACTGGCACTGAGATCTGGGCTGGCTGTCTGGTCCTGGCAGAAGTCGATAACTTCCTTCCAGTCGTGGTCATTTCTGTCATCACGGAGGTTACTCTCCATCTAGCTGCCTTTACTTTGAGTGTGATATTTTCATTCTGTATAGGATTTGCCGAACTTTGAAATCTGCAGGTTTATGCTTTTTTGCCAAAGAAGGGGAGTTTTCTGGAATAATTGTTGAAACCTGCTTTGTGTGTTGCATTTTTTCTCCTTTCCGCCTAAGACCCTGCTGTCCTGCAGAAGACCCTCTGGGGATGGAGTCTGCTCTTCTCCACCAGTCTCTCAGCTGTTCAGATCTGGCCACATCTGCTGACAGATGATCCCGTTCGGGGGCTCTCAGGGGGTCCCTAGCTTGAACTGACTTGTCCATGAAGTTCTTCTTGGCCAAGAATCCGTACTGTTTCATCACAAGTGGGTTTGCTGTTACTTCTGAGAGGGTGTGTCTAGCAGGTGTCAGGGTGACTTGTTCTAGTGTGTGGACCATCTTGCTGTGCTGTCTGCGGGCCGCCTGCTCTGGTGCAAATTTGGGGTTGCACATGTGTTTCTGCTGAGCTTAAACAGCCATTGTGATGCTGCTTGCCTCTTGCCTGTGTGAGTGTGTGTGAGAGAGACCAATGCCATCCTGTGCCCGGCTGGCCAGCTATCACACAGCCAGGGTGAGCTGCCAGGCCCAGGTGCACACAGGCACAGTGCAGGCCCGCCGCCCCCGTGGGGTCTGCTCTGTCTGCTCTGCTGCTCCCTCCTCCCACTGCACGCGGCTTGGCCTCTGCTGCCTGCCACGACCCTGGACCTGTGCAGCCCCGGATTTCTGCAGAGACTGAGTTCACTTCTGCAGGGACTCCCTGCCTACAGGGACATGTGTTCCTCCCTGAGAGGTTTAGGCTCCTGGGTCCCTGGGCCAGCACTGTCAGCTCAAGGCTGCATGAGTCCCGGGCACTCCAGAATGAGCACAGTGGAGACGCGCTTTCTGGCAAGTGTCAGGGCCCCTGTTCCTTCTCTCTGAGCCAGCACTAGGCTGGCTGAGCCATCACTGCCTTTGGAGCTCAGGCCATGTGCGGTCCAGGACTAGCCAGCGCCATGTGGCTGACTTTGGATTCTGGCCTTCATCCCCCATCATCAGTCACACTGCTGTCCACGTCCTGGCCGGCTCCCAGTGGACCATATGGGAAAGGGGGCAGTACAGCTGCATTTCCTGGGCAGTTGGGTTTGTTTTCTCTGAGTGCTTCTTGTTTTGTTCTTCTTTTCTAAAAAGTGTATTTATTTGAAAGTCAGAGTTGGAGAGAGACAGAGATTTTCCTTCCGATGGTTCACGTCCCAAAGGGTCACACAGCCGGGGCTGGGACATGCTAAATCCAGGACCCCAGAACTCCATTTATGCTGCCCACAAGTGCAGGGACCCAAGCGCTTGGGCCAGCTGCACCTGCCTTCCCAGGTATGTTAGCTGGAAGCAGCTGGGGTTCAAACGGACACCCCTGTATGATGCCAGTGTGTGTCATCAGCACGATGCAGGTGCCTGGTGTGTGGAGATGATGGAATTCTACTGGGCACCGAAAAAGAAATGTCAACCAACTCAAGATGGGGAAGTCTGGAGTTTATGTCACTAGGTTGAAGGCAGCCAGTCTAAACAAAACATACACACACCGAGTGGTTCCAATTCTGTGACACCCTGCAAGGCACAGCTGTGGAGACAGTGAAAGATAGACGGGTTTCCAGGGGCTGGCGAGGAGGGGGAGTGACCATGAGACCACTGGGGTCAGACTATCGCATGTAGTCTAAATCCACAGCGGATACAGTACCAGGAGTGACCCTAGTGTAAGGCAGGGACTTTGGGGGATAAGCATCTAGTGAGGAGAGTCACACAGGCCCCATGGTAGGGTGCAGGGCAGGAGGCACACACAACCCGCTGTGCCCCCCTCGCCATTTTGCTCTAACATTACTTCAAAAAGTCTGTTCTGGAAAATGAGGTGCACCAGAGACCTGGTAAAGTCATCAGATGACTCAGTAAACAGTTGAGCATTTTGAGTGGTGGAATTAAGGACACAGAAGGCACAGGCATCCCAGGAGGCCGGGGGCAGTTTGTAAGTTCCTCTGGGATCAAACTCTTCCACAGTTTAGGCCTGACTCCCCGCTGGCAGCTGCCACAGCTCCTGTTAGAACTGTCAGGATTTAGCAGTGACGGGAAGGATGCCGAAGCTTTGCAGCGAATTTAAAAGGTGTGCCAGGACTTTGAGAGAAGTTTATCAGGATAGAGGCGTCTGGGTGAACCTAAGCTAAGCCTTAGGATTCCTCCCCTGGCAGGGCGGGGCCAGGGTAACCGGATAGCACAGCAGCTGTGTGAGCCCACACGGGATCCCAAATGTCCCAGAGTAAGGCGTTCCCGGCCACCGGCTGCTGTAAGGGCATGGCATGCTGGCACCACCAGCCATTTGCCACACGCCGGTCATCTGGAGGACCCAGCACAGCATGCTGAGGGGTGATTCCCTGTGCTGTGGACCCTGGCTGTGGGTTTTGTTGTTGGTTTTGCCACAGGCCAGAAGTTTGGCTCTGGGAGAGGCAGGCTTGCAGCTCCCAGGCTGCGACAGCTCTGGGCTTAAACCCACCTAAATATAGCGGCAGCCGGTGTGGGTGAACAAGAGAGCCCAGTGACCGTACATGGTGTGCTCTGGTCAGTGCGCCTGTGGGCATGCTCCCTGGGGCAGGCCTGTGTCTGGACCCAGCTCATCTCTGGATCAGGTGTACCTTTCTGTGTGTGTGGGTGGGAGTCTCTAAATTTACTCACCACTTGAGCCGGTATTTACGCTGTCACAGTGGTGGCACTGGCCACAGTGGTTTTAGTTCAGAGACACAACTGTCCCTGCAGGTCTGGGATGGCTGTGGTGAGTATGGGGAGTCCCTGTTGCTTCTGGAGGCACAGGGAGAAGGTCAGTCAACAGCGTGAGCCTCACTTCCTGTGGCCCACAGAGGGGCTGTGGCATGTGACAGGGCTCCAGGAAGGGCCCTGAGGGCCTGGACACTGGTGTATCACCTCGCACAGTGGGTGGGCTACAGCGTCAGACAGGCATCACTGCTTGTTGTTGCATGGTTTGGTAGTGTTGTCTTCATTGTTTACCTACATGTTGTTTCAACTTATTTTGTAATGTCACATTTGCTGACAAATAACAGGATTCATACAAGAATTCCCATGTCTTCTTTATCCAGAGACTCCAACTAACAAGTTCACAAACCCCAGCCAGCAGGTGTACCTGCGCACGCACACGCACAGAGTCCTTTCAGAGCCCAGCACACCAGCTTCTGCTCTCTCCGCTTAGGACTCAGCCCAGCGTCCACGCCCGGTGCTGCCCTGGACCTTAGCACATCAGTGTCCACCCTCCCTACTTAGGACTCAGCCCAGCATCCACGCCCAGGGCCCTCACCCTTGGGCTGCCTTGGAGAGGCTGGTGATGGATACAGCCGAGAGGCCACAGCCCTCCCCGCCAGTGCTAGGCAGTGCTTCCTACTGGAAGTCGGCTTGCTTGGACTTTGGTTTCCTCTGCTGTGTGTCACGATTCTTATCTGGCCAAGTGCTCCTTTTCACCTGAGCCTCTCCTGCGTGCCAAAGGCCACCTCTTCCCGGGGTTCAGGGATGCACCCCTCCAGCCCAGCTGCCAGCTTCTGGTTCTCAGGGTATGCCCAGCCCCTTGTTCCTGTTCCAGGTGTGTTCCCTGCTGCCCTCTCCCCTTCCCCGCACATGGCCCTGCTCCCACCACTGCCCCTTGCCCTGGCAAGTGCGATTGCTCTGCTTCCTGCCACATGACCCTCTTCCAGGAGCCAGCCAATTCCTGGAGGTCTCAGGGACCAGTATGGGCCAGGGCTGGCCACTGGGCAAGGGAGGCTGCTAAAGCAGAAAGGCCCAGAGTGGACAGGCTCTGGTGCCACAGGAGTCTCCATGGACAACTTCTGGGAAGTGACAGCAGAACAGCAGCATGCTCTGGTGCTGTCTGCGGCCGCCACACGCAGGTAGTCACGGGGTCTGCACCTGCCCTGGAAGCTGCTGCTGTTACCTGGAGCAGCCGTCGGCTGGCCTGGGGGAGCGTCTGCCCAGGCGGAGCATGGTATATCCGCTCTGCGGTGCTAAGCAGTTAGAACGGGTGTCTCCCTGGCTTCATTGCAAGCAGAGGGAGCCCGTGGTTCCTAGGCACCCAGGCAGGTGCCTACGTCCATGCTGCGTGGCATTCATGTCTGCAGACGCTCTTCCTCTGTGTCGATCGTGGGAGCTTTTAGTCAGAAAGCTTAAAGGCCTCTGCTGAGGAACCAGCCCAGCTCAGAGAAAGGTTGGACTGCTAGGGCAGGAGTGGGGTTCCTGCCTCTCAGGGTCCACTGAGGCCAGAACCAGACTTGCCAGCCTTCTGGGTGCTTCTGCAGGGCCAAGGTTTGCCAGATGGTAACCAGTCTCTCATTGATGTCAGGGGTGGGGGCCTGTCCAGGGAGCCTGGCCTGTCCACTCTGCCAGGGGCCCATGTGACCAGAGCACCTATGTTCTTTGGCAGTTTGAGTCAGCTCGAGGGCTGAGTGCCAGGACGTGTGTTCTGGGCTCCTGCCAGGAGCACCTGCTCTCAGTGCCTTCCCAGGAGCCGCAAGCCCTCGGGCACTGCTTCCCCATTTCTCCCTGCCTGCAGATCTTCTAGGCCAGGGGACAAGGCAGACAGCACATGGCTGTGGTGCCTGAGCTGCTTTTGGACACACCCTGGGCCATGTTCCTGCAGCTCCCCGAAGCCCCACAGAGCCCTTGCTTTCTCTTGTTGACCTGGTCCTGACGCAGCCACTGCTTGGCCAGCTAGTCTTGGGTTTAACTTGAAAACAGTTGTGTTTCTGCTTCAGACAGAGCCATGGACCTGGCTCACGTCTGAGAAGCGTTTTAGAGTGCTGGACTCGCCTTTATCTGTTTTGCAAATCCAGCAGGACCGCGAGCTGCCCACGTCTGTCTGTTGTCCATTCACCGTAACTGACACCCGAGAGAAGTTCCTGGGGCAAGAAGGAGAGTTCATTCTAGCGATAGCTTTGGAGGTCCTCAGGCTGAGATTGGCAAGGCCCCTCGGCTTTGGCCTCTGCGAGGGTAGTGGCTGGCGGGGTGTGCAATGCCTATGTGCAAGTATGGAGAGATGAGGCTCTGCTCGGGGCAGCTCGGGGGCCTCCCAGGCCCAGTTCCACCCCAAGCCAGATTCCAGAGGCTATATGTCTGTGTGAGCCAAGGGCACTCCTGGCCAAGGTGCAGGGCCCAGCACCCCACACTCAGGCTCTCTGAGAGTTCCCTGCTGGGCGGCCATGGGAGACCCTCTGAGGCCAAGCATGTGGCTGTGCTGGACTGAGCTCTTGGGCCGAGCGCCCCAAAGTCCATTCATGCCTGGGAGTGTCCTTGCAAATGTTTGTAGAGATCAAATTCAGAGATAAGTTTACTGTGACGCAGAAGAAAAAAATGCAAAACCCACGCACACAAGGGATCTGGAAAAGTGTAGGTGTGGATTCCAAACTCCAGTTAAGCCAGAGCTTCCGTGTTAATCCCACCTCCCACTAATGCCCCAGCATCACTGTGGGTCAGAGATGGAAGCACACTGGGCACAAGGGCCCCAGCTCGCAGCCTGCAGCTCCTTCCATGCCCGGCTGTGGGCATTCACAGCATGTGGCATGTTTCCCTTCCTGGCTCCACAGGGACTAGATGCACAAGTCTGGCTCAGCCAGTCTTTTGCAAGCAGCATACTGAGTGATGCCTGAGCATGCGTGGGAGCCACAAGGCTTCTGGGCAGTATGGAGTGAAGCATCCGGGGCTGCAGCCAGGACCGGATAGCCAGGGACAATGGGGACTCTGCCAGTGGTGGTGGCAGCTGGCCTGGGCTGACTCTCAGATCTGGGGACAAGAAGAAGCTGTGATCCCTGCAAGGGAGACCGTGAGGGCAGGACCCTGCATGTGTGCCAGGGATGGTAGGCAGGGAGACAGGAGTTGGACATCAGTCCTCATGCATGTGTGGGGACAGAGTGCAATCCTGCTGGGGTGTGTGTGGTGTCACGGACAGGGTGTGGTGCTGGAGCCAAGACATCTTGTCACATAGGCTGGGGGTAAGGGTCACCTGAGAGCCAGGGATCAGTGCAGGGGACTGAGGCTGGCAGACAATGGGAGAGTGACACCCTTCAGTGCCTAAGCTGGGTATTCTAAGGTGTTGGTGTGCCCGAGCCACTGCAACAGATGAGCAATTTGGGAATTGTATTTGATACTGTGCTATGTAGGCAGGTTGACTCTTTTCAAACAGGTAAAATTAGTCCAGCTGTCTGCAGAAGTGAAGTGAGCACTTACTGTTCAGGGTCCCATTCTTGTCACTTCTTCTGGTGGACACCAGTATAAGGTATGCAGGGGAGTGGCCTGGTCACTTGGAGGTCGTTCTCTGTCTATGAGCAGGGCAAGTGTTGGAGACCCCTAATCCTCAGAGTCGGGAGAATTTTCTCAGGAAAGCTGGGTGGTGAGTGGGAGCTTCAGACAGGGCAGCCCATAGCGTGGCCACAGCTGGAGCGCACAGACGCCCCCGGCCTGGAGCTTGGTGTTTGAGGTCGTGTTTCAGCCTTGTGTCCAACATCTGGCCCGTGGAGGGAGCTGTTGGCCGACTGCACGCTGCCATGTGACATCCTGCCATGTCATCCTCTGCTTGCAGACCAGGGTGGCCGTGTCACCTGTCCTCACCCTCCCCCCCAGCCACCATGGGCTTGCGGGTCCCAGGGAAGGCTTTGGCTGGTTGAGGTGTGGACGGCAGAGCTCACCTGTGTTTGCTGGGAGCCTGGATCAGAGCTAGAGTTTCTTGGGTCTGTGTATTCTCCTTTCTGAGTGCCCAGTTCAGCCTGTTTCTCCCTCCATTGTTGACAGCAGGGTGCTGCATGTGCACAGGTAGGTTGTGACTCCTCTGTGGAGAGCGAGGGGGTGAGGCAGGGTGCAGAAGCAGGCGCAGTGTCCTGGGATGAAAGGAGCCACAGGCTGCAAGCTGGGGCCTTGTGCCCAGCATGGTTCCACTGCAGGTTAGGGGGTGCCACACAGCACAGCAGCTCAGGAGAGGAGACATGACATGTGGACATGTGGGATGCCATGTGGTGGATGGTGGCTTAATGCCTCGTGCCATAGCACCAGTTCCTGGCAATGTTTTCATAACGGTCACACCCAGAGGTCGTGGCCTGGGACTGTGCTGGTTTGCTCTAAGTAGTTCTTAGGGTTGATATACTCTGAGTGCAGCACCCCGCTGGCACTGCAAGCTCCCCAGGGACCTCGCATCCCACAGGGAGGCACTGCCCTGCCCCATCACTGTCATCAGAAGCTCACACACATCAGACCCAGGTCCCAGGAAAGTCGCACTGTCACGTTCTGTGTAGGTAGTGTCACACACACTGGCAGGCCCTGGTTGAGCACACTGGAGACATGAGCAGCCACCTGTGAGGATGCAGCCCCGTGCTTTCCAGGAGCAGGTGGGGAGAGGAGGAGGAGCAGGGGAGAGGAGGAGCAGGGGAGCAGCAGGGGAGAGGAGGCGGGCGCGGAGGGGAGCCTTTGCACAGGAAGCTGGGATCGGAAGTGGAGCCAGGCCTTGAACCCCGGGCATTCTCCAGTATGAGTTGTGAGCATTGCCAGAGGCATCTTAACAGCTGTGTCACATGCCTGCCTCGTTGGTGTGCGCCTTAAGTTGAGTAATAGAATGCTTTGGGCAGATGGTGACCTACTGAGGAAGCTGGCTTTAGAGCCATGTTGAGGAGAAAGGCCGTGGCTCTCGGACCTTCCCGTGTGTCATCTCCATGTCTGCGATCTTCTTTCTCCCTGGCACCATTATTTCCTCTGGAAATATTCTCCATGAAACCATGGTCCCAAGGTCATGCCAGACAGTGCCGAGAAAGGGAGGGCGGGTGCTCATCCTGGGACTGTTGCCTCACAGCGTCCCTGCATGCAGTGAGAAGCAGTGTGTCCCTGAGGGCCGGCCACATGTCAGCAGCCACAGGTTCTTGCCCTCAGCCAACACACAGTAGGCACACAGGGCAGGGGTGAGCACTTGTGTTGAGTAGATGCGGGTCTGGCACCACAAACGTGCCTGTGAAGGCCTCCCGGGGTGAGCTGCCTGATGGCTCAGCTCTGTAAGAACCTTCAACGCCTTCTCTGCCCCTGCGAACAGCATCTGTCTGTGTTGCCCGCCAGGCTTTCAGGTGCCCTGTTGGCTGTGGGGCCCTGGGTCCTCCCCACGGGCAGAGTGGACTTCAGAAGGTGTGTACAGCATCCTTTGGTGTAGGTGGGTGCCTCTGTTTTCTCAGTCGGCTGACCTGATTTAGTTCAGCTGGAGGTCAGGAGCAGCCACCCTGAGGACCCTGGTGGTCTCTGGCCTGGGCTGGAGTTGCAGGCTCAAGACTGAGCCACTTTGAGGGGAGTGGACACAGATGGAAGTGCCTGCTCTCTGTGCTCCGTGACATGCTGCTGGTGGTCTGTGGAGGAGGCGGCAGCTTCCTTTCCCAAGCCTGGGAGTGTTGGGCGAGTGCAGCACCATCCGTTAAGCAGCCAGGGGAGCCAGAAGCCGGGATTCAGGCAGGCTATGCAGTCTGCACCTGTGCAGCACCCAGATCTGCGCACACCTCAGGTTGGGGCCAGACTGGGCAGGCCAGGTGCCTTCTGGGCTGTGACAGCTGCTCGGCCCTTCCAGAACATCCCCACACCCTTTCCCAGGGTCTCAAAGTCCCAGAAGGCTCTGCAGCCAGCACTGGGCCTGCACTCCCTGCTGACGGCTGCTGTGCCCACATCCTAGGGAACCTGATTGTAACACTCTCCTCTGTGAAAGGGCGTCGGGCGGCGCCTGCTCTGTGGGATTGCAGAAGTCAAACAGCACGTGTGTCACGCCACCTGCTGCGGCATGGCGGCCGGTGAGGTGGAGCTCCTGGGCAGCCCTTCCCAGCCCGCCGTGGAGGTGAGGGAAACACCTGTGAGGGGGCACGCCATGCCGGGCCTTCCTCAGAGCCACTGCCGGGGTCCTGCTCTCCGCTCTGCTCCCCAAGTGGAGTGTTTAGGTCTTTGGACAGAGACCCTACTGCTGCCGGGGCTGCAAGTCCCCACCTCGCTTCTGGCTGTGAGCTGGCTGGAGCAAAGGTGAGACCTGACTGGGTCAGTCAATGCTGGGTGGACCTCCTTCCCTAATCTCGGGGACCACCTGGGTCCCCTGAAGCTCAGTTCTTCTTCCCCCTGCCCACTGGCAGAGCTGCTAAAGCCCTGGCCCCTCATCCTTGGGACACAGATGTGGCACCTTTCTTGGACAATGGCTGCAGAGCTGCGGCAGAGGGGAGCATGGAGGGTGAGGGTGGCCTCTGAGACTTGGGGCTCTCCGTGCCTCAGCAGTCCGTCTTCCATCTCCCACAGACCGTTTACTGCCAGTGAGAGGCCTCTGGCCATGCAGGGACTGGATGCAGCGAGGGCTGGCCACTGGGACCAGTGTGTGAGGTCACTGCGCCCTCTGCAGGTTCTTGAGTGCCCAGCGTGGGTGGCGGAGGAGGGGGACAAAGTGGGGAGGTGTTGTACTGGCTGCCTGGTTCCTCTGTCCCTGGCGGACACTCAGCTTCCGCGTCCAGCCAGGCCCCTAAGAAAGCACTGCCCCTCATTTCTGCTCTGCCTCTGACAGATGGCTTTTCCGTGCCTGTGCCTGTGCTGCCTGTGGGGCCTTCATCCTTCCACTGAGGATCTGAGTGTGGGAGCTGGGCCTGGGATGCAGGCAGTGTCTCCTGGCAGCTCAGAGACGCGGGCAAGGTCCTGGGCCCATTTGTTGGGAGTACTTCTGTGTCTGATGGTCACTGAGTCAGCACCTCGGGTTCATCTGAGAATGGGATACCAGCACCTCCCCCGAGGCAGTGCCAGTGTGCCATGGCATTCCAGCAGGGCAGCCCTCTTCTCCCTGGTGCCTGTGCAGCAGTCATTCCTGCACTCAGGGCAGGGCCCTGTCACCCTGGCAGTACAATGCGGCAGAACCTGTCTGGCCGGTTCTCTCCCAGCCACTGCCTACAGCCCACATCTGGGGCCGAGCCACCCGGAGTTCGGGTTGCCTGCTGGGTGTGTTCCTTAGTGTTGAATCTCAGCGTCCTGGGGTTTAAGGCATGCAGTCATTCCTGGATGGGGATTGTCTCTGCACTTTCAAACGATGCAAAAGACAAGTCTGAGTGTGTGTGTGCATGCGTGCGTACACACCAGTGTGCGTAGAGAACTGATCATGGGGGAGCTTACAGATAGCCTGCTGAAAGGCAGAGTTACAGAAGGGGAGAGCTACACAGATCTTCCAACTGCCAGTTCACTCTGCAAGTGGCATAAGTGGCCAAAATTGAGCCATGCCAAAGCCAGGAGCTTCATGTGGTGGCAGGGGCGAAGCTTCCTGTGGGCTGTGTTCTGCTGCCTTCCCAGGCCATTGGCAGGGTTGGGATCAGAAGTGGAGCAGCTGGGATAAAACTGGCTCCCGAATCTCCCCTATCTCTGCAGGCAGAAGTTTTACCAGCTACTGTATAACACCAGCCCCAGCTTAGAAAAAGTGAACAGTTTTACAGGAGACAAAGACTACCATATTCCCCTGATTACATTTTTATCTGAAATACCTCAGTACTTTGAGGAGAAGCTCAGAAACTTTCTGGTTAAAGATCTGGCCAGGGCCCAGCATGATGACTCAATAATTAAATCCTCACCTTACAAGCACCAGGATCCCATATGGTGCCAGCTGCTCCACTTCCCGTTTAGCTCTTGGCTTATGGCCTGAGAAAGCAGTAGAGAATGACCCAAAGCCATGGGATCCTGTACTCAACACGGGAGACCTGGAAGAAGCTTTTGGCTCCTGGCTTCAGATTGACTCAGCTCCAGCCATTGCAGCTGTTTTGGGAGTGAACCAGCAAATGGAAGATCTTTCTGTGTCTCTTCTCCATAAATCCGATCTGCCCTTCCAATAAAAATAAATGAACCTTAAAAAAAAAGCCAGAGCACTAGGCATTCGTAGTCATTACTTGTAGTTAAAAATCTTGCTGTGGCTCTTACAGACCACTCACACTGAGATGTCCTGCCTCCAGGTGACGTAAGGGTGCCGGCACTGATGTGAGCTTGAAGGCATTCTGTGTCCTCCAGTCTGTAAAGATTTTTCCCTGTTTTAAAATGGAAATCAGTGCAGAAATCGTATTAGACTGCAGATTTAATGCAAACACAACTGCTGTGTGTGAGAGAGGATTTACCCTTGAGTCCAGGACGTGTTGGAATAGCAGCCAACTCAGCCTCCAGTCACATCTGATGGGGTTTGCAAGGAATCTGTATGGCCAAGGTCGGCAGCACACGTGGTACAGTGTGCTTACAGCCCTCTTCCCTGACTTCTGGGGGCTAGGGCCAGAGTCTGGGCCATTGTTCACTTGCGGAGCTTTGGGGAGGGACCATGGCCGGAGGCAAAAGCAGAGGGTGGCAGGAAGTGTAGGCAGGTGTGTCCTCTGGACAGGGGACCCACCAGTCGCCCAAGCCGCTGGTCCAGCTCACCCTGTAAAATGATGCCATCCTAACTGAGCCCTTTCCTTTTAATTAGGATGGTTAGAGACTTGCTTGTCTACACGCAGGCTGGAATACATGGGTTTTTTTTTTTTCAGCTTTAAATTCATGGGCTGATAAAAGAAGTGTGACATATTTTCTAAATGCCACTAGGTATTTTTAGTCTTTCTCTACAAAAATAAATGAGTCACACATACCACACAGCATTATTCATGGGCA
Source organism: Ochotona princeps (assembly GCF_030435755.1). Taxonomy (NCBI): domain Eukaryota; kingdom Metazoa; phylum Chordata; class Mammalia; order Lagomorpha; family Ochotonidae; genus Ochotona; species Ochotona princeps. The sequence goes on from NC_080851.1 coordinate 1,247,237, forward strand.
TCCTATTTTGCCTTTGCAGAGTTCTTGGCCCCACCTTTGCTAACTCCATTTCCTTGCAGAACTGTCCGTCACCCTGCAGGCAGGGTCTATGCTTACGTCAGCTTGGTTGTCACGTGGTCAAGTTGATGAGGACTGGCTGGACACAGTCGCATTGGCTCAGTGACCTGTGTCTCGTGCAGACTGCTGCCCACCCCACACCATGTCAACCATGGTTTCCCTTAGTGTGGGGCAGGGGCAGGGAATGTCCAGCTCATGGGCCGGAGAAGGCTCCTGAATTGCTTGGGTATGGCCCTGCCAAGGCAACTGTGGATGACTTGAAAGTTCCCTCCTGCTCAGCAGGCTTGTTTTTAAGGGGCTAATTCTCTGTGGCCACAATTGATACAAATAACATTGTAAATATCCAAATGGCCCGTAATGGACCAAAGGTTCCCCAGCCAGTGTTGAGACCCTTGCCTGGGAGCTCCATGGATACCGACATTCGTGAATGTACAAGCCCCAGAACAGCCGGGCCAGTGTGAGCACCCCGATACACACCCTCATGTGGACTCTGGGTTTTCCTGAGTATTGATGATCTCGCCATAGTGAGGATACCATGTAAGTCACCGTGGCGACAGGAGCTCAGGCACTGGCAGGAACGCCTCCTGGATGTGCACCTGCAGGGGTGTGGAGCCTGTGGCTGCTGGGAAGGATGAGCAGGCGGGGCACTCCCAGAAAGGCCAGCCGCCAGACATACTGAGGACTTTGTGTGGTTGGCACTTTGATCTGTGGGCACTGTTTGCTCCCAGTTACCTGTCTGGAGCTTGTACTGTCAGCCACCCTGGGGCATGGGGGCTCTTGCCTGGTGGAGCAAGCACTCAGACCAGGGTGGCAGTTGTGAGACAGATGTAGCAGTGACAGCTGAGCTGGCTGGGGAGGGGGTAAGGGCTAAAGAGCATGGGTGGGGTTGGCGGGAGTGGATGTCTCTGCTAGACTCTGGAGGCATTCCAGGCAGACACAGGGCAGTGCGACCCTGGCGGTCTGAAGGCAGAGGTCCCTGGAGGCGTGGGGCTGTGGAGGGGTCGCTAGGGGAGAGTAGGCAGGACTGCCTCAGGAAGGAGCCTCCACCCCTGCCAGGCAAAGCAGGAAGGCAGAGCCCACCTTTAAAGGCCCTGGATTGTGGAGGTTACAAGGGAGTCGGGGCGATTGGCAAAAGGCTGGATACTCCTGGAGGAACTTCCACGTAAAACGGCAGGAGCCTGGAAGGAGAGGAAGGACAACCCTTTCCCATCAGCCTGGGGAGCGAACACAGAGAGCCAGGAGAGGGGTAAGGGCTGGCAGAGGTGGGAGCCAAGCTTATCCTGGCACTACCTTGCCCTCGGGGTTCCCAGGCAAGGTGGTCAGAGAGGTCAGAGTGGTGGTGGTGAGGCCACCAGGACCCTGACAATAGCAGCGACCAACGTGCGAAGGCTGTGGAGATGTGGAGGAGCCCCTGTGGGCTCTGGGGGCATAGCTTGAATCCCACAGCTTGACCTGGGATGACAGAGGGACTGGGCCGTGGGGTGGAGAGTGGGAAAGTTTCAGGAGGGTGGGCCCAGAGGGAGTGAGGAGGAGACCCCCGGTGCATTGTGAAACAGCTGGCTCTGCGGGAGGGGGGAGTGGGTCTGGGACAGGTGCACATGGGGATTGGTGCCAGTCTTTCCAAGGTGACTGTTTAAGGTCAAGGTTGTGGGCATCTGGTAGCTCCATCCATGGCTCCCACAGCCACCTGAGCCACTCAGCTGCAGGACTCACAGGAGGCTGTGGTGCACACAGCACCAGTGCTTCTGAGGAGGCGGCCTGGAAGTGGTGAGAAGGGACTTCTGTTGCTCCCCGCGTGGCCTCTGCAGGGGATCAACCACTCCAGTGCTTGTCCGCCCTTTACACCATCAGGGGAATTGACATTCTTCTTGGGGTTTGGTCCCTGTGTACTTATAGAGCAGGTGGAACTCCTGTGCTGAGCGTGCGCCAGCCAAGAGGCAGCAGGTCCTGCCTGGGAGTTCTGTGACCCCCATGGTGTGGAGCAGAAGGGAGCCGGGGCTTCACATGTTTCCAGAGCTCTGGGTATTTGCACCAAGGTATTGAGGTGTTGTGGGGTTGGAGCCCCAATCTGCGTGTAAATTCATTTATGCTTCATACACACCTTTTATACATAGAGCTCAAAGCTGATTTTCATGTTTTTAGTGTGCCTACATTCTGTCAGCACTGACCAAGCTGTGACTGAGGTCAAGTGTAAGTTTTCTACTTGTGGTACAAATCAGTACCCAGAGTTTTGGGGTCTGAGACCTTTTGGCTTTCGAGTTGAGGCTGCTTAGCCTGTACTGGATGGTGGGACAATGTCTCGCACCTGCTCCGGGATTCCCACATAGGAAGACTGGACTCACCGATCTATGATGGCTGTACAGCAGGCATGAGGGGCTCAGTGCACACGGGGCTGAGGCTGTTCACTCATTCATCCGTTTGTGCTGCCATCAGGATCCAGGTTCTTATTCAGGGCTGCTTGGGGAACTAAGAGTCTCCACCACACTTGGGCCTCCCAGTCAAGCTCTGCCTGGAGGGAGAGCCATATAGGGCTCAGGTCCCCAGGGGTCAGGCAGTGGTGGGCACCAGCTCTCTTGAGACATGGTAGCTTTGCTATCCGTTTCACTCACACACAAGATACCTAGTAGGAGCCAGTACAGCCCAGCAGGTAAAGCCTCTAGTTCCGGGACTGGTGTCCCAGTCGTCGCACTTGTCATCAATCCAGCCCCTGCTATTGGCCTGAGAAAGCAGCAGATGACGGGTCAGATGCTTGAGTCCTGCGATCCATGTGGGAAACCCCAAAGCCGCCCCTGGCTTCTGTCTGGTCCAGGGTCTTTGTGTCCCTCTAGTGGGGCAGGCAGAACGCTGGCCTTGTCCACATCCTGCGGAGTTTAATAACCAACAGACACCATGTAGTTCAGGAGCCCTGAGATGTGGACTGTCTGACCAGGCATGGAAAGTGTCTGCTGGTCCTTGATCCACCCACTGCCCACTCTCCTGCTGCAGGTCGCTGGCAGGCAGGCAGGCAGGCAGGCCTGGGCGCTCTCCCTTGGGTCTGCCCACTCTCCTGCTGCAGGTCGCTGGCAGGCAGGCAGGCAGGCAGGCAGGCCTGGGCACTCTCCCTTGGGTCTGCCCACTCTCCTGCTGCAGGTCGCTGGCAGGCAGGCAAGCAGGCCTGGGCACTCTCCCTTGGGTCTGCCCACTCTCCTGCTGCAGGTCGCTGGCAGGCAGGCAGGCCTGGGCACTCTCTCTTGGGTCTGCCCACTCTCCTGCTGCAGGTCGCTGGCAGGCAGGCAGGCAGGCAGGCCTGGGCGCGCTCCCTTGGGTCTGCCTGCTCACTTCATAAGGTCTCCAGGCCCCTGCCCCTAATCTGTGGGTGAAACAACAGCTCCTTGCTGCAAATGTGGAACAGTAGTAGCATCTGGAACATGGAGTAAAGGAGGCCAGGTCCCTGCTGACAGCGGTGGGAGAAACTTGCGCAGAACCATGTGCACTGCATGGATTCTGTCCCAGCAGCCAGTGAGGAGCCTGGGGATGAGCTCCGCTGGGACGGAGAGGACACTCGTGTTTCTGGATGCTTGCAGCGGTCTGGACTGAGTCTGTGCAGTAGGAAGATGCCTCACAGCACGTGCAAGTGTTTTGGCGACCATCAGGAACACCTTGTGTTTGGAGAGCCAGGGCTGCGGAAGGGCCTGCTGTAAGAGGAAGCAGACATGGAGCCCTGCAGTCAGTAGCCCCCTCTCCCTTCCTGGCACAGCATCTGAGGCCCAGGGGCCCATTCAGAACTCTTGCTCTCAGGACTGCTGTGGGATGTGGGCCAACCCACTGTCCCTGGCCAGGCCTACCAGACGGGCAGTTCTGCAGCTAAGGGTGGACAGAAGGGGCCGAGAGGCTGAGCCAGCTGCCCCTAGGGGCCGCTCAGCTCAGATTTCACAGCCCAGGCAGCCATGGCCAGGCCCAGGCGTGGGCCCTATTTTGAGAAGCAGCTCTGGGGAGGTTATCAGATGTCATATTTTTGCCCGAGAATTAAAGGCATAGGTGCTTCTCTGAGGAGATGTTTGTCTGGTAGCCAGCTATTGGCATGCATTCCCAGTGGTGCCATGCCTCCTCTGCCACCTTGGTGCTGTCCCAAACACAGGCTGTTTTCCTGTCTGTTTTGGGCAGTGAATGTTACATTTATCAACAGGCAGAGAAGCAAGGCCAAGAGATGAAAATTGGAGCTGTTAGATAGCAAGGCGCCGTGCTGATTTGTGGGATCCTAATGAAACCGCCAAAATGCAGGCCCAGAATCACCTGTTCCCAGCCATCCAGCGAGAGTCCAATCTTGTGTGTGGGCCAGCCATTCCCTGGGTGCGTCATCAGCCCCAAGCATGGGAGCAGGCTTTGTCCTCCTGAGAGGTCCTCTGGTTCTGCAGTGTCCCCAGGGGCTCCTGGCAAGGAGCAGGCTGGTCAGATTCCACCACTTTTCAGTCCATCACAAAGGCAGGTAGCAGCAGGTGGCTTATCGCCAGCGCCCAAGTGCCCGGTGCGTGTCCCGTCTGGCCCAGCACTGGGCCTGGCTCAGCTTCCTGCTTGCTCCGGCTCAGGTTGTTTTTCACACGTTGCTGGAAGGAACTCAATACAGCTCTGCTCCTTTCTTCTCCCTGGAGGATAGGACTGTGAGCACCTTGAAAGCAGATCTTCATCCACAATGATGGACGTTTCTGCTGTCCTTGGGAAGCTGGTGGGGGTTGGGGGGAAAGGGTCCTTCCTGCCCCCTTGGAAGGACCCAGGAAAGTTGTCACAATTTCCAGGGCTTCTCTTTGAAATCAGTGCTATTCCCATTAGACACGGTTTCCATCACTGGGCGTCTGCTGTGAGCTCAGTGTGCTGTGAAGCTGAGCGCGGCTTCTTCTTCACTAACGTTTCCAGACCTCCACTGCAGCTCAGTCCAGGCACTCCTTGCCCTGGGCTCGTTTCCTCCGGAGCCACCTGACGCCTTAGCCGTGCGCCCCAGCCACAGGGCCAGGCAGAAGCTGAGTATTCCCCAAGAAGTCACACCTGGCTGCTAGCTGTCCACTGTTGATCTGCGAGCCAGGGACAGAGGGAAACATCAGGATTGCCCCCATGAGCTGGTTCACTCCCCTACTGCCTGCGCAAAGCAAGGAGGACCAGGCTGGATCTGGCAGCCTGGACCTCCTGCTGCAGGCTGGGAGCCAGGCTGCTGGAACTGTCACTGCAGCTCCCAGGGAGCGTGTAGGGAGGGAGCCAGGAGTCAGACCCAGACACTGCTGTGGCCTCCCGTGTGGAGTGTCAGGTGCTTCGTGCGCCAAATGCATGGCTCTGCTTACAAAATGAGAACTCCCAGTTCTCCCAGATCCCAGCTCGGGCCTCCTCCATGGGTCAGTGTCCCTGGCCAAAGGGCTCCTGGCCCTCCAGGAGAGGCCGAGGGAAGGAGCCGTATCTCCAGTGGTCCCAGGCAGCCCCTGACTTGCCACTCAGCACGCACTGCCCCTCTGCTGTTTTGGTCCGTTTGGGGTCTCTCCTACCCTGAAGAGCCTGTGACAGAGGAAGAGAGCGCCTAGGAAGACAAGGGCCAGACGGCCACTGTTCCTTCTGAGGACAGCATTGCAGGGATGGAATGGCCTGTGGGGTGCCCATCAGGCAGAACCCCTGAGGGGCCCTGGACACCATGCCCAGTGGAAACCGCATGGTTTCTGAACTTCGAATGTCTACAGCCAGGAAACATGTCCTTCTGGGGACATGGGTTTCGGGGAGAGAGAGAGATGCATCAGGAGACCCACCCCTGGGAAAGGAGGTGCCGATTCCAGCCTGGGGTCATGAGAATGCCCTTGGGGCCGAGTGGGTCAGCAGCAGAGAGCATGCTGGTCCCTGCGGAGTAACAGGCCGCGCTCCCTCCCCAGCCGTGCTACCCTTTCCCAGCCCCTTCCTCAGGCCAGAGACCTCTGTGCTTCCTCCCACGTCTCTCACTCTTTCTCCTCTTCATTCTCTGAATTTTGACGGTTTGTGACTTTGAACAGTTCTCTCTCTGGTTCTGTTGTGAGGGTGCAGGGGCCCCCGCGGGTGTAGATGGGGCTGGGCTGGGGCATCAGGTGGCGCCTGCATGAATAAGTCACTAGCTGGGCTGCCCCACGGAGAGGCCTCTGCCGCCTTTCCAGGCACTGCCTCCCACTGCAGATCCTGGACAGCACGGGCTGCACAAACTCAGAAGCCCCCGTCTTTTGGGGGAGGAAAGCAGGCACTTCGGACAAGGGAAGGGCACGGGCGCAACGTGCCATGTGTGTGAACACTGCCTGGTGGCTGAGGAAGCAGTAAGTTTTCTCCACTGATCTGCTCATCGAGCGGTCTATAAGGAGCATTACCCAACTGCTGCGAGTGGGCTGAGGAGCAGGGTCTTCTCTGCGTGGCCTGAGGGAGTGTTTCTCTGCTCATTTCCCACCTACCACGCAAAGCAGGGTGGCTGACTCAGGCTGCCTTGGCCATCAGGCAGCACCTGGAGGCCATGGGTACTGCAGGGTCCAGGGGCTTTCGATGGAGGCTATGGATACGCGTTGCAGGGCACAAGTGAGCCCCCAGGACAGCAGGTGTGGGGAAAACACACCTCCACGGTGGCCATGCAGGCAGCAGCCAGGGCACACAGAGCAGTAAGTCTGCTGGGATGGGCTCCGGCCATGGCCAGTCCTCAGCAGGTGCAGGGCAGGGGGATGCCGCAGCAGAGTTGGGAGTGAGCCTGTGACTTACGTGTGCTAGGTGCTAGGTGCTGAAGGCTTGGTCCCCAGAGCCCTGTGTGAATGGTGGAAGGACTGGCCGCCTCATCCCAGTGCCAGCGATAGGCTGACAGGCCACGACAGTGCGGACTCTTGTTTGTATCTGATACTTGGAGCAGGGGTTGCTATGGGCAGCACCTGCAGGCAGGGCCTGCCAATAGCTAAGCGAGCCACACCTGCACCTCCTGCTTCCCTTACTGGCACTGGATAATAGCTGTGGGACTCGGCTCTCAGATGTTCCTCTCAGCGTTTACCTGATGTGTGTGGAGATAAGCTGCTCCCATATGGAAGGCCCTGCATGTGTAGTTTGGCCAGTGTTATGGATAGCTCCTGTCATTGTGTCTCAGGGAGTCCTATCTAGAAGGCTGATCTTTGTGTGTTGGATTACTGAAAGCTTCCCTGACCCCAGGTCCAAACTGAAACTCCTGTGAGCACAGGCTATCCCGGTGTTGAATGCCACTGGCCTCATAAATGAGCTCTGCTTGGGAGTATTAGGAGCTGCTTCTCCTCTCTCCTTGTGGCTGACAGAAGTCACAGTGTAGTAATAGCAACATTGGTTGTAATGGTAATAGTAATCCTTAGAACTATGGTAACAGCAGTTGCACTGAGTCACCATGGTTGTGGAGGAACAGCAGGCAGTATGATAGGAGAGACAATCAGTGCAGTGGCTGTAACAGTAGCTGTAACTGTAGCAGTCAGTGTAGTAGCAACGACAGACATTGTGAAAGTGGAAACAGTTGATGGCAATAGTAGTAGTTGTTGCAATGAGCCACCAGTCCTGAGCACTGCCCACAACCCAGAGCCACACCAGGAACTGTGCAGTCACTACCCAGGTAGTATCATGGCCCCACTAGGCTTGCCTATTCTTATCTGAGCAGGGATGTTGTCCTGAGCTTGGGAGGGCCGGAATTCCAGGGGTTCCCAGCCTGGGGTGCCCTCCTCTACAGCTCAGAGGATCCCTGTGTCTGGAGGTGCGTGGGAGCCTCAGCCACCTCCAGGGTGTGTTCCGCATCTCCCTGTCCCTCTTCTGTTCTTGGGGGCAGCAGAGGCTCTCTGTTAGATTCTGTCTGGAGCAGGCAGACTCCTGAGTCCAGGATGTAGCGCTTGACAGCGTGAGCTGATCTGCAGACTGCCTGCTTCTGAGTTGAGTGGACAGGGAGATGGCGATGGCCTGAGGCCACAACGTGCAGGCTTGCCCAGGCCTGCTTCGTGATGGGTCAGTCACCAGGACCAGCTTGACTGGCCCGGGCTGCTCTCTGAGACTCTGGCAGCTGCTGTGTATGAGAAATGGGTGGAACTGGTGTTGTCACAAAGGTCAGCTGGGTCAGGCCTGTTTTCTTGCCTGCAGAGGCAACACAGATGTATGTCAGGGTGTCCGTCCATGCCCTGGGGGCCCACAGGAAGCCATGGATTCTGCCTGTTGGTTGCATCTGCACCCTTGCCCGGCCCAGGCCTGCCATCTGGTTCTCATTCAGCTGCCTGGAACCCAAGCCTGCAGTTTGTAGTCAGAGAATCGTTCAGCTCACATTGTCCTGGGTCCTTGCCGGAGGTGTAGTCTCATCCTTCTGCTGCGTCTAGAGAGCTCTTGGGAGGCTCACTGCTGGCTGACCTCTGCCCAGCATGTGTGGGAACGCATTACCAGAGCTCAGTGAGAGTTTGGTGGCTTCCAGCTGCAGTTGTTGAAATGGTGTTAATGACCTGGGAGAGGCCAGTGTGTTGCCATGTTCTATATGCATTTTCACTTCATAGATGGCTCCCAACAGGTGCACTCAACTCAGCATGTCCTAAGACCTGCGTTGCCCGTGCTGGGCAGTGGGCGGGGGTAGGACTGCCAGGCTGAGTGGCTTGCTGCAGCCAGCAGCACCTGCACTGGGCTGGGTGTGCTCCCCCAACTCAACCCAGCCTCTGTGAGGACCTTGGAGAAAGGCCGCACTGCTTCTCCAGGCCACCAGATGGGGCAAGGTGCCTTCAGAGCAAGCCAGCTCACTCTGCCAGGTTGAGCCCCTCCCAGGGAGAGTCGGCCAGGCTCCAGGGCGCCTGCCTGAGTGGACACCCACCCGTGGGTTACGCAGACTTCTCCCTCTCTCTGTACACGTTGCCCCTTCAAGTGTTGCTTGTCCTGCGATTTTCCTTTTATTGCTGTCTCAGACTCCTCCTTCCTCACGGTGCCTGAGGACAGGAGCTGCCTGGCCAGTATCACCCATAAGCAGTTTCATTATAGGTTGAGATTCCTCATCTGAAATCTGAAACTCTCTAAGCACTGACCTGTTAACATGGAAAATTCCACACCCAGAACTTCGTTACCTGCACAGAGCTGTTGAGTATGTCATCTGAAGTCACCACCAGGCCGTGCGTGAGACTCAGAGGAGCCACAGTGAAATCCTAGCCCCATTATGCAAGTGCAGATAATCCAGCGTTGAAAAACTCCAGCCCCAGAATGCTTCTAATCCCAAGCATTTTGGATAAGGGAGTTGCAGCCCAGACCTAGGCGCATGAAGGGCAGGTGTAACATCTGCTGCTTCCAGAAGTGTGGTGTGCCTCTGCAGGCGGGAAGACAGACCTGACTCAGCTCACCCATGTGACAGTCCACAGGGAGGCCCTCAGGATCCCCACATTGAGCTTCTCTCAGCCCGAAGCCCCTGTATTCACAGGCACAGAGCTCTGCGGGCAGTTCTTGAGCTAATGCGCCCTGCTAGTGTTGTTTGTGCATACCGAGCTCTCGTATATGCCTCCCAGCACATGCTGGCCTTCCGTGAAAACAGAAAGGCATGCACCTGTCATGTGTTAGCTGTGGCTTAGCTCATTTGCCGGGTGCTTTCGTGACGGCTTGCAACCTCTGCAACCACAGCCCTAGCCCACTTCTGAGGGGGCGTTGTTCTCTAGCAACATGATCCTCAGATTCTCCAGCATAATAGCTCCACCCACGGCAGTGCTTCTGGTCTGTACGCAGGCCACAGAGACCTCCCTGGCCTCGCTGTCCGCATGGGGCTGGGGCCTCAAACAACCCCATCTCCCAGAACTGGGGGTGAGTCCAAGGCAGTTGTGATTGGCTGGGGTTGCTGCCAGCGAGCGGATGGGGTTGAATAGTGGGATGCACAGGCAGCTGGTGCAGACCTTCAACCCTGGGGTTCAGATGTCACCTGAGCCCCCAGCAGGGCACAGGCAACCAGTGCCCAGAGGAAGGTCCCTAGCTTGTTCCTCTGTGTTTTCAAATCAGCCTGAAGATCGTGCCATGAGTGCTGAGTATCCTGAAAAAAAAAAACATTGACGGGCTTAGATATGCGTGCTCATGCATGTATTCACATGGTTTACAGATGTACTTGTGGGCAGTCTGCTGTTTGCAGTCTAGGCCACAGTGTGTGAGCAGACGCTGCAGAGGTGTAGCAGGGCAGCTCTGGGTCCTAGGCAGAGGGAGGACAGGGTGGTGGCCTGGTCCTGCATCTGCATGCCTCAGCACTGAGGGATGCTAAGGTAGCTAAGAGCCTCTTACCAGGTAGCTCTGGCTGGTTGAGGGGCAGGTGACTCTGGACAGTTCTTCTGGGTCTGTGATGGGCAGGTGGTGCCCGCTGTGCTCCTGTGGTGAGCAGTTGCTTCCTGTATGCGGGATATGTTTGCTTCCTGGAATGGTAAGACAAGCTTGTTGCTTCTCTCTGGCAGCACTCGGGAGGGGCCCGAGACCCAAGGTTAGGTCCAACCACTTTCCCACAACTGTGGGAGCTGTTTCTCTCTGCTCTGGCTTCTCCATCGCTGTGCTGGGTAGCATCTCTTCTTACTAGCAGGAACCAAATCATGTGTAGTTAGAGTTCCAGGCCCTGGCACATGTTGTCTGGGCTCTGTGTGAACTAGGGAAAGCTAGGCGCATATGCCTTACCTGCTGGACAAAACACCCAAGCTGTCCCAGGGATGGACAGAACGCCCAGTGTTGAATGGGACACCTAGGCTGTCCCAGTGCTGGATGGGATGCTGAGGCTGTCCCAGTGCTGGATGGGATGCCCAGGCTGTCCCAGTGCTGGATGGGACACTGAGGCTGTCCCAGTGCTGAATGGGACACCCAGACTGTCCCAGTGCTGGACGGAATGCCCAGGCTGTCCCAGTGCTGGACAGGACACCCAGGCTGTCCCAGTGAGGAGTAAATGAGCAATCAAGAACTGTGATGGTGGCACTCTGACCCCTTTGCTGTCTGTAAGAATACAGCATGGAGCACAACTATTACAGTGTTCCTCTGGAACTTGTAATGTGACATGAGTGACCTGAGGCTTAGCTCAGGATCAGGGTTGACCCGTGGCGTGGCACCAGTGACTCTGCAGCCACACCTGAACCCTGTTGGTGCTGTCATCTCTGTTGTAAATGATCGCTTTCCTTGTACAGGTGGCACAGTTACGGAACAATCAAGAAGTGTGTAGAAGTAAATGCAGCCAAATGCTTGCATTTGTCATACCATCTGTTGCTTGCAGGCCACAACGGGGCATATTTTACCTTTCCAGAATGTTTGTGAGCTGTGCTGTGCTGCAACACATGATTCTCTTGCAAAAATACAATTTTAGGGGCAGGTATTTGGTTCAGTGGTAAAGCCATGCCTGGGATTGCTGCATCCCATACCAAGGGCCTGGCCTGAGTGCTGGCCCCTCCAGTCTCCATCCCGCTTCCTGGCCCGTGTGCTGGCCTCTCCAGTCTCCATCCCGCTTCCTGGCCCGTGTGCTGGCTCCTCCAGTCTCCATCCTGCTTCCTGGCCCGTGTGCTGGCCTCTCCAGTCTCCATCCCGCTTCCTGGCCTGTGTGCTGGCCCCTCCAGTCTCCATCCTGCTTCCTGGCCCGTGTGCTGGCCTCTCCAGTCACCATCCCGCTTCCTGGCCTGTGTGCTGGCTCCTCCAGTCACCATCCCACTTTCTGCTCCCTTGTGCCCTACAAGGCAGCAGGGGATGGCATAAGTCTGTGGGTCCCTGCTGCCCACATGAGAGACCCAGACTGGCTTCAGTCTGGCTGTTCCTAGCATTTGGAAAATGAACTGGCCAATGGAAGATATTCTCTGTTTCTCTCCCTGTCTCTGTCTCTCTGCCTTTCAGATACAATGAAAATAAATTTTGAAGATGGGATTCTGTGAAAAGTCATGTTTTGAGACTGACTTTTCGGAGGGAAATTGATTCTGTGCCCTGGAAGCCTGTGTGCCCTGTGCTGGTGTAACACAGTGCGGCTTGTTCATTTCCTGATGGATGGTTCGATTGCGTGCATGTCTGGCCTGCCTGCTGCTGTGTGGTTACATGAGTTGTGTATCTGCATTAGCTTGTAAGGGGCATCTTTGAGCCTTCTGCCACATGGACTTGTGACATTGTTTCTCTGGTGCAGAGCCCTAGAAGCACAGCTCCTGCACCCCACACCTCCTGTCAGTGCTGCCAGGGGTGAATGTGCCAAGCGTTCAGAGGGCCACTGGTGGATGCCCGGCAGAGCGGGTCCAGCCAGGGTGGGAGGAGATGGTCGCAGCAAGCCAGCTGTCTGCCGGCTCTGACAGCATGTGGGCTCCAAGAGCAACAATGCTGCCCCTGCAGGGAGCTGCAGATCCCCCTGAGACTGCATGTTCCCAGTTGCGAAGCGCTCTGAGGGCTAAACAAGTAAAGCCTCCCGAAGCGTTTGCTGGCACAGGTGCTCATGAGTGGCGAGTGCTCCATTCAGTCAAGTCGGTCCTTTGCTGGAACCCCGAGGACAAGGTGACAGCAAGGCATGAGAAATCAGGTCTTCACAGGAAAGCACATATCTGTCTGTAAGGGTGTGTGAGCCTGTGTGTTTACTAACACAGTGCTGCATGGAGACATTTAGACGTGTGAGCGTGTGTGTGTGTGTGTACTTAACGCACAGGAAGGTGCTTCAGAAAGTTTGTAGGAAGATGGGATTAAGGCACGAGTTTATGTTGGTGCGAAGTTTTTTTTGCCATGGTGTGGAAGATGCATCCGATGAACAGGTGACGTAGGGGTTTCAAATCTGCCTTAGTATTTTAAAGGAACTCATAGCTTTGATTTCATTTCTTCTGGGATTGCTGAGGTACAGGCAATGTATGGGTATGCACACACCCTTGTGTATGTACTTATAACATATGTGTGCATGTATATGGCCATGTGGACATGTGTAGACATCCATACATGTGCTCCACGTGTAAAATAGGATACCTCTGTGAAGCGGGGTCATTAGCCTTTGCTGGCTGTTCTGCAAGAACCATGGAGCTACTGGCCATGGGCATCGGTCGGCAAGGATAGCTCCCCTCAAGGGTTAGAGGATTCTGAGCAGGTGCAGAAGGTGTTCCAAACTCAGCTTCAAGTTCAAAACAACGGGTCCTATGTAGAGTTCTCAGCTCCAGACTCGGGCCCCAGCCTAGCCCCAGCTGTTCTAGGCAAATGGGGAGTGAATCGGTGGGTGGGGCTTTCTGTCTCTCCAAATAAATACATTTCTAAATGACCAGAATGCATTGGAGCTGCTGCCACGTGGTGTTTCTGACAAGGAGGGTTTGTGCAAAGTGGGGAAACTGTCACTCAGTGCCTCCCTCTTTTGCAGGAAGAAGATGAAGGCCCGGGCTCCCCCACCCCCGGGGAATCCGGCCCTCCTGAACACCCTGGACAAACAGAGGCCTCTGGGAAGCTCTGACCTCAGCCTGCAGTCAAACCTGGCCCCCATGAGGGATGGGCCGTTGAACCTCACTGTGGTTCTGCCCAGTGGGCTGGAGAAGCAGAGCGTGGTCGGCAGCAGGTAAGGGTCCCACCCAGACCCACCAAGGACTGCAGAATGGGAAGGAAGCTGCGACATGATTGTCCTGTGCTGGCTCTGGGAGCAGTGCAGGACTTGCCTCCCTCTGTCACCGGGGGACAGCCTGGGATGCCCACCCCATGTCACCTGGAATGAGCTCTCAGTCCATAAGGGAGCTGGGACACTGTGGTTCCCTACTGCAAAGGGTAGGCTTGAGATGGAAAACCCAGTCCACTTCCAGGAAAGTCATGGCCCCTGGGACTGGAGCAGCAGCCGGGATTGTCACAGCATCCTTAGCTCTGCAGTCCCACAGCCAGGAGGACAGCCTCCTGAGGGACCGTGCAGGTGCCCCCTGAGCAGCTGGCAAGCAGGGGCAGGCCCTGATGTCGAGGACTGAAACATATTGCCTTGATTTCCAATGTGAGGGACCGTTCCAAGCCCTCAGCACCATGTACACCCTCTTGACTGGCTGCTGTGCCCAACTGTGACCATGTGTCAGCAGCTGCTGCACCCTCACAGGGCACAGCTCGAGTGGCAGCAGAACCACCTGCCATGCTGTGATGCACCCGCACCAGTGCAATTTCAGGTTAACGCTGGTGTCAGTGAGTCTCACGGTTCTGTGGCTGTGTCAGTCTGCTGTCTCTATTGCTGGCTGTTGTGACTGTTGTGACAGAATAGCACACCCGGAGGAGAAGCATCAGAAAAACGACATCCGGGGACTTTGGCAGCATGCAGAGGTAGGTGTGTGTGGGAACCTGAGACGAGCAGATGACAGACTCCACACACGAGGGCTGGCCCTGGAAAAGCAGCCTGCTCTGGGCTTGGAGGTGACAGAAAGATGACATCGGGGGCCTTGGCAGCACACAGAGGTGTGTGAGGGATCCTGAGGCAGGCGTGAGTGTCCATGGCCTCATCGGGATGGGAAGGATGACAGATCCACACGTGAGGGCTGTTCCTGGAAAGCAGCCTGCGTCACCGGTGTGTGCAGGATGCTGATTTCATGGCATGGCACTTAGATGGCGCCTGAAGCCCTACAGGCCTCTCAGCTGTTTCCTGAAGTGGCCGGCTAACAAAGGAGGGGTACTCCAGATGCCCATCCAGTGGGCAGAAGGACACAGGCAGAAGGCATGGGGGACACAAGGGCTGTTGGCTTGGCCTCAGGGTCCACCTGGAGCTGGCACAGTCTCCTTGGCAGACGCGACATCCTCGGTTGCGTGAGGGGAGGCCGAGGCATTTCCTGGGCCACCTGCCCAGAGTGGGGCCTGCTGTGCCATGGAGGAGGAGGGGAGTGTCACAGCAGCCGAGGGGTCCAGGCCCAGAGCCTCAGTGTCCTGGGGCTGTGCACCGGACACCAGGTTCCTAGATCGCGTGTTCCTAAGCACATGTTCCCATGAAACTTCATGAGTTCAAAATGTGTTGGATGATTACAGGTTTTAGAATGATTCTAGGATGTGGATGGAGCATTATCAGTTCAGTCTAGTTTATTCACCATTCTCACATGTGGGTCCAACATTTCTGGTTGTGTGTGTACATATATATTTTTAAGAAAATACATGTGGGGGCTGAGGCAGGTCCTAAGAGCAGTGCCGGAGGCTGCCACCCTGTGGCTAAAGGACCTCACTGCTCCCATCATGCTGTCGGGGCAGGAGGAGAGCTGACCGAAGTGGTGTGAGGCTGTGTGTTCTGTGCTGAGTGCCCTGGGGCTGGGCAGGGAAGGCAGACTCAACCTTTACAGAGCTGGGGACACCTGCCCTGGTTCTCAGTCACCACTGTGCTTATGCAGCGGTTGGCTCCTTAGCTCAGGGCTCTGCAGCTCCTGGTCCCTGTAGAATATCTGGGGGTGCAGGCAGACCCCACCACACACACACATTGGGCTTGCCCATTCCCAGGCACAAGGGGAGGAGTTCCTGGTGGCCCCCCAGCCCCAGGCTGTCAGGAAGGCACTGATGGAGGCAGCTCTGAGCAGTCACAGCCACAGCTTGTCCCCGCATTGGGTCCCTCTCCCCAGGGCTGGAGGAGGGACCACATGCTAGCCCTTGGGAGGAGGTTGCTCTCCCAGAAGCTGCCTGCAGTTGGGTCTGGTTAACTTGTGTCTTCATTTGAGCCACCCCTCTTAGCGGTGCAGAGGATGCTGGGACCACAGAACCTTTGATGGTCCCATGAATACTAGGAAAACTGTCAGCTCCCGGAATGCACAGCCATTTCCCTGGTACACCTTCTGCCAGCCACCTGCCTTGCCTGTGGAGATGTGTCCACCTCATTTGTGTCCTCAAGCCCAATCCAGGAGAAGCTCAGAAAAGCCACTGGATGTCTGCTTAATGCTCTTAATGCTCCGTTCTCCTGGTGAGGTTGGCCCTGTGTGGCGTGACTCACGGAGTAGCTGCTGTGAGCACATCACCCGCTGGCTCCCACCGAGGGTGCCTGCCTGTTGGCCTGTCAGGATCACGGATGTGAATGTGCTTGTCTGTCCACTGATGGAACTGGGTTCTGAACTGCTGGCATTTGTGAGGCCTGTAAGAGGCTTAGTCGGTGCAGAGGCTGTAAACAGCGTTTGCACAAATTCTGAGGTCTGGGGAAGTGGATCCCCAGAGGGTCCGCTGCTGTGTATTACCTGGGCACGGGGTCCATGTGCTGATTGGACTGTCTTCAGCGCCCACTAATTCACTGGAGTGGCAGCATCGCCAGCCTGCCTGTGTGGTTTTCCAGGCCCCTTTGTGTGATGGTGAGCTCCGTTGAGGGCCTGGCCCTTGTTGAGCCACCCTTGCACCCAGCAGTGGAGCCCACGTGCTCCTGGTGCAGAGTATTGTAATGTGCGGTTAGCTCTGCTCCAGCCATTGGTTGACAAGTTAAGCACTATTCCTTGGGGACAGTGACCCGATCGTGTGTTGCCTGGAGTTTTTGTCCCACTGTTGTTTCAGGTCATATTGACTTCACTGATATCTGGTAGAAATTTCCATAGAATCTACTTGGCCCTGGAGTTATCTTTGTATGTGTCTCTCTGTTGAGGATTTCCGGTCCCCTGATTCTGAGTATGTGCCTGGGGGTGCTGTGGTGCACCACAGCCTAGAACCCAGCCTTCATGAGAACAGTGTGTGTGGGAATAGCTGAGCGTGAGCATCTTGTACCCGTCAGTCATGGCGTGTTAAGCCTGATCGTCAGCGGTGGCGTGTTAAGCCTGAGACCTCACACTGTGGACCCGCACATTGAACCAGATGTGTAGCCGTTCTCCCAGTTGTCACCTGCTTGCTCTTCTCATGGTGATGCTGGAATTAAAGGTGGCAGTGTGCTTCTGAGGGTCACGCGTGAGCCGTTAAGGCACCGTGGCAGTGTGCTTCTGTAGGGTCACGCGTGAGCCGTTAAGGCACCGTGGCAGTGTGCTTCTGTAGGGTCACGCGTGAGCCGTTAAGGCACCGTGGCAGTGTGCTTCTGTAGGGTCACGCGTGAGCCGTTAAGGCACCGTGGCAGTGTCTTTCTGTACGGTCACACGTGAGCCGTTAAGGCACCGTGGCAGTCTTCTGTCATCTGCATGCATGATTGCTCCGCCCCGGCGTCCCTGGGTGGGAAACCATCATCGTTATCATCACTTGTTTCCGCTTGCAGCCAGGCCATGATGGACCTTCTGGTTGAGTTGTGCCTTCAGAACCACCTGAACCCGTCTCACCACGCCCTGGAGGCCCGGTCTGCAGAGACGCAGCAGGCGCTGAGCTTCAAGCCCAACACCTTGCTTGGGACTCTGAACGTACACACAGTGCTTCTGAAGGAGAAGGTCCCAGAGGAGAAAGTGAAACCTGTGCCTCCCAAGGTGCCCGAGGTCAGTGGCTGCACCGGGCCTGCGGGGCGTGGCGGGAGGACGGGGACGTTGAGGGCCCAGGCACGCTGCGTGGCTGAGACCTGTTCCCCAGGCTGGATGGAGTTGGGCCCTAACCTGGGTTTTGCCAAAGAATCAGAGTTTGCGGAACGCTGGGCTGTGTTGTGGCATTGGCATTGCTCCGTTGCACATTGCTGACCGTCAGGAGTCTGTTCAGACAGGCATGGCCTGGCGCTGTGACTTCCGGAGTGGCAGCTGCTGGCCACAGGTAGCCGCTGCATGCCTGCAACATGGCCAGTCCTGTGGTGTGGTGCACCTGTGGGGATCTCCATGCTTCCACAAGTAGTCAGGGTCTGTGGAAGATTTGCACAGCTTCCCAGAGAGCGGAAATGTAGGGCATTTTCCCCATGAGAAGTTGGGACATGGGTATTTGCTCACTGTGTTTGGGGAGTTCCTCATCACATCCACAGCTTTCTTCTGAGCTGGGAATTTTAGTGAAAATCAATTCCTGAAAATCAGTTCATGTAAGGATGTAGTCTGGATCAGTTAGCCCCAGCTGAAAGTCACGCTGCTCAGTCCTTTGGCACTCCTGAAAGGTCAACTGAATTTCTCTGCTTTTTGAAATCGCAGTCTGCAGGTGGGTGTCACAGTGCAGTAGGCTAAGCTGCCTCCTGCTGCGTGGGACAGCCATGGTAGCTCACACAGCCACCCCATCTGCTCTGTTCTCACAGAAATCTATGCGCCTCGTGGTGAACTACCTGCGGACACAAAAAGCTGTTGTGCGCGTGAGCCCTGAGGTCCCACTCCAGAACATTCTGCCCATCATTTGTGCAAAGTGTAACGTTAGCCCAGACCACGTGGTTCTGCTCAGGGACGACATCAACGGGGAGGAGCTGGAGCTGTCCAAGTCACTGCACGAGCTGGGACTGAAGGAGCTGTACGCCTGGGACAACAGAGGAGGTGAGCGCTGCCCCTGCTGCCCGACACGGGCCAGCACATCACATAATGGACATTACACGTGCACCGTCCACCTCATACAGCACATACACACCTCAGACCACACACATATCACACACACCACAGACCACACACACACACCTCACACAGACCACACACACACCTCACACACCGCACACACACACAGACCATACACACACCACAGACCATACACATCACACACACCATACACATATCACAGACCACACACCTCACACACACACACATCACAGACCATACACCTCACAGACCTCACACACACACACCTCACACACCACACACACACACACCACACACATCACACCTGTCACACATCACATACATACCTCACATTATCACACATTTCATGTTCACTGACCAGACAGATAGGATCGGGATGGTGCCATGTCCATTTTCAGAGGACAGCCCCCACGTTCCTAGGCCCCAGCATAACCTGACTTTGACGAAAGGGTTGTGTCCCAGTGGAATGGAAGCCAGTGGACTGTGCTCCTTCAGTGGCCAGCACACGGCCAAGACAAACCCTGCACCGACCAGGGCCAGTACTGCACACACAGTGCAGATGGACACTCTCCCAGCGTCCACAGCTCTGCCCCAGCTGCTCAGTACCTCTGCCTGGCCCTGCCAGCCCTGTCTGATTCTGCTTTCGGTGCCACTGTGGAAGCAGAGCTGCAAGCCACTAAGCCAAAGCAAGCCCACACTCCAGTCCAAAGAAGAAGGCGTTTCTGCTATGTGCAGCAAGTGCTGTTTCAGAAGACAGCTGTCAGACCTGCTGCGTGGGAGAGGTCACATGAGACCTGCCCGCTGCTGCAGACTGACCAGGCAGGCCCCTGGCCTCCTGGCACAGAGGCAGCCAGCTCAGCTGTCAGATGTCAGCCACTCTCCAGCCTCTGAGTCCTCTCCCCACACCTCCCAGACCTCCTGTGAGGGGCCCTGTCCTTCAGCTGGGCACACTTGATCCCCATCCCTGCCAAAGGCCCCGCGGGGTCATGCTGCCCACCCCAGCCTTTGGAAAGGTGAAAGAAACTTCTGGAAGTTGTCCCTGGGGCCCCTCACCTGCAGGCAACCTCAGCAGCCGTCTGCCTGGGTGACCCTGGGTGACCCTGGGGAGACGTCACCCTCCCCAGGCCTCCCTGGGAAGGCCCAGCTCCAGGCTTTGGCTGGCTCACACCTGAACTCATGGCCTGCACAGCCCGGCCGGAACCCCGGGAGGTCAGGTCTGAGACCCACACTGCACGCAGCTACCACACCTGTGGCCAGCTCATGCCTGGCCTCATGGCCATCACACCTGCGGCCTAGGCTGGGCTGCTGTGGGTCTGGAGCTGGGTGTTCACCTCCTGCTTCCCTACCTCTTCCAGTTCTTCTGACCAAAACGCAGTCTGAGCCGTGCCTGAGCCGTGGAGGTACCGTGAAGGGCGGGATGCTGCGTGGGGGCCTGCAGGCAGCCTGGGGGCGCTGTAGAGCTGACCTGAGGTGCTGCTGCAGTGTGCTGTGTGTCCGCACCTGTGAGAGTCAGCTGTGCAGCTTGAGTGTGGAAGCCCTGAGGGATGCCACAGCGGAAAGCCTGGATGTCACTGGGGCTGGCGGAGTGGCGAGTGCGGAAAGTGGCCATGCCTCTGTGACCCGTGCTAACTTGCCCTTGGGGTTCCTCCTGCATGTGGCGGAATTGGAGTGTGAGGTTGAAGCTTTCCTAGTTAGCATGCCAGTGACTGGTGCTTCTGTTCAGATCCTGTCGGTGAGAGTTTTCTCCATAGACAGAGATCTGTGTCAGGAAGGATATGTAGAAATACGCACATAAGCGTAAGAGTCTTACACACATCTGTGTTCCTGTGCACACACACAGGTAGAGCGGAAACAGGTTTAGCATGCACACATGCAGTGAAAGATGGATTACATAATGCATGATGTGTCTTTGATTTTGAAGAAAGATTTTTGTCTTGTAAGCGTTCACAACACAGATAGTATTTAAAGAGGGAAACGTCCAGCAGTGCTGGTCCCGAATCTGGGACTGTGAGTGAGGAGTGGGTGTCGGGAACCCCCGGAGGCCTCTTGCCCACTACTAATGTGCCCCGTGATGGTGCCAAGCAGGCCATTCAGATGGGCAGACTCGGACCAGGTTACACTGGCGTGGCCATGCGTGGGCACTCAGCCCACCCTGCAGTCTGCTCTGATGGCACAGTTGGCGCCTGATACCAGGATGGCATTCCCACCTTGTATCTAACCAAGCCTCCTGTGGGATATGCCATGCCCAAGGGGCACGTTGAAGCCACAGATGAGCCCCGTTGAGGAGCCACTTCTGAAATCAGCAGTGAGCCTGGGCTCTGCCACCTTCACACAGCCATGGGCAGACACAGTCATTTCTGGAGCCAGGGTCACCCGTGCACCCTTGCTGGGGTGAGGTGGGCTGTGTGGTCATGGAGCAGTCCTCAGCCCAGGGAGGGAGAGATGGCAGCCTGGCATTTGCTATGGCATTGTCAGTGCCCTTGGGCCTGCTGGGACACAGCCTCTGTGCAGGAAGCAGGCCCCTCCATGGGGTGCACTCGTACCTGCACCCAGCCATGCACCACTCAGCGCCATGTTGATGTCCGAGGTTCGGGTTCTCCCTGATGTGGACCTGTGACCAAATGGGCCAGCAGGACATGTATGTGAGTGCATGTCTCCCACTCTCACCGTGCTGAGCCGTCTGCTCGTCTGGATGCCGTGTGCTGTGAGACCCCTTGCATGTGTTTGCCGGCAGTGTGGGCCTGTGTGCCTTTCAGGACAGTATGAGGACCTGCGAGTTTGTTTTGTTGTGACCAGGGGGCTGGCAGGTAGTGATACCATCCCGGCTGCAGTGCCCACGCTCTGACCTGTGCACACCCTGACTCCGAGTAGGCGTGCCAGCAGATGCTGAAGCCAGCTGGGCCGGTGGGCTGCTCTCCCTGCAGGCCCGTGGCTGCCCATTGTTCATGGAGAGGGCCTGGCCTCCCCGTTAGATCCCGATGACAAGAACACCAAGATGGGAGATTGAGGACTGAGAGCCCTGGGGGCGAAAAGAAACAGTTGCCCCCAGTGGGAGTGAGCTCAGACCACATGGGCTATCTCAGGAACCCGTGGGTGGCCCCAGCTGTGCTGGACTTGGGCAGCAAATCTGTGGACCTGGGCAAGCTGTTCCTGAACCTCCCCTGGTTCAGCACCACACGTGGCGCCTGGCCCATCCTGTGGCCAGCCCAGGCTGTTGCGACGCTGATGGCCTAGGTCCAGAGCTGACAGGAACTTTCTTGTCAGTAAGTTGTGTGTGATCGCACCACGGGATGGAAGAGCTTATTGGGCTGGGTGGGGTGAAGTGATTGTTGGAGTATGTCCTGGTTCTGACGGCCTTGGCTGATGCAGGGAGCTCTGGAAGCAGTAACCAGAGATTCTCTTTTCTCAGAGCCGTGGAAGGGTTACGAGGAGGTTGCTCACTCCACCATAGTTCCCGAGTAAAGTCTGGAATTGTTTCAAGGGCAGAAAAAGAACTTTGTACTCTTTTTGTTGTTGTTGTTCCAGGGACTTTCAGAAAATCCTCACTTGGCAATGAAGAGACTGATAAAGAGAAGAAGAAAATCCTGGGATTTTTCAAAGCTAACAGAAGAAGCAGTCGTAAGGTAACGGACTGCGCGCACTGTGAAGCGTGGCTTTGGCGTGCGTGGCTGTGACTGGGAGGGGTCTGTCCCGGGCCTGTGCTGGTTTGCTTCCAAATGTGAGAAATTGCGGCCCTGGCTTCCCCAGCCCCCAGGGAAGGAGGGAGTACTGCTGCAGCAAGCCCCGCTGGAGCTTCCGATGCACGGTCTCAGGCAGGATGGGGAGTGCCGTGCAGGGCGGTAGCTGGGGATGGAGGCCGCGTGCACATCACGCCTGCACCACCAGCGTCGTCTGACTTGTCATTCCAACATAATGTTAGTGTATAAGAAACAGGTAGAGTGTACAGGGGTTGGCTGGTACCGTCCGCCATTCTGGACACCCACTGGGGTCTGGAGAGGTGTCCCCTGGGGCAAGGGAGGCCTGACCCTGGTTTGCACTTGGCCATGCGAAGCCACCTCAGTGCCCAGCAGCCAGAGTCGGCAGCCATGGCTGTCTGGAGCAGCCAGCCCAAGGGCCTGGGCACTGGCCCGTCCCCAGTGCTTCTGAGAAGTTTTGTTCCACAGTAGGATCTGGGCAGGATCTGTGTTGTGTGTGTCTGACTGATCTTTATGAAATAATTCCTCAGATGCATAGTTTGGATGCAATATCAGGCAGGTATGTAAAGGTGTAGTACGACAAGTAGAAATGAATCATCGGGCATGGAATCTCAACCCTCCGTGTCTCTGACCTCCAAGAGAAGGCAGTGCTCATTACTGGCTTGTTTTATTATCGTCTGGAATTTTTCCTATTCCAAAGATGGCAGAAGCATCCCTTGCGTGCCAGGCTCAGGGCCGCCAGCTGGTGTGAGCATGGCTGCAGCCACGAGGCTCCTGACCAGGCCGCGGTGGTCCCTGCGCTGGGCCTGAGGCTGGTGGCTCATTTCCCCCTGGCTCTTGCTGGGGGCTCCAGTGTGGCTGGGCAGGGCTCTGAGAGACTGGAGCGAGCTCAGGTCCCTTCCCCTTCTGTTGAAGGCATCACTGCTTGTCTTGGGTCTGGCTCCGATCCTGTGTGCTTGCAAATGGATGCAAGAACTCGCCTCTCCCCAGGTGGCCTCTAAGCGCCTCCCAGCCTCCTCACCCTTCTGGGCAGAGGACCAGAGACTGCTTGGTTAGCTTTGGAATCTGACTGTGGGCTGTCCGTGAAGGCTTCTTGTTGTCGCTGAGGAGTGTGAGGGACACGACCAGCACTACATGCTGCCAGCTCCGCCACCATGTGCAATGTGCTTCCAGGGTTTTTCACCTGGAGTTCTGGCCCCCTGGAGATGAGGACTGGGGTGAAGGAGAGCGCGGGGGTGTAGGACTGTGGGCGGTGCCTCGAGGAGCCAGCCTGGGAGTGAGTGGAGAGCCGAGGTGGGAGGCAGAGCTGGCGTCGGACCGCACAGGTTGGGGTGGGCTTGGGGCAGGGTCTGGAACACCAGAACTTTCCCAGGAGCTCCATGGCTCCCCCCTTCCTGCCCCAGGGGAGGCACAGGTGCACCCTGGGAACATGGCTGCCTGGGGCAGGAAGGAGTGGCAGAGCTGTAGAGATGACGCAGCAGGCAGATGTCCCAGGCCACAGGTTCCTAACTCGATTCCTGCCTGCCACCCACCAGGCCCGTGAGGCGGGTGTGGTCTTCAGCAATGATGGGGTACCTGCCCACCCTTCCCTGTCTCTCTCTAAGATTTTGTAATTTTTATTTGAAAGTTGCATTTGATGACGAGAGAGAAAAGGCCTCCCATGTGCTGGCTAACTCCCCATATGGCTGCAACAGCCAGAGCTGTGCTAATCCAAAGCCAGGAGCTTCTTCCAGGGCTTTGAGTGTACAGGATCCCAAGGCTTTGGTCCATCCTCTGCTGTCTTCCCAGGCCACACGCAGGGAGCTGGATGGGACACAAACCAGCACCCACATGGGATACTGGTGCTGCAGGGAGGAGGATCAGCCTGCCGTGGTGCCACACTGACGCTCAGGGCCAGTCTTGTAGGGCTGGCTTACGTTTCAGACACTTCTGCCAGTGTCGTAGTCATTCATTTCACGTTGCTCTGAATGCCCCTCCCCCTCACCCACTAATTGCTGTTGAGTGCCCCTCCCCTGCCACCCCACTGACCGCTGATGAACGCCCCTGCCCCATCTTGACCGCCACTGACTGTTGGCTGCCTTTGGCTCTCTGCTTCTTCCTTCCCAGTTTGGCAGCTTGATCTGCTGTGCTCACCTCCTGGCAAGTGTAACTCTCCCAACTCCATCTCAGTGGCCAGAGAGCATGGGAGAGCAGCGCCGAGCTGGCAGTGTTGGTGCCCAGGGTGGCTCTGCAGAGTCCCTGCTGTTAGTCATCTGCACAGCGCCGTGTTGGACTTGCGTGAGCTTCTATGTCTGTCAGTAAAACACTTTGGGGCGAAGGAATCTTCAGATGATTTCTAACGTGCTTTAGAGCTAGCTGACCATCTGAAGACGTGTCTGTGAGCACACTGGGCATGGAGAATTCTCACTTCACCTAAAAGTTACACAACTCTAGTGCATTGCACAGGGCGTGTGTCTCTATATGTGTATTTTAATCTCTTCAAGTATATAGTTAGTTGTTTAAGACTATTATTTGAAAGAGTTACACAGAGAGGGAAAGAGCTCTTCCATCCTTTGGCTCACTCCCCAAATGGCTGCTTCCACCAGGGCTGGACTGGGCTGAAAACAAGAGCCAGGAGCCTCATCGGGGTTTCCCATGTGGGTGCAGGGACCCACACACTCGGGCCGTCCTCTGCAGCTCCACAGTGCACCGCCAAGGGGCTGGATCTTGCAGATGGTGTTTAATGCACTGTGCCACAGCGCCAACTCCAACAGGGCTGAAGTACATGAGAGCAGAGCCCTCCTTCTGAAGCTCTTCCATGCCACGTTGAGGCACTAATACAGTTCCCAGTTTGGCTGCCACGCTCCCAAGTCTCCAGGGGCTCACCTGTGTGGCTGGGAAGTTCCAGCACTGACCTGCAGATGGCGGTGTGCTTCCTTTTCCACGTGTCTGTGGCTGACTGGCGACTTCACCATCTTGACGAGGCAATCATCTCACCTGTTGGCTGAGCTAAGGCCTATGCCCCATGGCTGTTCACAAACTGCGTGTGTGCCCTAAGCTACTTCAGGAAAGAAGAAAGCACGCTCCAGTGCCCAGATGTGACTCTGAATGCTGGCATCCCGACCTGGGAACTCCTGGGCTCAGGCTGTCTGGGAGCCGCTCCCAGCTGCCGGCCTGGCCAGGTCCTGCTGAGGGGGCGTCCCCCCTTCGTGAAGTCGCTGTCAGCGGAGGTGATAGGCACCTGTGTGTTTTGTTGCAGGCTGAGCAGCTCGGACCTTCAGGTGCAGAGAGCGATGAGGACGCCTCGCAGCCGGCCACAGGGCAAGGCCTGAACGTGAGTACCAGCAGCCACTTCCGCTACCAGGCAGGCGTCTCGCCGCCAGGTGCCACTGTCCACAGAGTGGCATGGGGAGCTTGCTGTGCACGCAAGGCGTCCTTGCTGGCTCCCAGACTGTGTCAGGTGGACAGAGGCCCCTCAGAGAGCACACCAGGAACAGGAGGATTCCTCGCTCCCTCAGCCCTGGGTGAGGCCTGCCTGCCTCTCAGCTGCTCCTCCAGCATGCAGCTTCTTCCAGGCCCCAGTGATAGGGAAGTGTAGGGAGCTGGGGGCAGGGCTGACTGGGACAGTGGGCCCCGGTGTACTGCCCCTTCTCTGCATTGGCCATGCCGCATCGGGGAGGGGGCATTATGTGGGGAGCTGTGCTGGCCGACATGCACACACTCCTGCTTATCTTACACCAAAAATGTGGCATCATGGGATGACCTGGAGAACAGCGCTGTGTTTTAAAAGCCGTCTGCTGAGGGACATGGCCATGGTGACCTGTGTCCGCAGGCGCTCCCGGCAAGCTGGCCTCTGGAGTTTGGCCTTCGCCCACCCCTCACAGCTGGCCGGCTTGCACTGCAGCAGACCCAGGCTGCAGAGGGAGGCCTTCACGAAAGAGCCACTGCCTCTGTGCAGGGATGAGCTGGAGCTGCTGCTGGTGTGCCCTGTTGCCATGGCGACAAAAGATGCTCTCTTCGAGCCCCTGGCCGTATTTGGAGTGGTTGCCATAGCGAGAGCTCTGCGGAAGCTGGTGGAGCTCCATGAGGGACCCTGGCTCTCCCGCCTCCCCCCGCCCCTGCCCTGGGAGGCCACCACAGCATCAGATCCAGCATTCAGGAGCACAGGGATGTCCAGGGAAGCCCACCAGGAAACAGCGCTTCTGGAGGTGGTCACAGGAAACCACATTGGACCTCGGGTCCCTTTCGCCGCCCTGGAGCCAGCAGTTGGCCACATTGGCAGTCACACGGCCTTCCCTGGTGCTGCCAAGGGGTGGCAGTGTTAGCACAAGCGCCAAGATCCAGAAGAGACTGGACCATTCTGGTTTGGAAAAGCTCAAATCCTCTGCTTCACGATGTTCCCAAAGCAGAACCGGCCCCGAGGTCCCAGGCTGAGCCGGTTCCTGGGACCAAGAGCCCTTTGCTAGGTCCCCAGGGCTGAGCCGGTGCCTGGACTGAGAGCCCTTTGCTAGGTCCCCAGGGCTGAGCCAGTGCCTGGGACCGCGAGCCCTTTTCTAGGTCCAGGGCTGAGCCGGTGCCTGGGACCGAGAGCCCTTTTCTAGGTCCAGGGCTGAGCCGGTGCCCGGGACCGAGAGCCCTTTGCTAGGTCCCCAGGGCTGAGCCGGTGCCCGGGACCGAGAGCCCTTTGCTAGGTCCCCAGGGCTGAGCCGGTGCCCGGGACCGAGAGCCCTTTGCTAGGTCCCCAGGGCTGAGCCGGTGCCCGGGACCGAGAGCCCTTTGCTAGGTCCCCAGGGCTGAGCCGGTGCCCGGGACCGAGAGCCCTTTGCTAGGTCCCCAGGGCTGAGCCGGTGCCCGGGACCGAGAGCCCTTTGCTAGGTCCCCAGGGCTGAGCCGGTGCCCGGGACCGAGAGCCCTTTGCTAGGTCCCCAGGGCTGAGCCGGTGCCCGGGACCGAGAGCCCTTTGCTAGGTCCCCAGGGCTGAGCCGGTGCCCGGGACCGAGAGCCCTTTGCTAGGTCCCCAGGGCTGAGCCGGTGCCCGGGACCGAGAGCCCTTTGCTAGGTCCCCAGGGCTGAGCCGGTGCCCGGGACCGAGAGCCCTTTGCTAGGTCCCCAGGGCTGAGCCGGTGCCCGGGACCGAGAGCCCTTTGCTAGGTCCCCAGGGCTGAGCCGGTGCCCGGGACCGAGAGCCCTTTGCTAGGTCCCCAGGGCTGAGCCGGTGCCCGGGACCGAGAGCCCTTTGCTAGGTCCCCAGGGCTGAGCCGGTGCCCGGGACCGAGAGCCCTTTGCTAGGTCCCCAGGGCTGAGCCGGTGCCCGGGACCGAGAGCCCTTTGCTAGGTCCCCAGGGCTGAGCCGGTGCCCGGGACCGAGAGCCTTTTGCTAGGTCCCCAGGGCTGAGCCGGTGCCTGGGACCGAGAGCCCTTTGCTAGGTCCCCAGGGCTGAGCCGGTGCCTGGGACCGAGAGCCCTTTGCTAGGTCCAGGGCTGAGCCGGTGCCTGGGACCGAGAGCCCTTTTCTAGGTCCCCAGGGCTGAGCTGGTGCCTGGGACCGAGAGCCGTTTGCTGTTACAGATCACTTCTGTAGAAATTGTTTTTCAAGTTTTAGAAAGTTAGATTAAACTGTGAAGGACATGGCATACAGGAAGTTTCGAGGGTGGAGTGAGCATGTTGTACTGTATGAGAGATCATGCCAGACATGTCTAAGGTTTATCAAGGAGTCTATTAACCAAGCTTGGTGATAACAGGACGCACTAGAATTAACAAATCACAAGTCCATATGGCAATCCAATCAATTTTAACCTCTAGAAGAACAAATGATCATTACCCTGAAGTCCATACATTAAGCTGAAGACCTACGTCCCAGCTTCCCCAGCAATGTTAGTTATCCTAAGAGACATGCAGTGAATAACCTGGACACA
This sequence comes from Ochotona princeps, assembly GCF_030435755.1. Classification (NCBI taxonomy): domain Eukaryota; kingdom Metazoa; phylum Chordata; class Mammalia; order Lagomorpha; family Ochotonidae; genus Ochotona; species Ochotona princeps. The sequence continues at coordinate 1,275,161 of NC_080851.1, forward strand.
CTTACAAAGCTGCAGACACTCCCCTTTCCCTGGCTTCTCTGCCCACATTCCACTAATGCTAAGCCTCGCCCCTCCTGGAACTCCCCATAGTACACAAATTAGAAATACCAAAGCATCTTAACATTGCTGTCTTCACTGTCCCACCCAAGCAGTAAACAGAGGGTGAGGAATGCAGACACACAGGCCCATGGTCAGGGGATACCTGTCCTCAGAGGTACTGGGGAGGCCAAGAGGTACTCAGTACTCAGTACTTAGAGGTACTGGGGAGGCCAAGAGTCGGAGAGCCAGAGCAACAGAAACACAGGACCAAGAGGACGGCCCCTCCCCCATGACCCTTTGTAGGGGCCTGTGAGGGGAGCGGTTGCACAACAGTGCAATACCACCCCCTCTCAGATGACAGGTGAGTCACAGGTGGACAGGAGGGAGCACCTACATGGTGAGGAAGTGGCTTCCAAGCCCGTGACCCTGAACCAGCTGCCTACCTCAGTGCAAGCAGGTCATACCAGATGCCTGTAGCAGCACCACTTCCCATCACTCTGCAGTTCCCTTGAACCCTGCTTGATCTGTGTCTGCCCTCCCCCCGTCAGGCCAGCCCTGACCTTAAACACGTGAGGAAACATCTCAAGAACACGTGTGCCAAAACAAAGGTGTTTGTTTCTTCTGGTCTTCCATCGACTTGGGCTTTTTTCGTATTGCACCACATCATGTATTGTCCAACGGTATTTCTTCATTTTTTTTTTTAATAGCCACTTATTTGAAAGGCAGAGCTGTATCAGGGAGAAGGAGAGAGGTGGATCTTCTGTCTGCTACTTCACTCCCCTAGATGCCCACAGAAGCCAGGCCTGAGCCAGGCGGAAACCAGGAACTGGAACTCTGTCCAGGTCTCTCATGTGGGTGACAGGACCCCAAGTTCTTGAGCCATCCCCCATGGCCTCCCAGGGTGGGCATCAGCTGGGAGCTAAAACTGGGACTCCGAAGCGCATATGTCCCCCACCAGTCCCCACAGCTGACAGCTGCCTGGGGTGTCGCATCTTCTACAAGGAGGCAAAGCGTGGCTGTGGCCTCTCTGATTTAGATTTGGACACTGGCCCCTCACAACCTCATTGTCCCTGTAGGGTTTGGGGATGGAGGCGGCTAGCCACAGCAGCAGCAGGATGCCTTCCTGGGTCTGTTCCTTGCTGCTTCTCTTCTCTGGTTCACGAGGGCCACTGTTGTCCTCTGAGCCCTTTTCCTTTGGGGATGTGTCTTACTGTGAGATCTGCAAAGCTGTCAGCCACTTGGAGGCTCCAGCATGGGTTTGTGGCATTGAAGACTTGGCACACTGCCTCAGCGTGTGCCAGTGACTGAGGTGGGGCAGTGAATGGGCCACACTGTGTCCCCTGGCCAGCCCATGCCCGGCCAGGCTGTCCTGACTCCAGGCTCTAAGCCCTGCCTGCAGTTTGATGCGGCCCTCTCGGTGCCGCAGAGGATGCCCACCTGGGTCTGATTCCTCCCTTAGTTTGCATGTTGTTCTCTGCAGCCTGGGCCAAGAAAAGTTGGAATGTGGAAGGAAGGAGGGGGAGCTCACAGCCTCTGAGCCATTCTCTTGGCTGTTCCAGCCTGTGGGTGGAGGGCGCCTTGGAGGGGCAGAACTGGGGATGGACCCAGGCCCCAGGACCCCAAAGTCTGTGCCTTGGTAGGGTGTGGAGAAGTGGGAAGATGTGTTTTGATGATGTAGAGATAATTTGAGGTTGAAAGAGGGAGAGAAAGAGGGAGAGAGAGCTGTTATGTAAAACCCCAGGTGAGTCTGAGACAGACAGGCAAGGTTGAGAGAAACCCAGCTCCGGGAGGTAACAGGGTCAGAACCTGGGGTGTCTTGGGTGGACACACACTGAGCCTCCATCATCTGCTGTGTGCATGCACCTTGCCGTCACCCCATCTTCCCCACTGTAGAGCTGGGCACCCCCGCCAGACGGCCTCCTCCATGCTGGCGACTCTAACATCCTTGCAATGCTGGCCGTGGTAAGATTAGGAGGTGCGGCTCTCAAGTCCATACCCAGCCACGCTCAGCCACCATGCCAGGGTGTTTGAGGGGACAAGGGGTTGCAGAATACACACCTGAACCAGACGTGGAGCAGGAAGGCACAGGTGTTTTAAATGTGTTTTCTGGTCACAGCCTTGTGAAGCGCCCTTGGCATTCGAGAGCAGAGGGCAAGTGTCCTGGAGTGGCCACTCGGACAGGCAGCCTGTGTGTGCAAGGGCTTTGGCAAGGGGACCTGGGGGCTCTGTCAGGTCAGGGTGAGTGCGGGCACACTTAGAACTGGGGTGGTGTGGGGCACGTGCCAAGTGATAAAGGGTACGGTTCCCCAGCAACTGCAAGTGATGTGAATGCATGTATGTGTGTGCATATGTGTGGGATGCTATGTGTGTCTGCACATGTGTGAGGGTGTATCATGTAGAAACGTAAGCACATGTACATGTGTGGCAACTTGTGAGGTGTCATGTGAGATCACATGTGTGGTGTACATGCCCCATCAGCAGACAGCAGGAATGAGGAACTAGAGCAATGTGGATGGTCCCAGGGTCTCCGTCTAGCCCTGCTTTGTGACTCTGAGCAGGAAGCTGGGGTTTCCTTCCTCCAGTGGGACTCCTTGCATGAGCAGCTGCCCAGTGAAACTCCGCCCCAGGGGCTGCACCTCTTGTACTCCAGCCACTGGGTCCAGCGTTGCTAGGCGATTGAGTCTGTCCCACTCATCCTCCCAGCCATGATGGGGATGGACTCAGGGCAGGGTTGGATACCTGAGTGTGCGCCGCACATTTGCTCAGCTCTACACTCAAGACTGGGGAGTGACTGATAGGGCACTCCCATGGCAGCCTCCGCAGCTGGCGTGCCAGGCTCCCTGTGCCTGGGGGAACCCTCCACGTGTGGTGGCAAGGGCCTAGCATGTCACAGATGCATGGCCACTATGCAGTGGCAGCCGGTTGGTCACAGGATGGCAGTCTGAGTGGCCACTCCACACTGAGTTACCTCTGCTCGGAAAGGCCCCACACATCCAGCAGAACTCTGTGCGGGGCACACCCTGGAAAGCCCCAGCGCCACCATTCTACTACCCCTTGCTGCCCTCAGGTTTTCACCCCCCAGTCTTTGGCTTTCACGTTTAAGTACGAGACAAATGAAAGAATACCAGGAAGGACACACTAGAATTCACATCTTAGACCAAGTAACACTGGGTGTTCCAAATCTCATAGGTGCCTGCCCATTTAGCTGAGGTGAGAAGCGATCATTGGAGTAAACCTGGCCCTCGGCCAGTACCTACCTGTCCCTTCCCACAAATGTGGAGCCGCCACAGCCAGGAGATGGCCGTGGTGTCTGGATGTCTGTGGAGTTCACGGACAGATGTGCAGTCAACATGTCCAGCAGCACATGTGTGTTGATCATGGCACCCACCACATGTGGACAGGCACGTGTGTTCACCCCCACTTGTGTGGGATGTGAATGAAGGCAGAACTTGCTGAGACCATGTGGCTTCCGAGTCGCCAAGCCAGGGGTCAGCCCAGCTGCATCTCCAGGGTGTGTGGGCTGTCCGGTGTTGCTCACATGTGGCAGTCAGGCCAGGGCCTGCAGGGCAGGGGTGGCCACATTTCTGGTTTTCATGGGGAACCAGTGCCTGGTCTCTGAGCACTCTGTGTGAACAGGTTTTCTACTGAGCAGAGCTCAGCAGCAGTGTGTCCCCCAACCTGCTCCCTGACCTGTTAGAGGACTTGGTGCTTGGGGGCCGTTGGCCAGGGCCTGGGGGGCCCTCATGCCATGAGCCAGGGCTGCCCAGGTGCTGTTGCTGCCACACCACCATGTTTCTAGGCATCAGAGTCTAGAAAACAAAGAAGCTATCCCTCATGCCCCGTCCTTTGGGCGGATGTGGTCATCTCACACTCAGGGGCTTTCTCCTTTTCTCTCCCAGCAGGACTGCTTGACAACACCCAACTCCCCATCCATGTCCTCCCATTCCATGACGCTAGGTCCGTCCCTCTCTCTGGGCAATGTCTCAGGGGTGTCCCTGAGGTCGGAGATGAAGAAGCGCCGGGCCCCACCCCCTCCGAGCGCCAAACCACCTGCACAGGACAAAGTGTCAGAAAAGGTAAGCATGCATTGGCTCTTGTAACCCAGGTGGCTTTGAGACGGCCCCATTGAGCCCAGAGGCATCCCTGGAAACACAGGCTTGCAAGTGTGGGGTGCTGGCAGCTGCGTGTTGGGGTGAACATGAAAGGAGTAACACTGCATTCCTGCGCTTACTGCAGGTGGGAGCTGCTGCAGTTAGTTGCCCTTGCTGACCTGTGATTGCCGCTTGCTGTGGCAGCAAGAGCTTGAGGTCTTTGTCTAGGGACACACTTGTGCATGGGCAGGGTGCTCCTTTGAAGTGAGAATAGGCATCGACAGCCATACCACCCTGAACGTGCCCGATCTCGTCTGAAATGAGGAGCGTTGTGGCTGATGTGGGTATCTAGGAAGTAGCATTCATTGCCACTTGCAGTCGGAGGTGTCCCTAGGAGCATGGACCATGCGCCTAAAAGCAGGCAGCGACACCGTAAGACCTCTTTGCCCAGCTTAGCTCATGCTGCAGCCTCACCTGGGTAACATCTGGCAGGACCAGCCCCTGGGGACTGGGGCCGGCCACTGTCTGCCCGTGTGTCTTTATCCCTTTGCAAGCCCAGCTGCTGTTTCTCTTGTCCCTCCAGCAGCTTCTCAGAAGCCGCCAGCTCCTGTGTCAGGTTTCATAGCATGCCCCTGGAAATCTGTGTGAAAAGCCGTAGTGCGGCATGTTCTAGAAGAAAGTACCTCTTGAGCATTTGGATGCCTCTTCCTCGGCTGGAGTTGCCTGGGAGTCTGGGTGGCACCGGCCCATCCCATGCCCTCGTGGGTGGTTCTGGGTGCACATGACTCTCACACCATGCTGCCCCGTGCCAGGTGCTGGGGCTTAAATTCTGGCTCCTCCTGGTTGCCCTGTCCACCTGGTGCTGCAGGCTGCTGTCACACGCAGAACACGAGGGTGTCCCCACACCATGCTGCCCCGTGCATCCTGCCAGGTGCTGGGGTTTAAATTCCAGCTCTCCTTCAGACTGCTCTCGCCACAGGACACAGTGTGTTCAGCAGCAGGACACGAGGGTGTCTTTTCAACATCTGATCAGCTGCTATTCCTTTATCAGTGAAGAGCATGAGTTACAGGTCCAATATTATACAAACTTTTTTTTTCTTTTAGTTAGTACAAATTGCACTTTCTTAGTGCCAACAGAACTGCACATGCTGAACCTTGTCAGCCTTTGGTAACTTTCATCCATCCAGAGAAGTTGTGTTGTTTGGGTTTGTCTTGCATGTGTTTAGCGATTCTCCCTGCACTGGGGCAGGGAGTGTCTAACTGGAATCCACTGTGCATGAGGCCTTCCCTGGGCAACAAGCTGCTGGGGTGTGGTTAGAAGCATGTTTTCTGGGAGCGTGTCTTTTTCTGAATGAGAGGTTATTTTGTTATTTACGCATTTCTGGGAAAGAAATCCCAAGCCAGACTGTTAACATCGCTGGGGAAGAGCATCAGTTCCTTCTTGATGCACTTCCTTTCGTGCCAAGAGGGTTTGTGGGAAAGTTTACGTACGGGGTCCTGAGCAGAGATGCGGCCCATGTCTGGGATGAGAGTACAGTGTGCTGACTTGCCTCTGAAGCAGTGGTGGTTAGAGCCATCTTCCAGTGCGCCTTAAGCTTGATTTGAAAGAGAATTCCTCTGTTAGCATTTGCTACCCAATCACAAGCTTCGGACTCGATTCCTGCTTTTGGATTAGAGACTTCTGGAGGCATTTTCCAGTTTCCCTGGCAGGGATGAAGCAGACAGAGTTGTGAAGGTGCCCTGGGTGATCCTGGCCTGGGTAAACACGGGGATTGGGCACAGCCCTGGAGCAGCAGACGGGGGTGACCCATGAGCACATGAAAGTCTTCTTGCTGAGCCCCCAGTTCTCTCTTGGCTGGGCACTCTCCTGCTCCAGCGTGGTGCCCCAGCCACTGCCTGCAGACCCCCACTTTGAGACCCATGGTTCCCTGGGACTCATGGAAGTTCCCTGCTCACATGGAGCAGATCTGCAGAGCAGTGGCCATGGTGCCATACATGGGCAGACCCCTAGGAAGCTATGTGCAGCCAAAAAGGGGGCAAACTTGGGTGCGTCCTGAGCACACCACAGACTTTCCTCCTGTCCTTGCTATTGCACAATGTGATGCAGCCAGCCTGGCATCCACAGGACATCAGGTGCTAGATGTTGTCTGGGCATGGTTCATCACATGTAGCAGAAGCTAAGCATGAGCTCAGAGTACATGGTGATTCATTCTATATGAGGTCTAGACTGTCCGGTGGCTTTAGGTATCAGGATGGTCTCCAGGGACCACTTCCTCATGAGTGCTGAGGGATGACTGGACAGATCCCCCAGAACTAGCCGGCCTGAGCTTGTATGCAGACACCCCAACAGCTCCTTGCTGTCTGGGAGCTAGGCTGTGCTCCCCTGGGGATGGAGGAGGAGTGGGGCAGACAAAGGAACCTCTGCCCTCTGCTGGCCTCACTGTGGTCATGACCATCTACCTGCTGGCTGTCACCAGATTCTGGCTGGAGCTCACTTGGTGTCCAAGCCTTCTCCCTTCATCATGGTTCTCCCATAGGGGATCCGGGGGTGTCAGTTAAGTGTGTGATCAGGTGCCCTGGTGGGCTAAACTCTGCTCACTCCCTGGCCCTCAGGCCTCCTCCTCCATCCACACAGATGGCTACTTGTCAAAGTGGCAGAGTGGGCCCTGGCTCAGCTTTCCTGGATAAGGAGCCTGGCTGGGCAGTTATGTGGCAAGACCACCCTTGTGTGCCTCATGTCCTTTCATAGGTTTCAAAGTGGGCAGTGAGGGCTGAGAGAGGGAGGTGAGACTCTGAGGGTCTGGCAAGGGTCCTGAAACAGAAGCTTCAGAAAAAGCTTCTCTCATTAGATCTAGTCTGTAACGGCTGGACTCAGACCCAGCCAAGAACCTGCGCAGCCTGTCATCTTAATTCATTTATTAGTATGATGGCTGAAAACCACATGATGTTCAGTAAAGGTTGCATGGGCATGGTTAACTAGGGGAAAAATACTGGTAGCCAAAGTGGCAGTGGCTCCCCAACTTTAATGCTTCTCCAAATCTTGTACCAAGGAGCAAGCCAGAGCTCCATTTCAACAAGCGTGACTTTTTCCAAAGTGTGTGAACCGGAAATGCTTTTCTGCCCCATCCTCTAATCTCTGACCTTGTGCAGATGCAAAACCAGAGTCTGAGCAGCTCTGTTGTGGCACAGACATGCATTAGTGCAAGGTGGCAGACAGTCCCAAGATGCTGCTCTGCTCTGCAGTGTTTCCAGACTACAAGACTGTGGACGAGCTGTATGTTCTCTTTTCATGCATTACAAAGTGGACAGCTGCAGGCAGCAGCCGTGTTCTTCGTTGGAGCCCCTGTGACTTCTTCCATAGTTTCAGGATCACGAAATGCTTGTAGATGCATGGGAGGACAGAGTTTCACACTGTAGTTAGGAGGCTGAGAAATGGACACTAGGAAGAAGTTCAGATGGGCAAGTCCACAGCATTTTCATCTCTGCAGTTCACTGATGGGTGGTGTCAACGCTGAAGGTACAAGCGCAGGGTCCAGAGCAGGACTGTGTTAGCAGCAGCCGCCCAGGAGTCAGAGGCAGGGCCGTCATGGTGCAGGTGGTGACAAGGCCAAGCATCCTGTTACCTGAGGATGCTCCACTGGACAGGTGCAGGGCCAGCCTGGGTTCCTGGGTTTCTTAGGTATGCTTCCATACCCACACCCAGCCCAGAAATGTCTTACAAGTTGGCACCATGGGCCAAAGGAACAAGTTACTGTTAACAGAAAAAACCTGAAAGCCGTGGTAAGTGTCTCTGGAGTCTCAGTCGTTCAACTGCATGACAAAGATTCCTTTTGTTATTTTGCTAAGAAGTCACTGACTGCAGTCTTACCCGTTTTTAGCTATGCAGCAGTACTAACTGCACGTACCTTTCGTAAAGCAGCTCTAGCGTGTTTTCATCTTGAGTAACGAACCCTCTCATCAGTCACTCCCTCCTCCCACTCCAGTGCCAGCAGCCACTGCTGCGCATTCTGATTCTTGGAGTTTGACAACTTCAGATGCCCCTTAAGTGAGCCATTCTCAGGTCATGCATTTCCACAGTAAGAGGACTGGTTCCTAGAAATTGATTTTACTCTCTCCTGTTGGGCTCTTCCCGTTTCTTCATGAACCTTGTTCATGTTTTGGGATGTGTGCTTCTAAAAACAAAGCCACCTTCCCCAGTCGTTCTAGAGTGGCTTGTCACAGATCATTCTGTTGTCACCCTGTCCACCTAGAATCTGGGTAGGACTCTCACAGCTTCTCCGCAGTGCCTCATCCCTAGACTTGTGGGTATCATCACAGGTTCCACCTTGTGGCCATCTTTGGTACTGTAGGTTTTCTGGCTCTGCTACTAATCTCTGGTGTCCCTGGGCAATCCAGTGTCCCTTCTGTACTCTTAGTCAAGAGACCTGGAACATCCCAGGGCAAAGCTGTGGGGCAGGTTCCTTCTCTCCATGGCACTACCAGATCTCTCCTGCCACAACATGCCTCTGAGCCCTCCTTTTCCAGCGGCCCCAGGACCTGAAGAACTTGAGTTCCTCATCAGCACTGTAAAGTGGGCAAGTCAAAAGGTCAAGCCCTCAGAAGGCCCCTGTGAAACCAGGAAGATGGACAGATATCCTGTGCTCCTTCTCTCCGTGTCCAATCCTGCCAGTCTGAGTTGGTGCGGGCAAGGTGAAGGGGTGTCTTGTAGCATCTGAGTGCAGCTGTTCTTGGCCTTGTAACATCTCAGTGTGGCTGTTCTTGGCTTTGAGCTTGGCAGGGGGACTGTGACTACCTGCTGACTTCCAGCTTTCTCACTCACAGGGTCTGCACTGTATGTTTTTGCCAGTTCAGGGTCTCTCTGGGGTTACTCTGTTCCCATCTGGCTAATGTCACTCCTGCATGACAATGATTCTTAAAACCAGGCTAGCAAATTTAGAATCCAGTGACCAACTATCAATAAACATGTTCTTCACTTCAAAAATTATAATAAATGAATTTACTTTAAAAGTCCAAAAAGAACAAAAACAGAAATGTGTGACAAAGAAAACTACAAGAGCTCTTCGAGAAGTTTGACTTTTCAATAGGCAAAACAAACCCTAGTCCTCAGCTAAAGGCAACGGGATTTAATTTTTTAGATTTATCTATTTTACTTGAATGAGTTATGCAGAGGGAGAGACAATTTTCTGTCCACTGGTCCACTCTCCCAAATGGCCAAAACAAGCAGAACTTGGCTGGTCCAAATTTGGGAGCCAGGAGTTTCTTCTGGGTCACCCACATGGGTGTAGGTACCCAAGGTCTTGAGCCATCCTCCACTGCTTTCCCAGGCTAATCACCAGCAGGGAGTTGAGTCAGAAGTGGAACAATTGGGACTCGAACTGTTGGCCCACATGGGATGCCAGCATCACAGGCAGAAACTTAGCCTGACATGTGACTGAAACAAGGGATAATTAATCATGGCCCATCAGTCTGGTGGAATAACAGATACTTTTAAAACTGTGTGTGTCTATCTCAAATAAACTTTTTTGAAGAGCATTTTACATTTTGCTAATACAGTAGATCTTCCATGTTCTCAGCACAAAGAAAGTGGCAGCCGTGTGCTACGGTAATGTGTTAGATGGTGGGATTTTTCACAGTGTACATGTACACCCACTCACGTACCCCACATACATACAATGTGTGTTTGTCAATTTTGCCGCAGTGAGGGGCCAGGATGGTGTAATAGGCTAATCCTAAGCCTGCAGCACTGCTATCCCATATGGGCCCTGGCTGCTCCAAGTCCAATCTAGCTCCCTGCTCTTGACCTGGGAAAGCAGCAGATAATGCCCTAAGTCCTTGGGCTCCTGCATCCACAGGGAAGACCTAGAAGCTCTTGGCTCTTGACTTCAGAATGGCTCAGCACCAACCATTGTGGCCATTTGGGGAGTGAACCAGCAGATAAAAGATCAATCCATTTTGCTTTCTGTTTTCCTTCTTTCTATAAATCTTTTTTTAAAAAATAAGTGTCTCTCTCTCACACACACACAAACACCACAGTGAGGCTGAAAACTTGGAAAGAAACAGCTAGTAAGATTTCCCTTCCAATGGAAATGAAATTACTGACTCACTGTGATGAGGATGCAGAGGCAAAGCAGTGAGGTTTGCCATGACAGCTTGGACGCCCAGCTGCATCTGGACAAGCTTGCAAAGCCACAAGGCACAGGTCCCTGCTTCCATGCTGCTGAGGTGGAAGGGGCCTGCAGGACAGAGCAAAGGTCCTCAAGACTCAGGCGTTGGGGGACCTCCGTAACAGGAGGTGACGTAGGCATGTACAACCCCCAGCAGGGATTGAGGGGCATGAGGGACTGAAGTACTTCCAGATGTTCAAGGTCTCAGAAATCCTTCTGGTAACATCCTGTCCCAGAATGCCACAGGAGATGACGCACTACTAAAATGAAACAGTGAATTTTCAAAATGGGAGAAAGTAGATCCAGGAAACAGGGAAGACCAGGGAAAAGGTTGGAAAGCAAAGCAGGTTTCCAGTCGGGGAGAAGCAGGCCGTCAGGAACAGAGCCGTGCGCATGCTCATTCACTGGGTCGCCTGTTCCATGTTAAAGCACCTGCCTTCTCTGGAGTTGATTCTAAGACCCCAGAGCGTGTACAAAACTGACCCTGATATATACGAGGATTTTTCCTACACACTGCCTCCTTGATAAAGTTCAGTTTATAAGTAATGTATTATGAATTAGCAACTAAGATGGTGTAGTTGTAGCAATATGCTGGAATACAACTGCCAGCCATACTACTCTTGAACTTTGGGACACAAACACTGGGAAACTGACAATGGAGTGACTGATGGGAGGGTGCCAAACACAGCCTGGACACACAGGACAAGGGGATGACTCCTGTCCACAGTGGATCTCCAGTACAGCAGAGACAAGACCAAGGCAAGACCCCTTCCTGCTGTGAAGAATGGTATATAATTTATAAAGACCAAGGCAGACCCTTCCTGCTGTGAAGAATGGTATATAATTTATAAACTGTGGGAGCTGCTTATTTCTAAGATTTTCCATTTCATTTTTTCTTAATCACACTTGCGCACAGCAAACAAACTGCAAAAAGCAAAACCACTGATAACAGGTGAACTGTTATAGAACTACATTTGAATTAATAGAATGTACCTAAATAGTGTGTTGTGATTTTAAGGGAAGCTAACATTAAAGTCCATGTCTGCGTGCAAGAGAGAAAGTGAGGGTGGGACTGACTGAAACCCTCATCCCCATTTCTGGAGCAGAACAGTAACAGGAAAAATCAGGAAGTTGAACACTAAGATTTAGAAAGCTAGAGCCAACGCCAAAAGACAAACAATCCTGTGGCTATGAGGGGCAGATGGGCTGGACAATGGACTTCTGGCTTGGACTCTAACCTGGGAGGGCTGAGGGGCAGTGTCAGTACATTCAGTGTGCATGTTCTACATGCCATGTTGCAGAATCTTAAAGGCACAGGGCAGGATGGTTATCATAGATCCTAATGAGGAACACAGGCCAGCTAATAGCACTAGTTGCTTATCCCTTATCCAAAAGTCTTCAGATGATAATTAACATTTTGAGGCTAGCAGATCTTGGAATGCTGGCATAGATTAAACCAGAAATTGATAGGTAAAATGCGATCCAGTTGGACTGGGGGCACCTAGCCCACAGTTCACTAAAAGGCCCAGGAAGGCGACTGCTTTCTTTGCATCTCTATGTAGATGTGACAAGTGTGTACACCGTCTGTACACACCCACACATGTAATATATGCAAGCATCAAGTTCCAACCCTGGTACCCTGGCACAGTGAGGATCTGCTCAGGTCAGATATAGTAGGCACAGGTGGGGTGTATCTGCTCAGCCCTGATAAAGCTGGCACAGGCTGGGGGTGGCTCTGCTCAGGCCAGGTACAGAGGGCAGGCTGGGTATAGCTGGCACTGATGGGGGTGGCTCTGCTCAGGCCAGGTACAGCTGGTACAGGTACAGGGTGGCTGTGCTCAGGCCGGGTACATTGAGCAAGGGGGGTCTGTCCTCAGGCTGGGTACAGTTGGCACAGGCAGGGGTGGCTGTGCTCAGCCCTGGTAAAGCTGGCACAGGCAGGGGTGGCCCTGCTCAGCATTGTTACAGCTGGCACAGGTGAGGAGTAGGGGCTCTGCTTAGGCCAGGTACAGCGGGCTGGTGGAGTGGATCTGCTGAGCCCTGGCAGCTGGTTTTGCTCAGGCCGCGTACAGCAGGCACAGATGGATGTGGCTGTGCTCAGCCGGATACAACAAGCCAGGTGGAGGGTTGGTGTTGTACTCAGGCTAGGTACAGTGTGCAATGTGGGGTGGCTATGCTCAGCCCTGGTAAACCTGGTACAGATAGTGGTGGCCCTGCTCAGTATTGCTACAGCTGGCACAGGTGGTGGTGGCTGTGCTCAGGCCAGGTACAGCTGGCACAGGCGGGCATTGTTCTCAGGTCTGGTGCAGCGGGCAATGTGGGGTGGCCGTGTTCAGGCCTGTTACAGCTGGCACAGGTGGGGCTGGCTCTGCTCAGGCCAGGGACAGCGGGAAAGGTGGGGTGGCTTTGCTCAGGCCTGGTTACCTGGCACAGGTAACTCAGCATTGTTGCAGCTGGCACAGGTGCCGTGGCTGTTTTCAGTTCAGGTATAGCTGGCACAGGCTGGGAGGTCTGATCAGCCCTGGTATAGCTGGCACAGGTGGGCATGACTGCCTAGGCCAAAAACAGCTGGCACAGCTGGGGTTGGATCTGCTCAGCCCTCGTAAAGCTGGCACAGGCTGGGGATGGCTCTGCTCAAGCCTGGTTATCTGTCACAGGTGGGGGAGGCTCTGCTCAGAACTGATTACCTGGCACGTGTGGGCATAGCTCTGCTCAGGCCGGGTACAACGGGCACAGGTGGGGGGTGACTGCGTAGCCCGGGTACAGAGGGTAAGGTGGAGCAGATCTGCTTAGACTGGGTACACCTGGATGTTCTGCTCAGACCTGGCTACCTGGCACAACTGGTGGTAGCAGTGCTCAGGCCAGGTATAGCTGGCATTGGGGGGGGTGGCTCTGCTCAGGATGGGTACAACTGGCACAGGTATGGGATGGCTCTGCTCAGGCCGGTACAGTGGGCAAGCTGGGGTATAACTCTGCTCAGGCCGGTATAGTTGGCACAGGTGGTGGTGGCCCTGCTCAGGCCGGGTACAGCTGGCACTGGTGGGGTTGACTCTGCTAAGGCCAGTGGGTACAAGTGGGGATGGCTCTGCTCAGGCCAGGTACAGCTGGCAGGTAGGGATGGCTCTGCTCAGGCCGGGTACAGTGAGCAAGGTGGGGTGGGGTCTGTGCTTGGGCCGGGTACAGTGGGCAACTTGGGGTGGCTGTGCTCAGGTCAGGTATAGCTGGCACTCATAGGGGTGACCCTGCTCAGCATTGTTACAGTTGGCACGGGTGATGGGGCTGTGGCTCAGGCCAGGTACAGCTGGCACAGGTGGAGAATGGGGGCTGTGCTCAGGCCTGGTTACCTGGTACGGGTGTAGGGTGGCTCTGCTCAGGCCTGTTTACCTGGCACAGGTGGGGCTGGCTCTGCTCAGGCCGGGTACAGTGGGCACAGGTGGGGAGTGACTGCTGAGGCCGGGTACAGCTGGCACATGTGGGGGTGGCTCTGCTCAGGCTGGGTACAGTGGCACAAGAGTGGGGTGGCTCTGCTCAGGCTGGGTACAGCAAGCACAGGAGTGGGGTGACTCTGCTCAGGCTGGGTACAGTGGGCACAGGTGTGGGGTAGCTCTGCTCAGGCCGGGTACAGCGGGCAAAGGAGTGGGGTGGCTCTGCTCAGGCCGGGGACAATGGGCACAGGTGTGGGGTAGCTCTGCTCAGGCCGGGTACAATGGGCACAGGAGTGGGGTGACTGCTTAGGCTGGGTACAGCGGGCACAGGTGTGGGGTAGCTCTGCTCAGGCCAGGTACAGCTGGCACAGGTGTGGGGTGGTTCTGCTCAGGCCGGGTACAGCTGGCACAGGTGTGGGGTGGTTCTGCTCAGGCCGGGTACAATGGGCACAGGAGTGGGGTGGCTCTGCTCAGGCCGGGTACAGCAGGCACAGGAGTGGGGTGACTGCTTAGGCTGGGTACAGCGGGCACAGGTGTGGGGTAGCTCTGCTCAGGCCAGGTACAACTGGCACAGGTGTGGGGTGGTTCTGGTCAGGCCGGGTACAGCTGGCACAGGTGTGGGGTGGTTCTGCTCAGGCCAAGTACAGTGGGCACAGGTGTGGGGTGGCTCTGTTCAGGCCAGGTACAGCGGGCACAGCAGTGGGGTGACTCTGCTCAGGCTGGGTTTAGTGGGCACAGGTGTGGGGTAGCTCTGCTCAGGCCGGGTACAGTGCGCAATGTGGGGGTGGCTCTGCTCAGGCCGGGGACAATGGGCACAGGTGTGGGGTAGCTCTGCTCAGGCCGGGGACAATGGGCACAGGAGTGGGGTGGCTCTGCTCAGGCCGGGTACAGCGGGCACAGGAGTGGGGTGACTGCTTAGGCTGGGTACAGTGGGCACAGGTGTGGGTTGATTCTGCTCAGGCCAAGTACAGTGGGCACAGGTGTGGGGTGTCTGTGCTCAGGCCAGGTACAGCGGGCACAGCAGTGGGGTGGTTCTGGTCAGGCCGGGTACAGTGGGCACAGGTGGGGGGTGGCTCTGGTCAGATCAGGTATAGCGGGCACAGGAGTGGGCTGGCCCTGCTCAGCATTGTTACAGCTGACACAGGAGGGTGGTGGCACTGGTCAGGCCGGGTAAAGCGGGCACAGGTGGGGTGGCTCTGGTCAGGCTGGGTACAGCAGACACAGGTGGGGGGTGACTCTGCTCAGGCCAGGTACAGTGGGCAGAGGAGTGGGGTGGCTCTGCTCAGGCTGGGTACAGTGGGCACAGGAGTGGGGTGGTTCTGCTCAGGCCGGGTACAGTGGGCACAGGAGTGGGGTGGTTCTGCTCAGGCCGGGTACAGTGTGCAATGTGGGGGTGACTGCTCAGGCCGGGTACAGTGGGCAGAGGAGTGGGGTGGCTCTGCTCAGGCCGGGTACAGTGGGCACAGGAGTGGGTTGACTCTGCTTAGGCTGCGTACAGTGGGCACAGGTGTGGGGTAGCTCTGCTCAGGCCAGATACAGCAGGCACAGGTGTGGGGTGGTTCTGCTCAGCTTGGGTAGAGCTGGCACAGGTGGGGTGGCTGTGTTCAGGCCAGGTACAGCTGGCACAGGTGGGACTGGCCCTGCTCAGCATTGTTATAGCTGGCACAGGTGGGGTGGCTGTGCTCAGGCCAGGTACAGTGGGCACAGGTGGGTGGTGGCTCTGCTCAGGCCGGGTACAGTGGGCACAGGTGTGGGGTTGCTCTGCTCAGGCTGGGTACAGCGGGCACAGGTGGGGCTGGCCCTGCTCAGCATTGTGACAGCGGCACAGGTGGGGGATGACTCTGTTCCGGCTGGGTACAGTTCGCACAGGTGTGGGATGGCTCTGCTCAGGCCAGGTACAGCAGGCACAGGTGGGGCTGGCTCTGCTAGGTCGGCGGGTACAGGTAGGAGGTGTCTGTGCTCAGGCCGGGTACAGTGGTGCTCAGGCCGGGTACAGTGGGCACAGGTCGAGGTGACTCTGCTCAGGCCAGTGGGCACACGCTGGGGTGGCTGTGCTCACATTGGGTACAATGGGCACAGGCTGGGTACAGCTGGCACAGGAGTGGGGTGGCTCTGCTCAGGCCGGGTACAGCGGACACTGGTGGGGGTGGCTCTACTCATTCTGGCGGGCACAGGTGTGGGGTGGCCCTGCCCAGGCCGGGTCAGCTGGCACAGGTGGGGGTGGCTCTGCCCAGGCCGGGTCAGCTGGCACAGGTGGGGGTGGCCCTGCCCAGGCCGGGTCAGCTGGCACAGGTGGGGGTGGCTCTGCCAGGCCTGGTCCACCTGCTGTGTATTGGGGTCTAACTACACGGAGGCAGGGTCGTCACTGGTTTGTGAGAAGTGCTGTGGATGCAGCCTCCTGGGCGGTCCACCTGGCCCCGGGGTGTGGGACACGCTGGAGCAGCCCTGTGGCCTGGACGCCCCTCTCTGCGCCATCCCTCCCGTCTTCCTCTGCCAGACCCTGGCCGCTGGGGGGTTCTCGCAGGTCTGGGCAGGGAGGCAGGCCGGCTTGGCCTGCGCCCCAAGGGACCCCACAGGGTCCGAGTGTCGCGTGGCCCTGAAGGCCAGCAGCCCGCCCAGAAACCCCCTCCCCGCCTCGCCGCCCGCCCCGTCCACTCTCACGGCGAGCTGCTCTCCGTCCTAGGTGTCGCTGGGGTCGCAGATGGACTTGCAGAAGAAGAAGCGGCGGGCCCCCGCTCCCCCTCCGCCGCAGCCGCCCAGCCCCGTGGTGCCCGCGCGCACTCAGGACCTGGAGGAGAACCGGAAGAGCGCCGTGGGTGAGTGGGCGCGCATGCGCCGGCCGCACACCTTCCGGGGGGGGCGCATGCGCAGGTGGTGCGGCGCATGGGCGCGGGTGGTGTCCTGCGCATGCGTGGGTGAGGCTGTGCAGTTGGTGCTGTGTGCATGCGCAGTTGGTGCTGTGTGCATGCATGCATGTAATGGCGCGGTTGGTGCTGTGCGCAAGTGCGGGTCGTGTGGCGCGCATGTGTGGAGATCGTGTGCATGCGCAGTGAGTGCCTGCACCTGCTGCAGATGCTCAGGCAGGCGCGGGTACCACCGGTACCGGCCGGTGCTCTTGACCCTCGCGGAGGCCTCATGTGTAACAGGTCTAACTCTGGAGCGCTGGCGCTGGAGAAGGAGGGGCTAGAGCTGTGTGGTTGTGGGTGGGCTCTGTGGCGGTGGCTGCAGGCCAGCGGATGCAGATGCTGTCCTGCGAGCTCAGGGGTCCGGGGCCCTCACCCCTGGACTCAGAAGTGCTGCGACCCGTGGGACCGGGGAGTCCATGGTTGGTATCTCACAGTTGCTCCTGCACAACGAAACTGGTGTGTGAACGTGTGTGAGGCGCACCAGGAAGGGACGCGCGTGTCATGGTGAGCCTGAGCTGATGTGTGCACAGCTCTGCCAGGGCTAGAAAGACCTAGTGGCTTGAGCTCTCTGGCCTTGAGCTGGTCTCACTTCAACACCGACCTTGCCCTCCTTAAGAAGGGAGCCCAAAGGGAAGAGCATGAGACGTAACCGCACACAGGCTGGGCACTACATTGTTCCCTTAACGTAGGAAAGGAGCAGCAAGAGGCGGGGCGGGCTGTGCGGGACCCACGCGCTTCTGACTGCATCCGAGCCCCCTCCCGACCACCAGTGGCCGCTCACCCCACCTCTTAATTCACTCAGACACCCCGAGATTTCCCTTGTACCTCACTTGTGCCACCTCCAAGGGCCCAGGTCCGGGTTAAGTGGATGCGCCATCAGCACCTAGGTGGTTGCTGGTGTACCGGCCCCTCCGAGGTCAGTGCCTCCCTTGACCATTTTAGCTTCTTGCAGCCAGAGAAGCAATTATCCTGATGGGCAGCATGCTGCCTGGACGTCACGTTGGGGGAATCCTCTTTGTCTCCGGAAAGTCGTATCAAAAGGTCATTAAATAAACATGTCAATTTCACAAGGAGACCTTGTTCTTCCAAGCCCTCCTCCAAGTGTAGTCGGGGTTGCTTGCTGGGATTCCATGAGGCGTCCACAGGAAAGGCCTCGTGGGCCAGCACCTCCCTCCAGGCTGGACAGCCCACTGTGAGCCAGTGGAGCACTGAGCCTCGTGGCCGGGCCACAGGTGCTTCAGAAGACAGGAGCAGGGTGTTCAGACATTGCAGAGTGTGGGGACAGGTCCAGGGAGCTGTGAGGAGAGTGGTACCCGTGAGGAGTCTGTCCATTCCCAAACTACCATCCAGGAGGATGGAGCAGAATGAAAGCAAATGGCATTCTGTGTGTTTTTCAAAGGCAGGGGTAGTGGACTAGGTTGTGCTGACAGTTTCAAATCCAACTCCATGCCCCTAAAATATGCCCATGAATTTAGAACTTTTAGCCAAAGTCAAGGCTTTTGGTTGAATAAAAATGAGAAAACAGGTTCCCTGGATGAGAGCACCATTTGCTCCCTCAAAGAACCAACAAGGCAGCTTCAGTGCAGTAAGATACCTTACATCTCGGGCCTCATGAGCAAGGACCAAGGCCAGGCAAATCCCCTCCAAGACTGGCTATTCCTCTCCAAAAAAGTTGGGTAAAATTCCACATGCAGCAAGTTTCGACTACCCAAGTGGTGAAGTGGAACCGTGCCGATCGCTACCCCCACCTGAAACTCAGGAGCCCTCCAGGTTAGACTGCTAACTCTTGCCCTGAGTAGCAAGACAGCACACAGCCTGTACAGGCCCAGAAGAGAACAGTTGCTGGATGGTTTGGCCGTCAGAGCCAGTCAACACAGTGGTTAAAGCAGATGGAGGTGGCTGATGAGCAGCCCTGGAACTCAGGCTGCAGGAGCTGCTTTTGTGTCAGCTGGACTGAGCTGTGTAAGGTCCTGAGCAGTTTCCCAGAACAGCCTGTGTGTAGCTGTGCCTGCTGAAAGCCAGCAGCCAGGCCAGTGTTCCTAAATTGGCTGGAGATAGAACACAGCATGTGTGAAGTGTGGAAGCCTGGGTGTGGCTGGGTCAGGTGCTGGTTACTGTTGGTGTTAGACGTTGTGTGTTGAGTGTGTGTGAGGCAAGCCCTAGGAGAGCAAGGCTGCAGTTTGTGTGGATCACAGCTGGGTTTGCTGTTTGCTGCCTGGCCCAAGGGATGTGGGGTACCCTATGTGTTGGAAAACAGGGAGCCTTGCAGCTCCGTGTCTGAACTCACTTCCTGTTGGTTCCATGCAGGCATTGGACGGCAGGTGCCACAGAAGCCTCCCAGGGGCTCTTCCCGAGCCCCACCCCAGTTAGTGCTGCCCCCACCCCCGCCCTACCCTCCTCCAGACACAGATGCAGTGGAGCCTCTTGGCGTTCCCGGGGAAGGCACCGGTTCCGAGGCCTCAGACCTGAGGCCCACACGTACGTGCCCACCCGGCCGTGTGCTGGTCGTCCCCTTGGTCTCCACGCTTCCCGTTCCTTACTGTGGGCGCCTGTGCCCTCCTTCTGTGCAGCTGTCTTTTCAGTGTTGAATGCAGTGCTCGGAACCAGAGACCTGTGCAGGAGTGCAGCTGCGAGGGCAGGGATAGAGGCCAGGTGTGACCTGCCGGGCTGGGAGAGCAGCAGCCGCTTGGCATGGCCGCCCGTGAGGATTGTTGTGCTCAGGACCCGGGACCCCTAAACCTGCAAGGCAGGCGGTGGTCTCATCTTAGGACCAAGGAGCATGAGGAGAGACAACCTTTGGCACTGGGTTGGAATCCAGCAAGGGCAGAATTAAAGCTGTCCCCTATGTTCCCCGGAATTTCTTCCATACTTCAAGGGCATCTTCTGAGGACCCTACAGAAAGTTTGTGGAAAATTAGTGGTATGAAAAAATTGTGTATGTATTTCAAAATTTTCTTGCAGCAAGATGAGCTCATTTTATAATTGCATTTTCCTGCACACTTTCTGAAGCAGCTACAGATGTAGCATTCCTGAGCCCACACTTACCCAGCAGTATTCACATGGTCTGCCAGGCACGTCAGGGCTGTGACTGCTCCTGCTTATCCCCCACAGTCACTCAGTATCCAGTGTGTACATGTCCTCCCCTTGGAAGCTGGCACCGTTGTGACCTTGGCCCATGTCGTCTGTGACCACTGCCTGCTTCCCACTTGAGAAGACCGCAATTGGGTTGGCCATAGTGCTCTCTGGGAAGCAGTCCCAGTCCCTTCCTCCACACCCAGCACTTCTTTCCCACCCTTCAGCACTCCGAGTCCCCTTGATAAGGCCAGTGCTTCTGAGTACATTGCCGTTCTTATGGGGACTTAAAAGTGAAGGGTTGTGTCAGGGAGGTGGCACCTGTGGAGACGGCTTTGGAGCCCTTTCTTGTCTGGAGGGATGGGTTGTGAGCCCCACGAAGCATGGCCGGTGGCTTCCCGGGCTATTCCTCTGCTGCATCCTTGCTCTCATGCCCTGGGACCAAGTGACAGAAAAGCAACAAATGAAACGTGAAGCTGAGTGCACCCTGTTGGCAGCTGTAGGGTGGCCACGAGACCCTGAGTCCAGTGGCTCCTGCAGAGCAGGAAGAGCCAGGACATGGCCTGGTCTGACCTGCCCGCCTGGGCTGGACTGGTGGCCTGTGTCTGCTAGGCTCTGCCATGCAGCAGCCAGAGAGTGGCGGCGTAGGGCCCAGGAGGCAGAGTACCCCTGCATCTCAGGTGCCCTGCAGGACTTGGCTCCTGGCCGGGAGACTGCCTGGGCACTCCTAGTGCAGAGCTCACTGGGGACTAGACACACTCTCTGCTGGCCTCATTGTGCTAAGTTAATGTCCAGGCCCAGAGGCACCTCGCCCAGCCTCCTCTCTCTGGTGTCCAAGAGGGACTGTGCTGCAAGCGCCAACCCTGAGAACTGAGCCAGTGCCTCACAGGCCATGGGGGTGCCACAAATTCCTGCCCCCGCCCCGTGCCTCATATGTACTGGACACATAAACGACCAGCCTGGGCTTCCTGAAGCGCAGACACGCCAGCCCGCGGCTGGCTGTGCTGAATCATTAACCCCCTCCCCCAGCAGCAGTGCACAACTTGGCTTCTCCAATTTGAGGCTTGGTCAGTAAGACAGCGTCCTTTGTTTTCGCCCGTACTCTGTGCCTGCGTCTGCGTGGTGCCAACATCAGGTACCCCTCCCTGACCTGACCCCAGGGCGGTGCTGCCCACTGGTGGCTGGCACAGGAGGTGTCAGTTGTGTTAGCATGGTTGGGACAGCTGGTATGTGTCTGGGAGGAAAGCAGTGTGTGCCAGCCACTAAGGTCCTGCCGGGGACTTGGTGCAGAGTGGGAGGAAGGGTGCTCTTGGTCCTGGTTCTTGACTCACTGTTTCTGCACGGTGAGCTTCCTCGTTAACCTGTGGATAGTGAGTTGTGGACACGTGTGCTCCGTGTGTGTAAACGGAACACCTGTGTGCCTGTGGACTGTGTTCTATATGTAAATGGTGCACGTGTGTGCCTGTGGACACGTGTGCTCTGTGTGTGTTAACAGTACAGTTTGTGTCCCTGTGGACACGTGTGTTCTCTGTGAATGGTACACGTGTGTGAATAGTACGCCTTGTGTACCTGTGGACACATGAGTTCTCTGTGTATAAACGGTACAACTTGTGTGCCTGTGGACATGTGTGCTCCGTGTGTGTGTGTAAATGGTACACCTTGTGTGCCTGTGGACATGTGTGCTCCGTGTGTATGTAAATGGTACACCTTGTGTGCCTGTGGATTCTGCACTGTAACTTTCTAACAAGCTTGCTGTGCTGACGCTGTCTTACTTGGGCATTCGCCATAACAGAGCTTGCCCCCTTGGCTGCATTAGGTTGTTTGTGTGGAGAATTTGCTGTGCTGACTCTAATTACACTACTAGCAAGTTATCAATTAATTACTCCAATTAGGAGACCTGGAGATTTACAGATCACACTGTGCCTCCAAAATTGGCTTGGAGCTCTTTAACTCAACCTACCGAATGATAGTCATTTCCAGACCCGTTTTCCTGGGGTGGTTAGTAAAGGGTTGTGATGTCACACAGGGAGGGCTCCTCCTGCACAGCCATCTTATGTGTCCAGAAGATGGATTCTCAATGTGCACAGCAGTGTCCATTTTAAAGAACTTAGTTCTGCAGGGTGGCCATAGGGCAGGAGCCATTCAGCAGCCATCAGGAATGAGAGCGTGACCCATGCCCGGTGAGCCTTTGACTGGGATTCACCTTGGAGCAAGTGACCGCAGAGAAGCAGAGATTCCAGTCCCTGCTGGCCAGCACAGAGGCTGAGAAAAGCCGCGTGCTGGCCGACAGTATGCGACTACAGGGAATGTGGCCAGTGGCCACCCTGTCATGTTGCCTGATGCCTCTGTTTAAAACTTAAGCCCACACCCAGCCACTTTCCCGTGGGCTCTGCAGCCCATGCCCCATCCTCTGGGTTTTGTTCATCCTGGGAGCACCCCTGAAGCCTCCAGGCGTGCAGGGCTCAGCACAAGCACAGGAGGGCATTGCGCCCGTGGGATCGGAGAGGGAACAGGAGATGGAGGGTGAGTGAGCATGTTGGCAAAGTGGCAGGAAATTGTTGTACAAGATGGTCCCTGTACAAACCTACATGGGGAAAACGAACTGCATTTGCAGCCTGTCGCAGCTGTGCCTTGAGAGCCATGGAGTTTAGCCAGTGTGGACTAAGCAGTGGGCGTTC
This sequence comes from Ochotona princeps, assembly GCF_030435755.1. Lineage (NCBI taxonomy): Eukaryota > Metazoa > Chordata > Mammalia > Lagomorpha > Ochotonidae > Ochotona > Ochotona princeps. The sequence goes on from NC_080851.1 coordinate 1,297,535, forward strand.
CTACATGCAGCATGGAAGGAAAATCCCTAGGAACTTACTGCTTTTTGTCTATCCCTTAAGAAGCCCTTTATCTACAAGGCGTTGTGTGCCCAAACAGCAGTAATCACAGAACCCCTGGCAGCCTGGGAAAGCACAGATGTCGTTCACCTGTAGAACCTTGCAGTTAGAGAAATGGCATTACCCAGCAGAGGGCAGACACCAGGAGGTCCTCGTCACCCAGTTGTTTGGCCTCATTTTACAATGGCTGGCCACTCGAGGTCACTCCTACTCAAGGAGCAGCAGGCCACACATGCCTGCTCCCAGCACTGCCCTCAACAGCTGACGCTGACTCAAGGGCACATTGGCATTAGGCCGGGGAGAGGTGTGTGTCCACATGCAAGGAGACGGGGCAGTCAGCAGCCCAGGCTGAGCGTGCGTGGATGACACAGATTCAGCCCTGCCTGTGAACAAGAGGCAGCTCCAGGGCTCAGCTCTCTGCCTCACATTTGTCTTCGTTTTCCTCCCCGCTCGAAGCTCCTGTTGCAAGGACACTGACCTGTGCCGTGATAGTGGGAGGCTGGGCACACAGGGCCTGCTCACACCTTTGGGTTCCACTGAATCGGCCCTCAGCAGTCTGCGTGCCAGTGACAAGTGCCGAGGAGGAATGAAGCCACTGCGTGAGAGCTGAGGACGCCTCCGCTTTGGTTGTCTGGGGCTGCTGCGCACGCAGCTGTAACTTGCAACATGCAGTCAGGCAGAGCGTAATTTTTTCCTTCTTGTTTTTTCAGTGTCAGAAGTTAGGAGAACTTCTGAATCCATGTGAATTTAAGTTCTCCCCCCAAATTGGTCATGAACATCTAGGGTTCTCAAGAATAGTGCAGAATTTTGGTTAAAAGTCAAGGCTTTGGTTAAACCTCCTTCGCAGAGGACATTTTCTCAACTGTGCCTAGGAACTGATGTGTAATAGTGCACCCCACACAACCCTCCTGTAACCTCAAGGCCTTCTAGAACATTCAGCCACTGCCCCATGGTGCCCTGTCCACATGTTGAGCCTCCTCCTCTCCTTGGGGAAAATGATGAGGCTCAGGGACCAGAGTCGGCCCTAGGATTGCTGTCCCAGTTCCAGCCAGTGTCCCAGTCAGCCAGGTGACCTTGAAGGCACCACGGGACAGCGCTGTGCTGTTTCGCTACCCGTCCCTTCTGCATGGGCCTTTCCTGCTGGCCCCAAGTGACAGGCTGGTCTAGTGAGTGGTAGGACATTTACCAGGTGGCTGCTGGAGGAGTCGGCATCCTATGTGCAGGACTGGAAAAGTCAGCCAGGAAATGGGGAAGCAGAAATGGCGCAGTTTGGCCCATGGTGACAGTGCAGTGTTACATCTCCAGGGGCCTCAGAGGAGGATGTGGCAGACGGGCAGCCACCATGGGTTGGCATTCACACTGTGCCCTGTCTTTCCCCCTGCAGTTTATTGCTGTGCGTCATTCCCCACTCATACCAAGCGTGTCTGATGGATGGATGACCTCTGACCTTCGGGTGTTTGCTGCCTCGACTCTGACTCTCCTGTCTTCTCTCCATCTCTCAGGGAAGGGGCCTCCTTGTACCTAGGTGGTTTACTGTCTGAGGGGTTGACATATAAATTCATAAATAACGAGGTTGCTGGCAGAGTCCTGTTTGCCTGTGGGCGGCCAAGTCTCCTGGGCGTACGTGCGGGTGTCCAGCCACCTGGCTCTGCACGATGGCCCGGCTCCGCTCCACTTTGACTCTCTGTGAAGTTCGTTTTTTCTTCCTTCATGCTCTTCTCTAGCAGCTCTTACCTACGTTCCTCCCACAAGATGACCACTGTGGTCATTGTGGCAGAACTGAAATGATCTGTCCGCCTGGTTGAGTGGAGTGCCTGAGCGTGTGAACCATATGGACAGCTGTAGGCGCTTCCGACCCAGGAGAGGCCCCTATGCGGTCCGGACAGGGCAGCCCAACGTCACTACACATTTCTGGTCCTTCTGTGATGGGCCCTCCGACACTTGGTTGGCAAGAAAGGAGCAGAGAGAGAGGGGATGTGTGCCTCCCGCCGTCTGCTCCTCACTCACATCCCAGGAGCTGAGGCCCGGCTGGGTGCACTGGAACTCAGGGTACACATGGCTGCCCACATGTAGCTCCCTTCTGACAGCCCCGTCTTGGGCTGCTTTCGCAGAGCAGTCAAGTGGCCAGCAGTGGCAGCCACATCTGTACAGGTTGCTCTTCCGCAAACATCTTGAGGAAACCAAGATGGTGGGTAAGATATGTGCAGCCCAGCAGCAGGAACAACCCCAGGCCAAGGGAGGAGACAAGTAGCTCCCCCTTTGCCAGTGTGCCAAGGGCTGTTTGAACAGCAGAGGTCTGTCTAGACTTTTCTCCAGAAGACTTTTTCCTCGTTATTGCTCAAAGAAAGAAGAGAATATGCCTTTCTGATAAGAGTGCCGTCTTGCTCATCGTGATGGAGGTATCAGCTGTGCCTGATGTAGCACTGGCTGATTCTAGGGTAGGTGAGGAGGAGAGGCAAGCTAGGCCACCAGAGAGCCACCTAGTGCCATGTGCTTGTGAAAAGCCAAAGTTGCAGAAGTTGCTCATGGAGAATCGGACAAGCTGGAACACACTTGTGCATGGAAATAAGGGCTTTGGAAACTGACATCAGCTGCACACCAGAGGAGGTGTTGTGGACATGCGCGCTGGGATGGAGAAGGGTGGATGCTCCAGACCCAGACAGGCCCTGTGACCACAGCAGCAGCACCTTGGCGAGAAGAGCGGCTCAGACAGGAAGTGACCCCTTGTGTTCAACTGTTGTTCAGGGTGGCAGCAAGCACAATGCCAAAACACACCAGACTCTGAATAGGCAGTGTGTTGGGGGTGGGTGGATGTGGAGGGAGAAGGGGAAAGTCGCACATGGTAGACAGGCCAGCTCATGGGGGAGACGCAGCTTGTCTGGGGTCCCTGGCCTCCCGACCGTGCTCCCCATGTCATGCAGGGACCCTGTGCCCGAGCTGGGCAGAGGGCAGCAAAATCGGACAAAATCAGAATCTTTGCTGACTTACCAAGGGATTACAGCAGAGGGCTCAGCCGCCCTGGAAACTCCTAAGAATCAGACGCCTTCACAGAACGAGATGTTTTGTCCTAAAGCACTGGCATGTCCCTCTCTGACCCAGCAAGGAACCCAGCTCTTGTCACAGCCATAACAGATGCCAGTGAGGCTGACACCTGCAGGCAAGTTAATAAAAGCTTATGCACAAACCATATGTCATATTATGACAGCACTGTAAATCTAACAGGAAAATACATGACTGGGTTTAAGAACAAATTCTAAATTAGGGAAGCATTTGCTTCAGGAAGATGGTTAGGAGACTTTTTAAAGCCAGAGCTGCTGAAGTCAATGACCGTGGAAAGGCGGTGTGGGCTCTGAAAAGCATGAATGCCAGGCTGGGCACTTCGATGGCAGGGCTGTGGCACGAGGCCACAGCAGGGCAGGCGCACACTGCCCTGACAGCTGTTCCAAGATGTGTCGCTCTATCCTGGGTCTGCCACCTACTCTGCTGCCCTAGCCTGGCTCAGGAACCGCCGACCGGGAGGTCCAGCTCAGGTGTGGGCAGGAACGCATACCAGGCCAGTGACTCCCTGGAATACAAGGCGTGGGCTGGCCACTCATTACCCCTTGCCCACTCTGCCAAGCTAGCAAGTAACTAAAGGGTTGATTTCACAAGGAAGTGGAGCTTGCAGAGTAACAGGTGGTTCTACGTCATCTGTCTCCTAATGAATTTGAGCTGAAGTACAATGATTGCATTTATCCAAGGGTGTGGTGTGATATCTCAGTACACACGTGTAAAATCAGTGTGGAATGATGCCTCAGCACACATGTACATACACCTGTAAGGGTCAGAGTGGTGTGGTATCAGTGCATGCATGCACACACCTGTGAGGGTCAGAGTGCTGTAGTATCAGTGCACACGTGCACACACACCTGTGAGGGTCAGAGTGGTGTGGTATCAGTGAACACGTGCACACACCTGTAAGGGTCAGAGTGATGTGGTTTCAGTGCACACGTGCACACACCTGTAAGGGTCAGAGTGCTGTAGTATCAGTGCACACGTGCACACACACCTGTGAGGGTCAGAGTGGTGTGGTTTCAGTGCACACGTGCACACACACCTGTGAGGGTCAGAGTGGTGTGATGTCAGTGCACACGTGCACACACACCTGTAAGGGTCAGAGTGGTGTGGTATCAGTGCACACATGCACACACCTGTGAGGGTCAGAGTGGCGTGGTTTCAGTGCACATGTGCACACACACCTGTGAGGGTCAGAGTGGTGTGGTATCAGTGCACATATACCTGTGAGGGTCAGAGTGGCGTGGTTTCAGTGCACACGTGCACACACCAGTAAGGGTCAGAGTGGTGTGGTTTCAGTGCACACATGCACACACCTGTAAGGGTCAGAGTGGTGTGGTATCAGTGAACATGTGCACACACACCTGTGAGGGTCAGAGTGGTGTGGTTTCAGTGTACATGTGCACACACACACCTGTGAGGGTCAGAGTGGTGTGGTATCAGTGCACACGTGCACACACACCTGTGAGGGTCAGAGTGGTGTGGTATCAGTGTACACGTGCACACACCTGTAAGGGCCAGAGTGGTGTGGTTTCAGTGCACACATGCACACACCTGTAAGGGTCAGAGTGGTGTGGTTTCAGTGCACACGTGCACACACCTGTAAGGGTCAGAGTGGTGTGGTATCAGTGCACACATGCACACACACCTGTAAGGGTCAGAGTGGCGTAGTATCAGTGCACACATGCACACACCGGTAAGGGTCAGAGTGGTGTGGTATCAGTACACACGTGCACACACACCTGTGAGGGTCAGAGTGGTGTGGTATCAGTGAACACGTGCACACACCTGTAAGGGTCAGAGTGGTGTAGTATCAGTGCACACGTGCACACACACCTGTGAGGGTCAGAGTGCTGTAGTATCAGTGCACACGTGCACACACACCTGTGAGGGTCAGAGTGCTGTAGTATCAGTGCACACGTGTACACCTGTGAGGGTCAGAGTGGTGTGGAATCAGTGCACACGTGCACACACACCTGTGAGGGTCAGAGTGCTGTAGTATCAGTGCACACGTGTACACCTGTGAGGGTCAGAGTGGTGTGGTTTCAGTGCACACGTGCACACACACCTGTGAGGGTCAGAGTGGCGTGGTTTCAGTGCACACGTGCACACACACCTGTGAGGGTCAGAGTGGCGTGGTATCAGTGCACACGTGCACACACACACACCTGTGAATTGGGGGTCAGGGTCCTGTGTAGATACCTCATTTCTCTCTTCATCATTTCTTTGTTGTCTGCTGCAGAGCAGCCACCAGGGGGAGCCCCAGTGATTGTGCAGCTAGAGCCAATGTGCAAAGCAAACACAAAACAGGAGAAAGGCCTCAGGCTGTGTGTTTTCCTGTGTTAGGCTGCGGTGGCCATACAGAAGGAGCAGCATCCATGATTGCACTCTCCCAGCTGTGTAGACCTGACTAGTGGACATTAGAGGGGATGTGTGTAAACAGACCTTAGACCCCTGCCTGCTTACATGCATTCTAATGGAAATAGCTTGTGCATGGTGCCTGTGCACATAGGATGCACAGATGCTCAGCCCTCCCAGGCCATGCACATGTGTGCACATATATCACACACTTTCATGTGCACAACGTTACACCCACGCATGTGCACGAGCACACTGCCTGAGCACTATGGGTCGTTATGAGGCCCGCACAGATTGTGGTTGCTAAGGTACCAAGGGCAGAGACTTGGGATGGAATCCGCACAGGGCACATTGTATGAAAGAACAGGCTCCCCTCTGGAGAGGCAGAGGCGTGCCACCCTCATGTCTGTGCACCCCGGGACCTGTGTATACCCGTGCTTGTACCGCGGTCCACATCCTCCTGCAGACATCTGATTGTACTGGGCATGGAGCTCGCTCTACATGGCCCCCTTGGTGTGGAGAGAGGGAGAGTAGCCAGTAAGAGCTGCAACTCCTGGCTCCATGGGTCAGCCCACCCATCTCTGTCACAACCGTGGGCCAGAGCTGCCATTCTGCCTCTATCTCACAGCAAGGAAGCTGGCAGCGTAGGTGATGAGAGGCATTCCTGAAGCCAGTGCAATCAGCGCCTGGGCCAGCAGCCTTTCTGCAGGCTGCCCACACTGTGGGCACCCGTGTGGGGATTGTGGTTCCTGCCCATCCTGACTTCCCATGTCCAGAAAGGAGAACATGCCGGCAACAGGGACACCAGGCCTTCCTGCTGAGCCCTGCACCTCCCAGGCTCAGTGGCTGCAGGGAGAGGAAAGCAGGCGACTCCAGGGACAGATTCATAATCACCATGTGTTCACATGCTTCTGTCTCTCATGTGGCATCACGCATGGCTCGGTAGGTGGCTCCACATACCCTGATGGCCCAAAGCCCAGCTGACAGTGCAGGCAGGGCTGGCCACCCTGAGGCCCCCCGGCGGGCAGGCACTGTCTTCCCCTGTGTCACACGCAGCCTTCCCCTGCGGCTCCCGTGCCTTCATCACTTCCCTTGTGAGGGACACTGTTTGTTGCACCGGGGGACCCTCTCACAGCCCCACTTCCATGCTTGCGTCGTCAAGGACTTTGTCCAATCACAGCCTGACTTCCATCCTTGCGTCTTCAAGGACTTTGTCCAAATAATGTTGCCCCCTGATAAGCTGGGGGTTTTGCTCGAACGTTTGAGTGTCAGCACATGACAGCTGGTGACTCACTGCCTCCAGTTTGCCGGTGACCCAGGCTGTGCTGAGCAGGACACAGGAGCACACACAGACTCTGGCTCTAGGCTTCCCATCTGCTGACAGCTACATTGAGTCTGCCCAAAGCCGCTGTGTTGCTGTCCTGGCCCCTGTGTGCAGCCTCCTTGCCAGCGTGCAGCTTGCTCTGGCCGGACTTTGAGTCCCCCCCTCCTCCTTGGCTTACAAAGGAGCTCCCAGGCCTGGCTGGCAGCCTGTGACACCCCACTTCCTCAGGGAACAAGCCTGCGCTGTGCCTTCCTGCCGTAGAAGCCAAGCCTCCAGTGTGCTGTCCCTCCGTTTCCTGCACACCTCCTCACCTCACCTGGGTCTTCTGAGCATCGCGGACACATGTGCAGACCTTACAGAATGCACAGCTACAGTGCCTTGCACACTCACACGCATGCATGTGTGCGCCCTTGCAAACAGATGTGCAAACCTCCCATACCCTCCTGTGCTCAGTGCCTCTGAGGACAAACCTCATTTCAGCATCCAGAGGAATCCTAGTGGGTGAGATTCAGCAGACACGGGCTGGAACAGGTGGCCACGTGGTCAGGGATCTCCCTGGAGTCAGTATCTGGCCTGGAGCCCCGGGCGGGGGCACTTGGTTTTGGAGAGGTGAGTGCTTTCTGCCCAGTAAGGGCGAAGGATTGGGGTGCCATGGTGGTGAGGCGAGAGGTGGCCTGCGCACAAAGTGTTTGCCTGCTATCTGTGCAGTGTGTGCACCTGGACGAGGTCAGAGGCATTCCAGGCAAGTTCCCCAGCACGCCGGGATCCCAGGATGACTGGCTGTGGTGCTGAACAGGTGTGGCTTCCTGCAGACACGCGCCGTGCAGGCTCCTGGCATTTCCTTCCTGTGTGGGCGCAAGCCGTGCCAGCATCAGCTCCTGCCATAGGACACGCCCGTGTTGCTGGGATCCAGCCTTCTTTACGAGGGAGCTAATCTCAGCACAGTCACCTGTCAGCCGCCTCTTGGCAGGAAACGTGCCATGAAGGGACTTGAGGAGGAGCAAGGGAAATGGGACGTGTTTCTTTCCACACACTCCAGGGGCCCTTCAAAGCTCCACGGGCGTGTGGACAGGCAGCAAGGCAGTGCAAGGTTTCCAAATTCTCCCCAAATGAGCATGCCTGCTAGCTCTGTGTCTGCACAAATCCAGACCCACATTACACGAGACTACTCTGGTCCAAGCTCCATGAAATGTTTACCGGCAGTGAGTAAGGCAAATATGAGTGGCCAGCTAAGCCATGGCTGCAGGCAAAGGTGCTGCCCCTGGAATTCAGGCCACACAGCCCTGCCTGACTTTGCCTCCCAGCCAGTGTGCAAACTCAGGGATCCTGAAGCTATGTCCTGTGCCTTCCACACTGACTTCTGCCTCCTGTTCTGGTACCTGCTTCACACAAAGCTGAGGCACTGGGCCACATTTTCTTCAGCAAGACCAGGCCGATTCTCAGAGAAGTTTCTGACCAGACCTGGTGCTTGATGGTGGCGCCTGGAGTCACTGCGGCCATGGCTGCCCTGTGCCCGCTGCCTGGGCTACCAAACTTGAAGGAGCCACATCCACTGCCACAGGGTGGGAAGTCTCGGGGGGACTCTCAGGAAGTCACTCATACCCAGGCCAGGCTGGCAGGGGAGACGGATCGTCATGGTTTCATCCCTATGATACCACTCAGCCTAGCTGAGCCCCAGGCAGCCATGAAAAGAGCTGCCTGCAGATGGCCGCAGGCTTGGCAGCAGGCAGGGGGTCTGAAGGCAGCACAGGAGCCTTGGAGAGGCCATCCCTACGCTGACCATCCAGCACCTCCCAGAGGCCCACTGTGAGGAAGCAAAAGCCCGGCACCGGCCAGAAAGAACTTTGTTAAAAGAAGAAAATGCATGTGTTGGGACTGGCATGATGCAACAGATTTGTCACTTGCGTACCAATATCCCCGTGGGCTCTGATTCTGGTCCCAGCTGTTCCCCTCCCGTCTAGTTCCCTGCAACAGTGACGGGTGGCCCAGGAACGTGCGCCTGTGCGTCAGGAGGCCTGGACAGTTTCTGTTGGCATCTGTGCTGCCAGAAGGAGTGGCTGTTGACCTCCCCAGATTGTCCCCTTAAGCGTGCCCCTGAGGTGGGTAGGAAAGGCCCAGAGCGAGGGCTCTGGTACAGCTCTTGAGCCACCTACGTTGGCAGCTCTTGGCTCACGGGGCCGTCTGGGATGCCGGGTGGACTTGCCTGTTTTTTCCAGCTGAAACGATGCTTTTATGAATTGCCAAATGGCAAGAAGAGGCCCTTGCTGCTGGGAGCGTGTGGACTGAAGAGGAGGAAGGGAAAGATTGGCCTTCTGAACAGGCCACCGCATGGTCAGGATCCGCCTTCCGTCCCACCGTCTGAACAGGCCGCTGCATGGCCAGGATCCGCCCTCCGTCCCACAGTTAACACTGCTCTGAGAGCCATGAACCTGATATCAGCACAGAGGAACAGTGATGTCAGCATAGGGGCCATGACATCATGGGGGAGACACTATCACGTCATCTCATGGAGAAGCTGTGGTGTCATCACGGAGGAGCCGTGACATCCGCACAGTGGACGAGCTGTGATGTCACACAACAGAGCAATTTTAGCCTCATACTTGCTCTAGTAGGTACAGGACACTAACTGTGGCCTCAGAATTGGCATGGCTGAGCTGAGTCTGTACATATCCAGAGTCACTCTTGTGGCGACCAAGTACCAACAGAGACTGTCCCCACATCTGTGTGCCCACAAGCCACCCCAGTGCTGCCTGGGAAGCCACCCCTGCCAAATGCAGGCCAGAAACAGAGGCAGCTGTTGTAGGGATGGAAGAAGACCCGTTTCATCAGAGCAGTTAAAACTCAAAAGGAAGCAGAATTAGAAAGTGGACCACAGCTGTGAAACAAGCATCTGCAGCCCTTGCTCCGAAGACGGAAGAGGTTGTTGCATATGGAAAACCAGAGAGGCTGTTACTGGGAAACGGTGTGCCTGGGAGTGAAGCACACAGCCGGCAACACATACATGTGTGGACACGCTCTGGTGAAAGTTCAGACGTCTACAAATTAGGGAGGAGATCCTGCCAGCCCTGGAGATAGGGCAGGTGCTCCCAGGCCCTTGCTGTTGGGGGTGAGAGGGAGCACCAGCGTGCTGTGGGACCAGGAGGGCAGAGAGCCGGGCACAGTGAGCTGGCTGTGCTTGCGCAGCAGGTGTGTGAGTAGATCCTCACCGTTAGACGCATCAGCCAGCACCTAGGTTGCTGATTGTCTTGGCCTGGAGTATCAGTATGCATGAGACAGGTGCATGGGGCCCTCAGACCAGTAGCCCAGCAGTTCTGCCCACAGCAGCATCACGTAGGCATGAGTGCTGCCTTGCTCTGTGGTGCTACAGTGGCTGATGGTGCTGGACCCGAAAGCATCTGGGCAGTCCACACGCACGTGGTCTGTCATGAGTGGAGGCATAGTGCAGGACATGAGTACAACAGGAAACCAAGCCCACTAACCTTTGGGTTCTTGTCTGTGAGCTGAGAACGGTCTGCAGGCACACAGATTTCCATCCAAATCTGACCCTCTGTTTATCCCCACTGGTGGTCAAGGATGAGGAGCAAATGGAACTGACCCTCAGCCATAACAGCTCCAGGAGCCCATCCCTGAGTGAGACCATGTGCAAGTGTGTAATCTGAACAGTGGGAAGCAGAAGGTGTGCAGCTGTCAGTCCACTCTGAAGGATTGCAGAAACTCTTGGAAAATGGAATTAAAAGATGAATTTAGGGCTGGGTGTTTAGCCTAGCAGTAGCCCTGTGCCATGTTGGAGCTGGCTCATTTCCTCACTCTGCCTCCAGACTCCAGCTTCCTGGTGCTGCCGGAAATGGTAGCTTACTTCACGGTGCTTCTGTCATCTGTCTGAGGTCCTAGGATGCTTTGCTGACTTGTGACCCCAGCCCCAGGCCACCTCTGGCCACTGTGGCCATTGTGGAGTTAACCAGAGATGGGAGAATTCTGTTTGCTTGTCTCTATCTCTCTGCCTCAAATAATTTTTAAATTTGAATCATGAGTACATTTTACTGTAAAAAATTGAGATCTGTGCATATTTTGCAATACATACCTTCCACACAGTTTTAAAGACACCTCTCCCGTATTTTTTCACGTAATGCTTCCTATAAGAGAAACATTATAATAGAAAACAGAAATGTGAGAAAAATGGGAGAAATGTATTAGGACTGTTTTAGTCCCAAGAGACGGAAAATGCCTTTAGCTCATGATGCACAGTGATTTGTGCCAATTTTAGCTTACAAGTAAGGGGTCATTATCTCTTAATTCTATCTAACTTTTGAAACACCCTCATAACTGGGAGCTAAGCCTTCAATCTTTGCTATGGGCATGGCTGGAGCCACAAGCTGTAATGCTGTGCCAGCACCAACAATGGCGCTGATCCTTGCTCAGACCCAGTCCACGCATCCTGGCCAGTGAGACCACCATCTGCTGTCGGAGCCCTGGGGGAGCTCTTGAGAAGGCTTTGATTGGGGTGCCAAAGATGTCCACCCATCATTGGACCAGTCACCAGGTCTGTACCTCCAGACTGGCCAGGCACATCAGATGTTCATCCCCATGGCCTCGCCCAGAACATGAGAAATGCGGCCATGCAAGGGGTGGGGCCCGTCCAGCCCTAGCAGGCAGGGAGATGGTGCTGAGCACAGATGGCAGCTGTCTCCCAGATGTGTTTTTGTGTGAACAGTGTTTGGAGCACAGTTCTCTTGTGACAGTGGGGTAGATGGGTTCCCTAGCCAGAGAGTCCACCAGGCTCAGGGCTCAGGGCTGGAGTTCCAGGGCAAGTGCAGAAAAGTGGAGGGTCCAGTGGTACCAAGGGTATTTTACCTTTTCTTCAGAGGATCCAGGTCTGTTTGGGGCCCACTAAGACCTCCAGCTTTCGCATCCCCAGCTGGAAAAGATCAAACTGACACTTGGGTCCCCAGCTGGTTTTCCTGTGGCTTCCCTGTGCAGTGTCTTTGGGGCCCCGAGTCTGAGGGTCTGACAGGCACATCCACACCTGACATGGCCTGGTGCTCAGTGGTCTCTCTGCGTCTGAGGAGGTGAGAGCAAGCCGACCGCACCCAAAGAAAGCTGGGCTCAGAGCTCAAAGGCCGTGGTGGCCAAGTCAGGCTGTGTCTTGTGATTGCATCTCTGAGTCAAAACCCGGACTGCACAGCCTCTTGACATCTGCATGCGTGTGTGCACAGGAAACACCACAGGACACTGCCCTCTGTGTGTCTTCATGTGTGTGTGTGCCCAGCCATGCACCCCATGGATGCTGCCTTCCACATCTGCATGCGTGTGTGCACAGGAAACACCACAGGACACTGCCCTCTGTGTGTCTTCATGTGTGTGTGTGCCCAGCCATGCACCCCATGGATGCTGCCTTCCACATCTGCATGCGTGTGTGCACATGTACCCCCCGGGACACCAGTGCCTCATCTACTCAGGGCCTCCCATGGTCCCTGTGCTGCCTTGTGGGCCTGTGCAGTTGCCCATCTTTGACCCATTGTCCTTTCCCACCTGCCAAAGATATGCCCATCACAGATCCCGCTCAGCAGCTGCATGTCTCCCCTGAGAGTGCCTGGGACCCAGGTGTCAGATGGACTGAGGGGCTCTGAGTATGTTGCTGGGATCCAGCCTGGGTGTTCACTCCCCTGGGAGAACAAGAGGGCTTAGTAGATGTTCTGTTCCTGCTTGTATCTTTTCTCAAACTGAAGACTTTCCTTAAACTGCATGCAAAACCCCTGAGGCCAACATTAACTGGCATTTCCTCACCCATCAGCAGTGCCCTGGGCTCACCTCCCTGAAACAAGCAGACCTCACCCTGAAGACAGCACATAGGACAGGTGTGGACACTGGCCCTGGGGGCGAGGGGACAGCAAATCCTGAAGAACCTCAAGTGGTTTCCCACCAAAAGAACTGAAGATCTCATCTGGGTTGCTGGCCACAGCGCAGATCAGCAGCTGTCATCTGGGGATAGACCCAGGACGTCAGCACTGGGAGACTTAAAACAAGCTCAGGGATACTGCTGCTCACTCCCTGTGCACGTCATTTCCCTGTGCTAGTGTCACACAAGTGTGGGAAGCAGGAACCGAGTTTGAGCCAAACCATGCTTTGTTCTAGCAGGAATGTGTAATCCAGTCGTTTGGGAGACAGCAGCTCAGGGCTCGTCATGAAACACATCTCCTGGGACATTTTACCACTTGATGCAACAACTAAGTTTCTAGAACATTTATATGGTTTCCATTAGCTCGTACACATTGTTAGTTCCTCAAGATCACAATGACAACTCCGTATACCTAGAAATAATTTAATGCTACAATCCATGGTAAGAGGAAAACTTGAAATGTGAAGATGAAATTAAAAATGTTGCAGTCAGATTGAAATTAGAATTTTCTAATTTTAGTGAACATAAATGCTTTATAAAAGATTTAATTATGGGTCTGGCACAGTAGTCTAGTGGCTAAAGTCCTCGCCTTGTACACACTGGGATCCCGTATGGATGCTGGTTCATATCCCAGCAGCTCCACTTCCCATCCAGCTCCCTGACTGTAGCCTGGGAGGGCATTCGAGGATGGCCCAAAGCCTTGGGACCCTGCACCTGTGTGGGAGACGTGGAAGAGACTCCTGGCTTCTGATTGGCTGAGCTCTTGGGGAGTGAATCAGCAGACAGATCTTCCTCTCTGTCTCGCCTCTTCTCTATACATTCAACTTTCCAATAAAAACAAATCTTTTTAGAAATTTTATAAGGATTTAATTACAAAAGCCCCCTTTCAAGCATTAAGCTAATTTCGTTTAGATGAGATTTTCCAAGCGCTGGAGGAGAGTGGGTTTGGGAAGCTAGACACATGCTCCACCCTGCCCAGTCACTGTTCCTACATGCAGTTTTCCAGGCATGAAACTATGTGACACTCAGGGTCCTTGCATGACAGTTTTCACATGATGAAGCAATTACTTTTAAAGTATTGATATGTTTAATTATGGCTGCTATAGCAAATTGAAGTGAGGGTGGAAACATCTAGGGGTAAATTAAAGACACACGCACACCCTGATTCAAACAACATCTACAGTCGTTTTGATGTTACTACACACTACCGGGCAAACAGGTGCGATCTTGTATGTCAGCTAATGGGGTGGGAGGGGTGCGTGTTTGCTCAGCTCTGTCTGTGGGAGGGTGTGGAAGTCACTGAACGTCACCCACCCAGCCACAGGCAGCTCGGCTGGGGTGGGCGGGTGCAGGACAAGGCTGGTGTGCTGACCAGAGGGGAGTGTGGGAGCCACGGCAGCTGCTCGCCTGCAACAGCGTTTTAGCTCTCTCTGAGATATATTCTGTAGACCTACGAGCTCAGGAAACTGCTCTCATGAAATGTGCTTCCTTAATGATCAGCACAGCAGTGGCCACCTGGACCAGGTCTTCCTTTGCATTTAATGAAGCAGCATAGTAATGAATCCATTGCCAAGGCCTTCCTCAGCCCATGATGGGTTACGTACCGAGCGGCCATGTAAGCTGCTCATGCCGTCAGTGGGAGGTGCGCTGAGTGCACTGGCCCACAGGGTCCCTGGCTCAGCACACAGCCCTCCACGGGGTACAGGGTGTGTCCCTCAGGACTCTGGCAGCTGGGGGCTGTGCCCTGGATCACCCACTGCCTAGCATCACCAAGGAGGACAGGCCGTGTAGCACCCGCACAGGAGTCGCAGCGCCAAGTATGGCATCTCAGAGCTGTGGACTCTGTCTGCTGGGAAGGTGCAAATGACTAGTGTGCAGTGTTCGCCAGTGACCTTGTGAAAGAGAAGCTCACCTGAGCCAGCAATGACCAGCACAGATCATGTGCAACCTGAGCTGCCAGTGGTCCTGCGGTCACATCTTTGCACTTGAACTGGAGCCTTTCAGAGCCATCGGCAGATGTAATGGCATTTGAACCTGGGGACTGCATCATTTAGGGTAGGCTGGTGGGGGGCTATGTTTTTGCTTAGGCTGTGTCTGTCCACTGGAAAGAGATCCAATCACGAATTTCTGTTCGGTTTCTGCTGAAGATAAAGAGCGTTTGTCACTCACTTTTACAAAATCCCTGCTGAGGTGACCCAGAAAGGTTGTGCATTCCATAAGGAAGAGCAGGTTGCCGTCCTCTGCCGTGTTGTAGAAGGGTGCCCACACCCTGCATACTGGGTTGGAATATTAACAATGGCACATTCTACATCTAGAAGGGATATAGGCTTTATCAGGAAGATCAGGGTAAGATTCAATGTAGGATAGGGGCTAGGATGTGGGATGTGAAGCTCTACTTAGACCTCCTCTGCTGCCAGGCTGTGATTCTAAGACCCCCCTGTAGGTCTGTGCTGAGGGTGGGAGATGAGACATGCAGCAGCTGGACCCTCTTGGTGAGGCCCAGTCATGGCACAACCAAAGCAGCTCCTGCTCTCTGGCTGCACCTTGGGCTTCCAGTTAGAACCGATGAAGACGAAAGACCACTCCTGAGTCATGCATGACCTCA
Source organism: Ochotona princeps (assembly GCF_030435755.1). Classification (NCBI taxonomy): domain Eukaryota; kingdom Metazoa; phylum Chordata; class Mammalia; order Lagomorpha; family Ochotonidae; genus Ochotona; species Ochotona princeps. Next base: position 1,312,829 of record NC_080851.1, read on the forward strand.
GAGATGTGACAGCGCATGTGAAGTTCTTGGGGCCAGCCAAGCCAGAAGTCATGGGGATGGCTGAGGTTGGCATGCTGCTTCTCCAGCAAGTGGCCAGAAGTCCCTGGAGACCACCATCCACCAAGAGCTGATGTAGATTGAGTGGCAGCTGAGTAGGGGTGGGGAGGAAGACGTCCTAGCCTATGCATGGCCCCACTGTTCAGGATGGCCTCCCACCCATGGAATGACTGACAGCGAAGCTGGGCCCAACATTTAGGTGGTGCCTGCTATGTGCACACACTTCCGTTTGCCCCAGCACCCACGGACACATGCCCATAGCCAGCGCTCCTCCTGGCGCAGTCATCCCTGGTGGGTATGTCTGTCCCCTCCTGAGCTGTGAGTCACCACAGAACCTAGAGTTGTGGCCTGAAAGCCTGCGTGCCCAGATCCTGTCCTGCCAGCCCTTGGCAGCCAAGACCTGGCTGTCACACTCGGTGCCCGTCGCCACAACCCTGAAGCCTGCATCATTCCTTCCCCTGGTTTAACCTGCTCTGCTGAGATTTGAACCAGGGTCTCTGAACTGAGAGGTAAGTGGCTGTTTTACCACACACCCAGGGTGAAGCAGATGTGTGTTAGTAACAGCGCTAATGAAAGGCAAGGGGGGAGCAGCAGGCAGTTCCATCTTGTGCTGCCAGCTCTGCCAGCCCGCAGATCGCCCTGGGGAGGAAGCCCAGCAGCCAGGTCAGGATGGAAGTGTCCGGAGTGGCCGTCAGCCTCACGGGGGCTGTCTGCCCACAGCCCTGTTTCCAGGTCTCAGCCAAGACTCAAACCGAGCACTGCATTCCATTGGTCTCAGCCCCTCTTCCCCTCTCCTTCCCTCTGTCTCTCTCCATCTCTCTCTCCCCCCACCTCCCTCTCCTTCCCCCTTTCTCTCTCCCTCTCCTTCCCCCTCCCTTCTGACTCCTTCGCCTCATATGTTTGTCAGTCTTGTTCTTCATCTTACTGTTGGTCTGGGGGGATTTTGTGTGGTCTCCGTGCTGTCAGCTGTCTGGTGACAATGTGCGTGATGCCACGGATGAGGGCAATGCTGTCTGCTCTTGTGTCCAGGGGCTCCCTTCAAGCTAGGTGCCCAGTGGCTGTTGGCAAAAGGGATAACCTTAGAACATGCTGGAGCTGCAGTGCCGGGTTCCTCACCTGCTGCCTGGTCATGCCCAGCATGTAGACCCTGTCTGAAAGCATTCTTTTGTTTATGACCTGTGTGTTCCCGCAGAGACCCGCCCCCCCCGCCCCCGCCAGCCTGTTTGCCTAGAAACTCCAGCTTATGGAGCCCTGGGGAGTTCAGAGGCCCTGGCCTAGTCAGAGCAACAGAATGGGCTCACACTGCCTGCACGCCATGTGTCTACGGGTGCCCCTTCCTTCAGTGGAATTTGCTGCCCCACACGTGCATGCTAAGCGTGAGCCACACAGCAGGGAGGGGTGCCCATGATACATCAGGCCCAAGCCCAGGCTCACAGTCCTGAAAAACATCAGAGGTTCCTAATGTTGTTTAACAGAACTGAATCCCAGTTCAACCCAGGGTCACTATGACTTGGGAGGCCTGGGATGTCGGCACCACCCAACTGACCATACCCTGTGTGTCTCCTCCAGTGAGTCTGTCCCTGGGCCGAGGCAGGCAGGCTGGCGTGGATGGAGCTGAGGAGACGGTGTCTGTGGGCAGCTGCTTCACTTCGGAGGACACAACAGAGGACTCGGGGGTGATGAGCTCTCCCTCCGATGTCATCTCCCTTGACTCGCAGCACGACAGCCTTAAGTCCAAAGACAAGTGGGCTACTGACCAGGAAGATAGCAGTGACCAGGACTTGGCAGGCACTCCAGAGCTGGGACCCCCGAGGAGCCCACTGTGGGGCAGGAACAGCCCTGGAGGCATGGACCGCAGGTGAGTTTGGGACTGGGAGGGGGCTGTCTGTTGACCCTGTTGAGGGCAGGGGTTCCCAGAAGGCACTTCACTTTTCAGTAACCCCAAAGTCCCCAACAGTTAGAGAACAGCTTGGTGAGATGATGGAGGCGTGCACGGCTAAGTTATCTGGGGTCAGCAGAGCCCAGGGGTGACCACAGGGGGCTTTGGGGCCAGCGTCCCTGTCTGGAGGCTGAGATGGGCATGGCTCGCCGCTGGCCCTTGCTGGCCTGACCTGCCTCTTCACTTTGTTGTTGCTGTGTCCAGCTTACTGAGGAAGAGAAGCCTCACCTGGTGCATGAGCTTTGCTCTGTTCGTCCTGATGAGCTTGCTTTTCACGCTGTGTAGCACCCTGGGGGACGATGGGTGGGGATGATAATGGATTATGTATAATGCCACAGAGCATAGCTAGATGGTGGGTGGATGGATGGATGTCACAACTACAGACACACACACAGGATGAGTGGGAGCTGAGCCTGAGTGGCTCATCCCCCAGTGCCTGCCCTGGCTGCCGACTTGAGCACGACAGGTTGTCACACAGCGCTGTCGAGCGGGAGCTGAGCCTGAGTGGCTCATCCCCCAGTGCCTGCCCTGGCTGCCGACTTGAGCACAACAGGTTGTCACACAGCGCTGTCAGCAGGTGGAATGTCAAACTGCCATGGTACGTATCACTGAAACCTTGGCCGTATCCGGGGGCAGCCCTGTGGGCTGTGCAAGTCCAAAGAGCCCCCACTCAGGCTGCTTCCCTTGTCTTGTTCTTTGCAAATAAACCAAAAACCTCCCAAAGCCTCCACCTCTCACAGTGCTGTTCAGCTGTGGCTGCTCCCATGTCGTGGAGAATGCTGGGACCAGGCAGGGCCTGCACTTGCCCATCGGAGCTCCCACAGGCTGGCTCCAGCACTGTCCTCTGCCCTTCCCACTTACACACCAATGGCCCCAGCATTCCCGCCTTCTCCACAGCAGCAGACCCTGTAGGACAGAGTAACTCCGTGCCTATTTCACATGTGCAGCCTGATGGCCAAGTGTGTGCTGCACTAGCTTTTTAATCCCCTGGTCTTGCGACTTGACAGGCTGTTTGAGGGAACAAACACCTGTGTGCATTTGCTGCCTGCGCCGGGGACTCTGGGATGCAGTGCTGCTGTCCCAGCCCGGGGACGGTGTGCATGCATCCTGTGCTTTACAAGGTGGGAGGAGGGGTCATCGCTTTGTAACCCTTTGCAAGAGAGTAAATTGGAATGAGAGAGACTGTGGCCAGTGCACTGCCATGGGCTTTGCCTGTGGCCACACGAGCCAGTCACACAGCAGCCCCCAGGCTACCGCTTCCTCCCATGGCCTCTCAGAAGATGCCGACCAGAGACCTGGGCTGCAGAACAGATCTCCCCATGCCCAGTGCATGCAGCTGGCAGCTTTTCATCCGTGCACCGTCTTCTGGTGTGCAGGGCAACAAAAGCCAGACCAGGTGAAGGTGCCGGGGTGCAGGGCCAGACTGAGGAAGAGAAGGCATGTGGCTGCCCAGCCAGGGATGCGGTGACAGCATCCGGCCGGCCTAGATGGCTTAAAGGGAAAGGAGTGAGGTGGGAGAGAGAGCATGGGTCCAAGAGAGCCAGTCCAAGCACCATGTCACCAGGCCTTAGCAGGGCTGTGTGGGGGACCTGTCCCATGCTTCCTACAAGGCAGCCACGCCCCAGCCAGGGCAGGAGGAAGATGCCTGGGACCAAGGTGGCTCCGGCCTGACTGCAGCCTCCTGTGGGACCAGCCTCCTGTGGGACCAAGCCTTGCCAGGCTGACCCGGCAGGCTGGGCTTGCCAGGCTCCCAGCAACACCAGGAAGTCGGCGTCCTGTGTGTGGTGGAAGACATACTGGAGGATGAGTCATGTTGTGTGATGGTGATTTGCTTTGCTCACTCTCAGACCCAACAGCTCCGTCCAGCTGTTGTGTGCCATGGCAAATGCAGTTCGAGAGAGAGTTCCGATGCTCACCTGATGCCCCTCCTCTTGAATCCCTCTGGGCTCCTGCCTTGACACTGGCCATGGGCCCCCCCTCGCCCAGTGACAGCTGCACATCCGGATTCCTCCCATGTGGCATCCCCACAGCCCTGCCCTGTATTTCCATGTGGTACAGCCAGGCTCTGAAAGGCCTCTCCCTGATGCCACAAGCTTGGCCATTCGTGGGCCTTGGCATCTGCAGCACCGCTTCCTTGCAGCAAACCCCAGGAAGACAGCACAGCTTGGCTGCTCTGAGTCTCGGTGAGCATTGTCACACTGCTTTCCAGGGAACCCCAGCAGCTGCCAGGTGGGTGTCTCAGAGTCCCTCTGGCTCCTCATGTTATGGTGATGCTTTTGGCTAGTTTTCACACAGATGACATCACTGGCCTTGCTCTCTTCAGTTCTCATTTTATGAGTCCCTTCCCCATCCTGTGAGACTGATGTGTTCATGCCTGCTTCGACATAATGGCCCCTTCTGAGGTCGGAGTGCATGGATCAGTTGGCCTGGCAGTACTCTGCCCCCAGACTGGGCACAAGCCTTCGAGAAAAGCCCCTTTCCAGTCCAGTGCTACTAGACAGCACTCCCCAGCTTCTCCTTGATGCAACATTTCATCCTGTGTTAGAATGCAAACACCTGCATGTGGATTTCTTGCAGCCCTCACACGCTGTGCGAGGAAAGAACACAACTTGAGCAAAGCGCATTTGGTAATTAGAGGCCCGGCAGGAGCGGCCGCGTGCACCTCTGTGCTCCCTGCTTATTGATCTGCACACACACAGCTCCAGCCAGCCCCTTTGTCTGGCCTGTCACAGGACATTAGCCAAGGATGCCCTGGAGGCCACTTCATGGCTCTCGGCTGGACCTCGTTGATTGGAACGAGGACTTTGCTGTGCAAGGGTGGGCTGTGTGGGCTGTGTTCCGGGCATCACTGTCTGGGTATGATCAGAGGTGATAGAAATGGGTCCTCGGCGTGAACAGTTGGCGGGAGAGAGCCGTCAGGCCTGCACGGCAGACACAGCCGCGGACGTGGCTCTGTGGAGCCGCACCACGGGAGAGTGGACTCGGCAGCCCCTGCGAGAACAGCTCTCGAATTGTTCTGGCAGCGGTGATCTCTTGGATGCCATTGTTGCCATGACGCAAGTCAGGCCAGATCTGGGCCCTGGGCAGGCTGCCTGGCTTCTTTCTCCTGGATGCCAGGCGCTGTGGGGAGCTGCACACTTCTGCTTAGCTACCAGCTTGGGGCTGCAAGTGCCTCCCCAGCTGCTGGAGCAGCTCACCTGGGTGACCACGCAGGTGTGTTGGTGGCTCTGTGAGGTTTCCGACCGGGGCCTGGCACAGCAGGGCACACAGCAGCAGGCAGGGTAGACCAAGCATCACATACATATTCACGTCTAATACATGTACAGACACACAGCACACACCACATGCAGCACACGTCTAATACATGTACATGCACACAGTACACACCACATCCAGCACACGTGTACATGGGCACTGTATATCACACATACCCACATTGAGCACAAGTGAACACACACTACATCTAACATATCTACACCCACACACCATGGCATACACACAACACACATGTACACAACACCACATACCATACATACACCTCATCTACCACTCTCCAGGCACCACACACTAAGCCTTGTACATCATATCCTACTTGCACACACAGTGTCTACAGTACATTACATGCATATGTGCACACAATGCACCCATCACACACCACACTACACACAGGACCACATCCAATACATGTGCACAGTGCACACACCTCACAGATCCACACATGCACAGCTGAGCGATGGTGGTTCTGAGGGCGGCAGGAGTGCAGTAAGAATGGTAAGAAGCCCATGCCTTTCTCCTGTCTCCCCTAGAACCGGAAGAGCGGGCACAGCCACAGGCAACGGCAACTTCTTCCTTACCACACAGTTCCAGAGAACCCTGGCAGAGTTCAAGGGAGACCTGGAAGGTTAGCGTTGCCATCCTCATGGGCACAGGAGGGCAGCATCCCTTCTGGGCCCAGGGTTGGGGGGTAGAGGGTCTTCAGGGGACAGCATGGGAGCTAGGAACGAGGGAGGAGCTCTCAAGACAGGGTTCCCAGTGGGTGACTCGGAGAGGCCTCACAGACCCCCCTGGAGCCACGTGCTTTGCATGTTATGTGTTTGCACAGAAAGGTCCCCGACCCGAATGAAGGAGGGACATATGGAGCACAAAGTGAGCTGCCTGTCTTTTTCCAAGGTTTAACTTTATGTACATGAGAGGCAGAATTACAGAGTCCCGGGGATCTTTCAGCCACTGGTTCAATCCCCAACCTCCTGGGCTGGACCAGGCCAAAGCCGGAAGCTACTCCCAGGGCTCCCATGTGGGTGCCAGGGCCTAAGGACTTGGGCATATGAGCAGGGAGGGAGCCGGACTGGATGGGGAGCAGTAGGATCCACCTGGCCTTTCGACCATGGCAGAGGCCAGGCTGCTCTGTGAGTTGGTCTTGACACAGCCTTAGGAAGGCAAGGCAGGTACCTGTGTGCCTCGGCCCCGCTCAGAGCACCTGTCGCAGGAGCCATGCCTGTGTGTCTCAGGGACACATAGTAGTGAACCAGAAACTGGGTCCTGGTACTGGCTTGGAACCAGACAAAAGGAAAACTGCATACGAAGCCCTGCTTAGCACCTGTGACTATCAGGGTGGCAAGGCCCAGCTGTGCCATGTCCAGCAGCCCCTCCCCACTGGCCGCTGCATCCCTTGGAACTGTGCAAGGTCAGAGCCCACCTGAGGAGGTCCCCTGGCTCACTCAGAAGTGAGCAGTGGGTAGGCTGCCCTGTAGGCCCGGTTGGGATTCCACTCTCTTCCTGTGTGCAGATGACGTAGCAATCCATGGCCTGTGTCACGGGTACTGGCCCACTGTACCAGTCCATCGGCCTGCAGCATCTGTCTGCGAGTAGGGCCTGTGCTGCTTTGTGAAAGTTGGGGTTCTGGCTCCAGGTCACTTAGGTCTCACAAGGCTGTGTGTTTCTTAGCATGTGTGAGTGCCTTAGAAGTAGCCCCGGGGGACCTGGTATGGTGTCTAGTGGCTAAAGTCCTCCCCTTAATGTGCCAAGATCCCATATGGGTGCTGGTTCATGTCCCAGCTGCTCCACTTCCCTGCTAACTCCCTACTTGTGGCCTGGGGGAGCAGTCGAGGATGGCCCAAAGCCTTGGGACCCTGCACCCACATGGGAGACCCGAAATAAGCTCCTGGTTCTGGACAGCTCAGCTCTGACCGTTGCAGCCACTTGGCAGTGAACCCCAGGTGGAAAATCTGTCTCTCCTTCTCTCTGTAAATCTGACTTTCCAAGAAAAAAAAAAAAAAATCTTCAACAACAAAAAAGGGGAGGGAGGAAGGGACGCCCTGGAGCCCGGGTCACAGCTCCATCACTGCAGTGACCAGAGTGGGTGCTGGCCAGGAACTGACTGTGTGCTTCTCCTTTCTGCCAGAGATGGAGGAGAGCTATAGGACAGACAGCAGCTCGCTGACCAGCTGTAGCAACGGAGTGTCCCCTCGCTATGTTCAGGAGACGCTGGTCTCCAATGGCGATGTAGACACAATCCCTGTGACCTTCATAGGGGAGGTGCCAGACGATCCTGTGGACCTGGGAGTGTTGTGCAACACAAACAACAATGCTGGCTCCTTTGGTTCAGAAGATGCCACGGGCAGGGGAGTGCGGCTGTCCCCCTTCCAGGCTGGGCACAGCCAACCCCGCCCCAGAGTGGGTGAAGAAGAGCCTGGCCCACAGGCTCCTTCCCACAATGCCGGAAAGGATGTCCCATTGGCCTCACGGGATACCCGTCGAGACTGGCGCCAGGCTGACGTGGGGCCCGCAACAGCAGCTCTTGCATCCAGGCTCCACACAGACACCCCCAGCATGAAGGAAAAAAGACTGGTGCCTGGCGCTGCCCATGACAACAAGGCATGTGCTGCCGAAAGCACAGGTACAGAGCCGCTGGGCAGGACAGACAGTGGGGCTGGCAGTGCTGTCTCAGCCACACTGGCCTGGCACCAGCGAGGCCGCACCCTGGGAAGAAGCTCCGGCCCTCGGTCTGGCCTCACCACCTACAAGATTGTGCCCTCCAAGTCGGAGACAAGGCAGTACGACAGAGCCGGCTCCTTGTCCGCGGGTGCCATCTTGATCAATGAGCTCGGAGACCTGGTGAATCCCCACGCCAACATGAGCAGGACCCCCCCGTCAGCCCCGGCCACCCTGGACACAGACCCCCAGCCCATGGAGAGAATCAGGGAATTCTGGAGAAGCAGCTCAACTGAGAAGCCCTTGGACCCAGCCACGAGACCACTGACAACCCTTGCTTCTGCCTGGCCAGCTCAACAGCAACCAGACCATCAGCCGAGAGCAGTGCCCATGGCCACAGCAATGCCAGTACCACGGCCACACTCTACCACCCAGGAAGCAGGGGTGACCCTGGAGGAAGGGCAGGGCCGGCTGCTGTCCACTGTCACTTGTCACACTAAGGAGCCAGCCGCTGGTGGTACGGAGGTCACTTTCCTCCGGCCCCAGAGGAGAACATCCAGCCAGTACGTGGCCAATGCCATTACCAGACGAATAGGGCCTCCCAAGGCCCCCACCCCTTCTGGGAAGCTGCACAGCCTTTCCCAGAAGGGCCGAGAAGGCCAAGTACTGAAACCGGCCACCCCGCCACTCCCCACCCCCAGCTCATCCGCAGGGACCCGGGAACCTGAAGGTGGCAGCATGCAGGGATCGGCCGTGGGAACCCCTCCCCATAGGGATACCTGCAGCCCACCCAGCGTCCCCCCAAGCAGAGCGTCTCAGGGGGCCCATGCTTTCGTGGAGCAGAACTCCACCAGGAAGCCCAGTACAGGCAGCCGGAAGCCCAGCACAGCACCTGCCCCCACATGCCCTCTGCCCTCGCCTCTGACAGCTGCCCAGACCTCTGGTTCCAGCTCGGTGCTGCTGAACGGCTCTGCCCGCGCCCCAGGCAGCACCCCAGAAAGGGCGGGAGCACCAGGCCCGCTACCCTCAGAGGCAAACGAGACAGATGGGGTCACACCCCTCAGCATCTTTGGGCCGAAGAAGAAGTTCCGACCTGTGGTGCAGCGGCCTGCCCCCGAGGATACGTCCCTGCACAGTGCGCTGATGGAGGCCATCCACTCTGCAGGGGGGACACAGAGGCTGCGCAAGGTGAGCCAGCCCACTGGGGGGCTCGGATGGGCGGACGGGGTGGGGTGGAGCAGGGAAGCACAGTACACGGGATGTTTTGCCTGCAATCCAGTCAGCTCCTCTGTCCAGCACAACCGAGCAGGAATGCCAAAGAGACTGGAGTCAGGGTGTTTTCACCATGTCCACAGCCCTCAAGCCCCCAAGGGCCACTATGCAGGCCAGGTGAGGAGTGAGTCCTACGGCCGGGCATCCCTGCACTCCTGGGCCCAAGCGTGTCTACCCACAGTCAGCCATCAGCAGGCCCCTCAAGACGCTGGCCCCCTCCCTGTCCCTGGGTGCTTGCCGTGCAGCCCAAGTATATCAGCATTAAGGCCCAAAGCCGGACTCCCTCAGCAGCAGCCATTTCCTCAGTCTAGCAAGTGAGGAGCCAACGTGAGGCCAGGGAACGCGGTGCAACATTCCCAAGGAGGTCTGGCATGCACAGCTCCGCTGCAGGGGACTGGGGCTAGTGACAGGAGGGACAGAGAGGCTGTCGTAGGTACGACCCTAAGCACGTAGCCTTAGAGTCCAGCACAGTGGCCCTTCATTTACATCACAACCTTGTCCCGGGAGCCCCACCACACATGGTAAATGTCCATCAGATACACACCCAGTGTTCCTGCTTGAATGTGCTTCAGGCCTGGCAGCATCCCACGGGGAGCTGTCCTTCTACAGGTGTTCTAGAGCCCTTGAGCCGTGCTGAACCTTGGGCTAGCGGTCCAGGGCCATGCCTGTGCTCATGTAGACAGCAGGGTTCAGCTGCCCTCCCAGTCCTCCCACCCTCATCAAGGACTGTGCTGACACTGAATGTTCTAGACTGCAGAGCTTGGCTTGGAGCGAGGCCCCAAGAAGCCATCCTACACAGAGGCGGAGACCGAGCGGTCAGCGCTGCTGGCAGCCATCCGAGGGCACAGTGGTGCCCACAGCCTAAGGAAGGTGAGGAGGGGCCTCATCATCACAAGGGTCTGGGCCCATGCTAATAACATGTCCTGCCCACAGGAGCTCTGGCATTGGGGATGGCACCGTTCCAGGAGGCTGGAGCACCTCCCACACAGGGTTGGTCCAGGACACTCACCACAGAATGGAGACAGCTCCGTGCTGTTCCCAGGAGCCAGCACTTTCCCTGTTTCTGGGCTCATGTGGGGGTCCCAGCCCCAGCAGACCTGACCATGGGCTGGACAGTGTGTCATGCCTGCAGGCACCAGGTCCAGATGCTGATGAAGGTCTCGGGGTCAAAGGCACTGAGGCAGCCCCTGCTTCTACACCAGGACAAGGCTTGACGTCAGGGTCCCCAGTTGGGACACAGCCACCAGATCCTGGTCCCTTCAGCCATGGCTCAGCTGCTAGCAGGGCCGAGGGCAGGTGACCCAGCCACCAGGGAAACAAACCATCCTGGGTTGGGCTTGCTGCAAGCGAACTGTCCTGGTGCCGACAGGGCTGGCCGCATGCTGCCCACGCTGTGGGAGCCCTGGACCAGCTGCTGTGACAGAGGGCTCCTCTCCACTGGCTGCTGTTCGGGCAAGTGCAGTCTGGGGAGCAGCCCCAGTTCACACGGTGAGGCTGTCACTCCCAAGACCTCAGGATTTCAGTCATGTGACCTCGACCCGCCAGGTGTCATCCTCGGCCGCTGAGGAGCTCCAGGGCTTCCGGGATGCAGCGCACTCCACACCAGGCCCAGAAGCTCCTCCACCCCCGCCGGTCCTGCTAGCCCCTGCCCTGCCGGGCTCAGGAGCACCCTCCAGGCCCCACACAGGCACCTCCGACAGCCCAGTGGATGCCAGGCAGGCCCTGATGGCTGCCATTCGCTCTGGCACCGGAGCTGCGAGGCTGAAGAAGGTGAGTGTGGGGGTGAGGACAGTGGAGATGTGCTGGGCAGGGGCCACAGGGCAGTCATTAGTGGGGTGGGAGAGCACTGTAATCATCATCCCTCACACTTACAGGTGGTGGGGGGTAAATTTAGGCTGCCATTCACAAAGGGGAAAGCCACCTCCTGCACACCCGGTACACCCCATGGTCCACTCTGCTCAGAGCTGGGGCCCAAACCCTACTCTACATCAAGCCATTCCCACCCTAACCTGTGGTTGGGGCTGGCCCATGCAGGCTGGGGAGAATCCTGCTTGAGTCCCTTAGTTCTCAGGACACCACTACCTCCCTCCACCTCTCCCACCTGCTGCCTTTCTTCCTCCCACCTAACTCTTGTGTTCATGTGCATTGGTCTGTGGTGCTATCTACCGTTTCCTTATGTCTACCCATCTACCCATCCACCCATCCATCCCATCATCCATCCATCTGTTATCCATTCATCATCCATCCATATCATTATCCATCTATTCATTCCATCCATCCACCCACTCACTCATCCATCCACCCACACTATATGAGTCTCTTAGAGCCTATACTTTCCTGTGCTGCCAGTTTCTCTGTGAGTACTGATGGTGACCCACACCTCCGTAAGCACTGCTCAAAGACAGTGGAATTATTGATTGATACAGCAGCATTTCTGAGTCTCAGTAACACTGGGACCCAGTGGCTTTTGAGATCTGCTTCAAGTCTATGGGGGCCCTGGCCATAGAATGACCCCATCATTGTCTATTGCTGGTGGGTTTGGGAAATGATGTGGGTGAAAGAAACTGAGCAAGGTTTTCTTTTCTGAGAGCCAAAGCTTTTGTGTTCAGGTGCATATCAGGGAGTGTCCTCAGGATGTGTATATGGTGAATGAAGCTCAAAGATGCCATCACTCAGCCTTAGTGCACAGACACTGGCTCACACAGCAATCAGTTTGAGCCTAGGAATACTCTGCCACATCACTAAGTCCTGTGAGGAGGACTAGACTGTGCAGTGAGTGAGCACTCCCTGTGAGGACTCATTGTGTGCAGGGAACACAGCCATGTCACAGCAGCAAGATGGGGTACCTGTATTTTACCCTGAGCACATACAAAATATTTTGCGTATTCCTGTCTCCTGGCAGGTGCCCTTGCTGGTGTGAGTTGCTGACAGAGTCCGGAGCATTGCAGAAACCCATCGGCCAGACACTCATCATCACTCGCAGGTTCCACGGGGCGACGAGCACCCTGGTAGTGTCGCTTCCTTGTCTTCGGGCCAAAGCACAGACAGTTGACTCTCAATCTGATCCCACAGAGGGGAGGGGCTGCTCTGCAGCCTGTGTGCCAAGGAAGTGTGCCTTGCCTCTGAATACTCACGGTGCCAAGTATGGTCCTTGTCCCAGCTCTTATGCCCAGCTATCTCAAAGGACAAAGTGAGACGCCGCAGGCCTTAGGCTGACAGTGCCACCCATGCCCCCACCACCTAGCCGCAGACCTGCCTTCCACCTCCATGCCCTCCATGCCCTCTGTGCGGCTGTCAATCTGAGTGCAGCCTGCTCCTGCAGCACGAGATTTGGGAAGCTCTTTCCATGGCCGCCACCCTGGGGAAGAACTGCCAGCTCTTAGCCCTCAGGTACCAGGGTGTGATGCCTGGTGAAGGGCCATCATTTGATCACCCAGACTTGCAGTCAAGCATCCCCACTTCCTGGTGGTGGCCAGTCCTGCAGCGGCAGGCTATGAGGTGTGGAGCTCCCCTCAGTGGAGCCATGCACGGAGCCATAGGGTGCTGCTGCCTGCTGGCCATGGGCTGGAGCAGGCCTGGGCCCATGTTGGCACCTTTTTCACAGTTGGGTGCCACCCTAGAGATCCGTTCATGGCACCCACTGCCCGGCTACCCAGGGCTCTGGGGATGTTTAGTTCTGCAGTCATGTTGTCTGCATCATTCAGAGTCTGTTAGCTGGGAGAACAAAGCTGGGACAGACGCACAGACAGATCATGGAGCACACCTGCAATAGCGGAGCTCAGCATTCTGAGAACACACGGGTGAGATGGGGGCTTCACTGCCACCTGGGTGCAGGCATAATGTCTGTACTGTCTCCGTGAGCCCAAAGCCCCCAGCCAATCCTCTGAGTCGCAGCTGTCCAGGGTTTGCCCTTAGTGCCACAAATAAACAAGAGTCAAATCAGAGCTCTGTGTCACTCCTGCCTATGTCTGCTTGGGGGCCACCTCCCACACAGGCAAGAGGGATTCACTTACTGAATCAGTACACACCCATGGCTGTCCGCTCTCCGTCACTGGCGACACAGGCAACAAAGCCAGCACATCAAGGCTCCATGTGTAGAAACCCACTTCCCCTTGTCAGGTAGGAGGAAGTGTGGTGTCTGGAGCAAAGGCCCTTGGGCTATTTCCTGGCGGGTGCAGCTTCTGCCAATCACCCAGCAACAGAAGCTTGTTCCCAGCTCATGCCTCGGCCCAACACCTGGCCCCGGTGCCTGACCCCGGAGCACCCACCTGTGGTCCCCATCCCAATGGGTGGAACAGCACCCTGCACCCCAAATTCTGCAGCCATGTGGGCAGGCTGCCACTGAGCTGTGAAGCCCAGCATGCCCCCACACTACAGACACAGTGAACTGCCTCTGCCTGTGCTTCCCAAACCTCCTGGGCTCTTCCAGGCCCTGCTGTAGAACCCCTCCTCACCCTCCATGTCCAAGCACCCTGCCCTGTGGGGCATGGCTCCTGCTGTTGCCATCGTCACTTCCACTGGTGTCCAGTAGCATCTGTGTTGGGGAACACTATCAGCCACATCTTACCCCAGTTGGAAGCTCCAGGCCTGGGGATGCTACCCAATACTGTGGATGTGCTGTCACATGGACAGGAATTGGCCCGGTGTGACTGACAGCCAACTCAGAACAGGAAACAGACAGGACCAGGAGGCAGGCACTGCTGGGCGTTACTGAGGGGAGGGGAGATTTGTGGCACCATGCCTGGGGAGGGAGGGAAGCAGAGAAGATGGCTTGGGTTGTGGGAGCCTGTAGCAGGATTCAGGAGACAACCCTCAGGGTTCCAGCAGGAGGAGGGATACCGGGGAAGCTGTGAGGGGCCCCAAGTCAAACGCCTGCCTCCTAGTACTGTCCCAGACACTGCCCTCCTGGCTGGGCCGTCACTCACTGTTACTAGGCAAGGGCAGTTGGGAAGGGGGGAGAGGAAAGACCCAGCATGCGCCCTGCACCCTGGGCACAGCTCAGTCTTATGACCAAAGTCCATCATAAACCCAGTTCTGCCAGCCAGCCTCTGATCATCTACAGGAGGACCTGCTGTGCCAGGGGCTCGACGCAGATGCCCAGGGCTTCCCTGCGAGGCTGCACAGAGTTCCTGGACAGACTCCAGATGGCACCGGGTGCTGAGCAGGAGGAGGACAGCACTGCTGGCAGGATGCCCAACCAGGGTGCCAAGCCCAGGCCTGGAGGGAGGAGCAAGAGGCAGTCAAGGAGGCCTCAGAGTGAGGGGTGGACAAGTGGCCATGGGCAGCGCTGTGGTTGCTGGCCCCCTGAATGTACCCCATCCCTACCAGGGGCCTCTGGGGACACGCAGCACACAGGTCAGCCACCATGAAGGCTCTGGCCTGGGAATCAGATGGAAGCAGCCACCCCAGAGTGTGCGTGCCACAACCCATGAAGCTACCGGCAGAGCCCTGGCCCTGCACTAGGCGTTGACGTCACTCTCCACAATTGGCCGCCTGGGCTGGGGGAGCTGTGGACGTTGGGGTCAAGCAAACCCTGAGCAGCATGGCCACTCTGGAAGCATGGTTTCTCAGCAGGTTGGGGGAGGGGGCGTCCTCCCAGCAGTCCACAGCACACCCTGGGCAAGGGCACAAGGGCAGCTGGCAGGGCTTCGCTGGCTCAGGTTCTGCTCTCCTTCCTGTACACCCAGAGCCGGCGGAGTGCCTGACCTCATCAAGCCGAGCAGCTCAGGGCTTCCTGGGAGTGGTCAGCCCAACAGACTTCCCAGTACTGCCCACATCCCTCCCGGAGGGCAGGATGCTGCAGCCGAGGCTCAAACCTGGCATCCAACACCTGCCCTGCCTCTTCTCTGTGGAGACCCAGAGACCTCTATTGTCTTCTCCATAGTTACACAGCTAAGTTCAGCCCCTCATTGACAAAACCTCCAAATCTGACACTCCGGCCACCTTGCCTGGGAGACGGAAGTGTTTGCATTTTGTTGCAGCAGGAGTGAAGCATCAGCCAGCTTCCTGTCAGCCACAATCAGCGCTGGGAAGGCTCCTCGAGGCATCTGGGCTGTCTGTGGGTGGGACATGGTCCTGAGCATCCACTGTGGGGACAGGCTTTGCTGCTGGAATTGCAGGCAGAAGCAGAGATCACAAGGGTTTGGGGGCACAGCTGCAGCCCCTGGCCTGAGACCTCCCAGGACTTCTTGGCCCCCAGTGAGGACTGCAGGCTCAGCAGTGACAGGGAGAAGCAGGGAAGATGGCAGTCCTCTGGCAAACAGTCACCTTGCTGACATAATACAGGTGCACATGGGGAACTCTAGACTCCGACTGGGGAGGAAGTGGCTCACAGGCTCCCAAGGGGGCATCCTGGCCTTGGAAATGTAACCCAACAGTGGTGGCCGTGGGGGCCCTCTCTGGTTCAAACTCCATGCAATAAGGACGAGGGAAGGGCTCATGGGCCAGTCTGCCCAGTGCTGTCTGGCTCACCCTTGTTCCAGGTGCAGGATAACCCTCAGGCCGTACACCATGCTCCTTCCTGGAACGCCACATTTGCATGCAACCCTGAAAGCCTTTGTGGGCCAGTCCCAGGCCATGTTGCTGAAAACAGTGCTGAGTGCGCTTGGGGCCTCCTGGTGGGGCGCTAGAGGGAGGAGGCAGGTGCAGGAGGATGTTGGGGTGTGAGTGCACAGTGCAGTACAGCAGGGAGAGCCAAGCTCAGACTCGCCTAGGGAGGAGGCGCTGGCTCATCCCTGCAGAGCCCAGCAAGGTGCATGTGTGTAGCCAGGAGCCTTCAGCATCCTAAGCCCCCAACCGGACCCCAGCTGAGACCAGGAGGTCACCAATGAAAAGAAGGAGTACCAAGGTGACTCAGAAACTTGGCCCTGCCTGGGAGTGGCTGGAGAGCCCAAGACCAGGGAGCTTGGAAAGCAGTAGAGGAAGTGGCTGCTGGCTCCCAAACTAGAGAGACCAGGACAGGGATGGGCAGTTAGGGGTGCAGGGACCATGGCCTTCTGGCTCCCTCATTGGAGTCCTGGAAAGCTTTTGAGACTGAGAATGGACAAACCCACCAGGATGTCCCACTCACAGTGAGGAATTGAACCCAGCACCACTGATCACCAGTGAGATGAAGAAAACACAAACAACCTGCCCAGGCCCCCACCCCCATCCTCAGGGAAATATACACAATCAGCCCATTGCAGATGGCACTGTGTTCTCCTTGAGCAGTTTGCTGTTGTGACCATGGAGAGAGCGTTCTGCACAGTCTACTCTTCCAGAAATTTCACGGGTCAGGAGGTCAGGGGAGGGGGATGCTGGGCCACCTTGCTGCTCCCCAACCCCTCGGGCAAGCCACTACCCCCCAGGTGCTGGTTTGTCTAGCTGTCCCTGTCCCCGCTGCCCTGCTGGCCATGCCCACACGTGTCCCCATGCTTCTGTTTCCTCTTCCTCCACTTGGTCATGCTTAGACACCAGCTTGGTCCCTCGCAGAACAGCACCATGTGCCTCGTGAGTCTGTCCCAGACAGCTTTGCCCCTCATGGATGCCCTGCACACTGACTGTGGTCCTGGTGCACTGGTGATGTTACCTCAGCACACCTGTTCACGGGCCTGAACCGACTTCCTTGGCAGGGTTCCTGCTGGGTCACTGGGCTTCATGGATGCAGCGGTGCAGTAATGGACGTGGCAGCAGCCTGAGAGGTTCATCTGGAGAAATGCACGCATGAACTCCGGACATCCGGGTCAGACGTGTGCCCGGAGATCCGTCTGTTGGAGGCTCTCGGGCTTTGGGGACTCAGTCCAGCGGTGGCTTCTCGCTGCTGATTTCACGCCTGCTCCTCCGGAGCACCTGCTGGATGTTAGGGCCGAGAGTCACCCAGCAGGTCTGTCAGTGGAGCCGTTGTCTCCCTGGCTCTCCAAGCTTTGCAAACTGCAGCGGGATCACCTGTTAGGCAGCAGCTCCACGCCTTCCATTTTGTAGGCTTGGCAAAGCACCAGGCCTCCAGTACCACGACCAAGGGTACAGCGCAAACACCTCGCCTTCCAGTTTCTGCTCTTCTTATCCCCTTTATGTTTTGTCATTAGAACTGTCTCTTGAGCTTCCCCCAACTATTAAAAGCAGTTTTCTGGTATGATTGATACCATCTTTTTAAAAATAATTTCACATTTCTTTCATTACATTTTTAAAAATGAATGATCATTGAATTTTATTAAACACTTTTTTGACATCTATCAAGATGGTAACAGGATTTTTCATATGGAGACTTTAATATGCACCATTTTATTAACAGCTTCTCTGGTGACGAGTCCCCTTTTCAGTTCTGGAATAAGCACCATTTGTTCACGGAGCATTCATATTCAAATGAGACACTGGCTCCTATTGACCAGGATTTGAACGTTTCTGCATTGATAACATGTGAGATGGGTCTTCATTTGCTGTTTCCTGTTGTATATGTCAAGTTGTGGTGTCATTCTCAGTGCAGGGCTCTGGGAGTGTTTTAGGTAGTCCAGAGGTTTGGGTGTGATCTGCTTGGTCGGGCTCTCCCAGGAAGCCGCAGGGCCACCGTGTGGCTGGTGAAGAAGTGTCCCCACAACTTGCTTGGTTTCTTTTGGGGGCATTGATCCTAATGTGGTCTTCTGTGCCTGCTGGGGTTAGTTTTGCTGCACTGTGCTTCTGGAAGTATTTCGTCATCTTGTGGGAGTCGGTAGGTGTGGCACCCGCTAAGGTTTGGCTTCGTGGTGTTCCCTCCAGGACTGGCTTTGCTGTCACTCCCTGCCAGTGTTGGCTCAGGGCTGCATAGCGTGGCTGCTCACTCTTCAGAGAGCAAATTGCAGTTTTCTCATTAATTCTGCTGTGGGGTTTTTTAAATCTGCTTTTGTTATTAGGGTTCTTGTTTCTGTTTACTTTGTTGGTCTGGTAGTTTTCAACTTGGTAAATAATTGATGTATTTTCATTTTTATTTCATTAAGTGTTTACTGCCAAGAATTTTATTTTACTTTTAAGATAAATTTATTTGAAAGACAGAGTTACAGATTGAGAGAACGAGAGACAAAGATCTTCTACTCACTGGTCCGCTCCCCAAATGGCAGTGATGGCCGAGGCTATGCCAGTCTGTAGCCAGAAACTTCTTCAAATATCCCATGTGGGTGCAGGGGCCCAATTGTTTGAGCCATCCTTTGCTGCTTTCCTAGGAGCATTAACGGGCAGAAGTGGAGCAGCCAGGACTTGGACCAGCACCCATGTGGCTTAACCCACTATGCCCCAACATGGGTGATGTGTTGTGTTTCCATGACTTCTATTTTGAGACATTGTGAAATGTTTTGCATCTGCCTTCTGAGTCGAGAGTTACTCCACAGCAAGTAGCTGCTAAATGGACTGATTCCTAGCATAAAGAAAGCCAGTGAGGAGTTCTCACGGTGGCCCTAGCATGCTACATTGGGTCTGAACTGTTGGAGAGCCTTGGAGGGTAAAGCCCCATGGCAGGTTAGGCTGCTGCTTGGGACGCCCACCTCCTCCAATAGCGTGAGTCTGCGTCCTGGCTACTTGGCCTCTGGTCCAGCTGTTCGTGCATCCCAGGAGGCAGCAGGTGATGGCTGCAGTGCTCAGGCTCCCCCAGCCAGACGAATCGCTGGAATGCTGCAGGGTTGTGGCTCTCAGACTGTCACAGTGGAATGCCTGGGGTGCCCGTGTGCTTGCCTGGCTGTCGCTCTGCTTGCAGTGTGGACACCTGACTGTTTTGTTAACATTCCGTTCTGCCCAGACCCTAACTGCATTCACGTTCTGTTAACTTCAGTTTTTTTCAGATGTGCCAGCAGTGGTTATTCCAGGGGTCTTTCAAATAAGCTGCTCACGGTTTTCTTGAACGAGCTGCTGGACATGAAGCACTGCCATGGCTGGGCATGAGCCCACAGGCTCGGGGACAGGCCCGGAGACAGGCCCGGGGACAGGCTTTGGGACAGGCCCAGGGACAGGCCCGGGGACAGGCCCGGGACAGGTTCGGGGCTCCGTTTGTACAGCGCCTCTAGCTGATGTGCCACTGACCTGCCCTGGCCCTTTCACACTCCCGGCGAGGAGGCCCCAGTGCACCCCATCCCTCCTGCTTCCAGGGCTTTGGTTTTCACATACGACGCCTCGCTGCTCTCCTAAGACCTCTGGGAGGTCCTCTGTGTTCCAAGAACTTCGAGAACACGGCTTCTGAATTTCCAAGCGGGGAAATCTTGTTTGTTTATTGGTTTCCCTTTTGTTTCTCAAATTTCAGTTTTATTGCGTTGAGGTCAGAGAATGTGGCTCTTTCCTTTCTGGGTTTTGGAGTTCCATCGAGCTTTGCCTCGTGGCCTGCAGCATGGCACGTTTTTCATAAACATTCCATGGGTATATTCAGTCTCTGCTGTGTTATGCTCTGGAAGTGCAATCTGATGAGAGAATGATATTTTGCATTCTGTATGCTGACTTCCTTGTGTGTAGTAGGTTCTGGTTAACACTCCCAGTGCACGGTGACCAACAGCTTTGGCACAGGAGCCATGCTGGCTTCTCAAGTGCTCTTTCCCTGACAAAGAATTTCCTATGTTGAGAGGGTCCCCTTGTTACAGGTCCCCTTTGTGATGAGGGTCCCCTTGTTACTGGGATCCCCTTTGTGATGAGGGTCCCCTTGTTACAGGGTCCCCTTGTTATGGGTGTCCCCTTTGCTATGGGGTCCCCTTATTACTGGGGTCCCCTTGTTATGGGGACCCCTTTGTTGTGGGGCTCCTTTATCATGGGCCTCGTGCCATTCACCCCTCAATGCTTTCCAACATATGCTCTTCATCTGAACTGCTTCCTCACTTCCCCTTGCTCTGTGATCCAATCTCAGGCAAGCACAGAGACATGACATACGCAAGGACACCCAGGAGAGGACTGCAAAGGGGCAGCTCCCAAAGGCCCCAGGCAGCAGTGTGGAACTCATACAGATCTCAGCTGGTTGTATGCCAGTGGCATGGCCCCGAGGCTGTGTGAACCTGTTACCCATCTCAGCTTTATGGCAGCTTGCCTGCCAGAAGGGAGGCCTGGGCCTAGTGGCACGGAGCTTTCTCCTTGCAAAGGGCCAGGTCCTTGCCTTATTCCCTGGACCCCAGAGGAAGCCCCAGGGCTCTGAACAGAGCCAGAAGGTCAGGGAGGTTGAGACAGCAGGCGCCCATCAATGTCCCCATCCTAATTTGTAGTCCCGAAGGTGGGTGCCAGGACACAGGAGCTGCCCCAGTGCCGTTCCTGACTTGAAACTGAGCTGGCCTTTTCTTCCCAACAGGCTGACCTCGCGGCCTCGGAGCGCAGGAGCCCCTGCACTGAGGCACTGGTGGAAAGCTCCATCTCTCGTTGCCTTCAGAATTAGAAAGCCCTGGGTGTGGAGCTGCCTCCCCGTGCCAAGCAGCACCAATATCATCTGCCAACCCTGCACCGCCTTGGTCACTTTGTCCAGGCCTTGCCCTCCGGCCTACCCTGGGGAAGCTGGAAGATGCCAGCAGCGAACAGGCCTCGCTGAGTGTTGTGGTTTGACAGAGTTTCCCCATTTCTGTGTCCTCCCTAGCAACTGCTAACAGTTTCTGATTCTTATGAAGGCTTCTAACGTGGCAGTCCACTGCAGTTCCTACGGGGCACTATGCCACCTGGCACGGTTTGGTGGCGGTTGTCCACTCCAGAGCAGAGCTGAGGGTCAGAGTGCTGAGAGACTCTGAGTGTCTCCATCACCGGCATGAGTAATGGAGGATGCGAACTGATCTGGCAGAATGAGAATCCCAAAGGTTGGAGCTGCAGGGACCAAAGTGACTGCAGGGACCATGGGCTGGGCTTTGCCCTGCTCCCTCTCACAGCGTGCCTCACTCTGCACACCCTCTGGATGTCCAGGAGCTTTCACGAAGGCAAGGTGCAGAGTTGGAGATTCCCTGCCGCCAAGGAGCTCAGCCCAGGGTGGAGGCAGATGAGAGGATGGGCCACGGGAGCCAGAGACGATGAATGATGGTGATAAAGGCAGGTGCCTCGGCCAGGCCACGTGTTCAGCATCCTCGGTGAGGACCCAGCGAGGCTGGTCAGCCCTCCTGGCCATGGTCTTTAGGGTTCAGGGTCCAGGTTGAGCCCAGGGTTCCAGAAGACAGTCAGAAGCTCAGGCTGACGGCAGCCACCTGGGGCTGGTACAGTTGAACCGAAACCAGCCCCAGGTAAATCAGCTTGCTCTGCCCACCTGCCCTCTGCTCTCTGTCTCTCTCATTTGCAGAGCAGTGAATCAGGTTTGCCCTGTGACTGTAGCTGACTGTCCTACTGGTCCTACCTAAAGTGTACCTCCCTCTCCTCTCTCTCTCTCCCCAGATACCCCCATGCTCTCTGCCCAATCCGAGTCCACCATGAGGAGTAGTTCAAGACTGCTAGTTCCCGCCCACATTTCCATGGCTGGCAGGAGTGACTGTTCGCAGGGGGCACTTGCCCAGGGGTGCTTCTGTTCCTGTGAGTGGTATTCCAGCACTCTGAAAGGGTCCTCACTGGAGAGGGCAGGGGACCCCAGGAGTACAGTATCAGCTATATGGACGTGAACCATGAGGGGCCTGAAGCCCCTGCACAGATACCAGAGGACCCCAGAGTGACACAGCCAACACCGACTGGATGAAACTGTTTAACCAGATACTGTTTAACCTACCTGTTGCATGTATCATTTATATAGTGTAGTATATAATATGCACACACAATAGCCACATTTGCTTCTTGTCCTCTGATCTGCCACACTCTCTCATCATTAGAGTGTTACTATTATCTGTCTGCATTCCTTTTAGCTTTTGCTTTATAAAAGTGGTCACCATGTAACTTGGCACGTAGCTGTCCTTAGCAGTCACTGTGTGACTTGGCGCATAAGTGTCTGTAAAGGTGACCATGTGGCTGGGCACGTAGGTGTCCTTTGTGGTCACCATGTGACTGGGCACGTAGGTGTCCTTTGTGGTCACCATGTGACTTGGTGGCACGTAGGTGTCCTTTGCGGTCGCCATGTGACTAGGCACGTAGGTGTCCTTTGCGGTCACCATGTGACTTGGCGTGTAGGTGTCCTTTGCGGTCACCATGTGACTTGGTGGCACGTAGGTGTCCTTTGCGGTCACCATGTGACTGGGCGTGTAGGTGTCCTTTGTGGTCACCATGTGACTTGGCGCATAGGTGTCCTTTGTGGTCACCATGTGACTGGGCACGTAGGTGTCCCTAGTGGTCGCCATGTGACTGGGTGCGTAGGTGTCCCTAGTGGTCACCATGTGACTGGGCACGTAGGTGTCCCTAGTGGTCACCATGTGACTTGGTGCGTAGGTGTCCTTTGAGGTTGCCATGTGACTGGGCGTGTAGGTGTCCCTAGTGGTCACCATGTGACTGGGCACGTAGGTGTCCTTTGCGGTCACCATGTGACTTGGCACATAGGTGTCCTTTGCGGTCACCATGTGACTTGGTGCCATTGCTGCCTCCAGAATAATGAAGTGGCCTTTAGGGTTTCTTTTTTGGTTGAATCATTCTTTGCTAACATCATGAGTGCATCCTGTCATTCTGTTTCCATTTTTCTGGGAGGTTTTCATTCCTTTGTTTTTCTTCTTTCAGCTCCACTAACCATTTGGGAGTAGGATTCTCTCTTGTGTCTCAGAACTGTATCTTATTTTGTGAGATGAGTGTAAAGCATCTTTAACATGACATTGGTACACAGTGTCTGATGTTTCCTTTTTATGTCATATGTCTCCTTTACATGTTTTTCTATAAATATTTTTATTACTTCAGATGATTTGTACATCTGCAATTAAGCTGTCACAACTGGCTTATTAGATTTTAATCAATCATTCAGCGAACATCAACTCAACATCCAATGAGCTTATCATACTCCCTTCCTTCACGCTCCAGTGTTAGCCATCTGCTAGTGTATCGTTTGCACTTTGCCAGAATGTGACATTGGTGAATTATGCATCCACTCTCACCACACCTCAGTTTTAGATTTGGAGCCACAATTAAAACGCATTAGCGTCTGAGGCTCCTGTAAGCTTCATCTTAGCTTTCTGAGTCCAGGGGTGTGAGTCCTAGTGCCTCCCTCACACACAGCCGTCTTTAGCATCCACCTGTACACCCCGGCACCACTTGGGGGATACTGCGTCTGGCTTGGGGTTCTGGCACACAGCTTTTTCTGCTGCACGGTCAATTGTTGAGGGAGAAGTGGACATCCGTCAGTGCTGCATTTAATACTCCATTTCCGTGCTCTTCTATGAGTGACATTAACAGGGTGTAGCCTACTGCTGCTTCTCCCCTTCTGTGGACGAGGCTGAGGTTTCCAGGGTTTATGGCACACACAACTCAAGCTGTTTTCTCATCATGAATGAATTGCATTTTTTTTTCTAGTTGACATTCGTTTAAGGAAAGCCAGGCGGAAGTGGTTTGTGTACTTTGATTTTATCTTACAAGAGCCTGACTCTCTATTGTTTCTTTCACCTTCAAAACCTCAGTTGCAAGGATTGCTTCTTCGTTTCTTTTGTTTCACAGCCAGAAGCGTTAGCTTTCCAAGATCATCCGAGGTCCCCTGCCTGAGACTGGTGAGGGCTCCTGTCCAGTCGTGTTTCTTTGTCATTGCCGTTGTTTGGGTTTTCTGAAGTCTGTGTTACTTACATTGTAATGTTCAGACAGTAGCTGGGTATCAGTCAGCACCCCTCTCCCCGCTGTACAGCTTTTCTTTCTCTCATTTTAAATGTTTATTTACTTCCATCCACTTGAAAAGCAGTGAGACAAAGAAACACAGAGGAGACAGAGAGACCTGCATGTGATGGTCCGTCCCCAAACGCCTGGCTCGACCAGGTCAGAACCATGAGCCAGGGACTCCTGGCAGGGGCCCAGGAAGCCGGATCAGAAGCAGAGTAGCTGAGACTTGAACCAGTGTTCCAACTGGGAATGCAGGGCTCGCAAGAGGCAACTTACCTGCATCAGAATGCCTCCCCCTGGGCAGCTTTGGGGGATCCCACCTTGTGTGCAAAAGGGTGTTCTGTGCGGAGGTGGTATGCAGAGGTGGTTTCTGAGGCTTTACAGCCTTGTTGAGCTAGGTGTGCCAGCTGTGGATCTCAATGGTTGCTTTGGACTGTTTTTGGAAGATATACAGAAAGACCAGGACATAAGCAGCCATGTTGGCATGAGCTCTGCCCTTGTCCCCTTAACTGTCTCTGTCATGTCTGATGGTGTCTAGATGACAGAAGAGACAAGGGTCTGGCATCCCATCATGTGGTGATGGGCACAGTTAGTGCCCTGAGGATACCGCCCCATGCCAGACATTCTCATCTGTAGCCAAGGCCTCTCTTCACTCTCCGTGAAGACGCACCAGGCCCTGTGCCACATAGAAGCCACCTGCGGAACTGCACAGCCCCCCCCAGCTGTACAGCACCTTCACTCCTATGGTGGTTAGGAAATGCCGTTTAATCCAGTAGAGCACGCAGTCCCCTGATTCCCAGCAGTGTTTTGCCCAGTCTGTTCCTGCTGAAGCCCACCTGGAACCCCCAGGACCTCATGCACAGACACCTACACTTGGACCACAGTGCCACCTCAGGCAGTCCCCACTGCCTTCATCCCTTCTTAGCGGCTGGATGCTTGTGTTTGTTGGCATTAGCACACACAGGACTTGTGCTGAAATCAGAAGCCTCGCGGCCAGACCTCGGAGAGAAACACTGCTGTGTGATGCCCGGTGCTGTCTCCTGTACTTGGCTGTCACACCTGGACTGTCACAGAAATCCAGACGTTTTTCAAAAGTAGGCCACCTGTGCAGAGTCACGACCACTCTGGCTCAGAAACCAGCCACATGTCCCCAACAGTGGGAACACGCTCCAGGAGCACCTGCCAGTGGTCTGCACCTCTCTTGTCTTCCTCACCCTCCCTCTTTCCTCTCTGCATTTCTCTCTCCCCAACTTCTTTCCCCTGTAGCTCCCTCTCTACCTCTCTTTCCCCCCTCCTCTCTTCCTCCATGTCCCTCTCCCTCCTGTTTTTTGTGTACACAGTTTTATCAGCAGGTAAATGTCAGGATATTTTCCTGAGGATAACAGCCGTGCTTCAGACGCTGCTTGGTGAAGCCCATTCTGCCGACAGGCTGCCTTCCCCGGGAAGAGAGAGAGCAGAAGCAGGAGATGCCGAGATGCTGGCCTGTCACCTGCTGGCATCCTTCACGGAGACTCGCCCTGCACGCACACCCACGGCTGCAGTCTCAGGGTCTGTGCCTGGCCAGATGTGAGTTCTCACAAGAGTTCTCACTTTTGTGGGAAATAAGCTGCTTCTGCTGAAACAAAAGAAGAGTGCCAGGAAATACAGATGGTCCAAATAAATGTTCAGCAACATTAGCGATTCAAAGCAAATCACTGCAAAAGGAATGAGCTGCCGTTGGCTCGTCACTGACAAAGCCTAATGCTGCCGCCAGCCAGACATACAACCCTGCGCGCCACGGTGAGCTGGAAGCCAGTGTCCCAGCTGCTCCGTCAAGTGGCCAGTGGGTCAAGGAGCTGGACCCTAGCTCCCACAGCTAGACCAGTCATCCCACTACCAGTCGTAAAGCAGCAGTCACCAGTGTGAGCAGTATGGAATAAAACCATGAGTCTATTTTGGTGCCAAAGGTATTTGAAATCCATGGATAGCTGCACACATATGTGCTTTTCACGCGCATCTCAAAGACCCCTCATTCGCAAGGATTTTCAGTGCTTTCCACTACAATAACTCATCTTTTAATCTGATTTGCCACGAACTTTTCAACACCCTCTCATTGAGGGAAAGCGCGTCATTGCTCTTTGGGGCCAGCTTCTATGGCAAAGGTATGGACAGGCACGGCTGTACGGAGTCTCCCAGGCCGTGAGGATAGCATGAATGGGTTGCGGGAGGAACCAGCGTGCTGTTTCGGTGCTCAGAGTTGCTAATGACTTGAGGGTTGCAGCTGTCAAGAAAACAGGAGACAAATCCGGGGAGCCAGAATGCTGGTGGTGCCCCGGGTCGGTGCACAGTCAGGGGAGGGATGCTTTTGATGGCTTTGCCGAGCCACATGTGCAGCTTTTCCGTGGATCACCCAGCCAGCCTCTGGGCGCTGGTTCTGCAAGGCGCTCTGGGCACTGCTGTGAGGGCTTAGCAATCCAGATCGCCATGAACAGCCAGCCAACATCCTGTCATGGAGATTGTCCTCTGACCTGCTGGGCCTTGTCTCACCAAACACACGGGACAGACCCTGGTCCTTCTAGAGGACCGGCTCCTCTGTGAGCCTGTGCTGTCAGGATTCCTGGGGCAAGGCCGGGCACGTGGCTCTTCGGTGCTCTGGACAGGGCTCGTGGCTGCTCAGGACTGTGAATTATGTATCCATGGTGGGGACCACCTAGTCTCGCGCCTGTCCCCACTGCCTTCTTTTCCTGTGGTCCCTTGGATGGCACACTCTTTGAGTGAGCCTCCCCACCCCCTCACCCCCACACACCAAGTAGGCATAGAAGGTGCTAGAAAGAGTAGCAGTGTTTGGGGCTGCCCACAGGATACAAGCTGTCCGCTCACTTGCCCTGACATGAGGAGACTCCTGAAGGTGGGACCACAGCTGGCACTGCCCCTACCCTGCGAAGCACCAAGGGACCCTGGGAGAGCTCAACTACTGGCCATGTCTAAAAAGTCAACTACTGAAACAAATGTCTAGAACATCTCTAGCTCATCCAGGCATTTGACAGCCCCCCTCTGCTTCTGTCTTCTCCACGCCCCAGCTTCTTGACGTTTGTCAGGGCAATGTAGGCTGAGAAGGTGGCTGCTGGCCCAGGATCCCCCAGGGCACTTGGAGTCAAGACCTGGTAGGGTGTGCTGGGCTGCGAGAACCTGGGCCAAGGCTGCCTCACAAACAAGAGCACCCCTCTGCACTCGTTCTAGGGCCCCCAGTGCAGGCTCAAAACCCACCTTCCCTATCCTCTTCCTCTTCTCTAGGCTCATGCAGAGCCTTCTGGCACTGCAGCTGCTCACTGATGCAGGTACTACACAGCTACTCAACTGGACAAGGCTGCCTCAGTTCTGCTGAGTCAGCTCACACAGCCTTGCCTCTGTTATGCTGAGTCAGCTCACACAGCCTTGCCTCTGTTATGCTGAGTCACCTCACACAGCCTTGCCTCTGTTATGCTGAGTCACCTCACACAGCCTTGCCTCTGTTATGCTGAGTCAGCTCACACAGCCTTGTGGGGAGCCTGAGCTACAACCATAGGACACCCAAAGTCCTCTTGCTTTATGATTAGCACTCACAGCCCCCTGGTTTTCTTGTTAGAGAGCACACATGGTAATGATGTGCTACCAAGTGAAGTTTCAGCTCTGCGAAGCTGCGTGATGGTCATGCCAGCCTCTAGATCCACACCTTGAGGCGCTTGCATAGTTGAGATCAAAGGTAGAGCATGCATTTGGAGCATGAAAATGCTGATGGGTGATCACTGGTCCTGGGATGACCCTTGGGGTATCCTTTGTTCATTCGTGCCTGGTGGTCTGTTCTGGAACCTTCTGCCTTCATTGCCTGCCAGGCCTCCTCCAGCCCTTGGAGCTCTGCTCTGCTTATAACCATCGCCATGACCCTAGGCAAGTTTCCCATTTCCTAAATGGGGCAAATGCATCCATTGTGCTTCTGGCCTGCATCCTGAGTGGGGGGCAGCCTCGGAGCATCCCAGAGGATTCTGGAGTGGGTGCGAAGGTATAGTTCAGGAGTGCTTGACTCATGGACAAATGTTTCTTTTGAAAGAGCAACATCCGCAGGCACCAGTTTGCTTAGAACATCTGTGTCTCCTCTGCAGCTGTGAGCGCCTCCAGCAGCCGGCATCCTGGCAGGTGCCCCTACCTAACTCCGCGTCACTCACCCCGTGTGCCGGGCTCTGACCTCAGGAAGGCCACACTGGTGGCTTGCTGGAAGGCTGTGATGCAGACCCCGTTCCTCTGTTGCCAACAAAGGAGGACTTGGAAGAATAACATTTTAATGGCTGGGCAACTGTTCCCAACAGAAGGATCTGAGAGGATTTTTCAAGGGTTACATCACTAAATGGCCAAACAAAGGCACAGTGTCTGGCCGCCGCCCACATGACTCGCTGTGCACTGTGTTTTCATGCTGATGTAGGAAGGCTCACACACACACCTCCTTTGTACATGCTGGAGGGGTAGGGGTAGGGAGGAGCCGAGCATCCAGAACCCAGGGCACCTGTTTTGTGGTGCTAGAGTGTGCTGGACACCTCCTGCACCTGCACATGATGGGTCCTCCAGGCTGCGGGGCCGGCTCCGGGAGTGAGGGATGGGGCTGTGCCACAGCTCCTGTTCCCAGCATCGGCCCTGAGGAAGCCAGCCTGAACCTGGGAGGTCTGCAGTGGTAAAAGCATGGCTGTCCACTTGCACAGAGCCCCTTTGGGTGAAAGGAAGCACTTGGCTTTACCGCGTTGGCGTCCGCGTCTTCACACGGCTGCGGAGGCTGGAGCAGGGTGCCACTCTGCAATTTAAGGACCACAGCTGACTACGTGGCAAGCCAGCGGCTGGTCCCCTCCTCTTGGACGTCCTTTCCTTCCCACTGTTTCCCAGTGGCTGTGAGCCAGTTAATGTCAGGATGCACAGGGGCACTTCAGCTACACAGGAGCCAGATGACTCGTGCAGGTGCCAGCTGCAAGACCAACCTTGTAGAGACATCAAAGACACAAGCCCTTCCTGGAATAACTACATGTTGGCTCCATGCACTCCTTGTGCCCATTACGCCATAACCCTGTATCTGCCGGCCCATGTCCTCCCTGCCTCTACTATCCCCCATGTCCTCCCGTACCCCAGAACTCTGCCTCTACTGGCCCTGTGCCCTCCCTATTACCCCACAACCCTGCATCTACTTCCCCGTGCCCTCCCTGTACCCACCACCCCACAACATTGCATCTACTGCCCTGTATCCTCCCTGTGCCCGTGAGCTCACAGCCCTGCTTCTTGGTG
Source organism: Ochotona princeps (assembly GCF_030435755.1). NCBI lineage: Eukaryota > Metazoa > Chordata > Mammalia > Lagomorpha > Ochotonidae > Ochotona > Ochotona princeps. The sequence continues at coordinate 1,341,957 of NC_080851.1, forward strand.
GATGGCAGAGGTGGACTTCTCACACAGTCCTGGTCTTGTGGCACCTCTTGACCTGGTCTGGCCGCCACTCCCACTGTTCCGAGAAACAGTGGGTCCAGAAAATTCTGGAAATGCTGCCTAGCTGCTTGGGGAGTCAGAGGAGAGTCCACTTGAACACAGTGGGCCGCAGCACATCACTGGAGGAGGGCAAGAATGAAGCCTTCCCGGCCGCCTTGCAGCCTGGGGGCCCAGCCTGACCTAAGCTCATGACACATCCACTTTCAGACTCGGGGACCTGCTGGAGCCTCACTCCCTAACCTACACTCCTGCCTCATGCCCCCTGCCATCCCCACAGACACCAGTGGCACTGATGGTGATCCCTGTTGTGGTTTTGGATGTAGACGCCATCTTCCTAGGACTCCCTGTCGTGCGTTGACAAAGCTGGGCTGGACTCCCAAGTCTCTGGGCCCCTCCCCTCTGAGCTCTCGCTGGGGACGTGGGGAGAGAGACAGACCTCACGATCAGGATCGAGGGGCCCCAGCCCAGCCCCATGGTGGTGGTATTACGTGCAGCCCCTCAGGAAGCGGTCAGTTCCTGAGTGGGATTGGACTGTCTGGAAAGAGGCCTCATAGATCCGCCTGTCCCTCTGCCTGCTGCAGATAGGACACCATTCCTGAAGAAGCCACACCAGCAGGTGCCATGCTGGGTTCAGAGGTGCCCTTCGCGTACCCCAAGTCCAGGTTAGTCAACCTCCAGAGCTGCACGCATAACCCTGCCGCTCCAAGGTGAGCAGCAGAAGCAGGCTGTTCAGGTCACTCCTTAGTGCGCCACAATGTGCCAGCGCCTCTCTCCTGCAAATAGGCAGGGCACACAGTGTGCAAAATGAACAGAATCCAGAGCATGCAGATTATGCCCCAGGGCACGTGGCTGGGCAAAGGGCACAACCACTCTTACGAGGCAACAGAGAGGGAACCCCGTCCCTACTGTCATTGCTAATGAGGGAGACATCTCCAGTAGCCAACCAAAGGGGCCAAACAATACCTGGTCCAGCAATCTGCCTCCCAAAGCCAGGACTGGATGCATCACTGAAGCCCACCCTGCTTCCCTCTTAGGAGTAGCTGGAGCAAGTGGCTTCAGACCTGGGTGGCAGACCTAACAAAGTGGTGCTGTGGAGCATGGCTAGAGCATCAAGTCGGGGTTCACAGTATGGCCAGTCAGGACACGGTCTGTCCACAGTGCTGTGCGGGAGAGGTTTGTTACCAAGCTGCAATGTAAACCACTGAAAGAATCACTTCAATTTTGCGCCCGGCGGCGTAGCCTAGCGGCTGAAGTCCTCGCCTTGAACGCGCTGGGATCCCATATGGGCACCGGTTCTAATCCCGGCAGCTCCACTTCCCATCCAGCTCCCTGCTTGTGGCCTGGGAAAGCAGGAGAGGATGGCCCAAAGATTTGGGACCCTGCACCCACGTGGGAGACCTGGAAGAGGTCCCAGGTTCCTGGCTTCGGATTGGCCATTGCGACTCACTTGGGTAGTGAATCATCGAACAGAAGATCTTCCCTCTCTGTATATCTGACTTTGTAATAAAAATAAATAAATCTTTTAAAAAAATCGCTTCAATTTTAAAAACCATACTTAAAAAAAGTGAACCTGCAGCAGATCAAGAAATAAGACAGATTGTTCATGACGATGGAGCATCAGTGTTCCCATGACGACGGAGCACCAGTATCCCTATGAGGAGGGAGAATCAAAGTGTCCCCATGACGACAGAGCATCAGAGTGTCCCCGTGACGACAGAGCATCAGAGTGTTCCCATGACGACAGAGAACCAGTGTCCCCATGACGACAGAGCATCAGAGTGTCCCCGTGACGACGGAGCATCAGAGTGTCCCCATGACGACAGAGCATCAGAGTGTCCCCGTGACGACGGAGCATCAGAGTGTTCCCATGACGATGGAGAACCAGTGTCCCTGTGACGACGGAGCATCAGTGTCCCCGTGACGACGGAGCATCAGAGTGTCCCCCATGATGATGGAGAACCAGTGTCCCCGTGGCTGCCCCCCCTCAGGAATCAGGGATGGCGAAGACAATGAAGTGGGTGGGGATCAGCAGGTGCAGCGAGCAGTCCTCGGCTGCATCAACACGCGAGTCAGTCAGAAGCAGACGCAGAGGGTTGGCGTGGTCTTAAGGGGCTGGGATTCCTGCTCCAAGCCTCCCAGCAGAGCACAGATCTTTCCTCACTGGGAACAGTGCCCTGAGCATGCAGAGGTTGGTCACTGTGAAGACTGCACAGCAGGCAAACTGACCAACAAGTCACATTGGCCATCGGCAGTGGGAAACTGACCAAGTGTAGGCACTCACCTTCTATTCCTAACGGGAATGTGGAGGCGTCAGAGACATCAAGCTTTTTCTAAATCAAAACAAGTATTCAAAGGGTAGACTCTCTTTCTTATCTACCAGAACCTTCCAGGGTTGCTCCCTGGGGACCTGGAAAATTCCCTTGAAGGACCGACCTGAGAGCAAATTTGTACAGAAGGAGCCCTTGAAAGTCCACTAGTGCGCCTGCCAACAGGCACAGTGCCAGCCCCAAAGCTGTGTCATCACAGAGTGTGCTTCCTTGTCATTTCCTGAACTAGCAATGCATTGAAATGAGTAATCAGAACATTAACATCCCCTGAGTGGTACTCTGCCAACACCCACAGCATCCAAGTGCCTCAAGCAGCAGAATCATGAACAGGCCCTGCCCCGGCTGCCCTGAGGCCACCAGCTCACACCTGCTGTCCCATCAGTCTCCCATCCACTCTGCCCCAGATGCTCTGAGGTTTGCACTCCAGCTGTTCTTTCTAATCATCTTGGCCTGTGCACTGCAGGCACCGTGAGAGTCAGGGTCCTGGGCCGCGTGTGGGCAATGTGAGGACAGTGTGAGGTCTGGCAGCCCCAGCAGAGCCAGGAGCAAGAGGAGCACCCTTGCCCCACAACTGGGATGATGAGGATCAAAGGAAGTGGCACCGTTGCCATGGGTGGAACATCTGTGTCCCCTCAGATGTGCTGATGTTTAGGCCAGTTTGTGGTGCCCCACGTTAAACCTTGGCCTGCAATGAGGGCATCCCATAGGCGCACCAGTGTGGCTTCTGGCTGCTCAACTTCTGATCCAGCTGTTTAATACTGTCCCTGAAAGGCAGCAGAATCGGTCCAAGTGCTTGGGCCTCTGCCATGGGGCCCTCACCGAGGGCCAGCCCACGGGGCCCTCACCAAGAGCCAAGCCATGGGGCTCTCACCAGGGGCCAGCCCACGGGGCCCTCACCAAGGGCCAGCCCACGGGGCCCTCACCAGGGGCGAGCCCATAGGGCCCTCACCGGGAGCCAAGCCATGGGACCCTCACCGAGGCCCAGCCCACGGGGCCCTCACCCAGGGCCAGCCCATGGGGCCCTCACCAGGAGCCAAGCCATGGGGCCCTCACCAGGGGTCAGCCCGTGGAGCCCTCACCGGGAGCCAGCCCATGAGGCCCTCACTGGGGGCCAAGCCATGGGGCCCTCACCAGGGGCCAAGCCATGGGGCTGTCTGGTCTCTGCTTTATTCTGTGCCGAGGCTGAGCTCCCGCTTGCTGGCCTCCTGGCCCTGGACTTTCTGTGCACAGCCTGCCCCAACCTTAAGTGGTTCTGACCCCACCCAGGCCACACCTCCCAGTTCTTCAATGGCACCCAGGATTTTCAGCTCCAAATCCTGTCCAAGTAAATATAGAGCACACGGCGCATACATGTGAAGCAGGTGTGGACACTGTTGGGTGCAGTTGCCTGTGGAATGCTTGTTATGTACATATGTGACACTCAAACACACATGGGTGCATGAAGCAGGTGTGAAACTCTTGGATAGCTGATTGCAGGGCTAGCAAGCAGGAACTCATCTCACAGTTCCAACCTCCCGGCATGCTGGGAGTTTCTCATTGGAATAGCTGGGGAAAACAGAACCAAGTGTGCGCAGTGACTGAAAAATACCTTCAGTGGTCTGAGCCCCTAGTCACTGCAGCTGCAATGAGGAAGTACAGAGAGACCTGCCTCTCTGGCAGCCCGTCCCTGCGGAGCTCTACCCAGCCCGCCTGGGACCAGGAGTGAGCTGCAGGCTGGGTGCCCCGCCTGGGACCAGGAGTGAGCTGCAGGCTGGGTGCCCCGCCTGGGACCAGGAGTGAGCTGCAGGCTGGGTGCCCCGCCTGGGACCAGGAGTGAGCTGCAGGCTGGGTGCCCCACCTGGGACCAGGAGTGAGCTGCAGGCTGGGTGCCCCAGCAGGCTTTATGTGCAGCAGCTCAGTTTGGCTCGGCCAGGCTTGCCTCTCTGCCAGGTCTATGCTGGGCACACTTTTCTTTCCTTTTTTTTATTTAAAGACTTATTTATTTTACTTGGAAGGTCAAAGTTACAGGAAGAGAAGGAGAGAATAGAGAGAGGGATCTTCCTTCCACTGGCTGATTCGCTGCCTAAAAAGACAAGGGCCAGAGCCAAGCTGAGCCAGAGCCAGGAGCCAGGAGCTTCCTCCAGGACCCCCACATGGGTGCAGGGTCCCAAGCACTTCGGCCGTCCTCTGCTGCTTTCCCAGGCCACAAGCAGGATGCTGGATGGGAAGTAGAGCCGCTACAACATGAACCAGCACTCATATGCAATGCTGGTCCAGCAGGCTGAGGATTAACCTGGACACCATCACACCAACCCCTGGACACATTCTTCGTTTCCTGTAGGCCGCTGCATGGCAAGGACTAGGCCAGGTTTGACAGGGTCACCCTGAGATGCTGTCTACACTAATGTTGACTCACAGAACTCTGCGCTCATTATTCCATTGAGAACTGCAGGGGAATCAGGGAGGGACTCCCTCCAGGCCTCACTCACTGGGTCTCTTGGGTCACAAATGCCCACAGTGGCCACATGGGGGCAGCAGGTGAGAGGGAGGCTGGGTGTCCATGGCCAGTGGCCCCTTAGATGCTGCCAGCAGGACTGTGTTCAGCAGAGCCCCATCACCTGACACTGCCAAGAACTCCAAAAATGCAAGATTGTCAAAGCAGGAATGTGCGGATCCTTAGACCTGCAGTTTTCTGCTTGGATTTGGGTTCCTGCCAATGGCTCCCCAGCCTCCCACCACACCCCGGCTTGTCTCTCTTGTGCAGTGTGCCTGAGGCCAAAGGCTGCCGTATGCTGGGCGTCCTCATTCTGTTCCTGCCACTCTGCTTCACCACCTGTTGCTGTGCCATGAGCTGCGGCCTGCTCCATCCACGGCTGTCTGAGCTGTTTCTGCTGCTTGTGCTTTAGTGCGGAGCCACACACTCTGCTTTATTCTGTGCCCCTGCTGTGTTCTCCTGTGGCCTCTGAGAATCTTACCAAAGAAGACACAGCGAGCAGTGAGGCCAGCGAGGAAGCTCGCACACGCTGGAGCCTCGCACGCTGTCCTTCCAAGCTCGGCCTCGGCACGATGCTGGGCTCTGTGCTCAGGCTCCTGCTTTCGGCCGCACCTGCGGCCTCTCTGCGTGCCTTCCGCCTTGCTGCTGCAGCTGCGCCCGCAGCCTGCCCTGACCTCTCTCCTGAGGCAAGCCCTGCCCCACTGTGCATCCCTACCCCGCCTTCAGCCTCGCCCCCCACCACCATCCCACCCCTCTCCTCCCTCCAGATCGGCCCCAGTCTGCCTGCCTTTGTACGGCAGTCTCCTGGCCTCCCAGTGCATCTGCCAGAAGAAGGCTCTTCCGTGGCCCTTCCTTCCTCTCTACAGAGCCGTCACAGCCTGCTTCCCCACCTCTTCCTGCTCAAGGCTGACCCTCCACAGACGTCCTGTTTCAGACCTCGTGGCCCCAGCAGCTCAGCTCCTACTACAAATGCTGCTGGTGTTGTGGTCATGAAGTCGCCTGAGCCAAGATCATCTCAAGAGGGGCAGACGCAGTGCGGGCATCCGACCCAGCCTAGGAGCTCGCTCCTGGACTGGGGCTGGGCCAGCCGTGGCGCAGGCGGGGCTGACGCTCAGGGTTTCTCTGTGCACCACCCTCTTCCCTCCCCCCACACACCCCGAAATAACAGCCCTGTCAGTCAGCGGGCAATTGATAGTGATAAAAACTCTCCTTTTAGACAGTGAGTTCACGTGTTGTTAAGTCATTCTTTGCCACAAACTGCAGGCTCATTATGCAAGGAGAATGTGGGATCTGTGCAAAGCCGCAGCGCGGGGAGTTTGTAATTTACCTCGCCTGATGACTCAGGTCTGGGGTGCACCCTGCTTATTTGCGTGCGGTCGGGGTGGGGAAGTAACACAAACAGACCCTGGGCTGGGCAGCTCCTCCAGAGGGCCCCGAGCGCCGTGGGGAGGTGGGACCAAGCTCCTGGCACACACGGGGCCCTCCGGCCACTTCTGGGCACCTTTCATCCTACCAAGGCTTGCTCGAGATTCCAGAGGCAAAAAGATGAACTCGCCATGTGGCTGTTGGTACCAACAACCGTCTTGGGTGGGAGAGCGTGTGAGGCCAGAGAACAAGGGCACTCGGGCTGATTTTGAATGGCAGTGGGACAGGGAGCAAGAGGGCTCACTGACTGCCCGCTACCCCACCTCACAGTACCACCCCAAGCTCTCCATTCACAGAGCACTGCAGAGCCCGCCGGCTTCTGCCTTCTGTGCCAATGTGCCCAGTGATTCCGGGGTTCAGCCTCCACAGAGAAGAGATGTACACCCAGATGCCAAGTTCTCTCCTGCCCCACCCCACCTGCATGCTGAGGGCGACGGTCACACAGGTCAGCAAGGAGGCAGGCATGGCACACAGCCTGTTTCACAGCCTCTGCGGGTACCAGCCCAAAGGCCTCCCTCTGGACTTCCAGCCTGCAGGCCATCAGAGCATGTGTCTCTGGTGCGTGGAGTGCCAGCTGAGGTTGCTCACAGCAGCACAAGACTGCAGAAGAAAAAGCCTGTGAGGCCAGCAGACCAAGGTGAGAGGGTCCGTGACTCTCCAGGTCTATTCCCACTCATCGAAGGAGGCAGCTAAACTTGAGATGTGTGACTTGAAAGAAGTCATGAACGCAGAGAACACCAACATGCACTGAGATGCACACACAAACACACACACACGTATAAACAGTCTTCAGAGTTCATCGGAAATGGGTCTGTGCGTGTGGCCTGTCCCTAAGCACAACGCATCACGAGGTACATGACGAGGCGTTACCCCAAGGCTGTCAGAACAGGTGTGAACTGTCTCGGGGCTGGCTTACCTGGCCCCCTGCAGTAGGTGTCGCTGCTGTTCCTCAGTCTGTTGTGGCTGTCACTGCCAGGATGCACTAGACGACAGGTGCCTCTGTCCTTGTCTACTTAGGGCACCAGAGACTGCACTGCCTGCACGCGACTTGCGCCCCTACACACTGAAGCTGTCAGCCCAAGGCTGGGGTTTCTGCCAAGGACCTCCTCCTGGCTGGTTGATAGCCCCTCTGCTCATGTTCCCCGGCATTCCTCGGAGACAGAACCTAGTTTCCTCTGACTAGTGAAGCTGCCAGAACAAGCATCCTTAACCTGCCTGCCTATCTTCACAATCACCATGTTCAAAACCCACATGGAGGCCCATGTCGTGGCACAGCACGCTACTCTGCTGCCACTCAACACCAGCACCCTGTACAAGGAGTCCGCTGATCCACTTCTGATCCAGTTCCCTGCTAATGTACCTGGGAAAGAAACAGAGGATAGCCCAAGTGCTGGGGGACCTGCACCTCACATGGGAGACCTGGATGCACCCCAAGCTCCTGGCTGTGAGCTTACTCACCCTTAGTCACTGTGGCCATCTAGGCAGTGAATCAGTAGACATAAGACTTTGTATTTCTCCCTCATCTCTCCCTTCTTCTCTTGGCTCTCTGCCTTGTAACGTTAATAAACTTATTAAAATACTTCATGTAATGTTCCAAGGAGCTAGGGCTTTCCGTTCTTTTTCTTTCTTTTTTTTTTAAAGATTTATTCATTTTATTACAGCCAGATATACACAGAGGAGGAGAGACAGAGAGGAAGATCTTCCATCCGATGTTTCACTCCCCAAGTGAGCCGCAATGGGCCGATGCGCGCCTATCCGAAGCCAGGAACCTGGAACCTCTTCTGGGTCTCCCACGCGGGTGCAGGGTCCCAAAGCTTTGGGCCGTCCTCGACTGCTTTCCCAGGCCACAAGCAGGGAGCTGGATGGGAAGCAGAGCTGCCGGAATCAGAACCAGCACCCATATGGGATCCTGGGGCTTCCAAGGCGAGGACTTTAGCCGCTAGGCCACGCCGCCGGGCCAATTGTATATTAGTTTGAGAAAATTCTCTGTCACTATGTTGAGGGGAATTCAACATGGAAAACAACAACTTTATTTCTTGCCTCACATGAAGGAAAAATTTCCATGTGGACAATTTCAGTGTGGAAAGCAAGGTTTATTTCAGATAGAGGAGGGCGGTCTCCTGCCACAGTGACGGAGGGGCTCCAAGGGAGGAAAGACCCGAGGAAATGGTGGCAGTGCTGTCTTGTATGCACCGCCTCAGGGACGGGGACAAATAGGTCCAAGGGGTCACAGTGATGCAGTGTCATGTGGGGACACAGTGATGGAGCTCTGCTTGTTTCCAGAGGAACTGATCCAGGTGCAAGTCAGAGTGGGCAAGGCTTTCCCGGAGGTCGCTCACTGCTGCCCAAGCGCAGTACACCTGCTTCTTCCACCATGGCCGCATGCGGAGAAGGGTTGCCCCAAGGTTCTGTAGTGTAACCGTCATCAAGAAGATAGCTGCTCTTTCTGCTTCTTGCAGTAGGATAAGCATATGTTGGTTCTTGTCCCTTATAATCCATGACAGCAGCCACTGGACAGTGTTTCTGAGGCCCCAGCAAGGACTGCAACCCACAGAGGGGAACCATCACTGTTCCCCAGGCCGGGCACTGGTCCCTCTCGCACAGTGCATGCTGCCAACTGTACTCGTGATTCCGACAGGGACTTTCCGAGGTGTCACTGAGTTTGGGCTGGATCTCATGCGACACAGCACCCAGTGCCCTTGTGTCACTGCAAGCACCAAGATTTATTGCTGTTGCCGATAAGTGGTGACCTTCACTTTGTTTCGGTCACCACTTATCTTGCATATCGCTAAATCTTCTGAGATAAATTTCAACATAAGTCACCACTTCCCAGTTCCAAGCTGTACCCCGCAGAGCCCTGAACCTCTCTGATGCCTCATTGGGAGCTTGGGCCAGACCTGTGGACGTGTTCCCAGCATACTTTATTCTTAGTGAACCCAGCCTGGCTACGCCGGCAGAATATCATCCAAATAACTCGACGTGGGTGGGAAAATTACAGGCTCTGAGTCCTGCGGTCCTCTCTGCAGCTGCGACCAGGAGTCTCTTCCCAGCTGACCCCAAGAGCCAACGGTGGGCATCAGCCTGAGCAGGCTGCAGCAGACAGCTGCGGGCGACAGCGGCACAGCAGTGCTGTTCACACGGGGGCCTCAACTAACTGCACGTGAACTCAGGCTCACTTCCCACATGCTCAGAAACCTGGTGCTCTGTTCAGTGCTCGACTGTGTGAAACTTCAATAGGTTTTTCACCGCTCTTCATGTGGCCACCGGTGGCCCGGTAGGCATATCCCCAGGGGACTCATTTTCCACACTTTGGAGCGGCCATGCCCACCACCAGGCTCTGAGCAGCGTCTGGGTGGAACGTGGGTCTTGGTCCATACAACACCTGAGATGAGGTGACGGAAGGTGAAGTTTCCTGTGCTGAGGCCAACTCTGCCTTCAGAAAGCGCCTCTCACTGCCACTTTGGCCAAGGCAGCCCCAGGTAGACACAGCCAGCTGCAGGCTGTGGCCTCCCTCCCTCCACCTCCGTGGGAGCCCCACCCTCGCCACCTCATCTCATCTCCATCTCCACCCAAATCCTTGCCTCCTCATCCCGCCAGCAGGTGGCTCAAGAGGACTAAGCTTCCCACAGTCACCGCCTAGCAGTGTGCACCACACCTGTCCCCTGTCCTTGACCGACCCTCAGCTTGGCAGTGTCGTCTAGAGCACAGCCAGGAGTCCCAGGCGGAGACCCAGCCGTCTTGTCACTTTGACACAAGAACCTGCAGGTGAAAGCAGGCTGTCGCGGTCAACGGCTTCGGTCTTGCCACCTGACAGTTCCCATCTGTTGATCATTTTAGGAGATTGTTTTGTTGCCCGGCCTACATCAAGGCTTTAACCTATCACAAAGGCTTTGCCGTTTTGTCTGGAGCCAAGCTTATTGATTTTATTTATGTATCTGCCACAATTCCTAAAGAAGGAATCTTCCAGAATACTCCAGGCATACATGTAGGGATATTACCAGCAGCTAGGAAATGACCAGCACAAAAACATAGCCGTCAGACAAGAGGGTGTTTCTTATCAAACATTTGCCTTGCCAGGCAGCAGTAGACACAGAGGGGATCTGGAGCCTGGTGGTCTGGCCTGGATCCAGCCATGCCACTCAACAGCCGTGTGACTCTGGGCATGTCTCTGTGTCCTCGCCAGAACAGATCATTGTAGAAGCCCTCAGGGGACTGTGATGAGAACCAAAGCTCGCCAGATGTTGCTACGTTCAAGTCAACCAACACGCAAGCACAGGTAAGTGGATCAGAAAGGACTCCCAGCCAGCCACTCCTGCCCAGGAGGGCTCCAAAGCAGCTACTGCTTTACAGCTATAGATACAAGGTCAGGGCAAGTGACAAGAGCTGGCTTCAGAACCCACGTACACCGACTGCCCTGTCCGTGTGGTGGCACCGCTCGCAGGATTCAAAACTCACTGAGGGTTCACCAGCCACTGCCCTCCCGCATCTGTTGCCTCAATGGCTGTGACAGCGCTCTGCATTCAAGACCTGGAACTAGGACTCGGGACAATGGAGGCATCTTCGAGAGAAGTCGACCCGGCTCGGAATCCTGGCCTTGTGGAGTGGAAACAGTGAATGTCCCAGCACACTCAGAGCTGCAGGCATCTCCACGTGCTGCACATACACTCCACCATCCTCCTGCCTCCCAGGTCTTCAAAGCAAACACTTCAGGCTGGATGAGCCATTGGTAGCACAACACAGTGAATACCCAAGTATATTTCACTTTGTTTCAATAATTGATTTTATCATAAGAGCTTTCAACTCCACAGAAGAGTTGGAAAGAAATCTTAGATGAGGAAGATCACTTTGCAATGACAAAGGATACATAGTAAGATCTAGCTGGTGAATTTGTTGGCATCAAATAATTATGGCAACAAAATTCATTAAGCAGCCACCATAGGAGCTTTTAGGTGTGCAAGCAGAGCACTTTAGGAAAGTGAGACTTGCAATCCTGAATGTTCACCTGTGAAAGCTCCGGCAAGGACACTGCCACGCATAGCTGCTGCCCAGAGCAGCAGGGCGCAAGCTGAGGAGGAGCTTGGGAACTCAGACACTCCGTGCAGAAACTGTTTTACACTCTTCCCCCAGACATAAAAAGAAACACCAGCAGCAATTATTCCTTCCTAGCCCAGGAATGAGGCAAAGCGATGTCCCTTCCCTCCACAGAGCAGGTGGCTGGCTTTTGTCACCCCCAGGAACCAGGCAGATCAGTGTGAGCAAGGCAAAGGAGCGGCTGGGCAGGTGGACACGGGGGAGCTCAGCTCTGCCTGAGGACCATGACTACAGCAGGTAACGGCTTCCCCTGCGTCAGCAGCCGCCATCCTGGCCTGCACTTCCGGCTCCTCAGTATCTTGACACCATAGATGGTTAAACTTATCTGCTGCTTCTTTCCCTATGAGCTCTGAAAAGTGCCCTGGCGGCCCTCTGAAGCTTCTAGTGGAGATCTTTGGGCTGTGAGGGTGATAAAGCTTTAACGCTGAAGAAATCTGCTGTGGGTGGGTGTTCACAGAGAGGCACTAGGCACTGCCAGCCTCTCTGGATTCTAATCGCAAACATTTGTTCCAAAGTACCAAGCAACCCCCAAAACTGTGGAAAATGGAACTTAAAAAGAGGTGTGCTTACTTTGGTGCAAAGAACTTTTAAAATCTATGCAGATAAGGGGTCTTTTCAAGAAAATCCATTCCATGAGAAAACTGTGATTTCTGTTGTTTTGCACCACTTCTATGAATGTGTTGGATGCTCTTGTATCAGCTGAGGCTGCCAGGTACCCTGAAATCAAACACAAGGCCAAGGTGGCACCTTCCACTTCGTGGATGTGATGCTTGGTAAGTGCCTTGGTGGCCTGGCCGCCTGCTTGCTGTGATTGAGCAGTCAGGGAACCCAAACTGTCCACCCTGGGCAGAGCATCGTGGCTGGGACAGGGTGGTGGAGGCTGAAGCACACATCACTTACAGGGGCACTCCATAACGTTTGTGGAAAACAGAACCAAAAGATAGCTGGGGTTTTGATGCAAGAAAATTGAAATCCATGTGTAGTTTCCTCATGACACATTTCCCATGAAATTTTAAGGTCCCCTATAAGGTCTTCCAGCATGGATGCCTCTGGTGTCCCTGAGCGAAGGCTGGGGGAAGGAGATTGTAATGCCTACAGGAAGCCAGGCTGGTTATAGCCACCCCCAGTCCAGCACCAGAAGACACATGGCTCCCCATGGACTATGTGGTACCTGAAAGTGACCGCCAAGGCGCTGTGCACCGAGTGAGAGAAGCTGAAAATGAAGGGCATAAGAGGGGACGCAAGGCCCCAGGGCCACGCGACGGTCATTGTCCACGAGAGTTGAGACTGGGACAAGGATGTCACCTTCTGGCCACGACTGAATGGCGTACATCCTGTTCACTCTGCCAGCTGTAACGACAGGACACAGCCAGCAGCAGACTTCGTGCCAGAAATATAGAAGCGCAAGCACTCTGACAGCATCTTTGAAACACACATGACCACCTCCCTGGAGTTTCCTGCGTAGTGAGAATATCTTTCAGAGAGGAGCGTGAAATTTTTTATTTCAGACATTCAGAAGATTTTAAGGCATTCGTCACCAGAAGAATCACAACACGAAGAGATAAAGGGCCCAGTTATGAACTTAACGCAAGTCAATATAGAAGAGGTTTTGTTCTGATCTCTTAAATGTCCTGAGTTGGAGCTGGCGAGGTGGCATAGTAAGTTAAACTGCTGTCTGAGACGCCAACATTCCACATGGATGCCATTTTAAATACCAGCAGCTATACTTCCTATCACGTTCTCTGCTAAGGTGCCTGGGAACGTAGCTGAAGATGGTCTAAATCCATGCAGGCTCATCTGGGTGGCCTACCTGGAGCTGCTGGCTCCTGGTTCAGCCCCAGTTCTTGTGGCCATCTGGGCAGTAGATCAGTGGGAGGAAGCGCTCCCTATTTCTCCCTTTCTCTTGGTAGTTCTGTCTTTCAAATAAATAAAAAACATATTCTTAAAATTCCCTGGATGACAGCTTAGTGTGTAAATCCAAACAAATAAGAGTGTCCTGCAAGGTTGATAACACTCGAGGAAGTGCAGGTGTGGCAAGCAGAGCACCAGGCCTGAGAGTAGGAAGAAGGTAGACGCAGAGCTGTCGACGAAGCCAGCTCGCTGGGGCTCTGAGCTCGGCCCTGTGACTTGCCAGTGGGGTCCTGTGGGGTGGCGTGGAGGCCTTGTTTCTTTTGGGGGTGTAGCACTTTGCCCCTGGGGTTGTTGTTTCTTTGTCCCTGCCTGATGCCAGCTTAGCTCAGGGCCAAAGGTTGCAAGTTTCCTGGGGAGGGAGGAGGCCCTGGTCTTGGGGACCCTGTTACTCTTCCTGTCTCAATGTATGGGTCAGTGGTGGGACTGGTGACCTGCTGGCAGTTGGCTGGAATTCCGATGCCGGAAGGAGGGAGGTGACCAGGAATCCATGTAGAACAATGGCTCCAGGCACCTGCCTGCCTGTCCGGCCCACTGGGACATCTGGACAACAAGCACCCACCCCTGTAAGGATTTCTCAAAAAAGGTAGACCCTGCCCATAGGAACTCTGGGCACAGCAGGCTTGGAGGACCTCTGCAGGTGCAGGATCCTTTCACCCTAGCTCTCAGTACCCAGGCAGCTCAGGACCTCAGTCACCTAGCTCTCAGTACCCAGGCAGCTCTCCGTTCCCAGGCAGCTCGGGGCTGAGGGCAAGAGGACATGTGTTGTCTTGGGTATATGTGCAAGGAGAGGAGGCAGAAGGGTTTGGAGTGTCGAATAATTACCGAGCACCACGTGGTCCCAGGCACAGACCAAGCAAGGGTTCAGAGATGTTAGCCAATCTGTGGAGGCAGGAAATCAGGCTCCGAGCCAGGCAGTCCTGCAGGGCCCAGGGCCAGCTTCCCACCATGCCGCTACCTTTCTTGCCCATAACAATGCACACAGGTGCCTCTGTGGCTGCCTGCAGGAGGCAGACACTGCCCTCTTGGCCTCACCGATATCTGCAGAGCCTAGGCTAGTTGGGGGCCTGGGAGTCCACCCTTCACAGGCTCTGGACACCCCCGACCCCAAAACCTGACAGCAGCTCACCTGCATGAGCCCAGTGCAGGAGATAGAGCAGGACTGAACCCAGCCCCCGAGCTGTTACACAGGGCACATGCCTTGCAGAAGTGGCGTGACAGCAGAGGAGGCATACAGGCCATGGGCTCAGGCTGCCCCGACCTTGTCTGCACTGAGTCCTGTGTCTCCCCATTCCTTGGCCAGCAGTGGGTCCTCCAAGGCCAGGAGGACACAAGCTTCTGGAACAACACTCGGTTGTCTGGTCTGTAAGCTTCTGTGAGCCTAGGAATCTGCATTTCTAGCATGCTTCCAGGAGGCGCAGCTGCTGCTGCTCCATGCCTCTGGGTGGGTAGCAGGACTGCCACTGACTGCAAGAAGGTCAAGCAGGAGTGGCTCGAAGCTTTGGCTCCCACTGCAGAGCCTAGGGTGTACCGGGAACATGGCTGTCTTTGCCCTGCAGATGGCTAAAGTGTGAGCTTGGGGCATGCCAGGCTCCAGTCCCAAGCACTGGCAGGGGGCAGGACCTCAGCAGGGTCTTGCTCTCCTGCTACAGCCCTCCACAGTCACACCAATTCTGCCCTCAGCATTTGCATCTGTGCTGTGCACCTTAGCACTGGGGCACATGGCTGTGCTGGTTGCTCAGGCACCTCTTGGAGGCCCCCGTGCCCTCTGTGGATACCCCACCCTTGGCTCCTGAGCAGAGGTGGAGGCAGACAAGCGAGGAAGACAGAGGGCTGCCATGCCCTGTGGAGGGATGGGGCCAGAGAAGCCCCAGGCCCATCCCCAGCACCAGCTGCCACATCCTCACCCTGGGGGCTCACAGAGGACTTCAGGTGGAGGGAAGGGCAAAAGGCTACAGGTGTGGACCCTGATCCAGTAAGATGGTGGCCCCCTAAGGAGCGCAGACGTGCGTCAAGGTGCGGCCATCTGTATGCCGGGAGAGAAGCTGCCAGGGAAATAGCCCCATGGGTACCTGGCCCCAGTCTTGGAGACTCTGGGAGAGCGGAGAGTGTGGTGCCAACTGTGGGCAAGGCTGCACTCAGGCTACGCAGGGACTGAAAGATGGTGATTTGGGAATCCTGGACACCGCCGGCCTCCCTACACCAGGAGGAGACACAGCTGGGCTTTGGGCAGTGCCTTCAGGTCACCACCTGGAGCACCCGCCACCCTTGCCCCTCCTGTGGTGGGGCAGCTGCAAGGAGACCCATGCCATGCCCTACTGCACAGGGAGCCCCACCAGTTGACTGGGGCTGCTGGCACTTCAATGGGGCTTGTCCCTGTGGATTCACGTGCTGGATGCTTGGTACCCACTATGGAAGTACTTTCAGAGGTGAAGCCTGGTAGGAGGGGGCTAGGTTGAGGGGTGTGGTCCTGGGAAGGGCTGATGCTGGCCTCTCAAAGTGACCCTCTAGAGTAGGCGGGCTGTAGGGGCACCCTTCCTCACTTCCTGCCTGTGCTGGGGCCATTCCCTTTCCAGCGTGCCATCACTAGGATGCCAGGAACCATGCTGTGGGCAGCAGAGGGGGCCCTGCTCAGGGCTGTTCGGCCTCCAGTAGACCATGCAAGCATGGTCGTCCAGCAGCAGGAAATGGACAAGAGAAGGTGATTCCTGCATACCCCACCACCTCCTGGACCCTTTCAGGCACGGGCTGCCCTGAGTGGGCTGGCTCCAGGGTCCCTTGGAGGCCCTCAGAGGCTGGCTCCAGCTAGGTCCCTGGACCCCCAGAGCCCCTGAGAATGGCTAAGCAAGCCCTCCTGCGATGTTGCCAGCCCTGGCCCATCCTTGCTTCCCTACCTTCCTCGGGGGTTCCCCAGGGGCATCTGCAGGATGCACCCCACACTGTCATCTTCTGCAACCACCCGACTGGCCTCACTTCATCCCAGACCAAGGGCAGAGGCTTGCAGGAGGCAGTCCTGCCTGCCCAGCCCCTTCTCTGCAGCATGTGGCAACATGTGTATGCACTGAAACAAGGAGACAAAACCACACAGTGAGACCCAGCCCTTCACCCCGTGTGCAGCCCCTGCAGGGGGAGAGGGCCTTGTCGAATGGCAAAGGCGTCTTCTGGCAGCTGCCCCGTCTTCATCAGGGCTATACATAGTCACACACCCGTCTTCCCGGTGGGCTCTGGCCTCAGCGCTCGGTGGCCTTCGTATTCAATGACCTCAGCAAATGTGGCACAGCAGGGACATGTCCTGCCCGCCTCCCTGAGGCCACCTGAAGTGACTGTGAGTTGAGTTCCTGTGCGACAGGCAGGGGGTCCTCGGGGCACTTCTCGCCAGGCCAGGCTAAGCCAAGGTCAGGAAACCATGAGTGAGTGTGACGCGAGTGAGTTTAGTCACTGTGCCTTGGGAGTGGTTTGTGAAATTCCACTCAGAGGTAAAATTAGGCTGGGTTTTTCCCCTGTAGGACACAGCCCTCCTGCCCACCAGGAGCATGCCTGGGACCATGCCCTGCATGAGATCAGAGCCGGGCTGGTGAGGGGTGCCCATGAGAACAGAGCTGTGGTAGAAGAGAACAGGGGCTTGCCGTGTGAACACTGGTGGATGAGGCCCAAAGGGCTACGGGGTCCCGAAGAGGACAGACTTGGGAGGCAGGCTGTGGCTCATGGGTCTAGCAGCTGGAGAGGTCACACAGCAGGGCTCAGGGGTCCAGCAGTGTCCCTTGCTGCACCGCAGCCTGACCGACAGGGTCCCCAGTGGGTGTGTATCATAAGCCAAGTCTGAGGAGGGTCCTGTCCCCTTTCCTATGCCGAGGGAGGAACTAGCACCAACCCCTCATGGGGCAGCCGCAGCAGGCCCAGCAGGGGAGTGGGGCAGCCTTGGTGAACTGTGGGCAGTCCCTGGGGTGGCTTTTGTGTGTCAGGAAAGATGAGGAGGATGGTGCACTTGCCCAAGTGTGTTTCCTGTGGCACTGTTGACAGTGCCGTGAGTTGGAGCCCACAGACACGCACCCCACACTCAGCCAGGAGTGGCAGAGGTGGGGCACATGGCTGACATTCCGAATATTTTTAGCTCTTCCTAGGAACGTGTGGCCGTGAAGGAGCTGAACGTGGGAGGGTGGTGACCGGCGCACAGGCGGCCCAGGAGGTCATCTCTGTGTTCTCTTTTCTTGCCACAAGCATCTAGTTCCCCACTGTGGTCACAGAGGCCAAAGGGGAGCCTACAGGAGGTGGTGAGTGGACAGGTAAGGGAGGCGGTGGCAGGCAGGGCCCACTCTGCCCAGTCCTTGGAAGGAACCCGACCACCTGACAGAACAAGAACAAGGTGTCCCAGATGGAGCTGAAGGGACAGAGGTGTGTCCTCTGGTCACTGTCATCATCTGACAGGCACGCCTGGGGCTGTCCCAGCTGAGTCCCCTCCTAGTAAGACATGCAACATTGGGAGCATGCAGGTCCAGCACGTACTGCCAGTGCCCTGAGGGGTATGGTCCTACGTGCTACTGATACTGGGCTGTGCAAAGATGACTGTGCCGTTGGCTCATGGGTCTGGCAGCTGGAGAGGTCACACAGCAGGACTCAGGGGTCCGGCAGTGTCCCTTGCTGCACCGCAGCCTGACCGACAGGGTCCCCAGTGGGTGTGTATCATAAGCCAAGTCTGAGGAGGGTCCCGTCCCCTTTCCTATGCCGAGGGAGGAACTAGCACCAACCCCTCATGGGGCAGCCGCAGCAGGCCCAGCAGGAGCCAGGTGCCTCCCATGTGGGCCACCTCACCTCCAGGCCCATCACCCCGGGCCCATCACCTCCAGGCCCCTCACCTCCAGGCCCATCACCCAAGGGCTAAGTATGAACTGGCTACTACAGGCCATCGCAGCACTGCTGGGCGTTTAGTGCGGAGGGCAGTTTCAAAGCTCAGGTGGAGTGGAGAGGAGAGGCAGGTTCATTTAAGCACAATGATTTCAACTCTATGCCAAAAAAAAAATCATCATCCATGAGCTTTTTGAAGACTCCTTGTATGTGTGGATTTCAAGACCCATCTGCCCCCAAATCAACTTCTCTTTTAATCTCATCTCCCTCACTTTGAAGCCTTGTCTTGTACTCATGTAATACCAGGAAATGGTGCTGGGTGACAGGAGCTGCTGCACCGAGCTCAGGAGTGGCAGAGACCCTGTCCCGTTCTGAGCCCTCAGGCATATCTGTAAGTGAGCTCCCATGCGGGACAGACAACCCTGGCCTTGTCACCCAGGCTCCGTGTGGTTCCAGAAGTCCTCGGCACGCAAGGGCGCCATGCTGACACCAAGCCTTGGCTCTCTGCTATGCGCAGCCCTACACTTGCTGCTGCTGGGAGCGCGAAGTCGTGGTGCTGATGGCCTGAATGAACCCCACCGGGAGGTGTCTCCCATCTGTGAAGGTCTCTGGGCACTCGGTGTCAGACAATCTCTCAGACACTAGGCTAAGGTGCTAGGAAGGGACATGGAGGGCAGGTTCCCTGAAGGTCCAGCATCACAGAGTGTTAGTGTGTGGGCATCTCTCCCAAGGACCAGATAGAGGACAGTCACGACGACACGTGAGCCCAGAGCCCCAGGCTTGGCTCAGGCCACAGCTGCCAGGAGCTCGGGCTCTGGTCTTCCCCCTGCACCTTGCCTGGCTGGATGAAGTAGGTGAAGCCCCGGAAAGCCTCTCCCCTTGTCTATAACAATATAGAGTTTCATATGCTATGACAGCAGAAGGGCCAGAGCCTAAGTCCAGGCCAGGTGCAAGCCAATGGCCAGCATGCCAATGGGCACACGTCACTTGCAGAGACAGTGGCCACCGTGCAAAGGCTCAGTAGTAGGATGAGCAAAGACCAGGGTGGCACACCTGGGACAACACTCCTCCGAGGCCACAGGATGGCATGAAGTTTGCTGGCTCCTCGAAGGCTGTTGAGGCACCTGCAGCCCCACACGTGGCCACAGCTCGCATCCTACAAGAGAAAAGACAATCTCAGTGAGCACCCTTCCCCCATTCTCCTCTGGTCCAAACCAGCCTCCATGTCCGTGGGTCACGGGATCCTTGGCTGCCTGACATGGCCACTGACTCCCAGGCTTGCAAACAGTAAAGTGGTATGGGCTGCTTGACTGCACGGCACCAGAGAATGAAAATGTCATGAGCAAAATCAAGTTAAAATTCACCAAAACAAGCCTTGAAAATCCGAGTGCCTGTCCTGGTTTATGAAAGAGAACATGAATGAGTTGGTTAAGAATTGCACAGCAAACAGGAACAAAATTAGAGCAGTACCCGTTGCCAACCAAGGCGCAAGTCCGAGCGGCACAGAACAAAAAGCCCCAACCCGTGCTGCTTCAGGGCGTGCAATGGTGTGCAGGAGGCAGCCCGTGAGGTCGTGTGTTCAAATAACTGGCTGCTTGGAAAATAACAAAATCCCAGCACGTGCTGGAAGAGACGGGCCTTGTAGCCCAAGACCCCAGTCCTGCCATGTCCTTGCTGTGACCCTGGGATTTCATGGGGCTCCTCCGCTTGTGCAGTGGGATGGGGATGTTTACAATTTCCTGTGCGGACTGAGTACAGCTTGAAGCTCAGGGGCCCGGCATAGATCCAGCACTCATCGCCGGCCCTGGCTTAGCAAGCACAGGAAGGCCGAGGCCGTCTTTGCTGATGAGGAAGTCCTCTTGGAACAACCTGCCCCACGCCATCCCTGTGTCTCTGAACCAAAGGAGTCCAGGCCACATTCAGCTCTGAGTCAACCAGGCAGACTTTGCCCACTGCACAAAACCTGAGTGTCCCCTGCACTCAGCCGGCCACGCGTGGCTCCCGGAAGTGCAGGCCCTGAGACCAGGGTAGACGGCGGCTGCGAGGCCCTGGACCCGCTTCTTGTCCGGCAAGCGTGGCTGCCGGCGCTTTATCAAGTTCATGTCCAGGATTAGCTGTTCTATTTTCTGTGGAGTCTCACACACTTGCAGGCAGATTAATCCTCTTAAACAATGCACGCTGACTAACCCGGGTAGTTTCTGGTTTGAACCATTTAAACATTAACCGTAAGGTGCAAGCTGTAAGGCAGGCACGGCTCAGCCGGACGCACACCCCGAGGTTGGAGCCCCGGTAGCTGTAGGTAATTTTTTACCAATTAACTAATTCTGTTCTTATTTTGGATTCTCCTGCTAGCTCTGGAACTTTGGTTATTCAAACCATGGAGTGTATTGGGATGGAGATATATTTCATTAAGTACAGTTTGTGCCACATTAGTGGTTAATTAACTTCTAATTGAGTTAAAGGGCTGGGCTGGCTTTTGTTTGTAAGTGGCTGTGAAGGAGCTCCTGTTTCAGAGGCGGAGCTAGGTTTGGGCGCCAGAACTCAGAGCTGCCTGCAGCCCGGCTCCCAGCCCGCCTGCCGGCCGCTGGAAGGTTCCTCCACCTCACAGGGGCCATGTGTGCTCCCGCCCGCGCCTTCTGGCTGTCCACTTAGCAGGCACCTGGGCCTGACCCTCGCCTTTGGCTGGTGGAAGCCAGATGCTCCTAGCTTGCCTTCCCACCTCCAGGCTACTGACCCCAGGCCATGTCCTGGACACCGAGAGCTAGGAGACCCCAGGCTTCTGCATGTCACCAGGGAGTAGAAACGTCCCACTTTGTGTCCCGGGGCACAGTGGTCATGGGACAGCTGGGCCAGGACATGCCCTGATGGCACCAAGGAACAGTGACAGACACAGCCTTCAAATCCTGAAGATGCTGCGGGCAGAGGCAGAAGTGCCAGGCCCAGGGTGAGGCTGGTGTCCCTGGTGTCCCGGCGGGTGCCACTGGATCTGTGTCTGAGCGTTTCCAGCAGTGGCAATACACCCCCTGGGCTTCAGCTCCTGCAGTACTGCTCGCTCACCATGCCCGCTGTCCTGCCAACCCCAGCTCTCCTCCAGGCCCGGAGCCCGCCAGACACACAGGGTCTGTTGTGAGCCCAATTATATGTGAAAATACCAGTCTCACAGAGCCTCTCCACTGGCCAAGTGCATCGGCCATCTTCTAGGCTTCTCTCCTAGGCATCTCCTAGGCTTCTGCCAGGTGCAGGCTCTGCCCACGGTTGAGGGTGGACCACTGTGAGGCCACGCTGCCACATAAGCGAAGCAGAATGGGGCCTGTGCTGCCAGACCTAGCTAGTTAAGAGAAGAAAAACTCAGGCTGCATGCTCCTGCGAACTGCCCAGAGCAGCACAGAGCACCGTCCCATCCGACGCCACCTGGCCTGAACCGCATTTGCCTCCCGAGGCTTGCGTACTGGCAGACCGGGCCTCCGAATGATGTAGAGGCATTGCCCCCACAAGGGGCTCCAGTCACTGGCTGCTCGGGGCTGCTTTGAAAGCTGCAAGCCTGCCCCTCCCAGGCTTCCAGCCTCACCCCTCATCACTTCCTGGAGCCCCTGAGAGGCCACTCAGGCTGCCTCCAAGATGGAGAGCTGGAAGAGTCACTTTTCTGTGTAAAGCACCCGGCTTCACATACTTGGTGACAGTGGTGGGAAACGATCTGCCCTGCCATGCAAGCAAACAATGGCCATGCCGGCCTCAACCCTCTCACGTGACCTGAGCTGCAATCTTGGCAGGGGCAGGGGACACCTGCCACCAGGTTGTCTCCCTGCTGAACACCTCCAGGCTCCACTCGCCCACCAGGTCACTGCTGTCTGCCTTCTCGGCCACAGCCCAGCCCCGGGGCGAGCTCAGGCTTTTCCACATCACCCCGCTGAGGCCAGGGTGCTGCTTCCATCACCCAGGGAAAGCAGAGCACAAGGAGGGACAACCAGGGCCCTGGGGCAGCCAGCCACATGTCCTGTGTAAAGACTGGGCAAGGACTTCAAGGCTGTGGGAGAGGGACCGAAGACAGATGTACTGCTGGTGTAGTCTGATGACACATACGTGTCATCTCTGATAACATACCAGAGCTCTTTTAATACACACATGTAGCCTGGCAATTTGTATGCAGTCCCATTATGTGTAATCGCTGATGATGCACTTATATATACTCTGATGATACATACATGTGTTGTCTGATAACACACATGTATGGTCTGATAATACACACATGTATAGTTGATGATACACACGTGTAGTCTGATACACTGTGCAGCCTGACAGTACTGACACACTGATGATCATGTACGCTGTCTGAGAGTACAAGCATTTTTTCTAATGTATTTATAGTCTCTGATGACACACAGTGTGGTCTAATGGTACACACATGACCTGTGAACACATATGCGGGCTCTGTTAACACACATGTGGAGTCTTTACTAAAACACTCTGCCCATTAACATTTTGAAACCCTTTGTACAGCTCTAAATGTTCAAGCTGAAATGAGGATTTCCAGAAGAAAACTGTTGCGGTGTTGGGTTAGGCAGCAAGTTCTTAGCATACAAACCAACTGGGAAAGGGTAAACTAAAAATGTAGTTTTTTAAAAATACCTTCTGTTCCTTGAAAGGCACTATTTAAAAACGGAATGCTGTGAGAAAATATTTGCCAAACATGTCTGCTCAAGGGCTGATATCCAAAACATAAAATAGGGTCTTCAGAACCAATGACAACAAACAGTCCCATTTGAAAAAGAGCACAACTCAATAGACATTCACAATTCATGCACGTGACAGACACATGGACAAGTCCATGAGGAACTGGCAACTTCGCATCAGGCTGATGGTGTAGTGCTTGGGGCAATGGTTGCCATCGCTGTGGGGAAACTGGGGTCAAGTCCATCTGCTCGTCATGGGAGACTGCAGGGGATGGCTCGAGCAAGGTTTGTGGGAGACCCAGATGAAGTTCCAGGCTCCAGTGCTGGCTTGACCAAGTACTAGCTGCTGTGGGCATTTGGGAGCGTGAACCAGTGGATGGAAGAGCTCTATTTCTCTGTGTGTGTGTGTCTCTCTCTTCCAAATATAAATATAGTAGTAAGATCTGCCTCCATACAGCAACCAGGACAACTGGAATTGCAGACTGGAACCAGTGGCCCTCCATGGGGATGGGGAGTGACTGGAACATTTAGGCATTGGGGTTGGGTGCCATGTAAGACCATCTTGAAAACAGCCAGGGGTTCTGACAGGTGAAACACACAGGTCTGCCTTGACTATTCATCACCTCCTGCACATCCATGTGGCTGCTTCACTCTGGACTGACTGCAGAGGCTGTGAGCAGACAGTGCGAGCCAGGAAAGCCCAGCTGCACGGCCTGGGTGCAGTCTCTACCCAACGCGGGTGGACAATTCTGCATCACCACAAAGTCGGGTCACCATAAGCCAGGCAATGTGTGTGCTCAACTCAGCAGCCTCTTAGGGAAAGCCTCCGTTCCTGGAAGTCACACAAAGACAGCAGTTTCCTTCATGGTTGCATATGAAGGACTTACTGCTTCTAGCCAAGATTGCTGCCAGCTGGGAAACGGTGGGCAAAACTGACATATCCTACACAGATCACACCAGAAAGGAAAACCCGCATTAGAGTGCCAGTCACTGCACTTCTAAGCCAGCTCCCTGCTAATAAGCCTGGAAAAGCAGCTGAGGCTGGTCCAAGCATCTGGGCCCCCGTCATTCGTCTGAGAGAGCTGGTGCAGTCAGGCCCTGGCTTCAGCCACTAGGGCAGTGATACAGCGGGCGGAGGAGCCCTCTCTGTTCCCACCTTCCTAACAGATCTCAGATGTAAAAGGGAGATGCTATGGATCCATGAGGCATGAGAGCACTCGATGTAGTATGCCAGCTCACTGCGACGGTGCCCTACTGAGGGAGCGCTGCAGGGCCATGGAGGACCCGGGCTCTGCCGTACGCTGCAGGAGCGCTGGCTGCACCCAGCCCCACAAGTGCAGCATGGTCTTTCCTGTCAGCCACCTGCCCGCCATCAGCCAACTGAAGACACCTCTGTGGGCCTTGTTCAGTCTTACAGCTGTCTGGACCCAAGCTGTGTGGGGAAAAGGAGAGTCTATAAGATTCTATGGACGGTGAGATGGGATGGTGGTGGGGGGGATCCAGGCAACTCTAGCCAGGCAGGGGAAATGGAACCACGACCCCCTTTCTCCCACAGTCCTCACCTTGGCCCCAGCCTTCCAGTTCAGAAGCCCAGGTAGATCCATCTGATTGGCTGGCTCAGCCCCCAACCCCATGGGCCCACCTACCCAGGTCCAGTGTCACCCTGATCCACCAAGGCGTGCCAGGTTGCTGGGATCTGCAGACAGCCATGGCCACTGGGACTCTGGCAGGTGTGGGTAAGCCCTATTGAGCGTGTCTCTCACCCCTCCCTTCTTTGTCAGGGTCAAGTACAGATAACAGAGGCTGAAAGTACAATCCCCCATCTCTCCAGGCTGATTTCCTGACCAGCTGCTCAGTGCCCTGCAACCCCCCACCCCCACTCATCTGCTGGGGCAGATACAAGGTGCAGCCAGTTGAAATGACATGTATACTGCCCCCTTCCCATGCCATGGACCCCCCTGGTGCTTCTGATCCAGCTTCCTGCTGCCGCACAGCCTGGAGCTGGGGGCGGGCGGGCAGGCGGGCGGGCAGTACATACCGGCCCGAGCACTTGGATGGCTTCCATCTGCACGGGAGACCTAGATGGGTGGCCAAGGTTTAAGTGTCGCAGGGACTTGTGGAGTGTCTCTGTCATTCTGCTTTTCTAAAAAGAAATACATCTCGGGCCCAGCGCAATGGCATAATGGTTAAGGTCTTTGCCTTGAACGCCCCGGGATCCCATATGGGCGCCGGCTCTAATCCCGGCAGCTCCACTTCCCATCCAGCTCCCTGCTTGTGGCCTGGGAAAGCAGTCTGGGACGGCCCAAAGCCTCGGGACCCTGCACCCGCGTGGGAACCCGGAAAGAAGTTCCTGGCTCCCGGCTTTGGATTGGCACAGCATCAGCCATTGTGCTCACTTGGGGAGTGAATCATCGGATGGAATATCTTCCTCTCTGTCTCTCCTCCTCTCTGTAATCTGCCTTTCCAATAAAATAAATAAATCTTAAAAAAAATGAAAGAAATACATCTTAAAGATATACAAGTTATGGAGCACCCTCACTGGGTGCTGCTGGGTTTGAGCTGAGTCAGAGCCTCTCGTCAGCCCCCTCTCTGCCCTGCTCATTTGCTCTGGGTGGGGACATGGTCATCACCAGGAAGCCCTTCCTTTATGCCACTGAGCTCTCCCTCTCTGGCTCAGAGAGCATGGGGGCAGGTGCCCCTGGAGCTGGATGGGGGCTTCTGGAGTGTCGGTGCCTGGTGGGGGGAGCCTGCTTAGGGTGTGCAGGCTCCTTGGGTCCTAGGGCAGGTGTGACCTGCTGGCCAGTGAATTGCCATTGTCTGCCCCACATGGTGAGCACTGAGCCATCAGTGCCTCTCAGGCTGGTCTGCAGCTCTCCTTCCTGAGCACCAGGCATGATGACGCCCAGAGTGCAGGTCCTGCAATGGCCCATGCGAGCAGGCATGAGGGCTGGTGCTGGTCAGAGCACTGAGCTCATCCAGTCCCCTTCTCTGAGCACAAGGCTCCCAGCAGTGTCTGATATGGGGCCTGGCACTACTCCTGGCACTGATGTGGCACTTAGTGCCATCTGTATGCAAAGCTCAGCCTGCTGAAGGGGGTGTGCTAGGGAAGGGCATGAGGCACAGGGCTGGCACAGTCACCAAGGCTTGAACCACAGCAGCAGGGGGAATAAATGTCAATCAGCTCACCACCCACTCGGACAGCACTGCCTGGCTATAGCTCCCATCTGGATGGCAGCATGCCTCATGACCTGGCCCTTCTTCCAGCAGGTGCACTGCCTCATGGTCTACTAAGCTCATCAGGCAAGTGGACCTCAACTTTGTTTCTCCTGCAGAGGGGTTTGGGGAGCCTGGCAACTATGAGGAAAGAGTCTGTTGAGGAGTGACACAGACTGGGAGACAGCAAATGTGGGGAACACTGGGGTGGTCCCCTGAGCACTGGAGGACTTTTATGTTGTTCCCAACTCAGGGCACAGCATCTTCTGAACGCCCATGCCCTGGAGACAGGACAGGCAGCCCCAGACCTGTGACTTGCGTCCCACGGTAGACGTGAGAGAACCATGGAGTTCAAACTCTAGTTGGACACAAGTATTTGACAGATGTAAACCCAGGACTCTGACATCCGTGGTCTCAGGGAAGACACACGGGCACCCCCAGCACTCAGGGGCCACAGAAAAGAATGTGGCAGGCAGGCAGCAGCAAAGCCCCCTGGCCAGGCAGGCCTGGAGGGCAGGTGCATGCGAGTCCTCACTCACGCACCTGGGGACGCTGTTTCCTGCCGGGTCCTCCGTGCCTCTTCCCAGCGCAAACCCGGGCTTGCGGTTCACTTTCTCGTTGTGGGTTTCAGGGTCCGCACGGGTGCGCAGTGGTTTTGGGAGGCCTGTCTGGGGGGAAGGAGAAGTGGGGACCCTTCGCTGACAACAGCGGTCTGAGGAGGGGAAGACCATGGCGGGGAGATGGCGTTTCGGGAGGTGGCCTGTGAGGGTCTGGGCTCCAGGTCAGGCCCTCAGCCGCCTTGGGGACTCAGTTTCCCCTTCCCAAGTGGGGGAGGGGACGTCTCACAGGACACCTCTGAGGGCCACAGCCGGTTCACAGCAAGGCAAAATCTTGGAACTATCTTTACAACACCAAGGAAGCCAAGAAGACATAATGACTGTTATTATCCCATTTGTATTATAATTCTGACACGGAGACATTAATAATCCCGTTAAGGACAACGCTTTTCATGGATTCAGGGGAACCCATTCCACGCCATGGGTCCCTGCGTAGGGCCGATTACCTATGGTGTGACCGCTCCAGAAAGCTCCTGCGGGCCTCACCGGCCCACTGCGAGGATGGGAGCACCAAGGCTTGCCAGCACCCAGAAACACAAACAAAACATCCAGGGGCCGCGTTCCCAGCCCCACGCACCCGCGTGGAGCCCGAAGCAGCTCTCCAGTCCTGCGCCCCGCTGCGCCCGAGTTAAAGGATTTGGCCGCAACAGTGAAGACTTTTTGAGTTGCAAACAATTCGCTTACAAATTGCCTTTGGGGACGTGGGTCCCGGTTTGTCTTCCGCGGGCACGGCTGCTCGGGCCCGGGCTGTCGCTCCTCGGGGCGATGGCGGGACAGAGAGTGGGGCGAAGGGTCCGGCCCGTGGCCGCCCGGCCTGCACCCCGCGCCCCCGCGCCCCGCCCTGCGCCCGGCCAGCTCCTCCCGCGCTGGCTGCCGCCGAGCGGTCCGGGCGGCGGCGGCGGCGGCGGCGGGAGGAGGAGCAGGAAAGGCGGCCGGGGGAGGAGGCGGAGGCGGTGGCGGCGGCGGCGGAGGCGGCGGGCGGGGCCGGGCGGGTTTAAAGCCCATCGAGGGGGTGGGGAGGCCCGGAGGAGGCAGGAAGGGCAGGGCGCGCGCGGAGCCGCTGGAGCCGCTGGAGCCCAAAGTTTCCGTGCAGCCTCGGGCCAGCTGTGGCGGTGGTACCGCGGGACGTCCGGGACCGTCTTTCGCGTAGTCTTGTGCGCGGAGACCCGTGCCCGCCGCCCGGCACGCCGAGTGTCGCCGGTGGCCACGCGGAGGGAGGAGCGGAGCCGCGGCAGGTACGGAGTTGGGCGCGCAACGGCGCAAGTTACTTTGTGGTCCGCGCCGAGGCGGCCCGGGCCGGCATTGTCTGCGCGCTGCCCGGCCGCGCCGGGACGCCCGGCCCCGCCGAGGCGCGGCGGGCGGAAGGGCGTCGCCTGCGGGCCGGGGGGCTCGGGCGCCCCGGGGCGGCGGGACGGGGCCAGG
This sequence comes from Ochotona princeps, assembly GCF_030435755.1. Classification (NCBI taxonomy): domain Eukaryota; kingdom Metazoa; phylum Chordata; class Mammalia; order Lagomorpha; family Ochotonidae; genus Ochotona; species Ochotona princeps. Next base: position 1,370,002 of record NC_080851.1, read on the forward strand.
GGCGCGGCGGAGGCCACCGGGCTCTCCCCGCTGCGCCCCGAGGGTTCCCGGGGGGGCCCGCGTGGAGAAGCCCGAGCGGCGCGGTCGGGACCCGTCGTGTCCGACGCCGCCGGCAGCTCGAGGGCTGGGGCAGGGCGGGGGCTTGCGCTCGAGGCCGCGCTTCGAGGGCCGCCACCCCCACCGCATCCCACCCCCACCCCCACAACCTTCTCCGCGAGGGTGGGCGCCGGGGAGCCCCCGGTGCTCTGGCTGCGCGGCGGGGGCCGCGGTGCGCGCGCCCGGGCGGCCCGCGGCGGTGCCAGACACTCCCCAGTCCCGCGCGCGCGCGCGGCCCAGCCGCGGCCGGGGGCGCCTTGGTGCCGGGTTCTGTTGATGACCCCGTTCCCCGCCGAGGGGCCCCGCGGATTAGCCGTGCGCCGGCCGTGCGAGCGTGATAAGAGCGGTGCGGTTTGCAGGAGGAAATTTCTGATGCAACTTCTCCGCCTCGCCGGTCGCTCCGCGAGGCCGGCCTGCCCCGGCCCTGGGGCATGTGCCTTATGGAAATGAGGCTGCTCTTCACTTTGTGCTGTGCGCCTGCTTTCTTGGGGATGGGGAGAAACTCCGGCTGCGGGGTCGCGCGCTGCGCCCTGGAGGCCGGCGAAGCGGGGCGGGAGAGCCACAGGTGACTCCTTTTTTTCCCTTGGGGTCCCGGGCGCAAGAGAGGTTTTTCTTGCGAACGGTGGTGGCCGGGTTCGTCCCGGGGATGCGGACCGGGGCCCCGAACACGCAGCGCGAGGTGAGGGCGCGCACCCGGTTGCACAACGCCCCCCCCCATCCCCGCGACCGGCCGCCGTTTAAAAGGCCAGGCCCAGAATACTTTGTTTCTGAAAACGCTGATTCAGCCGTTTGGAGCCCCTGAGTTTCAGACATGGAGCTGCGCGGGGCGTCTCGCGCGGCCCGACTGAGCACACGTGTGGCTGGCGCGGCGCAGGCGTGCACGTGGGGCCGTTTGCACGGGAGCTGCCCCGCGGTACCTTTTTTTTTTTTTTCATCCCCAGGAGAAGGATGGATTCTGCCACCATCCAGGGAACAAAGTGTGTTTTAGGAAGTGTTTAGTGGAGGATGAGCCCTTCGCTAATGCCCTTCCAGGAATGAAGCTCGCCATCTAGGGTTTTTTTCCCCGTTTTTAACAAAATGCAGACTCTGGGATTAGTATAGAGAGCAATCGAATGAGTTTCCCTGGAAGCCCTTGAGCCGGTCCCCGGGTTGCGGGAGGCGATCTGAGGACAGGGTTTGCCGGCCTAGCCGCCTGGCTGCTGTAACTGAGAAGCAAGGCTCGGTCCTTGGGCCGCGCTGGAGTTTCATGAGGCGCAGGCCATTGCCTGCTGGCTTTTTGTCCCCTCGCAGGCCTGGAGCCGAGGCTTGCCCATGCTCCTAGGGCAGGCATGAGGCCTGCGCCCCTCGCTGCAGGCGCTCCCAGGCCTGGTTTTTGGCCCCCCTCCCCCAAAAGTGCCTCCACCTGGGAAAGAGCAGCAGTTGGCGCAGAGGCGGCAAGCCCCGCCCGCCGCTCGGCCAGAGAGCCCAGGGGGCTCTGAGCCTTCAGGGGAGGGCCCCAGCCAGGCTGCCACGTCAGCCCTCCTCACACTCCAACATGCAGCTGTTCTGGGAGGGTACGGTGGGGGTCTCCAGCACTTGGTGAGGAAAGCTCAGGGGCTCTCCTAAGTCATCCCATGTGTTTCACCCCTGGCTTGCTCCACGTTGGCTTTCGCTTTGTGGACCGGGAACGTGGAGCTGGTGGGATGGAGAGCCGCCTGTCCGGGCTTTGCATGGTGGCGGCCCTGGGCCAGTTCCAGCAGCCACGTCTAGTTCAGAACCCCGGAGCTGGCTCTGGGTTTGGAACCTGCCTGGGCCCAAGACGTTATGCTGTGCTTGAACAAAGACCTCTGTGGGGCCTTCCACTTCGTGCTGGGGTGGGAGAATTTCTTCTCGGTTGGAATCTCTGCTGAAACTGGAGGCTTTGGAGGGGGATCCCTTTAAGGAACCCGTTTCCTCGAAATTCCGTCCAGCCCTGAGATGCAGGGGCAAGGAAAGCCCACAGAACAGGATGTGCCTGTGTGCTCGTCCGGGTCTGCCTGCCAGCCTGGCAGGACTGGCACTCAGGGATTTTGCTCAGCTCTCGGGCCTGTGCGTTTGCACGTTTGCATAATCCCTGTGACTGTTTCTGGCTGCTAATCCAGCGCGGAACTGCACGAGCTTACAACCACAAGGAAGAGGAGGGGGGAGACTTGCCTGGTGTCTTTCGTTGAAGTTATCAGCCGTTAGGTTCAAAACTCGATACACTTGTGCCCACAGGTTTTCAACCTTTTTGTTTTTTCACTCCCGCTTTTTGACCTCACTCTCCCTTTGCTAACTTCTTAAGGTAGAACTCCAGGGTCTGGCTCAAGTTTTTGCTTCTTGCTAGAGACATTGTGAAGCTAGCTGTTTCCCTCTAGGCACTGCTTTGACTGCACCAGCACGTTTGGATGCTGTGTAAGCAACCCCCCCCCCCCATGAATTGCAGCTCAGGAGCGAGGTGTTGAAGTGACCCCGTTATTTCCGGGGTTTGCATCTGCAGGGTCTGTGTGCAGATGGACGTGTGTCCTGTGCTCCGTGGCTTGGAGCAGCACAGCTGAACTCATCTATGAGGAATGAGCCTTCGGGGCCCCTTGCGCCATAGGACAGCAGACTGGCCCTCTTCCTGGACAGAATAGGGTGTGGCATGACACAAAAACCAGGCTTGGAGTTAGCAGAGGCAACCTCAGATAGACTAGGTGCCGCTGACCTCCAGCACTGGTCTGCTCCCTGCCCCGTCTCCCTCCACCCATGTTCTGCAGCTTTGGGGGTCTTCAGATCCCTTGATTTGGGTGAGTCAAGTCACAGGGTGGACTTTGTGTGGCTGTTGTGAGCACTGGGGGACTGAACCAGTGGCTACGAGGTCTCTCTGCCTTAGAGAAGCCTAAACGGCAGGTGAGGGAGGTGGCTGTGTGGGCTGAGTGGACTCTGGCCGCCATTCTATCCTGAGGCGGTGAAGGGAGAGGGCGGAAGGGACAGAGGGGCGTCTCCCTGGACTCTGGATACCTCTGGATGCTCCTGATGCCTCAAGCTTCACTTCTCTGATGCGTGTGCCCTGTGGCTTACTTATTTAATTTTGCAAAAAAGGATTTATTCAAGAGCCTGCAGTTGAGGACTGGGAAGTGGAGCCTACTCTCCCAAGTGGGTGATGATAACCCCATTGCTTGAGTTAGAGTTGCTGCCTTGTAGGGCCCACGGGAGCATAAAACTGGAGTCAGGAGTCGGAGCCCAGCAGGTGAGGTGCAGGTTTTCTGGCTGGTTAGACTACTACCGCTCTTCCCTATGCAAGTTTCACTCCCAGAGTCTCTAGACAATACCTGTGCAAAAGTTTATGACATCAGATACACACATGCTACAAGTAGACACTTCTACACCCTGATACTTTGTTTCACGCGCAAAATGATTTAAAAGGTTGTATAGTATTGGTTAAGACTCTCCTATGTCAGAGTGACTGGCTACGTTTGTGATTCCAGCTTCCTACTAGAGCTGCTTGGGAGGCAGTCCCATGGCGTTCTGGGTTCCTGAGTTTGGTGGGCCCAGCTCCTGGTGTTGTAGCCAGATGGGGAGAGAACCAGCAGATGAAAGAGTCTCTCTGTGTCTCTGCCTTTCCAGTAAAAATGGAAATAAATAAAGCTAAGAAAATATAGTGTATTAAACTACTTTAGGCTATATCCAAAGGTATACAAATACATTTCCTAAACCTGTGTAGAAAAGTAGAATTAAAAGAGGGAGTTTATTTTGTTTGAAAATATTTTTAATTTCGTCTTCTTCATGATCTGCCTTTCCGTGAACTTTTTAAAGACCCCTTGCATATGAAAAACCTGCGTTTCATGTTTACACTTGGTTTCCGTCCTCCCGAGAGCTCACAATATGTGTGCAGATCCTCCGAAGTCTACGGAAACCCGAAGTTCTAAAGGCTTTGGGAGTTTCGGGTCTGGGATTGGCAGCACGGGATTAGGGTAGCAAGTTGAGCTTCCCCGTGGAGAAACCCTTAGCGGCCCGGTTAGGGAGCCGTGCCGTCTCCGAATTCTGGCGCGCATCTAGTCGCCGGCGGCGGTCTTCTGCGCAGCAGGGCGGGCCGCGCATCCGTGCGCTGGGAGCTGTCCAGGGCCTGCTCGCGTTCTGCTCTAGCGGCCGGTTCCGCTACCCGGCGCAGTGCCTCCTCCGGCCGCTGCTGCCTCCTGCAGAACCCTGTGGGTCTCCCAGGCCCTCCGCAAGCTCTGTTTAGAGAGAGGCCACGACAGAGCCATGGCAGAGGCAGGAAAGGCTACGAGAGCGTGCCTGTCCTGGTCCTTCTGAAGGAGTGTGCAGGCTCGCCCCCCACCTGCCTGAGATGTCCCTCCTGGTCACCCGTAGGCTCAGCCAGCTTCCTGAGACCTCAGCTCCCAGCTGCTTCATCAGGTGACCTGTGCTTGTTGCTGTCAGTCTCCCTGGAGGAGAGGGTGCTGCCGAGCTGCTTGCTTGAGACCCTCTGCACCCATTTTGGAGTGTCAGGAGCCAAGTCTTGTCTCCACTTCCCATCCGGCTTCCTACTGATGTGCTGGAGAGACAGTGGGGAGGACTTGAGTTCCTGCCATCCACATGGGAGCAATGGGAGGCATCTTGGCACTTGGGGTGTGAGCTTGGGGCAGTTACGCAGATTTCCAATCTCTTTCTGTGTCCCTTGCCCTCTGCCTTTCAAATAAGCAAATATGTAAGTAGATCACGAAAATAAAATTTAAGAAAATGAAGTGCAGCAGCACATGGTATCTGAATGCCTGGGAGCTGGTCTGTGTGCTCATGGATGCCGTCCATGCCAGCTGGGGTCTCTTCCTGTCCCAGCTGCCTCTTGTGCTGACCATGAGGGCCTGGGGAACGCCATGGGCATGGGCCCACACAGCCTCGCAGGACATGAAGTCTCCTCCTAGGCTGTCTGTATGTACTGGTCACGTCTCCCTTGCAGCGTACGCAGCTATGTGGCTCTTCTTACAGTCGCATTAGCTAATCCGCCAGATTTATCTCTTGGACGGGTTCTCTCAGGTGCCCTTGGCAGCAGGGCCTGCGTGCAGCACATATCCTGGACAGCCTGGTCTCTGGACAGGCTCTGTGCTCCTGGGAGTGCCCTCTGCTTTGCCCTGGGACCTCACGGCTTCTTTCCGGCGTGTTCCCAGAACTTGGTAAAGAACTTGCCAGAAAGAGCTTTTTAAGAGGAGGTGCATGGGCTGTACCTTGGAGGCCTCTGCTTTGGGCAGCCCCTGCAGGTGGCTGTGGTGTGTGGTGCATTGAACACCAACCAGGTCCTGGGAGCCAGGGCTGATTTGCTGGGGTCATCCTTAGGGTTCTGGGAGGGGATGTGAGGAGCACAACCAGGTGACCGTCCCTCCAGCTCCTCTTGCTTGCAACCCTACTTCACACATTTCCCGAGGCCTCCTGGACTTCCACTGATTGCATCTCCACCCGTGGGCTTGGCTCAGGGGGCTTTGCAACTGCCAGATCTTGATGCCTTGAAGAAGGTACCCTCCTGCTGTACTGGGCTGGTGGTGTGACCGGTGGCCACCAGGCTTGGGCCGCATCTCCTTTCATCTGTCTCAGGAGGTGTGTGCTGAGTGACTCACACTCAGAAAGGCGGGAAAGTGGGTGCCAGAGGTGGTGCATGGTCGGGAGAGCCAGGGCCCAGGAGTGAAGCCTTCTCACTGGTCTCCCCGTACCTCAACCAGTCCTGGGACCCGAGTGGAATTCCTGGCTCCTTCCCATCGTGTGGGCCATGTGTATGTGTAAGGACACATGCCACTGGCCAGGGAGGAAAGAGGAGGCCTTGAGGACACGGGTTCAAGTGAGGAGGGCCCCTTGGGTTTGGGTAGGGTGCTCTACAAGTGGCTACTCTCAGAGCTTGCCTCAACGCAGCTTCCATCTGATTGGCTTCACCATATGAGAGCTTCTGCCTGTGGCCTCTCCTGTGGTGTGGTCAGCAGCTGGGGTAACGGGGCCTGGGCTGGCCTCCAGCACTTGGTGTCCTGGTGGGACTCCCCGGTTTGTGCCCTTTGTAGATGGCACACAGGTCCTTGTCTCTTCCGCCATCCACAACATCCAGCTGTCCCTCCCTCCTGTGTGGCATGTGCACACTTGCCAGTGACCTTGAGGGAACCACATGTAGCATCTGCAGCCCGCCCTCGTCTGTGGCAGGCTAGGCGGGTGCTCCCTCGGCCTCTCCAGGCAGAGCTGGATAAATGGCTGGGTGGGGATCGGTTCTGCATGGCTCTGTGCACACCACCTTCGCGGGATCACGCAGCAGCTGCGTCGTCTGAGGCTGCATAAGCAACCTGGCGATGACGAGGGGTGGATGGGAGTGTGTGCGCCGAAGGTTCCCTGCCAACCTGCCACTGTTTCCAGGGAAAGGACTCGCGCGTCCTTTGGTTTTGGTATCCATGGGGGCGGGGTGGGGGTCCTGGAACAGCCTCCTGTGCGTGTGTGGAGTCACAAACGCTCATCATTCTTGCTTCCTTTGTTGCCGGCTTCTCCTCCGCACCTCGCACAGACGCTGTGCGGGGAGCCCCCCTCCCCGTGGTCCCCCCACCCTCTATCTTGGGGAGCCGCGATGTCCCCGTCCAGGAGCGTGTGGCGGGGCAGCTCTCACACGGGCGCTCTGCGGTTGCCGTGCGGCTGCCGTGGTGCTGAAACGGCGAGCGGCCGGCGCGCTGGCCGCGCAGGGACCCGCCCTCTCCGCGCGGCCGCGGGAGCTGCCCGTGGTACTGCCGGCGGTGACCTGCCGCGAGCCGGAGCGCTCGTCTGCCGCGCTGCGGGCGGACATGGAGGACTCGGCCGCCAGAGCGACCGGGATGTGCGTCCTGTCCCTCTCTTGGGCGGGGGGCCGTGGGGTGGCGTGTGGTGGGAGGGGGGAGATGGGAGGCGGCGCTGCCGGGAGCCCGAGGTTCTTGGGGGTTGCCATGAGAACCAGGGATCCAGGGATTGGGCAGCAGAGGGCCCCCGCCGGGCCTCGGGGCGTGGCCGCGTCACATGGGTTGGTCCTGGGGTACCATAGTGCGCAAGGGCGCGCGGTGTTGCCCGCGTCTGCCCGGTCCTCGGGGCTACCGGGCCCGAAAGGCTGAGGAGCGTGGAAGGAGGGTGCTGGCACCTGTGCGGTGATGGGCGTGGGTCCGACCGGCCGCGCGTGCGGCCTGCATAATCTCCCGCTTGCCGGGATGGCGGCTCCGGAGGCGGCACCGGCCCGCTGGGCGTGTTAGCGCGAGCTTGCCGCGCCGGGTGGTGGCCCGGGCGGCCCCGCTGCGGAGCTCCGCACTGCAGGCCCTTGGTCAAGGCCGAGCCTGGGCGCCGCCAGCGCGATCCCGCGGCCGAGCGCTGTCCATGCAGAGCGCTGTCCAAACGCTGGGAACTGCCGGGCGCCGGAGCCCTCCCCGGGCCAGCGGCGCGCACGCAGCGACACCGTGCGGCCGCGGCTGCAGCGGCCGGGTCCCCAGGTACGCAGGTGCACTGCACCGTCTGCAAGGCGCGGGGTCGGGGCTGGAGGTGGGGCGCGCTGCGGCTCCTGCGGCAGGGCAGCGGGAGGGCCAGCCCTGCGCGGGCCGAGGGACCCCCTAGGTCCTCGGGTGCAAAGAGGCAGGGCCGCGGCCGCAGTGCGTGCCGCATCGCTGCTGTTGCCGCTGCCACCGCTACCGGTGTGGCCGCCGCCACCGCGGCAAGAAGGGCTTATGTAACCTTTCCCCGCGCCTCGGCCGCGGTTACGTAACAAGTAGTAGCGGCCCCGGCGCGCTCCCGGGACATGCACTTCAGACGTCGGTGGTGGCGGCAGCGGGTAGCGCCGGTGCGCGCCAGCCTGGGAGCCGTGGGCAAGGGGATGCAGCGTGCGGCAGGCAGGGGTGATCTGCCCAGCCGGAGCTCCTGCCGCGAGGCACCTCGTGACTTTGCACCCTTTTCCACAAAGCCAGTTCCCTAAGCGATGCTGCGGGTAGCACAAGGGATTCGTGCGGTGGAGATGGCCTTGGTTTTGTGCCGTTGACCGAGCCGAGCACACGATGGCGCCAGGAGGAATGGTCCACCTGGGCCTGTGAGCGGGGCAACTGGGTTGCCCATGTGCACGCCTGCTGTCCTTGGTCAAGGGCCGTCTGCCCTGTGGCGGCAGAAGGGTCCCCTCGCACACGGGTGGCTGCACCTACAGGTGGTCGGCCACCAGGCCAGCAGTCAGAATGGAGTGGGTTCTGTCAACGTCCGGCGGGGAGCTGCCTTCACTTGCTGCCTAGTTGGCTTGGTTGGGGTCGCCCATGGTGGGTGCAGCCTGCTCAGCGGATGCAGAGGGGAGGTGGTGGGCAGGGGCAGATGTGTGGGGTGGGAGAGGGTTTTATTTTTCCTGCTGCTTCAGGGAACGAAGAAAGTGCAGCGGCTCCAGATTCCAGGCTCCAGGCTCGCCGCTGAGCGCTGAGGCACAGCCTTGTGGGCTGTGAGGCCAGCGCCGAGTCCCTGCTTGTCCCACCTGGCCCTTCCCCGGGCCCCCCTCCGGAGCATGGCTAACAGTGGCTGCCCTGTGAGATGTGTGTGCTGATGCTGGTGGTGGGAATCGCAGTCAGGGGAGGAAATGGCTGTCTCGCTGTTGGTTCAAAGAGAGTGAAGCGAGTTCCAGATTGGTAGAATAAAGATGTGTTATTTTTATTCCTGAATCCTCCGCTGAGGCTTTCCATCCAGCCCCGGTGTAATTCCCGCCCAGAATGGGGCTTCTGAACTTGGAGAACACTGTGCCTTTTGAGTTTTCGCACGAGGCGACATTTAGACTGCAGTCTGCCCTGCACGGTCCCACAGCCCTGTGGGCCCGCCATGGCCCGCCAGCTTCTGGGGGTTGAAGCTTACTTGTGCTCACTAGGGACTGGGCAGGAATGTATCTGGAAGCTTGCCCGCCCCCCAGGCGGGCCTCATCTTCTTTTCAGACCTGGAGGTTGTTCTGGGGGAAGCCTAGGGTGAAGGGGTGGCCCCTCTCGGACCCCAGCTTGCCTGTGTGTGATTTTGTGTGGTCGCTGGGCCCTGCTCCCACCTGTGTAGCTGACTTCAGGTCTGAGACCTGTCCTGCTTGGTTCTTCGTGGAGCAGCCCCGGGGGAACTTGGAGGTGGGAGGCAGGGGTCCTAGGCTCTGGGGCTCGTCAAGGGCTGAGTACGGCAGAGCCAGGGAGCCTGTGTCCCTCTGCTCCTGAGGGGGAAGTCAGCCGGGCCCCAGTGCTCCCCCCAGAGCACCCTGAGAGGGCACTGGGGTCTGCAGAGCTATGGGAGGCTGAGATCGTGGAGCTGCTGGTGTCGATGTGCAGTGTCACCCAGCACACCTTGGCAGAGCTCAGCCGGCTACTGGGCTGGTCTCCGAGACCACCGTGGGCTGTGATCTGCCCTTGAGTGAGGTGCCTGTTGGGTTCAGAGGTCCCTGCTTGGAGTGGCACCATTTGCCATCTTCTCTGAGCACATGGAAGCTGTCTACCCTCAGCAGGCAACTTGAATTGTACATTTGCTCTTTCCCAGGCCAGTGTGATGCCCTCGGCCTCTTGCGCTGCACTGGGTCCCCATGTGGTGGTGCCCTGTGCGCCGAGCCTGGTGTGCGGTGGACCAAGTGCACCCCGTTCCTGGGCCACCTGACCAGGCTTTTCACTCAGTCAGGAGGTGTGGAAATGACCCACCGAGGCCTGACCCCCAAGCCACGTCAGCACCTGCTCCGTTTCCATGACGACTTATTCCGGTTTGTTCTGGTTTATTCCAGAACAGTGTTCCCTTTCCCTGGCCCTGTGTTGAGTGGGCTTAGGTCATTTCCACACTGCCAGAGTTTAAATTAAAATAGGCAAGGGAGATGTTAACCATGGCTGGGATTGGGGTGTGGGGGTAGCAGGCATTTCTGGGACCTTTGTGCTCTTGTCCCCCCTCTTTTCTGGGCCTCCTTGCGTGGTCCCCGCCCTTGGAGGGTGACTTGTGGGCTCTAAGGGGTCTTGCTGGTTCAGGGTGCCCCAAGCTCCAACCTGGCATTAGTGGGGTGAGAAAACGCTACGTGTACATGTGGCCCCTTTGGTGACCTCCTGTCCCAGGTTATGTGAGTGACACTTTCCATCTGCTGCCCCCCAGGTGCCCACAGTAGATGAGGTGGGTGCAGGCTGAAGCCAGAGTCCGGACGCCAGGTTTCTGGTGAAGTGGCAGGGCCCCAAGCACCCATGACCCACTGCCTCCAAAGATGTGCATCCAGAAAGCTGAAGTGGAGGTCGGGAGGCAAGGCAGGGGGCTCCCACCCTGTGCTTGGATACGCGATGGCGGTGTTCCCAGCAGCGACGTGACCAATGTGCCCAGGCATCACCGGGGAGAGTGCTTCTGAGTTGTGCCGATGGTTTGCAGCTGCTGAGCCGCCCCGTGAGCCCAAGCGAGTGCTCAGTGCCCAGATAGGATGAGGATCACAGGGAGGCCCCTGGAAGACTGGGCAGAACTGCTCCCACTGTCGTGCAGCACATGCTGCAGGGGCCAGCTGGTGCTGTAACTTGTTCCTGCCCCGCTTAGATTGCAAAGAATGAGAACCTCTTGCATTTGGGGGAGGGAGGCATGCGGTCCCAGGTCCTAGGGAGGGCCAGGCCCTCCAGTGGACACTTGAAACCATGGACAGCACTGAGCCCTGGGCACAAGGGGCCCTCTCAAGGTCATGGGACGTGGACTTAAAAAATGGGTTGTTCTGGTGCCAAGCAGCTTTGAGTGCCGGTACATGGACAGTCGTGGGCCAGCACCTGGAAAGTGGACGCTGGGAAAGAGCACCTGGGTGTTGTGGAGTCTCATCAGAACAAACCAATCTTTTACTCCCGATACAAAGTATCCTTATCTGCTGTGTTCCTTCTTCCATGTGTACCCACACTGCAGCTGAATTGATGAGTTGGTCAGAGACTAGCCACAATAATGCTGTAGGGTGATTGGAACACTGTGCTGCCGTGATAGTTGCATGGATATGGGTTGTTTCTCTCAGACCTTGTTGTTTCATTTTGGCACTGCTGTTGCACTAGTAGTTTGATGATTAAGGATGTAGGAGTGTTTGAACGGCAGCATGGTGGTCCTCCAACTGTGAGCCCCATAGTCCAGGCAGCTGTGAGTATCTGATGTGTGGGTGGTGTGTGTGGCATGGATGATGTAGTGTAGTGTGTGTGGTGTGGATGTGTGTGACATGAATGGTGTAGTGTGTGTGGTGTGGATGTGTGTGACATGGACGGTGTAGTGTGTGTGGTGTGGATGTGTGTGACATGAATGGTGTAGTGTGTGTGGTGTGGATGTGTGTGACATGGACGGTGTAGTGTGTGTGGTGTGGATGTGTGTTGACATGGATGGTGTAGTGTGTGTGGTGTGTGGATGTGTGTGACATGGATGGTGTAGTGTGTGGTGTGTGGATGTGTGTTACATGGATGGTGTAGTGTGTGTGTGGATGTGTGTGACATGGATGGTGTAGTGTGTGTGGTGTGGATGTGTGTGACATGAATGGTGTAGTGTGTGTGGTGTGGATGTGTGTGACATGGATGGTGTAGTGTGTGTGGTGTGGATGTGTGTGACATGGATGGTGTAGTGTGTGTGGTGTGGATGTGTGTGACATGGATGGTGTAGTGTGTGTGGTGTGGATGTGTGTGACATGAATGGTGTAGTGTGTGTGGTGTGGATGTGTGTGACATGGATGGTGTAGTGTGTGTGGTGTGGATGTGTGTGACATGAATGGTGTAGTGTGTGTGGTGTGGATGTGTATGGCATGAATGGTGTAGTGTGTGTGGTGTGGATGTGTGTGGCATGGACTGTGTAGTGTGTGTGGTGTGGATGTGTTGACATGGATGGTGTAGTGTGTGGTGTGGATGTGTTGACATGGATGGTGTAGTGTGTGTGTATGGATGTGTGTGACATGGATGGTGTAGTGTGTGTGGTGTGGATGTGTTGACATGGATGGTGTAGTGTGTGTATGGATGTGTGTGACATGGATGGTGTAGTGTGTGTGTGGATGTGTTGACATGGATGGTGTAGTGTGTGGTGTGTATGGATGTGTGTGACATGGATGGTGTAGTGTGTGGTGTGTGGATGTGTGTGACATGGATGGTGTAGTGTGTGGTGTGGATGTGTGTGACATGGATGGTGTAGTGTGTGTGGTATGTGGATGTGTGTGACATGGATGGTGTAGTGTGTGGTGTGTGGATGTGTGTGACATGGATGGTGTGCATGCTGAACTGCAGACTGAATCGTGGCCCAGGCTGGGTGGGGCAAAGTAGTGCACATTTTGTCAGTATAGCATGCAGTTTAAAACTTACAAATTATTTATTTCTGGAGTTTTCCATTTCCTATGTCAGGCTGCAGAAATCTCAACCGTGAGGCCAACACAGTGGCTCAACTGGCCAATCGTACACCTCCAAGTGCCAGCATCACTTATGGGCACCGGTTCGTGTCCTGACTGCTCCACTTGCAATCCAGTTCCCTTCTTATATCCTGGGAAGGCAGTGGAGAATGGGACCCTTCACCCACATGGGAGACCAGAAGAGGCTGATGGCTTCTGGCTTCAGATCAGCGCAGCTGTGGTCATTGTGGCAATTTGGGGAGTGAACCAATGAATAGAAGATCTTTCTGCCTGTCCTGTAAATCTGCCTTTCCAATGAAAATAAATACATCTTTAAAAAATAAAAACATCTCATCTGTGGCCAAGTAATGACTGCAGTGATAAGCATGTGTTTGTCACCCATTTCTTGAAGGAACTGGAAAGTTATATTCCTGAAACAAGGCGACCGTAAGGTATCTGGCCACAGCGTCTTGTAGTGTGCGTGTTGAGCTCTAAGACACTGTGTCCATGGTAACCTCCAGTTCTGCAGGTCTGACCTGGGCTGCCACACTGCTCACTGGCCCCCACATGGCCCACTCTTTGCACAGTAGGATGAAACGCATTTTCATCTTTGGTTTCTTTTTCTCTAGGAATTTTCTGAAAAGGCACACTTTGTCATGTAAGAGCAATTATTGATTGTGCTATTGCTGAAAGATTATGTATTTTGAAAAGTTACAGTGATGGAGGGAGAGAGGGAGAGAGATCTTCCGTCTGCTGGATGTTACAGGCACTGCTTGGCAGGAGCAGGTGCAGGGTGCTGGATGGAAACTGGAACATGGAACATGGACTGGCATCCACGTGTATGCTAATGTCACGGGCAGGGGCTCTACGGGTTGAGCTGCACTGCCAGCCCTGTTATTACTTGGCCGGTCATCTTCATCGGGCATGAGTAGCCATCCGGTATCCTAAATGGCAGTTTCAGCTGTGTCCACGACCATTCTCAACTGGTTATAAATGTTTGTGTCGACCCTTCCTTCGACATTTGCCTAGGCTCCTAGGGGCTTCCTGCTGTTGGTTTCTGTTTTGCTCATGAAGGTGCGATTCTCTCGGGAAGGTCTGAGGCAGCCAGGCAGCTCAATCTACCTTCCCAGTAGGGAGCCTCTGAGCTGGCACACTGATGTCTTTTGGAGTCTCAACCTTGCAGTCATGGACAGGGGTGAGATCATGGGGGGCTGCTGGTCTGAATGTCCCCTTGAAGTTCTGGGGTTCAGAAAATGTACTTCATGAGGCCGATGGAGCTCCTGAGAAATACAGGCACAAAGCCACACGTGGATATTGAACGGGGGCCTTTGCAAAACAGCCTCGGGTACTGCTGTCACCACACACCTGTGAGTGCCCTCATCACGGAGTGGGTGGCTCCAGCACGGGGAAAAGAGGGAATGTGTGCCTGCGGCTCCAGGGTGGTGCTGTTGGAGATCAGGCAGGCACTCCCAGACCAGTTCCTCACCACATGGGAGCTGCACTGGGGGCAGGGACGGCTGGTGACCGGGGCACCAGGAAGGGGCCTGTGGCTTCCTGGAGGTGGTCCTGGTGGCTCTCGGGGGACATGCCAGTGAGCTCTTAGACAGGCACAAGGGCTGTCCTGCTGCAGGGGAGTTGACCCTTGTCACCACGTGGCAGAGCTGCTGGCGGAGCCATGTCCTTGTCCCCAGCTTTGCAGGAGGCAGGACTACAGAGCCCTGACCTTCAGTGTTCTACAGAGGGAATCCCTAAGGAGCCGTCGGGGAAGCTGCCCGGCGTCTCTAACCACGTGTGCTAAAAGGCAAGAGAAGTGGACTGAAGCGGCTGCATGAGATGTCTGGGTTCAGGCCTGACTCTGTTCCCTGCCAGCTTGCTGCCTGAGAGGCAGCAGAGCCAGGCCCATGGGTGACAGTGCCGGGGGGGGGGGCACGGGGGCCACCAGAAGGCAACACCAGCCTGAGACAGGCAGCCTCAGAGGGGCTGCTGTGTGGGCTGTGCTCAGCCAAGATGGGACTCGCGGGCTCCAGGGCCTTGGGTGTCCTGCTCGGGTGGGACCTGGGTCAGAGCCTGGCTGGTGGCCGAGAGGAGGAGTGCTTGCCCTGCGGGGCTGTGCATTGCTTCAGATCTGTTCTTGCTTTTTTGGGAGGGAGGGGCGGGGGGATGAGATTGTGTGTTTGGTGCTTGTCCCACCCTGGGTTGTGAAAGCAGAGGGTTCTGCACGTCGGCAGTGTCCGTGTCAAGGCTGCTTTGGAGTGCCGTGCGCAGCAACAGGTGAGCTGTGCTGGAGCGCCAAAAGACTCAGGAAGGGGACTTTGTGTGCGATGACGTGGCTTCAGGGGGCCAGGGTGGAGAACAGCAGTGTGGGCGCTGAGTTCCCTCTGAGATTCATAGGAAGGGGGCTCCCCCGCAGCCCCACAGCTTGGACTCTGCCCTGACTGTAGGCGGACAGCCCCAGAGGGAGCTGGTTTTTCTTGCAGCAAGGGTTTCGCCAGAGGTCAGCGTCCAGGTCTCCATCTTATGTCCCAGTCTTTTGAGAAGGAAATGTTTGCCCTTTATAAACCCCGGTGTGAGGCTGAGGCACACGGGACGTCGACATGTGCAGCACTGCGTGGCGCCGTGGCTTCAGCAAGATCCGCTGTGCCGGACTCGTTCCCCCGCCACTGCAGCCACACCAAAGAAACCCCACTTTCTGCCTCCAGAAGGTGACCCACAGACCAGGGCAGGATGTCTGCAGGCCTGGTTTCTCTCCGAAGCGAAGTGAGTCTGAGACTCTCACTCTACATTGTGCCTTACCAGTCTGCTGTTTAGCGTCTGGATCACGTCCCATGGCATTGTAGCATTTATTGTTTAGCTGTGGGACTCTTGGTGGCTGGTGAGAAGTATTCTGATTGTTGGGCTCTGGTGTGTGTGTGTAGCTCTTCTGGGTGCCTGCTGTCGGCTCCTGGGGGAGGGAGGGGGCGCAGGGTGGTTGTGCAGTTCTTGCACAATGGTGGTTCGACACTCAGCTTTGGAAGGAACAGCTAGCTGCTTCCATCGTGGACGCACCATTCTGCAGTCCTGACAACAGCCAGGAGCTCCAGCTTTTCACATCCCTGCCAGTACTTGGCATTTTCCTTTTTTTATGGTTCTTGATAAGAGGGAAATGGTGTCTCATTGTAGATTTCATCTGTTTCATGAACACACTCCAAAAAGTTTGTGGAAGTTTATTTTGCTGCAAACAATTTTTAGAATCCGTGTGTATGAAGAGTCTTCAAAAGTTCGTGGCAAATGCATATTATAAAGAAAAGTTATTCACACTAGAATCAATCCGTGTTTTAATTCTTCCACAAACTTCTTGAAGTATTTTTCTTTTCTGGGTATGAATCCATGATCAGTTTGTGATGTACAGCTGTTTTGTGCCTCTCTGGGGTGGTGTTTTCATGGTTCTAGTGCTGTTCTATGACACTCAGCTTCTTTATTTTCTTCTTTAGTTGCCTTTTTTGGTGTCCTGTCTGATAAGTTATAAAACTCAGTTCATGCAGATTATGCTTAGAGTTGATAATTTGATGGTGGCTGCTGCCGTGTGATGGTGGCTGCTGCCGTGTGATGGTGGCTCTAGTGCCGTGTGATGGTGGCTGCTGCCGTGTGATGGTGGCTGCTGCCGTGTGATGGTGGCTCTAGTGCCGTGTGTTGGTGGCTGCTGCCGTGTGATGGTGGCTCTAGTGCCATGTGATGGTGGCTCTAGTGCCGTGTGATGGTGGCTGCTGCCGTGTGATGGTGGCTGCTCTGTAGATTGATAGGTAGCCATTGACTACTGCATGAAAAGCCTTGAATCTTGAATGAACTTCGGCCATATGACTCTCCCAAATTTTCTGTCTCAGGGTTGGGCTGGTGCTGATAGTGCTGATGCCAAATGGGGTCCCCAACACCCCCCAGCTTTTGTTTGGTCTCCCTGGCCTCAGCAGCAGGTGTGGGGGACCATGGGCCTTTTGTCTCTCCCTGCCTTTGTAGTGACAGGAGAGTGGGTCTCCCGCTGGCCACTCGTGATCTGCAAGGTGGCTGGTGAGCTGCAGGCCTGGGCTAGGGCCCTGCCACTCTCCTCCAGGGCAGCTGGCTCGGTCCCTGCGTCAGACGGCAGGGAGAGGAACACGGGATGCTGGGTATCAGCAGAAGCTCTTTAGTGGGTGGGTGGTACGGGGGCTGCTGGGTGCCGACCCTGTGTTCACACAGGGGAAGAAGCGGATGCAGCCAGGGCTAGGGTATGCTTGGGAACTGGAACTGCTGGATGTGTGCTGCCCTCCGCCTGCCTGTCCCCCATACATGTGCTTTCAGGAGGCAGAGAGATCAAAATTCAGTGGCTTAGAGCCCTAGGTCCTACCAGCAGCTTGAGACACTTCAAAGGCACTAACCCTGCTGGACCCCTGCTTGGAGCTGGCCCTGAGGCATGGACTGGAGTGGAATGGAATGCCTGGCCTGCTGCCCCCACGCCCAGCTGCACGGGCCGTGTGCAATGGGCTGAGGCCAGCCAGCCCAGCTCCAGCTTTGAGCGGGCCGTGTGCAGCAGCTGAGGCCACCCAGCCCTGTGGGGCGGTGTGCAGCAGGCTCAGCTGCCACGTGGTCCTGGCCAGTGATGTATATTTGTGCAGCCAAGTCTCAAGGTCTGAAACTCAGTATTGTTTTAAGAAAATCCTTGGAGGGGCAGGGCCCCCTAGGTCGGTACAGTGCAGCCTCCCGCAGCAGCTCTGCCCTAGGCGTGGCTCCCACGCTGCCTTCCCACTTTCCTGTGTGTGGGGCTGGCTGGGGGCCCTGGAGCAGAGGGAGCCTGTGTCCCCTACAGGTGTAGTCCTGGGGCCCCGACAGCTCTGCTCGTGGAAGGAAAGACGCCTGCAGAACTTGTGGCTGTTCAGGGTCCCTGTTTACTGGTGCTTGCTGACCGTTTTAGAAATTAAGGCAGGGATTTTAGAAAAACATTTATAACTGTTTAAAAAGAGCAGTGATCAGCTCATTCTATTGCAGTTAAATGTCTTTTGTGAAAACAAAGGGAAGCGAGACAGGCTGCCCGTTTGTGTGTCCCCCTGATGTCAGTCTTCATAGATGGCAGCTGGTCTTTCCCGGCTGCCGGCCTCCGGTCACATGTCATGTGGCCTCCAGAAAATTCCAGCACCCTCCCCAGAGGAGGGGAGACAGATGATCTGTGAGATAATTTTGGCTCCACCAGGCTTGAAGGGGTCCTGGCCCCAGGGCTATGCAGCAGGCCTAGCCAGGCTCCAGGTGAGAGGCCACTGCAGGTAGGCACCTGTGTCTGGGGCTGGGGAAGAGGCCCAAGAGGCTGTGTCCTCGCCTCCCCAGCCCCCGCTGCCTGGGGCCCACCGTGCACACCTGTCGCTGTGAGGATGGAGCCGTGCCCGGCGCCGTCGCGCCTGTTGGTCATGCCAGCTGCAGGCTCAGCGGCTCGGGCCTGTGACAGACCCCAAGGACGCCGCTCACACCAAATAAGGGAGTGCATAGCTCTGCAGGCCTGGGGGCCCCTGCATCTGTGTCCTTTTTTGGACTGCGCTCTGGCTGAGGCCTGAGCACGCTAGTGCCAGAAGCTGTCCACCACCTCGACGGGCTTTGGTTGAGACAGCGGGAGTCGCTTCAGGGCCTGCTTCCCCCTGGCTGTGAGTCTGGGGGCGGAGGCCCAGGCGGAGTCGGCCATAAAGGTGCACGGCGCAGCTCAGAGGGACTCATGGTATGGGCGGCTTTGGTGGTCTCCTCCCCCAGCCTGTGTGTCTGTCAGTGCCCCAGATACACACAGTGGACAGAAGGATTGTCTGCCTGGGGCGCCTGGGATGCCCCAGCCAGGAAGGCTTGGGTGAGCTGTGGAGGGGAGGGGGTTTGGGGGAGTCTCTCCTCTCCATGCTCTGGGTGCACATGGTCAGAGGCCCAGTGAAACCCTGCTAGTGCACCTGGGAAGGCAGCTGGGAACACTCCCTTGGACTCGGGTCTTGTACCCACATGGCAAACCCGTGGCAAACCTGGGTGAAGCTCTTCCTTTGGCCTGGCCCAGCCCTGGCCTTTGCAGCCATTTGTGGATTGAACCATCGTGTCTCTTTGTCACTCTGTGTCTTCCACTAGCTGCAACTCTGCCCGTAAGAACTAAGGTTTTTTGAATTTATTTTGTATGTGTTTATTTTTAATACTGATGAAGTCCACCAGTGCTGAATTGCAAACGGTCTCAAAGCAGCACTGTGGTTCAGAGCTCTTGGGTGTCGGGTACCTACAGCTGCCCGTGAACTGGCACTGTGGCAGGACAGGCTGCCATGGAAGGGACGCGTGTTGCTCTGTGGAGCAGAGTGCGGTTAGCTACAGGGCCATACCGGTGAAGGGGAAGGCTGGGGAAATGACCACCGTGGGGCTTGCATTTGCATGGAGAAGCTTTGGGGTCTGTGGGAAGGCCAGTTTCCCTCTGAGGTCCATGTGCTGCTCCTGCACAGCCTGCGCACCCACGGGTGCGGTCCTGGACTTCTGGTCCAATCCTGACCATGTCAGTCAGGCTGGCAGAGGCCTGGGGGCCTTTAAAGTCCAGAGGAAGTTGGGGTTGCTTCCTGGGGGTGTCTCCAGAAGTGTGGCTACAAGCTGCTGTTGTGACTGTGTTAGTAGCTCTGGCTGCAGGGCAAGAGCCTGCCTTGATGGTGGGCTCAGGGCAGCCCCCAGGCCAGCCCTGTAGGCCATTACCCAGGCAGGAGGAGTGTGGTTGGGGGCAGGGCTTTTCAACATGCTCTCTGTTGCTCTCCCTGGTGGGCGAGCCCAGGTCCAAGGGGCAGAGGGAGGGCAGTTGTGTGTGCTGGCCCTTGACCCCTGCAGAGGTCAACGCCCTGGGGCCCCTGCGGGACGTGTGCAGAGGTGCTTGCACAGCCCCCCCACATTCTCATTTCTGGGCATTGACCAGAGGTTGAGGACTGCCTCTCCCCCTCCCTTCTGCAGACCCACGGACGCCAGCGCCGGAAGCTGCCAGTGCTTGCTCAGCCTTGATCCGGGGAGCCCACCAGCAGGTGAAGGTACCGCAGACCATTGGGAACCAACTCGGGCAGCCCAGCGGAGACCACCAGGTAGCCGAAGGGGTCAACATGGACCAGGCACGAGCACACAGCAGTAAGTGACTGTTGCCTCTGTGGCAGAAGGGGGAGAGCGTTCAGGGGCTGGGGCAGCCTTGACAGGAGGCGGTGGGGTGAGTCCCAGGTTTTCTCCCAGGTTGCAGGAGCAGAGCAGAGGGTGAACCAGCGGCTGCTGCCTTCCCTCAGCCCTGCACCCTGGCTTCCCCAAAGTGTTTGCTCACCTCACAGCTGCTGCCTTCGCTCAGCCCAGCACCTTGGAGCTGCCCTGTTGGACGGGGTGGAGGGCTAGAGTGCCGTGGGGAGGGCCAGGCATGTGCCTGGAGGCTGGGAATCACACTGGAACACCCGGGGGCGCCTTGCACATGAAAGGACCTGGGGCTTGGAGTGCCATGAGGCTTCAGTCCTCACACGGCTGCCCTCCTGCCCCGCAGCTGCCCCGAGTCAGGGTCCGTTTGGTGGCGCACTCAGGGGTTGCTGCCCTGAGTCTGCAGGGAGGGAGACACCGGGTGTCCTCGTCCCTGCTCTGTGCTCTCCCAGAGGACCTCATGGCACCTGCTGGGCACCCAGGGACACAGGGAGGGTGGGAGGAGCCAGAGTGGGGGCTCATAGAGCGAGCCATGTGGAGGCCACCAGATGACACTGAGATCAGTTGCCGCTGCTCAACTCTGCAAGAGTGACGAGTCCACCGGTTACTATTGGTGTCAATCCCTTCCTGACTGATTCCTGTCCCTGAGCCCAGCCCCGGCTTCCTTGCTGATGCGTGTATGGCTCTGCCCCCATGTCAGCACCCTGGGAGCTCCTCACTGGGGGCAGAGGTGTTGCCGTCCCAGCTCCTGGCAGGTCCTCTGGGGGCTCTTGTTCCATAGGCAGTGCCACAGCTGCCTGGCTGGCCTTGGTGGCTCCACATCCACGGAGACTAGTCCGGTAAGGAGGGACCCTGACCCTATCTGTACCACCCGACTCGCTGCTGGGATGGCTCAAGTGGTAACACATGCTTCACATCGCTGGCGTGTGGGGGTCTGTTTTGTATTTTTATGTCTTGAAGCCTCTTAAGGTTAGATACATAAGGAAAAAAAGGAGGAAAGGAAAAGAAGAGAAGAAACCAGGGGCCTAGGCCCAGCAGCCAGTGTCCGGCCGTGTCTGGACAGAGCAGGGTCTGTGCCCTGTGCTCATGTGACCCAGCCTGCAGCACTTAATAGCCTCATTGTGTTGAGGTGTAGAGTGGGGATTTCTCTGGGATCCCTGGCCAAGGAGGGCCAGCCCTGTCCAAGGGCCAAGGGTGAACAGCGGGCACCCAGCGTCCAGAGGTCGGGTGAGGGCTGGGGTGGCATGAGGGCACTGGCACCTGCAGCCACCCCATGCAGCAGCTATGCCGTGGGACTCCTGGTCTTCAGGAACCTGCCGAGAAGTCCGCAGGACCCTCTCTGTGGCCCGAGCCCTGTGGGGCAGGCAGCAGCATTCCCCACTCCCATCCCCCGTTCCTGAGCAATCCTCACTCTGCCAGTCCCAGGCCACCTGTATTCCTGTTGCACAGTAAGGGAAATCGAGGTCCAGCAGGATGAGCAGTGCCCAGGCTACCTTCCCCCTCCCACACTGGTGGAGGCAAGTTCAGAGTCCCTTCTGCTGCAACCCTCTGGGCATGCTCCCACGAGCTTCTCATCCTGTAGGGCTGCGGTGCCCTGCCCTGGTGGGTGCTCTGTATACAACTCTCCACTAAAAGGCAGGGTATGGTTCCGGCTGGGGGGTACATGGCCTCCAGGCTGCTGTGCAGTCGGAGATGGCCGCAGACCTCCGCTTCCCAACAAGGCGAAGGGCTGAGCCACAAGGGGTCGGTCTGCCCCACTCTGCCCGGTGGGGGGCAGGGACAGGAGGCCAGCATCGCAGGGAGCACCCAGGTGGATGACTGGGAAGACAGTGGAAGAGACCCAGGTGAGTACTCTGGCCGCTGGACAGACTGAGTCTGGCCGCCATGGCAGGTGCTACGGCTTGCAGTGCCTCCCCAGACTCCTCTGCTGTGGTTCCTGCCCTCCAGTGACTGCTGAAGGATCGTGTGTGGGCTGCCTCCAGGGGTTCTGTGTCGTAAAATGTTTCTATTTGAGAGAATGATGGAGAGAGGGAGGGATGGGGAAAGATACACAGATGGGTCTCTTAATGGCGAGTTCATGTCCCAGATGGTCACAGAGGCCAGGGCTGGGCCAGGCAGAAGCCAGGAGCCTGCCCCTTCATTCTGCTCTCCCAGATGGGTAACAGACCCTGGGCCATTTGAGAGGCAGTAATGATTGTCCTGTATCAGTCAAGCATGGCTTGCCTGGCCACACTGTAGGGGGAGTCAGCATGGCTGGGCAGCCTGGGTTTCCCTCCCTCGGGTAGACCCAAGTGCTCGTCCTGTGGTATGTGGTGCCATGATGGGAACCCCCACACGGTCCTGGGGGCACAGCCGCCTGAGTGTGCATGCTGGAGCAGTGCTGTTGGCTCCGGAGAGTATGTTGCACACATGAAGGGGCCACTCCGCCTCCTTGCTCAGTTACCGTTAGTTTATTTTGCTAGTGTTAGGAAACGTTTGGACGTGGGTTAAGATCGCGATTTGTGCTGATGCCATTTTGGCTCTTGCTGACTGCTGCCACCCTGGCAGCCTTGGAGATGATGCTTTCCCATGCAGGCTGTTTCTGCTCCTCAGGTGAGCTGTGTCAGCTGTGCTATGGAGGGTCATGCCCCAGTCTGAACAAATAGCACCGCAGTACGTGCCTCCCAAATGCCCCATGGCCTTGGGTGTTGTGCACATCGGCGCGTCTCAACCTTGGAGTGTCCAGGGAGTCGGTGGGCACTGCTGACCCTGGGTCCCTATGCGGCAGGCAGCGTGAGCGGGATGTCCTGGGCTGAGCTGTACCTTGTTCTGCTGTTCGTTTTTCTCAACTGGCATTTGCAACTTGTGTGCCTGGGACCAGAGGCCCTCCTCTTGGCTTCCCTGCCTGTCTAGAAGCTTCAGGAAGCCCCACGCTGAGGGCAGCACCATTTGCTTTCTGGGTCTGTGATGGAGTCCTGTCTCAGAGGCCTTTTGAGGTTGAGTCAGACGCTTGCCATTGCCACGTCTGTTCACACGACTCGCATCATGTCCCTGTCATGTCTTCCATGATGGCATCCATGGTAGGATTCGGTCTTCCTCGGGGTCTGGGTCCAGCCCCCACCGTCGGCCCAGCCTCCTGCATGTCCTCACTCCAAGAGGTGGCCTCTGTTGGGTGTACAGTCACTGCTACTACTCCAGATATTTAATGTCGGGAGGAAGGCGTCTCGCTCATTTAGGAACTTCTGGAAGTTGCCAGCGATGCTAGCCAGGCATCAAGAAACCCTTTGTTTCTGAGGTATTTTGGAAGTGGGTTGGGACACAACTCAGTTTTGCCCAGGTCAGTATATTCTGTAAGATTTGGAGTTTATGTTGCAGGGCTGGAGCCCCAGAGTCCCATCTGGACCCTGTATTTTTGTCCAGTGCTGAGGGCCAGCGTGTGACCATGTTGCACTGCCCAGGGCTTGTGTCTGCTACAGGCTCTCTCCCAGATGCCTGGGTGTCACTGCAGGCAGTAACGGGCCGTTGGGCCTCACCAGGACTCCTCCGTCCCTCGCTAGCTGACGGCAAAACTTGCCATCTGCTGGTCTGCCAACAGAAGTGGTTGGCACAGAGACTAGCCTGCCAGGGCAGCTGTCACTCCATCGCACTGCCTGTGCCTGTTAGACATGCCGGCTCCCTAAATGCATGCCTCACAGTTGAGAGCTGGGGTGGAGGTGTAGGGCATATGAGGGGAACCAGGCCAGGCCTGAGGGTGAGGGGTGGTCCTTTTAGGAACCTTCATCCTTGGTTGACCATAAACTTCAAGATTTCTCTACTTGTGGTCAGCTTAGCTTCGAGATGTTAGAAATGCCCTAACTTGAAATTCTTGGAGTGAAGTTGAGTAGGTGTTTTGTTGCAGTATGCCTCCAGGTGATGGTCAACCTTGGGCTGTCCTGTTCCACACGTCTTCTAGGAAGGCAGCCATGTTGAAGACCAGTCTGCATGAAAGTGAAGGAGGCACACTGAGACCTTCCACCCACTGGTTCACCCTCCAAATGGGCACTGCATGGCCAGGAAGCTGGAGCTTCAGCCAGGTCTCCCACAGGGTAACGGCGGTCCTTGTGCCCTCTGCCACCTTCCCAGGCTCCATTAGCAGGGAGCTGGATCAGCAGTGGAGCAGCCACACCTCAGTCCAGTGCCTCATTCTGAGATGCCAGTCGCCAGCAACAGCTTCACTGGCTGCTCTCACGGCTGGCAGCCAGCTTCCGGTACCTTCACCTGCAGCAGGGCTGTGCTGGGAGTGGTGCTGGGCCTCCCACTCCAAGGCTGTTGGCCGTGCCTTCCTGCCCTGCAGCTGAGGGGCTCTGTGTTGGGCTTTTCATCAGGCACTAGCTGGCAGGGAGGGGGCGTGAAGTGAGAACCAGGTCGAGCTTCTCTCCTGGGCCAGGCTAGCGGCGGTGGCCATGTCCTGGGCCCGATGTCCTCTGTGGGGTGTCCCTCGGCCATCTTCAGGGTCGCTTCTATTGCTGTTCTGGGGCCAGCATGGAACTGTGCCTTTTCTGAAGTCTGCTTGGAGCTGTGGCTTTTTGTTTTTTCCCCCATTTCTGTGCTTCTTGTAGGTGATTTTATCATTCAGAATGGCCCCCACAGTATGAGCGGCCGCTGGTCCAGGATGCGTTTGTATGTCTTTAAATGGCAGTGTGTGAGCAGGAGTTCATGGAGGTCTCGGGGACTGTGGCTGGAGACTCTGATTTGGGGGTCAGGATGACGCTGGGGACTTGATGACTGTGAATAGGGAAGACTTTGTATTCTGGGTCACACCAAGCTCTGCTGTGTCTTCCTTTCCCCTGAATTTTCTTCTGTAAAAAAACAAAATGCTGGTAGGCTGCGATCAGTGTGCAGGAGGAGCAGGGAGGAGGCCCTGCAGTTGTGTCTGGCCGTCTGTCCTCGGTGCCCTCTTACTGTAGGTGACTTTCGTGTCTCTGAAATGTCACGTCCAGGCAGTGAGCCCCGTGTATGGACTTGCTGGTTTGGAGGTCATCCTGAGTCTCCGTTGCACTCACGTGTGGATGTGTGTCGGCTGTTCGCCGGCTGAGGGACACGGGGCTACAAGTTGCCAGCTCTGTCTCTGCAGCTCGGTTCTTCCAGGCTGCTGCCTTCAAGCCTTTCCTCGGGCCATGGCCAATCCGGCTGCCTGGCTGTGGAGGTGGGCAAGGTAGGTCCGAGAGGCCAGGCTGTGGGCTCTAGATGTGTGGACTGTGTCCTACATGAGAGCCATAACCTTCACGGGCCCTCCACTCCTTTGTTTACCACCTGCTGTTGCCTGGAGAGAGCTCTCTGAAAAGGGGTCCCCAAGGCAGCGAGGACTGTGGCCTGGCACAGCCTGTCCTGGCTAGCAGCGAGTTGTTCTGAGGCCCTGCTGAATCCACAGCCAACCTGGATGCTGTTGTACCCTCTGGTTCAAATGGCCGCATAATTGGAGCTGCATCTTGAGCTGGGGCCAGCTTGGTTCTGCTGGAAAGCATGGAGGGTCCGGCGTGGGAGCCCAGGCATGTTCTGGTCTCTGTGTGCCTGCGCGGCACCGGCATCCTTCCTCTAGCCACGTCCAGGGAGTCGCCCCCGGGGCAGCTCCAGCCAGGCACGGGGCAGCTCCAGCCAGGCACGCTTGCGCCGCGATGATCCCTGGAGCCCGCGGCGGGCAGCGGGAGGAGCCTCCCTGGGGTGCAGCAGGCGTGGGACGGCCCCTGCTCTGTGCATCTGGCTTTCGTCCAGGGCTGGCGCTTGGCAGCTTATTCAGCTTTTCAGGTACGTTGTGCCTACAATAAACAGCGTGGCACCTACCCAGACATCGCTTGTGGCCGTCTTTGGAGTTCATGGTAAACAGAGGCTGAATTTTGTAAAGAACTTTGGCGGCGGCGGCTTCCCGAGAGGCAGCAGAGGGAGCCCCTCTGGGGGCGAGGCCCCAGCCCCCAGCCGGCTCCCCCTGCTTCGCGAGCGAGGGGGCCGCCCAGCGCTGAAGTTCCCCGGAGCGGCAAGGTCCGTTCGGAACGGGATGGCGAAGGGCTGTTTGCAGCGTTCCGGCCTCCATTATAGGAAGGTGGAGGAATGCAGGAACCGCCCGCAGCTCTGGGGCGGACAGCCGGGAATCGCCCCGCCCCCCGCGCCACCTGCTTCCCGCCGAGACCCTCTGAGGGCCTCTCGCCGACGGAGGGGGCGGGGACGTTTTCCCTTTTGTTTGTTCCATCCAGGGTTGCTGGTAGATGAATTGCAGACGGAGGCTCCGTGTGTGTGTGTGTGTGTGCGCGCGCGCGCGCGCGCGTGCGCGCCTGCATGGGTTGAAGGTCACCCCTCTTTGCTGCAGTTTTTTGAACTAGGGAGGGAAGGGGAGTTGCATTGGAGGCGCCAGATTCCGTGGAGTTTTGCAAACTTAAGGAGAAAAACTTAGGTGGTTGTTGAGGGTGATCCGGGTTAGTAGGAGACGCTGGCTGTCCCAGTCGATCGAGATCTGAGGTTTTGAAAGGACATTTCCATTATGGGGTTTTATACCGAAAAAAAAGTTCCGTATTTTTAATTTGAAATAGATGTGTGTATTCGTAAAAGTGGGGAACTGTGGAGTTTGAGTTCCTCGCACACCTCCCACCCCCAATACACACACCTTCCTAGGCGAGAGCAGAGCCGCCTTTATCTCCTGTGCTTGCAATTCGGCATCACTGCGAAGCTGGGGCCCTGCTAGCTCCCCCCTCCCGGAGGACCCCCACAGCCCTCCAGGGCTGCTGCTTCAACTCCAGGCCTCTGGTCTCTTATCTGCTGGCCTGGCCTGTAGCATTGAACAGGCAGGAAATTTTCTGGAAGGTCTTGGACTCACTGGGGCCAAGTGCACCCAGGCGCCGCATCCAGCATGAGCCTGCGCACATCGTTTTTAAAGATCTTTTTGGCTTTTTTGGTGGTTTTTGAAAGGCAGAGTTGTAGAAAGGAGATCTTGCATGTGCTGGTTCCTGCCACAGTGGCCACAATGGCTAGTGCTGGACCAGGCCTAAGCCAGGAACTTCATCCATCTCCCCGGTGGGTGCAGGAACCCAAGTGCTTGGGCCATCTTCTGCTTTCCCAGGCCGTAAGCAGGGAGCGGAATTGGAACTGGCGCCTGTATGGAATGCCAGTGGCGTCCTTGGCGGCTTAACCTACTAAGCCACGTCGACAGCCCCAGGCCCAACCCCTAGACCCCCATCCCCCCTCCTACCACTGCCAAGGTTGGAGCGTTGGTTTCTGGGAACTGGCTTCTGGCCTGCCCCCCTTCGGGGGCCCCCTGCCTGCAGCCCTGCTCTGGCGCCCAGGCGGGGTCCTGGAAGGAGGTGTGTGGTGGGGGTAGGGAGGGGAGAAAGAAGGCCTGGAAGGCCAGCGAGCCAGGAGCCAGCCGGACAGACGCCTCCTGGAGGGAGCTGCCGGCTTCCTGTGAGGCCCCCACTCGGCTGAGAGGCCCCAGGGCTGGGAGGGGCCAGGGAGGCCGCCCCAGCCTCTGCTCTGCCTTTCCTCGTGCAGAGCTGGCGGCCAGGCACAAGCCCCACCTCTGGCCGCCGTGTCCCTCCTCAGCCTGGCTCCCCCCATTCCGGCCCCACTACTGCCGGGAGAGCCAGAGCGCATGGAGCAGCGTGCGGGACGCCAGCGTGGCTCCATGCTTCGCGGTATGAGCAGCCCCCTGCAGCGCCCCTGTGCACCTCTGTGCACCCCAGCTTTAATCCTCCCAGGCTCGAAGCCTGCTGAGGATGGCGCATGTGGATGTGGCATGCGTGGCTCGAGAGGAATTTCGGCCGAGCCAGGCGCGGTGGGCAGGGAGCCAGAGGGAAGCCCAGGAAAAAGGCTCATTCTGGGTTCGGGCCTTTGGAGCGTGGGGGGCTGGTGAGGCACGCCCGTGGGCTGGAGGAGTGGACAGGATGGTCACGGGAGGCCGGGAGGTGGTGGTGGCAGGGAGAGGGCTACCCTCCCTCCGCCCTTCTTGCCTTCTAAATGTGGGAAATGCACCAAAAACCTCACAGGCCCACGGGCGGGCGGGGCGGTGGGGAGGGCCGTGCAGTGGGGTGAGGGGGTGGCCCTGGGCAGGGTGGGCCAGAGGAAGCCCTAGGGAGTGACACTGAAGCCGAGCAGGGGGAGGGTCTGCCCGGGGCCCTCTACAGGGGAGAGGCCAGCTGGGCAGGAAAGGGGAGGGCAGAGGGTTGGGGGAGCAGGAAGAGTCAGAACTGAGCGGGAACAGGGGGAGAGCAGGAAGGAGGGAGGGCCTGGGCTCCTCCCCTGGCCGCCCAGGAATGGCTGCCGCGTGTGCACGGCTGCTGGGCCTGGCGGGGGCCTTGCTGGCCACCAGAGTGTGTTGGCCGGCCTCTGGGCTTTCTGGACAAAAAGGGCAGAAATCGCTCGGATAGAAGGCTGGCCACTTCCTCGGGGGGACTCGGCACGGGAGAGGGTCCTGGAGGGCACTTTGGGTGGCTGTGTTCAGGGCAGGCTCACTGGGTTCTTTTGAGGCCCCAGCCAATCCTGGTGCAGAACCTGGCTTGGTGCGGCAGACCCAGGCTTGCCCCCTTGGCCAGTTCTGAAAGCACCTCCTTAGCAGGCGTCTGGCACGGCTGTTAAACAGTGGGCCGCCGGGCTCCCCTCCCAGCTCCCTGTGGAGGAGGGCAGGCCCTGCTAGAGTTCCCCGGCCCTGGGCTGTTGTGAAGGCCTCAGCCCGCCTCTCCGCCTTTGCGCGGAAACAACGGGCGGGATCCCGGTGTCGGGACACCGGGCTGGAGGCCGGGTGGAAGCCTGTTCTGGTGCTGAGTCTTGGAAGCTGGTGGCCCTTACCCTTCCACGCTGCCTGCTCAGCTGAGCTCAGTGATGCTCAGCCAAGCTCGCGCTTCTCCACGCTGGCCATGCCCGTGTGGGGCGGAGGCACCCTCCTCCTCGGTCAGACTGGCAAACGTTGAGCAATCCGCCGAGCGGACTCCTTATCTGAGAATTCCTTTTCTCCCTCTCTCAATCGGCTTGCTTTATTTATTTAGTTGAAGGGCAGAGTGTGACAGAGTATCTTCCATTAGGCGAGGCCAAAGCCTGGCTCTCCCACAGGGGACTGGATGGGACCTGGGGCTGCTGGTTCTCAGTGGGGTTCCAGCATCTCCGGCTGTGGTGATGCCTTCTAAGCCACAGCCTCTTCCCCTCATTCGTTTACTTAGAAGGCAGAGTGACAGAGCCTAAGGTGTCAGGTTTACTCCCCGTATAACGGCAAATCCAGAGACCAGAATTCCATCTCGGTCTCCCATGTGGGTGGCAGGAGCCGACGTACCTGGACCGCCATCTGCTGCTTTCCCAGATGTGTCAGCAAGGAGCTGGGACTCGAACCGGTGCTCTTACGTGTGCCATGGGGTCAGGTGTGGGTTGGCACTTGCAGTGCCATGTTGATGTAGAGAGGAGAACTTCGGGTTTTTAGATCAGGGAGGAGCTGGGGCACTTCAGGATTATAGGAGCTCCTCCAGCTGGAATCACGCCTCCTAGCTGTGCCCGCTGCGTGGTGTGCAGTGGGCACGCAGAGGGTGAGG
This sequence comes from Ochotona princeps, assembly GCF_030435755.1. Lineage (NCBI taxonomy): Eukaryota > Metazoa > Chordata > Mammalia > Lagomorpha > Ochotonidae > Ochotona > Ochotona princeps. The sequence goes on from NC_080851.1 coordinate 1,399,063, forward strand.
AGAGGCTGGCAGGGTGCTTCATCATAGGCGGCATGCCGGAGGCCTGTGATCTTATAAGGGTGGCATCGTCTGTGGTTTCTCGACCCTTAAGCTAGAAGGACAGGTGTCCCTAGTTAGAGAATTCACCGGGGCTTCACTTTAGTCAGGTGTGGGGTGACCTGTGGGCAGGAGCTGAGCCCACTCGGGGTTCCAAGGGCTGTTGCTGTGGCTACTGAGGGGAGACCAATTCTGGCAGAGGGTTTCTCCCTGCACCCTGCACCGGGTTCTGGAGCCTGCCGGGGAGAGACGGGGCTGGGCTGTGATCTGAACAAAGGAGATCCCCCACCCTGGCCATGGTGTCTTGCAGAAGCAAACTCGTGGGAGCGCTGGGGATCCCTTGCAGGTGTGTGAGGTGCTGTTGGGGGCAGGGGCTGTGGGTCCCTGGGTAGCTCCAGTCACTGCCCCCCGGCTGGGGCTGGGGCAGGGGCTAGGGCTGGGGCAGGGGCTGGGGCAGGGGCTGGGGCTGGGGCAGGGGCTGGGGCTGGGGCAGGGGCTGGGGCAGGGGCTGGGGCAGGGGCAGGGGCAGGGGCTGGGGCTGGGGCAGGGGCAGGGGCTGGGGCTGGGGCAGGGGCAGGGGCTGGGGCTGGGGCAGGGGCTGGGGCTGGGGCAGGGGCAGGGACTGGGGCAGGGGCAGGGGCTGGGGCAGGGGCAGGGGCTGGGGCAGGGGCTGGGGCAGGGGCAGGGGCTGGGGCGGACTTTACTCGGGCCAGCTGAAGTAGCTTCTGTGTCAAGGAATTTTACTTTAGCTCAGCCTGCTTTTGGTATGTGTCTTTTTCATAAAAACTTCAGTTTTATTGAAGTTTCCACATTTGTTTCTTTACTGAAGTCCATAAAATTACAACCTGATTAAAAAACATTATATCCCTTTTTCGTGTGTGAAAATTTTATAGTTTTCTGGATTATGTTTTTAAGAGATGTGTTTTATATTATTTCCCTTGGATTTTTAATAAATTCCGCTGTTTTGCTGTTATTTATTTTCCTTTTATTTGGAATGCAGGGGGAGCACAAGCAAGTGAGTGCAAGAAGCTGGCCTTCTAGCTGCTGCTTCATGCCCCAAGTGCCCGCGAGCTGCAGGGCTGGGTGGCACCCGTGCCAGGGGGCAGGCCTCCCTCCGGGCCTCCCACTCGGTGGCAGGGTCCGCTGGCTGCCGGGGTCTGTATGCAGCCCACAGCGGTCTCTTGGGCTGCTGCCCTTCAGCTTGGTCTGGGGGGTGTTGATCCTGATACTCTCCTGCCTGTGGCTGAAGGAGAGCCGTGGCTTGTTCACTTCTTTCATACAAGATGGGAATCTCACAGCGCTCGGATCCTTGCTTCGTTTTGTCTTGACACGTGACTCTGTGCACTGTGCTGACTGATGAGGGCTTTCCTTGCGTCTCAGTTTCTTAGATCAGTTGTTTAGGCCGGTGCTTGCTTGTCATTTTCCAGTGGCTGATTTTTTTTTAAGGCATTTGTTATTAATTTCTAGTTTGTTGTCTTCCGGTGTATAGCCCCTTGGTCTCCGACTCCGGCACCTGGAGAGCTGGTGTGCCTCGGGCGGATCGGAAGAGAGAGCCTCTACCAGGTTCTTTCTTGGGGCCCCTCTCTCTCACCACAGAAATCTTTGCATTTTTGCAAAAAGCATGACTTTGTTTTGTGGTTTATTTTTATTTTAATTTTGAAAGATTTTGTATTTGAAAGGCAACATTAGAGGAACCCATCTCTGCTGGTTCACTGTTCAGACAGCTTTACCAGCTGGAGCTTCGTCTGGATCTGCCGTGTGGGTGCAGGAATTCTAGCACTTGGTCCATGCTCCGCTTCTTCCCAGGCATACTAGCATGGCGCTGGATCAGAAAAGGAGCAGCAGGGACTTGAACCCGTGCCTGTGTGGAATGTTTGAGCTGCAGACAGCTATTTTACCCATATGCCATGGCATTCGTCCCAGTATTTGAAACAAATATTACTCAAAGGTGTTTGTGTTTGGAAATGCTGCAACTCTGTCCATTGCGTGTGTGTGTGTGTGTGTGTGTGTATGCGTGTGCTTTGGAGTCCAGATTCGCATCCGCCTTTGCCCTTCAAGAGCAACTCGCCTTCTCTGACTTCTTCAGGGTCTTTGCTTTCATTTGTTCCTAATGTCAACATCCTGATGTCTGTTCTTCAGAGCTGAGATTTCTGGGGCGGGGGGTGTCTTGCTGCCGGAGCCAAGGCTGAGGCTGCGGCCCCTCCCCTCGTCAGCCGCACCCTTATCAGCATGTTACATGCTGACAATTTGGGTTAGTGTTTCTTTGCTCTAAATTTTGCAGGTACTGAGAAAGCATTGATGAGACAACGGAATTAAAATATGAGGCTATTTTGTTGCAGAAAGTTTTGGAATCTATGTAAAGTTTGGTTTTTTGTTTGTTTTATAACATGTGTTTTCCAAGAATGTTTTGAAAACTTCTGCATGGATTTTAGTTGTTTGTTTGTTTGCATGAAAATGAGTTCTTCTGTTTGTTGGATTTGAGAGGGAGACACAGACAGACATGGAGCTCCTGTCTGAGCTGCTGCCCATGTTGCCACCGTGGCCTGGGCTGGGCTGGGGGCAAGCTGGGGCACAGTGCAGGTTCCTCAGGCCAGTGCAAGGAGCCCAGTGCCTGGACCTCTCGGCCTTGCCTTGCGCAGGCTGTGGAGTCGGGAGCCAGAGCCAAGCGTCAGGCCCAGCCCTGGGCCCTCTGCTGACTGCTAGGGTGGACGCCATGCCTCCCCCACCGGCTCACCCCATTTCTGTAGACAATAGGAGAGTCCCTCCCTGGGCTGCCACTTCATGCTTTGTGTCTGTGTTGGTGGTTGGTTTTCATACCCTTGCGATTCTGTTTCTCTCTCTCCTTTTAGATTTGTCAAAACGGGAATATTTTTGGGTTGCCGACATTCATTGCCACATGCCTCTGTCTTCTGTTGTAAAGTCTTTCTCTCCAAATATATCTCGTCTGTTCTTGGTTTTCCCTTTGATAAGCAAAGTATTTGTTTGCTTTTACACTTTTATTATGTTTTGCTCTGTTTTTGCTTCTTGTGATTATCTTAATAGATTGTGAACACTGCTCATTTGAATTTTTCTCAATGAGGGGTGGACTCTTGTGGCTGCTGCGACAGGTACACCCTTTCTACCCTGTGGTGACTTGGCGTTTATTTATTTGAAAGGCAGAGTTAGAGGGGAGGAATTAACAGACATAAGGTCAGATCTCCCGTCTGCTGGTTTGTCCCCGTTTGGCCAGGTTGAAGCCAGGAGTCTAGAATCGCACTCGTGTGTGGCTGGGACTTAAGGACTTGGTCCGTCCTCCCCTGCTTTGCAGGCACCTCCTCAGGGAGCTGGCTCGGAAGTGGTGCAGTCAGGTCTTGAACTCAGGACCCAACAAGATGCTGCCACCACCAGTGGCATCTTAACTCCCTGTACCACAAGTTGGCCTGACCAACTCACTTTTAGAATCCAAATTTGGGGCTGCTGCTGCAGCCTAGCAGGCTAATCTTCTGACTGCAGTGCAGGCATCCCATGGGCAGTTTGAGTCTTGCTGCCCCACTTCCAATTCAGAGAAGTGGAGAACAGTGGAGGATGGCCCAAGGCCTTGAACCCTGAACCCATGTGGGAGAAGAAACGGGAGAAGCTCCTGACACCTGGCTTCACGTCATTTGGGCTTCACTTGTGTAGCCATTTGGGGAGTAAACCAGCAGATGGAAGATCTTTTCTCTCTCTCTCTGTAACTCTACCTTTCAAATGAAAAGAAAATAAACCTTAAAAAGAAATCTGAACTTCTCTTTGACACTTTAAATGTTAGTTGAGATGTATTACTTGACCCTGCGCCTGAGGACCAACCATCCGGAGCCTCGTGACCTTCGGGGCCTGTTGGGCCCTGGAGCCGCTTGCCAGTGTGGGAGCAGGAGGAGCTGGGGTGCTGAAGCAGGACTGCCCATGCGGGGTCGAGTGGCTCATTGCCGTGGAGGGGTGGTAAGCCTGGGGGGAGGGGAGAAGGCGGGCGCCAGATGTGCGGGACCTCTCCCAGCAGCGGGGAGTGCGTGTGCTGATTTTTTGGTTAAGTGCAACTAGAAAGGGTCGTCGGCATGGGCAGAGGCCTTCGCCAGCCACGTGTGCCCGCGCAGCCAAGCTGCTGGCGCACAAGGCATGTGTCTGCAGGTGCAGGCCCGGGCCTACGTGGCACCTAGAGCCGCGGCAGTTGGCCGGGACCAGCTCGGGAGCAGGCGCACGTTCTGAGCCGAGCAAGAGAGCAGAGGCTATGACAGTGGGAGGTGGAGATGGTGGGGTGGGGGGACCTTACTGGGGACTGGTGCTCCCGGAGAGCCTGGTGGCCACGGACCTGCCACGCGTTCATCCGCTGGCCTGGCCCTGGTGATTGGTCCAGCACCCGGATGAGAGGGGGAGCAGCCCACATACGGCTGAGTGGTGGCCTGGGTACTGTGTGCAGTCACCTGGAACATGAGGGGCCCGAGCCCGTGTCCCCCACGTCTGCCACCCACATCACTTAAGCTCGCTCAGTGTGTGTTTCGGGGCAAGGGTACCCGGGCATGGTGATTTTCAATTTATGGCAATTGTGTTATTTTAATTTAGTTAGTGCTGATTGCCCTTAAAATGGAAAAACAAACAAACAAGCACAGAATCAAAAGAACAAAGGCGTGTCAAGTTGAGCGGCTGGACCCAGAAGTGTAAATATTGACATTGCCGAGTGTTGACTTGAGTGCTGGCCAACTCCCCACTCTACCCGAGCTCTTTCTGAACTATACTTTTAACCGAGAATTTCAGTTTTTTCCCAACTTCAGTACTCCAGTAAAAATCACACTTCTGTATGTTGGTTTAAATTTTTTCTCTTTTAAGAGTTGCATTTATCTGGGAGTCAGTGTTACAGAGAGGGAGAGAGAGCTTTGGTCCACTGGTTCACTCCCAGATTGGCCACAGCAGCCACGGCTGGGCCAGGCCAGAGCCGGGCACTGTATCCGGTCGCCCACATGAACGGCGGGCCCAGACGCCGTGGGTGTCTCAGCTGCAATAGCAGGGACCTGAATGGGGAACGGCACAGTGGAGGCTCGAAGCGGGATCCGTGTCGGATGCTGACGAGTAGTCAGCTGCCAGCTCGCTACCTCACTGAGCTCCACCGCCGGGCCTGCCGTGTGGTGATGATCGGGGAGACATAGTGGTCTCGCACAGCAACCCAATGGGGTGACAATAGTCAGAATCTGTCCTCTTGGCTTTTTTTTTTTTGAAGTGCAGTATGTGGTTGTCTGCAGTCACCCTGTGTGGTGGAACGTGAGACCTCGGGCTATTGTCTGACTGTAGCCCCTCACCCCTGCTGGCTCCGGGCGCACTCCCCCAGAGAGGGAGCTGTGCCCATGGGCTGGCTGGGCTCACAGCACAGCCTGCACTGAGAAGCCTTTGTTGTGACGCGCACAAAGCTGCTGTATCTGCCGCCTGGCACGCCCCGCCCGGTGTTGGGGTACGGGGCACAGCCGGAAAGCAAGCTGCTGAGCTCGGGACTGGAGCCGGGGTGCAGCGGAGAAAACCAAAGCCTGTCGTGCTGACATCCTGTATGGATGGGCACTGGTTCCAGTCACAGCCACCCACTTCTGGCCCAGCTGCCTGCTCGTGCTTCTGGGAGCACAGAGCGGACGGCCCAAGTGCTTGGGCCCCGCACAGAGTGCCAGCACCTGGCTTTGGACTTACCTAGCCCAGACTGTTGTGGCCATTTGTGGAGTGAACAGGAGGGAAAAAGATTCTCTGTTTCTTTCAACAAAGTAAATCTTGAAAGAGAAGCTGAACTCTGAACCCAGGAAGACCGCACGGAGATGATGGCGTGTGTGACGGTAGGGCATGGAGCAGCCATGTGGTTCAGACTAGGTGCCCTTCCTGGAAATGCTGAGGACTGCACGTGTGTCAGATCTGGGAACGTTTGAGTAGCGCAACACTGAGCAGGCCTAAGGTGTTCTGAAATCCAGACCTTGAGGCGCATCCGTGAGGCTGGGAACTCCCCGTTTGCCAGGGACTCTGGCTGCACGAGGGCACTGGTGGCAGAAGGGGGCTGTGAGGCTGTGTCACTGTGGGTGACCAGATGACTGAAGGCTGACTCTGTTAAGGACTTCATGGTCTCACAGCTTGCCTGGGGCCACAGAATAGGACATGGGAAAGCTGTGACCAGCTACTCTTCATGGAACATGCGAGACAGCTGTGACCAGCTTCTATGTTGCCAGAACACATGAGAATAGACTTGACCAGGTCCCATGTGCTGAAGCAGGTATGAACACCTTGTGTGTACTGTAACATGTGTGACCAGCCTTGACCAAATCCAGTGTGCTGAAATGTGTGTGAACAGCTCTGAGCACCTTAGGCATGCTGTAACATGTGACCAGCCATGGCCAGGTCCCATGTGTGGAACACATGTGACTAGCGAATTGTGTGATGCTCAGAAGAGCTTTTGGGCTCTTCTAACAGCCTAAGCCGAATCTCTTCTTTGTCAGACATCCTTAGCCAAAGATGCTCACTTTGTTGCTGCTTGGCAGTGGTAACTGTGCCCATCTGTCTGGTAGGGGTAAGCAGCACCCAGCCCCGCTGGCCGGGTTGTCCCTGTGTAGATGTGCATTCTCACGGGCTCCCAATGAGGAACTCTGTGCCTTCTCCTGACCTCCAGGCCCCAGGACTTGCCCCTAAGGGTCTCCTGTGGGGCAGAGCCTGGCTTGCATGTGTGTGAGACTGGTCCGAGATGTGCCGTGGCGTCTCCTGATATTGCTACTCCGTTCCTTTATTTTTCAATTGCAATCTGTGCCCCATTTTGTGAATGCGTTCATTCGTCAGGACATGTGGCTCCAGCCCGCCCTTCAGAGGCCTTCAGCTGTGCTGCCAGCAGCATGGGCGTGTTTCCGGTTCCCCCAGGCTGCCTGCCCCAAGTGGGATTGCCGGGTCCCGTGTGAATGCTGTGCTTAGTCTTTGTGGAATCCCATGTAAGTGTCAGCGACAGCTGCACCGTTGCACATTCTCACAAGGGATTCCCAGAAGTTCTACTTTGTCCGCGCCTGCGCCCAGGCTTACTTCCTGTCTTTGTTTGCCCTGTGGTTCCTCCCTGTGGCTTCAGTGACCAGTCCCCGGTGACACCGGGCATCTCTGCGTGGCACGTTGGCAATTCCTGTGTCTTCTGGGAGGGATGGGAAGTCCATTCCAGGCCTTTGCCTGATTTTCACTTTTTTTAAAAGGTTTATTTATTTCAAAGGAAGAGTCACAGGGAGAGGGAGAAGCAGAGATCTTCTGTCCACTGATTCAGCCTCTGAATGGCTGGAGCGATGGGCCTGAGCTAAGCAGCGGCCAGGCCTTCATGTGGGCGCAGGAGCTGAGGCACACGGACCACCTGCTGCTGCTTTTCCTAGGCAGGGAGCTGGTTTGCAAGGGGAGTGGGTGGGACACGAATGCCTGGTTTTGAATTGTGCTTGCTTGCTGAGTTGTAGGAATTCTTTTTATCTTCTGGGTACTGACCCTTGGGCAGGCGAATCTGCAAATATCAGCCAGTTCTCTGGTCTGTATCTTTGGTCTTTGACGGTGCCCCTGGGTGCAGAGAAGTTTCTAAGTGAGCTGAAGTCCAGCTTATCTGTTGCATTTCTTTTGTTGTCTGTCTGAAAACCCTTGTCAAAGCGGGCGTGATGCTGGCTTTCCTTTTCCGAGTGCTGTATTGTTTACTTTTTACCTTCAAGCCTTTATCCACATTGAGTTGATATTGTTTCTAAGATTAGGGTTTGACCTCACACCTCTGCTTGTGGCAGACACTGTCCCTCTCCTGTGAATGGTCTTTGCACCTGTTGGGAAGGGTTATTTCTGGACTGTCTGTTCCATTCCAGTTGGCCATGCCAGTGCTCATGCCAGTGCTCATGCCAGTGCTCATGCCAGCTCCAGGCTGTTTTACTTCCTGCAGCTCTGCAGTGAGTTTCGAATGGGAATCTGGGCATGTTCCAACTGTATTGCCATTTCTCAGGTTGGATGTGGTTGCTTGGGGTCCTGTGCAAATAAAAGTCACAGGAATTTTAGGATCCTGCAGAAAATATCCTGGGGGTCTTGCCTGGACCTTCCTCAGATGCCCACATCAGCATAGGTCAAGTTCGACTTCTCTGTCTCTGAATGGGGGCGTGGCTTCCCTTCCACCATCTCTGCTGTGTTCTTCCAGAAGGCTTTCATGCCTTGAGAGGCAGAGCGAGCACAGCTCTGACCCTCTGGGATGGAGACCCTGGGATACTCTCATTTCTTATCAGCTCAGCGCCCCCCGGGTTCGGGCTCCTTCGCAGACCCCTGGGGGAATGCACACCAAGGATGAAGCTGGGGGGCAAGTTGCGCACGTTTGTCCACTCTTGATCCTTCCAGTCATGTGATGGTTGAGTGGTGTTTTTATATTTGGGGTCTAAATTAATTTCTAGGAGTCAGCACAACAAACAGCCTCCGTCAGAGTGCTGGGCCAGGAGGTAGAGATCGGGGAGTAGGTGTCTTCCCTACTCTCCCAGGCCTACACCTGCTGTAGGTCCTTGACCCAGCGTGTCCCAAAGCTGAGGCTGGCACATAGGGAGCCCATGATGGGCAGGGACACAGCTGATGTTTCACTATTTTTTAAAAAATATTTATTTTTATTGGAAAGTCAGATTTACAGAGACAAAGAGGGACAGAGAGAAAGAAAGGTCTTTCATCTGCTGGTTCACTCCCCAAGTGGCTGCAACAGCCGGAGCTGAGCCAATCTGAAACCAGGAGCCTGGAGCTTCTTCTGGGTTTCCCATTGTTGGTGCAGGATCCAAAGGCTTTGGGCCATCCTCCACTACTTTCCCAGGGAAGTGAAGCAGCTGGGACATGAACCAGTGCCCACGTGAGATTCCGGCATGTGCAAGGTGAGGACTTGGCAACCAGGCTACAGCGCCAGGTCCTGTTTATCTGTTTTGATGGGTGAGCTCGGTGCCCCTGATAGTACGCAGTTCCAGAGCCACGCAGGGGAGAACACTGAACCGGGAGGCTTGGCGTCTGCTGAGAGATGCGGCTTGCCCTTGGCCGTGGATGGGAGAGCCAGCACCTTCTGAGATGCTCTGTAAGCTTGCTGTGGGGCCCTTGCTGCTTCTCAGGACTTGATCATGTCCTTGGGGTGCTGACGGGTGCAGGCAGAAGCAGGGTGAGCTAGGAAGAAGCTGCAAGTGACGGTGCATGCACTCTGAGTGCCTTTCTGCCTGCAGAGTTCGGTGACTGCACTGGTCACAAGATTAGAGGGTTCCTGCCAGTCTCCACATGTTGAAGGCTTCTGGTGCCCCATGGGCATGCCCCTCAAGTGCTCCCTGTCTGCCAGGCCACCCTTGGCCCCTCTCAACGAGTGTTTTCCCAGCATAGAAGTGTATCGTTGGTGGGATTTGAGGATGTGGAAGGAACCCCTGGCTGTAGCTGGCCATCTAGATTCCTTTTTGCTCCATCTGCCTCACCACACGTGGGTATGCATGGGCACGGGGTCCTGGTGTGATGGGGCAGGTCCAGGTGCCAATGGCATGTCTGCCACCCCTTCCTTGCTCTACTCGGTGAGGTTTCATTGTTGCTGCCGTGTGACTGGCATCTCCCCCCGGACCTGGCCTCGGCCCCATGCTACACCCCTGCTTGCTTAAAACCCTCTCGGGTCCCTTTTGGTGCTCCTGGATGCGAATAGCCAGTTGGGAGGATGGTGAAGGCTGTACCTGAGCTTTCAGGAAGAGGCAGTGGCTGTGCAGAGGGGCGGATGTCTCACCTCAGGACTCTGGGAGCGGTGGGCTCGGGGAGGGCCTTGGCGCCGAGGCCCTCATTTTCCATCCTCTGCAGGACTGGCAAACAGTCACATCAAGGCTGTCTGCACAGCATCCATGGCTCCTCCCAGGAGTTCCGAACTGTGACTGAACCAGGGCGGTGCTCCCTGCGGCCCTCGGGTCCTCGAAGGAAACGCCCAGGGTCTTGCCGCATCCACTCCTGCAGAGATGTGGCACTGGGGAGCTGGGCAGCGCTTGTCCTCTTTCCTGGAAAACGAAATGACAGTTCCAGGATTTCTCAGAAAACAGATTGAGTTCCCACGGGCTCTGGTCTTGAGCAATGACGACAATTAGACGGCTCTCGGGGCTCTGGAGAGAGACATCTTCGGCGCCCTCATAACTGTCGGACTGTAGCCTCGCTAACGGCTGTGGCTTGGACTGGACGTGTGACTCAGCCGATGAGTCACCTGGTAGGTGGCTTTGTAGAGAGAGGGACACCACCGTCGGCTGCACCGCTGGTGGAGACGGGACCGCCCTCCGTGGCCATGGCCTGTGCATGCCACCGTCCCATCACTATGGAGACCCCTGTATCCAGTTCCCAGCTGGTGCTGGGGGTGTCATGGCCTCAGGGCAGTGAGCAGGTCTCTGCCATTTCTGGAAGCCCACAGAACCTGGCTGTTGCCAGGTACACCAGGCCCTGGAGTTCCTGTGGAGAAACAGCTAGAAGGGGAGGCACCATGAGCCATGATGGCCATGATGCTGTAATAAGCACAGGGGAGCAGGCAAGGATACCCCAGGGACATCCCCAAGGGGGAGGAGGAGCCGAGGCTGGCTGGCCAAGGGCATGGGCACTGGGGGAGGGGGAGGCAGAGAGTCAGGCCTCGACAGGCTGGGACTGAGGATTCATCTGCACACACAGGCTGTAACAAGACAACAGTACTGTGTGTGTCATTGTGAAAAACTTGGGGCCCCAGAGTAAGAATCTCCCAGGCCCAGTTACCACTCACTGAAGCACCCTCATCCCACATACAGCTCCTCCTCTCCAAAACTCTGAACCCAGAAACCTCTCCCATCCCCGGCACACACTCGGCCCAGAGCCAGGACCCTCAGAAACCCAGAACACCCCAGGCCCACAGTGCCTGTGCTCACTGGACTGGACACCAGATTGTCCTTATGTACAGATGGCCCTGAGAGCTTGATCGCCATCAGCAGCAAGCATCTTCAAACAGGATGGAAGTGCCGGAGGAAGAGGGCCCTGTGGCTCAGGAATGAGACATTCCAGTGCACTGTAGTGAGTCTGCTGATGAATCTCTGCAGAGATCGGGTTTTCTTAAGACATGTATTTGAAAGGCAGAGAGGGAGAGAGAATGTGTTAGATCTTCCAACCATCGGTTCACCCCCCAAATGGCTGCAGCTATTAGGGCTGGGCTAGTCTGGGATCTCCTAGAGCTCTCTCCAGGTCTCCCTTGTGCGTGTAGGGACCCAAACACTCGGGCCATCTTCTGCAGCCATCGCAGGCCATTAGCAGGGAGCTGGATTGGGAGTGGAACAGCAGGAACTTCAGCCAGCACCCCATGTGGGATGCTGGTGCCACTATGCCTCAACTTTGACCCCAAGAGTGCCCATTTTAAAAAACACATCTCGTCAAGAGTTGAAAATCATAGAGGAATATTCAGTTAAGACTTGGATGGCTCTGGGTTTGGGAAAACATTTGTCACCCGTCTGGCTCGGTACATGGGAATGTTGTGTCACCCAAACACAGCGACAGCACAGCAGGTGCAGATGGAGAGCCCTTCTTCAGAACTGCTGAGTCTCCAGTTTTGTTGTAACGTCTGGAGCGGCATCCCAGGGTGTCTTGGGGACAGGACCCCAAGCCCATACATGGGCTCAGCTGGCACTGGCTCTGTGGCTGTGCATGCAGGCTGCAGGTGACGTGCCATGGTATTTTTAGCATATGCCCAAGTTTGACTGAGGCTCATGGAGCATGGTCAACTACAGAATTCCCACATGTGGCCCTGGTGTTGGCACCCAGAGTTTCGAATTTGGGAGCCTTTCCAATTTAAGGTTTTCAGATTAGTGATACCCAGCCCATGATTTTATTTTTGAGATTTCCCGATTGGTGACAATACCCTTGCTTGCATGGAGATGAAACTTCTTTGGGTCCCACTTGCCATCCTGCCCCAGGCCCTCCACCTGCTGGCAGAGGTGTGACAGCAGCAAGGGGTTCAGGGGACACCCAGGGCACCTAGTCCCTGGTGTTGCTTCTGTGTTAGTCCCGTAAAGGAGCGGGAGGCGCCTCTGCTGCGTCCAAACGGGCCTGGCTGCTGGTTCTGCCCAGGCGGCCTCACACCTGACCTGGAGGAGGGTTTCTGCATCTCCTCCCGGCTGGTTAGTGCCTGCACCTTTACCCTCACACTCCACAAAGGAGGACACAGCTCTCTGAGATGCCCTGATGTCTGCTGTGTGTGATCACTCCAGCATTCTGTGTCACTTAAGAATAGGGGTCTGCGGCCGGCACCATGGCATAGCAGGTAAAGCTGCTGCCTGTGAGAGTAGCATCCCATGTGGGTTCCAGTTAGTGTTTGGCTTTTCTGCTTGTGGCCTGGGAAGGCAGTGAAAGACGACTCGTGTCCTTGGGTTCCTGCACCTATGTGGGAGACCCAGCTTCTGATCATCACTGGCCATTGCGGCTGTTTGCGGAGTGATCCAGCAAAGGAAAGATCTTTCTCTGTCTCTGCTTCTTTCTTTGTCTGCGTTTCAAATAAATTAAGAAAAAATTTTTTTTACACTTTTTTTTTCTGAACTGAGTGGCTTGTCACTCAGCTGTGCTATGGAGGGAGGTTCCCCCCAGTCCCCCAGGCATGGAGTGCTGTGGACAGAAGGGGAGTGGGTACAGTGCACAGGACTTGGGCTGGGATCTGTGCTGCGGTTTGCCCCACCCCATGTGTTTCTCAGCAGCCACGTTACTTCCATCTCTCGATGTGTACCTGGCTGCTTGATTGATTCCCGTCACTGCGTCCAGCGATGCTGCGGTGACCTTCTCGGACACGTGGAACCTGTTTTTCTGCTGCTTTGTGTTGTTGTCTGTGCTCAGTGCTCGGATCTTTGTTAATGGTCTCCTGTCCTTTTCCTTTCTCTCTGTCTGGTAATTTCTGTTTGGATGCTAGACATTGTGATTTTTATTTTTATGTGGCTGAGTGCTTTCTTTTTTTTAATGTTCCCTGAAATATGTTTTGAGCCTTGTTCTGGGAACACTTAAGCTTGTCAGTCGTAGTTTGATCTGCGAAGGCTTTTACGCCTTGTTGGCCTGCTCTCGTTTTTGTTCTGGGCGGACTTGCCCTCCGTGTTGGGGCAGCTTCCTTCTGAGTAGGGTGAGGTGTTCAGTGCACAGCTCTGCCTGCTCCTGGGAGCTCCTGTGATCCTGGGGCTCTCCTGCCGCTTCTGGTGAACATCACTGCCCCTAGGTGCCTGCTTGAAGACTGTGAAGTCAGCAGTTCTCAGGTAAGGGTTTCTGGGGAATCCTGAGAGGCCCCCAGCGTCCCCCTCCTGCAGGCTGCCTAGCAGCTCCCTCCATCTCTCCTTGGACTCTGCTTTTCTGCTGAGGAAGACCCGGGTCTTCCTTGATTTCCCTCTTCATGCTGAGGTCAGGAACCCTGTCCAAGTAGGGAAGCACGGGCTGGCACGGGTATGGCCTCGCCTGTGTCCTCTCTCTTAGAACCGCTCTGCTGGGCTGCCCGGTGTCCAGTGTATGAGAAGCATTTTAATCTCTCAGTTATTTAAGGAGAGAGAGGGTACATCCAATCCCTGATAGTTCATGTTGGCCAGGAGCTCTGAAGTCACCCGCGGTATTATTTTAGCCATGGTTCTAGGAATAGATTAGCTGCGGAACGTTTTTTCTGTAGTGGGCAGACTCGGCCCGAGGATGAGAAAGAGGTTTGGAGGTCATGTACCCAGAGCCCGGGTGTTGGTACAGAGCAGGCGTTTGCTCCGTGTCCTGGAGTCTTTCCTGCCGGTCGTCTGCCGGCTCTGGGCTCCTGCTGCGGTGTGAGTTCTTGTACAGGAGAGTGAGGGGTGGCTGCGTCCTGGGCATGAGGGCCCACTGTGCTCTTACAGGCGCAAGGACTGGTTTGCACTGCCCTGGCCTCAGCGCAGGCCGTTCTCTCTGCCTGCCGTGCTCCTTCCCACGCTTGGTGTACATGCATTCTGGAGACCCCAGTTACCTCGTTCCACCTCCAGAGTCTCAGCCAGCAGCTGCCGTTGACCATAAGGGGTTTGGAATGGGGAGGATCCCAAGGAAACTTGGAGACCTTTTCCTCTGGGAAAGTGGGAATGGATTCCAGTTAAGGAAAGGTACTGCTGAGTTTCTCTCTCTGACAGGGAAAATGCAGGTGCCTCAATGCCCCCACATGCGGTGGCTTCCCCAGTGGGGGGCTCACTTGGTTGCTGCAACCGCATGGGGTTGGCCTGGCTGCTTCGCAGGCTGTGGATCATGAGAGGAAGTAAGAAGCCGGGAGCTGAAGAAGATGGCGATGGTGGGAATGGGAGGCAGTGAGTCCCTGATGGAGTGGTGCAGGTAGAATGACGGTCGGTAGTGCAGATGATGAAGGCTGGGGTGAATTTGGTGGCAGGGTGGATGTGGAGGTGATGGTGGAGGTTGCAGAGGAGGTGATATGGCGACAGTGCTATCACCAAAATAGCAGTGGGCATTCACAAGTGGTGATTTATTTCTGTTCTGGCCACACGGCCTCTTCCCAGCAGTCCTCTGGGGCTGTCCCCCGCAAGGTCACGCGGTCCCCCTCGGCAGGAATTCCAGAGCTGGCACCCCTTTCTACTCCAGGCTGAGCAGCCTCCTGGATGTGGGAATGCCCAGTCCAAAAACAGGAACAGGACTGACTTGGCAAAGGCGATTTATTTTGGGAAAACCATCCGTCAAAGATTGGCAGGCCCTGGGCGTGGGGCTCCTGGGTCAGGTGATGGAAAGGTTCTAAACTTAGCCAGTGACGAGGGCTCCCAGCAGAGGAAATGCATGTTAACTCGCGCGCATCTCAGCGTGTCCCTTCCTGTGAGGACTCCGGCTGTGCCCGCCCGGCGTGGGCAGCTCCTGGGCTGAGAGTGTGTGCAGGTAGTGCTGGGAGCTCAGGGGGTGTGGCGTGCCCATGGCTGCGCAGTGTGTGTCTGCGTCTGTGTGTCCGCATGGGAGGCCAGGGGAGAGCAGTGAACTTTCACACGGCAGCATTTGACATCCCTGCCGTTTTCCCTTGATGTCCCCTCTTTGAGGACACCCGTGTGCTTGGATTCTCAAGAACCTTTTTGCGTCAAAATGCACTCATCTTTCAATTCTGTTTCCTGCAGCTTTTATAAATCTCTGTACTCATTTAATCAGAAATCAGAATAAAACATGAGTGAAAGTTTCTCAAGGGTTTGGTAGAGGACGATGGCAATCTTCAAGCTGAAAAGGAAGAACGACAAGAAAAGATCAGAATTTGAAGAAGCCGATTTCATCTCCTAAGAGCCAGAGTGCCAGTATGTCTGCAGATGCGCAAGGAGGAACCTTGCTCTGTCTGCACGGGAAATCAGTCAGAGGTTCCTGGCATCATGAGCCTGTCTGCATGCGGAGGGCCAGGGAGAATCAAGGGTGCATGGATGGGGGTGTGTGTGCACATGTGTGGGTGTGGGTTGACTGGGTATGGCTGTGTGCACGTGTGTGGGTGTGGGTTGACTGGGTATGGCTGTGTGTGCACGTGCGTGGGTATGGGTTGACTGGGTATGGCTGTGTGTGCACGTGCGTGGGTGTGGGTTGACTGGGTATGGCTGTGTGTGTACGTGCATGGGTATGGGTTGACCGGGTATGGCTGTGTGTGCACGTGCGTGGGTGTGGGTTGACTGGGTATGGGTTGACTGGGTATGGCTGTGTGTGCAGTATGTGGGTGTGGGTTGACTGGGTATGGCTTTGTGTGTACGTGCGTGGGTGTGGGTTGCCTGGGCATGGCTGTGGGTTGGTGTGGCTTTGTGTGAGTGTGTGGGGTGGGGGTGTGTATTGGATGGATGAGTATGGTTTTCCAGGGGGCATGGCTGCATTTGTGTGTTGACTGAGTGTGGGTGTTCTCGTATGTGTTGGCTGTCCATGTGTGTGCGTGATTGTTGCTGTGTGTGTATGGCTGTGTGTGGATGTGGTCATGTGTGTGGTTATGGGTATGACTGTGTGAGGGAGTGTATGTGTGTATGTTGGGGGTCCCCACTCAGGCCCAGGTGGGCACTCCACATTGTACGAAGCCCATGCCCCTTGTGATCACATGGGTCTGACTGTTAGTTCATTTGTAGGTGAGCCCAGAGTGCCTTGCGGACTGGCCCCAGACTCTGAGCTCCAAGTTTTGGGGCCAAGGCTCAGTCAGGGAGATTGTGGCTGGGAGGGAGCAGAGGATAGTCTCAGAGAAGGCGCACCTGGGCCAGCATGCTTACAGGCAGCTGCTCAGCCTGCATGTGGAAACCACTGCGGTCTTGAGCCACCACTTGTCTGGGAGGGAAATAGCATGTTGCAGTCCTGGCTGTGCCCACTGACCCTGGTGGAGAGGGGCCGGATGCTGCACTTCTCCAGCGTGGACAAGTGCACGCAATCTTCACCCAGGCCATGCTGCGTCTAAGGGATGTGAGGCGGATGTGAGGCGGGCAGCCCCACCTGCGCACCTGCCCCTCTCAGTAGGTGTGCTGCTGCCTGGTTGGCTCCCTGGCTGGGTTAGTGAGTTCGTTGTAGGGGAGCCCAGCCCACACGGAGGTGCAGACACTATAGGCACGGCGGGTGTATGTTCTGTCTATGCTACATTTCCAGCGTGATGGAACAGAGCTGGTGAGGTGGGAAGCTGAGGCTGTGGGATGGCAGTCATGGGGGAAGGGAGACCCCAGATTAGGACTTGTGTGGAATGTGGAGACCCCAGGGTCCCACCACTCACCCCACCAAGAGCCAGCATCCGCAAATGGCTTGGATAAAGCACATGTTCTTTGGTTGTCTGTTGCTCCATGAGACTGGGATGTGCTCACCGCGTGTGCATGTACAGTGGTTTCTGTGTGTTTCTGAATGAACACTGAGAGTTGGTTGCTGGCTCCTGGGTGTGCAAGAGGAGAGGCCCTGGTAGTGTTGTCTGCACTTTCCTCTGTAGCATCAGGGAGCTCAGATGTGATGAGCGTTGTGTGCAAATGCCTGTGGAGGGGGACACGGAACTCGGGCCTCTCTGTCTTGGGGGTTCTGTTGGAGGCTCGCACAGGCACATCCCATCTTCCAACTGGTGGTGGGTGTAGGTGAGCCCGCACTGGGACGAGGGTTCCCATTCTGTCTTAGGTGACCCATGGTTGTGAGGGGTACCCGCACTCATGCATCAGTGCTGCCTGCTGAGCGGGCACAGGTTTCCCAGTGAGAAGCTCTGTCTGGGCAGAAGGCTTGTCGCCTTGCTGGCGACCCACAGTCACTCCCCCTGTATCGCCACGCACGGTGTTGATTCTCACATACGTAGGGTTTACCCACACAGTTTACACTCGATCTCTCACACACATGACTTACAGCCTTAGACACAAAGTTTATACTCACCCTGTCTACACACACACACACACACACACACACGGTTTACAGCCTTAGACACATGGTTTATACTCACCCTGTCTACACATACACACACATTTTACAGTCTTAGACACATGGTTTATACTCACCTTGTCTACACACACACACGGTTTGCAGCCTTAGACACATGGTTTATACTCACCCTGTCCACACACACACACACACACACGGTTTACAGCCTTAGACACATGGTTTATACTCACCCTGTCTACACACACACACACACACACGGTTTACAGCCTTAGACACATGGTTTATACTCACCCTGTCTACACATACACACACACACACACACACACACGGTTTACAGCCTTAGACACATGGTTTATACTCACCCTGTACACACACACACACACACACACACGGTTTACAGCCTTAGACACATGGTTTATACTCACCCTGTCTACACACACACACACACACACACACACACACACACGGTTTACAGCCTTAGACACATGGTTTATACTCACCCTGTACACACACACACACACGGTTTACAGCCTTAGACACATGGTTTATACTCACCCTGTCTACACACACACACACACACACACACACACACACGGTTTACAGCCTTAGATACATGGTTTATACTCTCCCTGCTTCTTATGCTTGGTTTATACTGTCTCTGAAATGTGTTTTATCCTGTTGCACACACATGGCTTGCACTCACCGGCTTACACACAGCTTATACTGCTCATACGTGTGGTTTACACTCTGAGGCATGTAGTTTACACTCAATGGTTTACGCTCTGCCTCTTACGCACATAGCTTATAATCACTCTGTCTCACACAAACACTTTTTAATTAGAGCAGCTTGTATTTTTGGCGTCTTCCTAAAGTTTGCAGAGGTAAAATGTCAGTGATGTCATGAAGCCAGTATAGCAAACAGGCGTTGCCCACCCCAAGTTAGTCACTTGTAGCGATGACATAAGGGAATAAGCCAAAGGGCTTACCCCCGCCACTGCTCCAACAGTTGGTGTCTTGGGTCCTTGGAAGCAGTAAGGGCCAAGTTTGCTTCCATGCCCAGGAGGGGAACAGCCCCAAGCTAGGCACATGGTCCGATCAAAACCCTGCCATGTGGCTCGGCACAAAGGAGAAAACCAAGGGGGACTGGGAAAGATGATGGAAGGCTCCCCCGCGACAGGAATCCAGCTGGATGCACACGCTTCAGAGATCTGTGGCTAGCCGTTTCACAATGTGTTTCTGAAGATGCTCGAGTGTCCAATGTCAGGCCGAAATGCCCACTGTCACCATGGAGGTCCTACACAGTGCCAGAAAGCAAGAACAGACAACTGCAATGTAGTTCTTCAAGCAGAAGCCTCTCTCCCCTCCCCCCGCAGTGTAATGCTGAGAAATCTATGAAGCTGAACAAATGCAGCATGCACTCAGCGGCGTTCATACACTCATCCGTGTGCACCAGGAGCAGGCCCCCAGCAAGGGTGCTGAAAGAAATATTTTCTGTCATAGTGACCGGAATTCCAGGGTGTCTAGGAGGGAGTTCAGTGGGATTGCTGGGCGCTGGGTGCTGGGTGCCACAGCACATTGCTGACGGGCCTGAGTGGAGAGCTCTATGAGCGTGGATCAGAGATGTGATGTTTCTTCCCCACTGCCTTCAGGACATCTGTGGGAATGCTGCACGCACTTCAAAATTTCCTTACACCCAAAGAAACATTTCAATTCTCTTTTTAGAGCTTTTGGGTGTCCCTTTGTGTCTTAAATGTAATGCTGGCACAGCCACACTTGATCTGACTTGACAGGTGGTTCCCAGCTTTAGTAAGAGAAAGCAGGGTCAGAGGCTCAGTGGGCTAACCCTCTGCCTGCAGTGCCAGCGTCCCATCCAGCTCCCTGCTGATGCCCTGGGAAGGGAGCAGACGTGGGCCCCTGCACCCGCATGGGAGACCTGGAAGAAGTTCCTGGCTTCAGATGGGCTCAAGTCTGGCTGTTGCAAGTATTTGGGGAGTGAACCATCAGATGAAAGATCTTTTATCTCCTTCCTTTTTGATTTAAGGCAATTTTTAATTGCCTTTCCAGTTAAAAATTAGAAAGAAGCAGCCAAGGCAGACCTGGAGAGCTGGAGCTGGCGGGCAGGAAGGGGTAAGGGACCCGCCTGTGCCCACACCTTTTGAGGAGCCCAGGGAGAGCAGTGTTGTCCCCAGAGTGGAAGGGACATGCGAGGCCCAGGGAAGACCTTGCAGAGAGCAGTCCATGTGAGGAAGGTGAGCGGGACTTCCCTGGGTGCAGGCTGCTTCATTAGGCCGCCCCAGGTGCACAGTGACTTCACACTGATTGAGCTACTGAAGGTCCGAAGGCAAAATGTCTTCCAGCTATTTGAATGCCACGTTGTAGTGTGGAGGGTCTCCGCGTTCATGTGCTGGCAGGCTAGCGGACTTTCATAAGTAAAGCGGTAGTGTGGCCACCGGGGGAAGACTCCGCTTGAGGGTTACACGTTCGAATTCCTCTGCCAACATAAGAGGCCGTCATTAAAGCGCTGAAGGCGCGCTTCGGCTGGCAGCTTTGCAGGGCCTGTAACACGGGGAGCGTCAGTGTCCTGCGTTTATTTCTTTTGAATCCTATAAACCCTATAAATAGATGAAGATAAACAATCCAATGGGAGAACTGGCTATGAGCAGGCGGCAGAGGCTGGTGCTGGGATGGGGCTGGCAGGCCGAGGCCCACGGAGGGGCGCGGGTGGGGAGGAGGTGGGGGCACGCTCTGAGGAGCCTGTGGTGGGCTGGCGCAGAGCCCTCTTTCAAGCACAGTGGGGTTCGGGCCGTTGGTCTTCTTGGCGCGTGCTCCTACACGTGGACCCGAGCTTGCAGCTCTCCAGCTCCGCGCTGCACAGCCCGGCCCCCTCCTGCTGCTGGGGTGGGCCCCTCCCTGGGGGTGGGGCGGCCAGCGTGGAGCTGGGCCTCCAGCACAGCCTGCAGGAGCCTACGTGTCCTCCCTGTTCTCTGACGGCTGCCAAGTGCAACGCGCAGGAATAACGAGAGGCCTCGAGAGACGCAGGGCTGGTCTCGTTCCTCCCCCGTCCAGATCCAGGGGGTGGGCCGTGCTGAGCAGGGGCTGCTGTCGAAGCATTCGCTGTGGCCTGCTCGGCCCGCCCCCAGGCCCCAGTGCAGCCGAGAGGGCCCCTTGCTCCACGTCGCCCAGCCGCCATGCTGTGCCGAGCAGCTGCGGGAAGGGGGCTGGAGTGGCTCCTCCCAGCTGCACACGTGTGGAGGGCAGAGCTGCCGCTGCAGCCTCGCGGGCGCCCGGCGCCTGCAGCCATTCTCCCGGCCCTGCCCGCAGCCTCGGCCGGGAGCGTGGGCAGTGATGGCTCCCCACCCTGCTGCCCCAGGTCCACTTGCTGGCCTTCTCAGTGGGGCTGTTCCAGGTGCCGGACGTGAGCGGAATCACACGGCGTCTGTCCCTGGCTTCTGCCACTGCGTGGCCTGGTCCCAGGAGTCGTGTGGATGTCCCTCCCCTGCCCGTCCTCGCCGGGCAGCAGCAGGTAGCAGAGTCACCCTGGCAGCCTCTGCCCACAGCTCCTCCTGCTTGAGGCTCCCACCAGCACTCCGTATGGCCCCACAGAGCCCAGGAGCCCGTTAGGGCGTCCTGTGTCTGCTAGCTATCCGGGGACCCCCAACTCGCTGTTTGGGTGTTCACTTCCTGTCCTTGGTCCCACGGTTTTCACTTTCCTCACCCACAACAGGAGTGTCTGTGGCTCGCTGAGGCCACGCACGGTGCGCAGCCCGATGTGGCAGTGAGCCCCAGGGCCTGTTTAACTTCAGACCACATAATGGAGCATGTTGTCCTAGGAGTAGGGTGGTGCAGCTTAGCACTGAATTGTTCGTTCCTTTAATTAGGAACCGTGATCAGAGAATATCTTTGGATCTCCCTTGAGTAATAAATGTTGATTATCCTCTCTCCCATAATTCAATGTTATGTTTTTTTTTCTGTTATATTGCATTTTAGCTCAATTTAACTTTCTGTTTCAACCATAGCTAACCAGTTTTAATCGGTCTCCAGCTGGTCCAGATAAATAGAATACATATTTATTTTGGAGTGAATTATTTTTCTGTAAAATTTGAATCTTTATCCCCAAAGCAGGACAGGCACGTACCTGTGCCCACATACACACACACAACCAATCCTGCCTTCAGTGAAATCACACTTGCATACACACAGCTTGTGCCGTGGGCAGCAGTGGTGGGCTCACGGTCAATGTACTCAATGTGGCCTTGCCCCTGGAAAGGCAGCGGCGGCTGACTCCATGCACACCCTCGTGGCTGTGGGATCCCCACGCACCGAGCGCCCGAAGCAGGGGGGACCACGTGGGGAGGGTGCAGTGCGATGTGCCCGTGGTCAAGGCCAGCCGGCCTGTGTGAACACGGGGGTCTTTGTGATAACCCAGACCTTTGCAGAGGTGGGACTGAGGATGGTCTACCTGGTCCTCAGCCCACCCCTCTCTGTGGGTATGTTTGTCAGTGCGCAAAGAAGTCAGCCCGGCAGGCTGCTCCTCCTGGGCTTGGGTCGGGCAGCCAGGAGGCCCTGCAGCAGCCTCCAGGCAGGGCCGGCACACGCTGGCTGCCTCTGGCAGGAGGCATGCTTTCCCTCAGTGCCCCAGGAACCAGGATCAGCCCGGGGACCTGGGTCTCCCTGATTCCGTGGTTGTGTGAAGCCAACGGTGGTTTCACAGATGCAGGCCACTTGGCTGGCATGGACGCTTCCTGGCCAGCCCGAGGGGTGGGACATGGGTGCAGGGGCAGGCTCTGGCTGCAGCCGGCTCTCCGTGTTTCAGACCCTTGAGTAGGAAAGCTTCCCACAGGCTTGCAGCCACCCCCACTTCTGGAACGCTCTGGAATGTGATTGTTCGGATGCGTGTGGACAGCTGGGCACCCCCCCAGCTCGCCCGAGGTCCCACTGGAGCTGCTCAGCTCGCTCTGGCCACCGCCTGCTGCTTCTGGCTCTCAGCCATGTGCTGCCAGAACATTCTATGTGAGGTATAGTCTGGGAGCATTGCTCTATGCCAGGGCTGGGGTGCAGCAGTCCCCATGGGGGACTTCATGGCCTCCTGGCTGCCTCCAGCCTCGCATCGGCCGTGTGGCCTCTGGATACTGCTGTGCTGGCATGGCAGCTGGCAGTGCTTGGCTGCCTTTGTAGACGGCCCGGGGCCTCTGCTCCACCCCTCGTCTCCGCTCTGCGGTGCATCCTCTGTCCATGACCTGTGTAACCTCTGCCCTTTGTGAGACGTGTGTCTGTCTTTACAGTTTGTTCCAGGTTCTTTGAACCTGGGCGTTGTGTGTGTTGGTGTCCGCGTTTCAGTGTTTAGGAAGGTGGAAAGGGTATTGGGTTTGCGTGCTGACCGGAGGACACAGTGACGCTCGGAAGCAAAGTGCCGAGTTGTCTCTGTTGAGTGCTCTGTGCCTGCTTTGCAGGGATGTGAGCAGAAAGCACACAGCTGGGAGCCTGGCCTTCCATGCGCCAGCGGATCCTTTCCCAGCCAGGGCCAAGGAGCACACCTTCGCCAGCCTCCAGTTTCAGAATTCTGCTGGGCAGTCTTTCTAGAAAATTCTGCTGGTGGGTGACCAGAAGCTGGTGACGTTTGCCCAGTACCTGCTGGGTGCCAGCTTTGGGAGGTAAAGAAGCGAAAGAGTGAGGTGTTAGACCTTAAGAAACTCAGGTTTACTGCAGAGGGAGATGGATGAATAGAAACCTGGATAAAGCTCCCAGCCAGAGAAGAGAAAGCTGTCAGCTTTGGTGTTGAGTTGCGACTTGGTAGTTTACCTCCGTTGCCACTGGCAACAGAAATGGCTGGGCAAGCCCTGCTTTATAACTGCACTGTTGCATGAGGCTCCTTAGGCGAGCTTGCAGCAAAGTGCCGTCCCATGAACTTCTGAGGTATGGGCACGTAAGGTGACAGTCGCTGCTGGAGTGAGTGGCTGCTCAACGGTGGGCGCTAGCAAACCCAGGCCTCCCCTCCGCGGCACCACTGGGATGCGGCACGGATGGAACACAGGATAACAGATACGGATTTCAAAGTGTTTCCACTAGATCGGCCTCCTTTACAACTGAGCCCGCTTTCCGTGAACTTGCTGAAGTCTCCACACGTGTGTGTCTCCACTCATCATCGCTGAGAAGCAGTTTTTGGAAAATAGCCAGCTCTCTGCTAGGCTGCCTTGATTCTTGGCTGCTGTAATGAACAGCCCAGGGACACTCACCCTCTGAGCCCCCAGGACTCTGTACCTGCAACCCTCTCGGCTCCTGGGGCTGTGCCTCAGACTGCCACCATGTGCAGCCCCAAGACTGGAACTTTCAGGAATAGGGCTACCCCCACGGGGCTTCCAGGTGGCCCAGCTTGGAGCAGGTTGAGGGGCAGCACCCAGGGTGCCTGCCCTGGGCTCTCTGAGTGCCCCATCCTTCTGGGTAAGCCACAGCCCTGTCCACATCCTAGGCTTTCCAGTTCTGGGAGCTGTGCCATTTCTTGGAACTGCTGGGTACTGTTCTCCTGGGATGTCTCCCCCTCTGGACGCCTTTGAATTTGGGCTCGTTTGGAGCCGAATGCACTCCCCTCGACTGTCTTGCCTGTAAACGGAGATCTCGTTTGAAAACTTCTCTGCCAAGCAGTGAGCATAACCATGCTGGGGTGTGTTTATAGAGCGGGAACTTGAGGTTCTCTGACACACCACACTATGCGTTTCCTTTAGCTTCCCACTCATCCTCCAACCCAACTCCGTTTGAAGCAACCCCTTGCAGTTGGGGAGTGCTCTTTCTTCCCAATGGCCTCTGCCCCCCAGATATGGAGAGGCAGGCTGAAGCAGAGTGACTTCCGGGACGGGACAGATGTTGCACTTGGGTGGGAGGCCACAGCCCTTGGAACAAGGAGAGCTGCATGTTGGGAACACTTGCAAGGTCAGGCCGGTGTTTGCTTTCTGAAAGAGCCCATGGGGGTCGGTACACTGAGACTGCGATCCGCTGGCTTGACTTGGTCATGGAATCAATTCTGGGGTTTGCACAGTGTGTTGACTATAGGTAACAACCACGTATGGCCCAGTTCAAAACAGCACACAGGACTTTGCTCGCTCACCACAGACCGGAAGGCAACACAGTGTACAAACCTCGCTGTGTACCCCCAGAGGCACGTACGGTTATCATATGTCCATTTTCAAAACAAAAAAAGGGAAGGTCTTAGAATCGTCTGTGAAGGAGATGTGCTTGTAGCAGCTCGTTTCTGAAGTCCCAGCACCTGCCAAGCCAGATGAAAGGGAGGCCAACAGGTGGGAGTGAGGGGCTTCTCACACACTGCCCCCTGCTCGCTCACTCTGCCTTTCAAATGAATAGATGCACACTTTCCAGTAAGAAACGGGGTGCAGAGCTCCAGGACTGAGAGTGAGGGTTCTGGCCGTTTTCTGGGCTGACCATTCTGGGGTTTTATTTCCTGCGTCAGATCCTGTCTGTGGAAACCGCAGAAATGAAGCCTCGAGTCCTTTTTTTTTTTAATAATTCTATAAATTGGCAGTTACAGTTGTATTTTTCATTGGAGTTACGTTACGTGATTTGCTTTTACTTTTCCCAAATCTCCTGAACTGTAGAGTCACAGCAGCGGGGTGCCCTCGGTTGTGTGAGTTGCTGTGCGGGAGGACATTTTGAGAGACCCCCAAGACTCGGGGCCGCAGGCAGCCAGGGCAGCTTGCTGAGCGAGCAGGATCCGGGCAAATCACCTTTGCAGCTCACCCTCCGCTGTCTGTGCACGCAGTTGGGCTGTGTGTGCTGGCCACTTGTCAGTCTCTGCAGGGCCTGAACCCACAGAGCCCTGGCCCACGGCCACTCGTGGCCTGATGGGTGCCTTTGCTGTGGCAGTGCTGCCTGCCACAG
The DNA here is from genome assembly GCF_030435755.1 of Ochotona princeps. NCBI lineage: Eukaryota > Metazoa > Chordata > Mammalia > Lagomorpha > Ochotonidae > Ochotona > Ochotona princeps. The sequence goes on from NC_080851.1 coordinate 1,424,305, forward strand.
AGGAGCGTGCGTGATGGGTGTGCCCAGCTCTGTGTGCCCTGCTGTGTTGTCTCCACTCCCATTGACACGGGGAAGACACTAGAGGGTGCTGTGTCCCCAGCAGTGCTGCTGTCCAGGGCAGGGCTGGCAGAGGGCTTGCCAGAGCAGTCCCAGCTCCCTTGATCTCCCTGCTGGGCTGTCCCGGGCCGGCACACTTTGTTCAGTTTGTGGAAGACATTGGCTCGGAATGGCTGATGAGCCAAATGCAAATGTGTTTCACGGAGTTTGTGTCTATTTTAGAACCAGACTAGCCCCGTCTTGCTACTGATGGCGAAACCAAACGAGATGTGAATTTGAGATCAGATAAACTGCTCAAATATTTGGGGCAAAGTCAGTGCCCAGGTCTGGACGGGGCTATTTAAGGAAGGAAAATAGCTATTAATAACTTGATTGGCAGCTGTGTCAGTGAATGTCTCCTCACAGATCCGTGTGAAGGGCGTTTTGTGTAGGAGCGCACGCCTCCCCCCACCCCGCCCTGCTTGTTCCGAGGCCATCATGGGGAGTGCCTGGACCCCAGGGCAGCATCTGCCCAACAGCGCACCTGTTCAGGAGCGTCTGCCTCAGTGTCCTGTGTCCTTACCCGGCGGGAGCTGTGTGGGACTGGGTGGTGAGTGGTCATATTCACATGGCCGCAGTCGCACTGTAGGGAAGGCACACCAGCCCTTGCTGAGACGCGTGGCACATGGGCAGTCCCAAGACCCACCAGCCATGAGCTTTCCCCACACATGACGTCGTGGTTTCTTGTTGAAGCTTGGTGTAGCGTGAGGAAGCCTCGTCCTCCTCGCCAGACATCTAGAATACCCCTTTTGGAGATGGAGTTTCCCATGACCATTGGAATGTGGACACGTTTTAAGTCACATGACAGTGAGTGGATCTGTTATCCAAACAGATAACACACCTAATCAAGCCTCAAGGAAATACGGAAGGTGGATTTACAGTAGGGCTTAGAAAGGTCTATTTTTGTTTTGATGGGGGTAGAAGGTGTGAAGGCTTGAAGTATTGACAGGTAGGGATTGCATTTGGTTCATAAACCTTAGAACCTGTTAACTAGTTACCAGGCTGGCTGGGCTTTGGTGGGCAGGTTCACAAGTGAGAATCCAAGCAGTAAGAAGCCATGGAAGAAGTCCGCCCGTGAGGACCACATTACAGTTCTCATTTGGTGCTGGAGAACCCCGTGTGTGCCTGCAGCAGAGTCGTGGCTGTGGAGGTACCCGGCACTGCCTGCGGTCACAGCCCGGGGCTGTCAAATAAATGGTGGTCAGAAAGCCAGACTTTGCGTCCTCAGGTCTGTCAACGGGGACCGTGCCACTGATGGGTGGCCAGAACAAGGTGACAGCACAAACAGCGCGTCTTGGGTCCTGTCCTCGGGCCTCTGAGAAGAGCCATATTGGAGTTGCTCCCTAGGCCGCTACAGGGCGAAGCAAGGGTCCAGCATCCAACAGACATGCTCACTAATCATGTCTCACCCAGTATTGATTATTGATTCCTGATGGCCTGGTGAGGCAGGAAAACTGTGAATACGACAACTAACCCAATGCTAGGTTGTCAGCACACTGCTAATGCTAACTGGGGAGGGTTGCAATGTGTCCATTCTAGAACCTTCCAGAAACTTCTTCAAGGGGGGGTAGCCCACGGTCTCAGCAAACACAGGCTGTGGCTGGATGGTCAGTGCCCCACGGTGGCTCAGCAGCAGCAGCATCCCCTGCAGATGACAGACAGTGAGCTGACACGATTTTGCCCTGGGGTCTATGCTTGTGGCATCCAGGCCCATCCCCAGCCGTAAGCACTGCCTCTTCACCCTTGGTGTCTGTCCTTGTCATGGATTAATTACTGATTATGCGGTAATTATTCATGACCAATTCAGCACTTATACCTTGTTCATACCTGGCCACAGGATTAATATTTGATTCTTAATGAGCTGAGTGGCTGCAGTGCCACGTCCTGTCTGCCCCACAGCCCTGGTCGGGTAGAGTTCCGTCTTAGGTGCCGCCCCTGCTATCCCACAGCCCTATCCTGTGCCCCTAGCATCTGGGCCAGGACCTTTGACCTGCAGTCCATCTGGGAGGGAAGGCCAGGCCTTTTGGTCCTCACAGCCTGGCCAAGCCCTTAGCAGCCCTCAGGGGTCACCTAATCTGGAGGGGGAGCAGCAGTCAGGGTGTTCCATGACCCCCACCTGCTACAGGTGCCCAGGTGGCAACTCCTGGGGAGCTTTGTCTCTCTCCCCTCCCTCCACACGCTGACTGCCAGGCAGCCTTCTGGTGTCATTGGTATCTCCCTCTGCCTTCTCTTGTTTATGCCCCTCAGCCTAGAGAGACACAGGAAGCCTAAGCAAGGGCCATTATGGAGTTTTGTGCAGGGAGCAGTGTGTTCTGGGGAGGTCTGTGGCCTCCTTCACAGAGCATGCGCCTGCTGAGGTCAGATGAGTAGCTGCCAATCTCTCTTTGGACCCAATAGCTCTTTGCTCAGTGCTATGGGATCTTGGGCAAACTCCTCAATCACGCAAGGCCTGACTCCTAAGCTGAGATACGGGGTGAACAGCAATGGTTTTGTAGGAGAGAGATGAAGTCATGCTGAGTCACATACCGCTGTTTGCTGTGGGCCTGCTTGTTCTGGACCAACTCTCGCCATCCACAAGGCGGCATCCTCTGCTACCCATGTTATAACGGAAGAGGACATGGGATGCCCAGATCCCCATCCCTGACCCAGACCCCCAGCACATGGCCAGATGGACAGCCTTGGTGCAGTCTGGGACTGCTGCTGCCAGAGAGGGTTCTGCAGCCTGGGCAGTGAGGCACCAGGCCTGGTACACCAAGAGGCTGCCCTGCAGGGCGTGGCAGTTCCTGCCATGTTGTCAACCAGCACTGGTCAGAAACACGCACAGCATACCCACTGGTTGCAAATGCACAAGGACACCAGAGGAGCCCAGGCACAGCCCTGCGCTGCCCCAGGCTGTGTGGCGCTTCTTGGGATCTTTGCCTTACAAAGCTGCAGCCTGCCTTTAGAGACCCCTGCTTTAAGACACTGCCCTGAGCCCAGCTGTGCGCCCTATCTGAGCGTGCTGGCTGCAGTCCCATGTCCCTGGACCCACCCATGTTCTCAGAGCCGCACGCACACTAGGGCTTGGCATGAGAGACTGTGGCACCTAGGGAACCAGGGCTCTACAGGGTGCCGGGAGGAGGGCCCCGTTTCCCCCACAGGCTTGCTCACCAGCTACCTTCTGGGCAATGTCTGGGCTGGTGTTTAACCAGAGCTGGGCACTATGCCCTACACAGGTGGGCTTGCAGAGTGCAGCACTGTACACTGTGCTCCGCCCCTTTCTATCCACCTGCTCTGGGCTACCTGGATGCTGCCCTCTGCGCAGACACCAGAGCCAGTGTCAGGCGTCTCTGGCCTAGTCCGCCTCACTGGGAACCAAGGTATCCTGAGATGGTCCGGTCGTGGCACTCAGAGCACTGGATTGTGGTGGAGTGTGGCACTTGGGTGGAGCTGGGTGAGCAGGTGGACGTGGATGACTGCTACTGGCGTCTCAGAGATGGATGCCAAGTGCCGTGCCCAAGGCTGCTTTCAGCTGATGCCGCTGAGCTCTGGAGCCTGAGCCCAAGCTGCAACGGTGGGTGTAACAAGCCTCCCTCTTGTCGTGTCTTGTATAGAGGACGACGTGGATCTGGAGGTGCTGGTGAGTGACATGAACGCATCGCTGGAGAGCCTGTACTCAGCCTGCAGCATGCAGTCGGATACGGTGCCGCTCCTGCAGAACGGCCAGCACTCGCGCAGCCAGCCGCCGGCCCAGGCTGCCCGGCCCCCGCCCCCGCCGCAGGCATCACCGCGGCAGAAGGTGCAGCGCTCCCAGCCTGTGCACATCCTGGCTGTCAGGTGAGGTCGGCGCCACGCAAGGCGGGGTTGTGGGAAGCCCACTGCTGGTAGGTCTGTCGTGTGTGTGACACACTGGGCTGTTCTTGGTGCACAAGCACATGTGCCCGTGGCTTCTCAGGCACCACCCTCCCCACGTGTGATCAGACATGATCTGCACAATGAAAGGACCAGAGTGGGAGCCACAAGCTGGTGTCGTGTGACAGGGGCCACAGCTGACCCTGGGGTGGCATGGTGCAAGCATGCGCCTCTGACCCTGGCTCGAGCACAGGGGCCGGAAGCCACTAACAGGAGGAGCAGGCAAGCCTGAGCTCTGGGTGAACCTGGGGCTGTGCTCAGCACCAGTGTCTTCAGGTGAGCGCTTGCTGTGTGCCAGGCACCGTTCCTGCTGGAGAGCAAGCAGGGAAACCAGCAAAGGAAAGGTGCTCCGGGTAGCTGTGACGGGGTGACGCAGGTGATGGGGTGGGGGCTGGCAGCAGCAGCCATGGCCCCCTCAGCCCAGCCCCTGCCCAGAGCCATGCCTCACCACGCTCCCAGGAACGTGGTAACTGCAGCAGGGTGGCCCAAGGGAGGCTGGCAGGAGCCAGGGTTCCCTTCCTAGGGGCAGAGCACAGGTGTCTGAGAACATCGACCTGGGGCCTGGCAGCATCCCCTGGCTCCAGGGTTGGCAGAGGGCTTTAAAAGCTCCAAGCATTTGCTGGCTGGCTGGAGGTGATGCCGATCTGACTGAAGACACTGGGGATGTGGTGGGCATTCCTGGTGGGGCAGGACACAGCGGGGCATGGGGGCCTGCTCTGTCTCGGGTACCTGGAGTACCGGGGCTGGGAGGTGAGGTGGTCGGACAGAGGGGAAGACCTCTGTGACCCAGGCTGAGCCCAGAAGATGGCTGCTTCTGTCTGTCCCCCGCCCTCTCCTAGGGACCCCTTGGGGGTTCAAGCTCGGAAGACTCAGGAGAATGCGCAGGAGACCTTGTGTCGGCCGGGTGGCCTCCAGGCTCAGTCCCCGGAGAGCCTGTGTGCTGGTGCGCCAGGAGCAGCTGCTGATGGGCCGTCCTCTTGCTCCTCACACAGGCGCCTGCAGGATGAAGACCAGCACTTCCGTACCTCATCGCTGCCGGCCATTCCCAACCCCTTCCCTGAGCTTGGGGGTTCTGGGAACAATGCCACTGCCGCCGCCGCCGCCTCGGCCTCGGCGAGCCTCCCATCGGCCTCCTTGCCTGCGAGCCAGCCTGTTACCAAGCAGGTGAGTGTGCGGCTGCATTTCCGAGCAGGAAGTATTGCGCTGTGAAAGGGTTTTTGCTGCACAGAAGCTTAACCCGCCCCTGGAGGAGCTCTGGTCCTGTACCCAAGTGCCAAGTGAGTCCCAGATCCACTTCTGATCCAGCTTGTGCTAATTGTGCCCGGGAGAGCAGGATGGAGTTCCCACCTCCAGGTGTCATCCTGGCCCAGTGTCAGTCCTAATAGGTGTTTAAGAGATTGAACCAGCAGACGAAAGATCTGTTTCTAAGATTTTTTCTTTTTTTTTTTTAGTTGAAAGGCAGAGTTATAGAGATGGGCAGAGAGAGAATCTTTCTTCTGCTGGTTCACTCCCCAAATGGCCACAACAGCCAGAGTTGAACTTGTCCAAACCTGGGAGCCAGGAGCTTCTCTGGGTCTCCCCTGTGGATTCAGGGGTCCAAGCACTTGGACCAGCCTTCTCTGCTTTCCCAGACCATAAGCAGGGACCTGGATCAAAAGTAGAGCTGCTGGACTCAAACTGGCATGTCTCATGTGGGGACCGGCACTGCAGGCAGAGGATCAGCCAACCACAGCACTGTGCCAGCCCCCATCAGAACCTGCTGTTAGATGCCAGTCCATGCTGCCATCTTCCTGTGTGCAATCTCAATGGCCAGTCCTGTCAGAGACAGACTGACGGCCACCTGTGCCACACTGACAGTGGCAGGTGCCAAGGGGGGTTCCAGGCCACACCACCCAGAGGGCCTGCTGGGTAACGAGTGGCAGTGGCGGCAGCAGCTGCCCTGAAGGAGTTGCGCATGCCAGCACTGCTCAGAGCGGGGCATCTGTCGACTCATTCACACGTCTGCTTCTCTGCCTTGCGGACTAGGGACATGTTCTCCATTTGCGCAGCACCCCAAGCGCAGGCTGCATCCACAAGGCCCAGGGGTTCCTGAGACCCTAGCCGCTCCAAAACACACCTGGCTCCAGTTGCTACACCTCCACGTGGTATCTTCACCTTCCCGATCCACTGCCCCACAGGCCAACCAGCCTGTCCTCATGGGTGGCTGGGCACTGGGCACGTGGATGGTGGCATTAATACAGCTGCTCCTGCTAGCTCTGGCTGCCAGATCCGGCTGGGTCACAGCACTGTGAAAGCCCAGCAGCAAGTCACCAAGGGACTCCATCAGGAGCACCCTGGGCTGGCTCCGGGTGCTGTCTGAAACCCTGAAGACCATTTAGGTGTTCACCTCCTTTGGGATATTCTGGCTCAAATAAGAGTATTGATAGACCATCCATGGAAGTGTAGCCTGGGTTGTCTGCAATGTTCACAAACTCTTCCATCTCCATGTGTGCGCACACGCACACTGCGCGCACACACAACTCCATCTCATTGCGCACACGCGCGTGCACACACAGCTCCGTCTCCCTGTGCACACACACAGCTCCGTCTCCCTGTGCACACACACACAGCCCCGTCTCCCTGCACACACACACAGCTCCGTCTCCCTGCATACACATACACAGCTCCATCTCCCTGTGTACACACACACACACACAGCTCCGTCTCCCTATGCACACACACAGAGCTCCATCTCCCTGTGTACACACACACACACACAGCTCCGTCTCCCTATGCACACACACACACAGCTCCGTCTCCCTGTGTACACACACACACACACAGCTCCGTCTCCCTATGCACACACACAGCCCCGTCTCCCTATGCACACACACAGCTCCGTCTCCCTGTGCGTGCACACACACACACACAGCTCCGTCTCCCTGTGCACACACACACAGCTCCATCTCCCTGTGCACACACACACACACACAGCTCCATCTCCCTGTGTACACACACACACACACAGCTCCATCTCCCTGTGTACACACACACACACACAGCTCCATCTCCCTATGCACACACACACACACACACACAGCTCCGTCTCCCTATGCACACACACACACAGCTGCGTCTCACTGCGTGCACACACACATATACACACATTCTTCTAGGATCCCAGTTTCTCTGTTGTGGGGATCGGGACGCCTAGTCTGGTTGGTCAGGCGAGGGGTCTGTGCTGTCTCCCTGTGGAAGCGTACATTCCTTCATGCTGTGGGCAGACCTGAAAAGCTGCTTGGCCTGGGAACCAAGGGCGTCCCCCTGTGCTCCCAGAGCCTGGCCACAGTGCCACAGTGCCTGTAAACTTGCCACAAGCTCGTGCTGGCCGGGTGTGCATGCTCTGTGGTCGCATAGGGACGCTCCGTGCCCTCCCCGTGGCTTCAGGTTTCCCAGGCATGGCCTGGAAATAGTTCTGGATCTCTGACATGATGTCCCCATGTGTCCTGACCTACCGAGGAATGACGCAATGCCGCTTAGCAGGCACACCTCAGGCTGGCCATTTGTGGGGCCAAGTACAAGACCGCATGTGGACTCCCTGCCACCAGGCACTCTCCGGACTGTGACTATCTTTTGACATGCGGAGTGTCTGAGTCGGAGACGCTGACCGCTGTCCTGTGTGGCCACTGCCAGCATCATGGCATGCTGACATTGTGAGCATTAAAGTTACCCCATCTCTGCAGGGAACAGGGGTCTGTGGATGTGTTGAGAGGGTACTGCAGGCAGTTTATGGGAAATAGCTTTAAAAATAACGTCGATTTTGGTGCCAAAAAAAAAAAGCTTGAATCTATACACACTAGGGACTTTCAAAATGCATATGGAAAATGCATATTATTGAAAACCTACGTGTAAATTCCAGAAACTTTTTGCATGAAAACAGTTGTGTCGTGATTCCATTTTGTCTGATTCCTTAGTTGAATCGAAGGCCGGGAGGTGCAGTCGCCTCTTTGTGCTGTGCGCTGGCTAACGCACCCACCCCTCGGCGGGGACGTTCTCCCGCCCTGCCGATCAGGCCATTTTTCGTTGGGCTCAGGCTTAAATTTCACCAGGAAGGGGAGGAACAGGCCTGCTTGTGCAGCCTCGTCGGCAGGCCCACCCCTCTGTCCAGCCTGGCGCCTGCCTGGGCCCACCCCCCACTCCCTCCTCTCCAACCAGAATGAAGGAAAGGGGATTTGAGTAACGGAAATGTGGAGAGAGGGGGAGGGGAGAGCGCCGGAGAGGGGCCTCTCGGGAGGAAGCCGGGAGGAGGGAGGAGGTCCCGCGGACACCCCTCCCCCGGCCGCCCTCCAGGTGTCCACGTTTCTAGGAAGCTCCGACGTGGCGGCCCCGCGGCTGCGCGCGCGCCCCCTGCCGGCCGCTCGGGGCACGCCGCGGCCCGCTCACCTTCCCGAAGATGGCTTCCTGGCGCGACCGCTCGGTTCGAGCCGCGGCCGGCCCTGGGCTGGGCGGCCGGCGCCGTCCTCGCCCCACAGGCGCCAGCGGCCCCAGCAGACAGCCCTCGGAGCCCGGCAGTCCCCCGTGGGGGCTGGGGGCTGTGGTGTGAGCTGAGCCTTGGAGCCCAAGTGTCACCGTCGGCGGCTCTGAGTGCTGGACGGTCACCAAGAGCACGGCCACCCCCTGCGACTGCGCACTCGAGGCCCCTCCTGGCGCAGCCCTAATTTCATCAACATTTCTGCTGGTCAGCCATCGCCTGCATTCGTTCTGGCTGACTTCCCTCCGAGAGGCGGGGGCTGGGGGAGGGGTCCGGGGTGACGTGGCTCTGCCTGGCTGTAGGGTGTGCCTGTGTCCAGGAGCCCCCGAGCAGGGCCCCCGCGGCTGGAGCCTGTCCACCCCACTTGAGATCCGTTAGGTCTCTAAACACAGCCTGCCGGGGAAGGGCGGGCGGCTGTCTGCGCTGCCCTGGTTCCCTCTGCAAAGGGAACCCAAGTGTCCTGCAACCCCTCACGCACGTCCCAACCTTAGCCGCGTCGCCTGGAGCGCCCCTAAGTGAGGGCAGGCGGTTTCCATGGAAACCCGTGTCCTGGCTGTGGCCAGGCCATGTTGGAGTTCTGCAGAGCAGAGGCTGAGCGGCGCCATGCTGCCCAGAGACTCGCTTCCCCAGCGAGGCATGCACCACACACAGTCCTGCCGCCCGCGAGTGCAGCTTTGCGCTCAGCTTCGTTTTCTGGCTTTGTCTCCTCTTAGCCGCTGGATCAACCGGAAATCTGACATAGAACTGGGAGTTCCTGTAGCTTTTTTAGAATTTGAAATCCAGAACTGTCCCTCTGGCCCATCCACAAGCCGCTGACAGAGGTGCAGTGGTCCGGGAGGAGTGGGCAAGCTGGGGCCCGGGGTGAGGTGTCTGCACACAGCACCCAGGATGCAGCCCGTGCTTTCCTGGCAGATCTTGGACTCTTTCTGTGTGTTGCCAGTTGGGAAGCCAGGGGCCTGGAGGGGCTGGCCACTGGCCACGTCCACTGTCACAGGCTGGCTTGGTACAGCGAGGCCTTACTGCCGGCTCCACGATCCTGCTGGCTCATGCTTTACCTCCAGGAAGCTGTAGGAGAGATTTACAGAGTGGAGCACGGGGAATGGTTGCCACTGCATCTGCCCTGCTCCCTGCAGCAAATACCTGGGCACTTCAGGGATGGGGAGGCTGGGGGCCGCCGGGCACAGCTCCTCTTGCTGTCGTGGTCCTAGGGACTCCATGCCCAACAGCAAGGTTTGGGGGAGGTTTCTTCCCTGCTTTGCTAGGGGTCTGCAGGAGGGTCTGCGGTGCAGGAGTGTTACCAAGACCTTGGACACAAAACACGCATCTTCCTCAAGTCCACTTTGCGTGGCCCGTGACGGCATTGTTGCCTCACGGTGGGTTGGATCGGCGCTGGTGCCCAGCCTCTGCAGCTCCGGTTAAGACTGCCCGACTCACACTGCCAGGAAAGTGGCAAGCAGGGATCCTGTGAAGGGGGGAGGGGAGGCTTTAAAAATTTCTTTATTTAAAAGCCAGTGTTAGAAGCAAAAATGGAGAATCTTTTACCTGCTGGCTCACCCCCACTGTTCGCACTGCCTCCTGCCCCCACACACAGCCAAAGCCAGGAACCTGGGACCCCAGGTCTCCCACCAGGGTGCCAGGGGGCCTGGCAGTCTCTGGAATAGAAACGCCCTGAGTGATGGCTATATGTGAGCAGGGTGGCCGTGGTGCCCACTGGCTGGTCCAGCAGTGGGGAAGGCCCGGGATAACAGCTTTTTTGTCGCCTCTTGGCCTGAACCTGTGCCTCGTGTGGAGAGCAGGTATAGGCTCTGAACAGCTGAGCTGTGACAGCTGGGCCATGTTGCAGACTGGCAGCGTGACCCTGTGTCGTGGGAGGGCGTTGGCATCGCGTGAGGTACCTGCCTGTGTGCACAGGTCTCTCTGTTCTGTCTCTGCTTCCCTGCCCGAGCCCCCCCGTGACCTGCCTGCATCTCTGTGTGTTGCAGGATGTCAAGGTCTTCAGTGAGGACGGGACAAGCAGAGTGGTGGAGATTCTGACTGACATGACGGCTCGCGACCTGTGCCAGCTGCTGGTTTACAGGAGCCACTGTGTGGATGACAACAGCTGGACCCTGGTGGAGCACCACCCACACCTGGGCCTAGGTAGGGCGACCCTGCCTGTGGTGTGTGGCCGTGGCAGCTCCTGGCCGTCTGCTCCCCCCACCCCACCTGGCATTCCCCAAGGGACAGGGTCTCTGGGCATCCTAGGCAGGGCAGGTTCCTCTCCCGAGCTGTGGTCAGGGTGAGTGCTGGAGACCCACAGGGTCTGTACCCCCTTGCTGGGTTGGATAGTGGGGCCCTGATGGGGTATGGAGTGTCGGGGGTAGTTTGGGGGAGAAGAGTATCTAAAAAGCAAGAGGCTCTTAGAGAGAGTTGAAAATACATGCTGTTTCTAGAAGAGCACTTTGTTGGGCCTGTGGCAGGGGAAAGGAAAGGAACCGAGAGCCGTGTGGACAGCAGCCCCAGTGGCTCTCTGGAAGGTCTGTCCCTCACGCAGCACCCTTGGGGTGTCCACCGAACTGAGGGCGAGCTTCCAGTTCAAGGACGTGACATCCACTAAGTGGTTGTTGCTCTGAGCCCCACTTCTGCCTGCACCTCTCTTCCCTCAGCCAGAATCCATTGTTAGAGGAGAGTGTGCGTTGCCAGGTTACTCCCCAGTACTTGTGAAGGCCAGGGCTGGAACCACCGAGCTGGAATTCTAATCCAGGTCCCCCACAAGGGTGGCAGTAGCTTGAGCCATCGCCACAGGAAGCTGGCATCCTGTTAGAGCTGGGGATCCGGTCCCACTAACAGTTGGCACATGTGACTGCTGGGCCTCCTCCGGCCTCTGGCAGCGTCCTCGTTCTTAGCCCAGCAACTTACCTGTGCACGCCCTGCTGTCGGGTCCTCGGACCTCCCGGGGCCAGGCGGTGTGCGCTGCAGTTCCCTGGGAGACCCAGGACAGCCCGACAGAGGACGTCCTGCTATGACAGGCCATCCGGGCCCTTGGGAAGGGATTCCTACGAGCCTTGGTGCACACAGTCCCCCGCGGCACGTGCTTGTCTCCTGCCAGTACTGCCAAGCGTTCTTCTCACTCCCCTGCCTGGACTGGCCAGTGAAAAGGACAGGTCACTACTAGGGGCGGCGGGGTAGCTGCCTGGTCCGAGGCACAGGTTAGACTGCTTGTGGCTGTGCAGCCTGAGCTCTGGGAAGGTGCAGAGCACAGAGTCCTTCAGGGAAAGACACTGTCACATGTGTGGATGTGGCATGCTGGTTCTGCAGCCTCCAGGCAGCAGGCAGTGGGAACCATACACGGGAGCATGGCGGGGTTGCAGTGTGAAGGTCATGGGTGATTGTGTGTCTGCCACCTGCCTTCTGTGGTGCCCCAAGCTAAGCTCCCCATCCCTGGCCGAGTCGCCCCACCTGTTGCTGCACTTCCCACTGGCAGGACCAGCTCCTCTGCCTGCGGCTGGGCCTCCCCACCCTTTCCCCAGAGTGAGAGAAGGCCCGGCTGTGGGCACCCTCCTGTGCTAGTGGCGCTGGATGTGAGTGGACGACAGGGATTGGCGCTGAGCTCGGTGCCCACACTGGCCTGCACCTGCCTGCCTGCTCACACATGTCCTCCTCCCCCCGGCAGAGCGGTGCTTGGAAGACCATGAGGTGGTGGTCCAGGTGGAAAGCACCATGGCGAGTGAGAGCAAGTTCTTGTTCCGGAAGAATTATGCCAAATACGAGTTCTTTAAGAACCCCACTGTGAGTTGTCCCCTGGGGCACAAGGGCCAGTACCCTGGGACTTGACGGGTTGGACAGAGTCGGATCACACGACTGCTCTGAGACCCACAGGCAGTAGCTGGGTCTGAGGGTCTGGCTGCCAACCCAGCAGCTGCCGGGGCCAGCTGGGCAGTGGTGGTGGGGGGCGGCAGGCTGGACCTCCGCAGTGACCCCCAAAGTCCCTCAGTCACTGTCAGCACTCTACATGGTAAGGCTCTCTGTCCCTGCCTCACAGCCTTCCTAAGGACACGCCGTGGGGCTGACTCCCTTTCCTGTGGGTCCGCCACCAGGGAGCCTGGGCTGGGGCCCTGAGACCCTGATGCCCTGGTGCTCTGAGTGGAGCTGAGTTTCTACCCCAACGTGGTGAATTCCGTAACTGAGAGGCCGCAGAGGAGACTTGCTCATGTGACCACGCTTCACGAGTTGAGCTTCCAGAATTCTCAAGTGGCCCTGAGTTCAGATACTGCGCCTCTCTGCCACGGGTCCTCAGGCGTGGATTCTAAGGGAGGCAGATTCATTGTTTCTAGCTCAGAGCCAGAGGAAATGGGACTGAGGTCCAGTGCTCACGTGCACGTGGAACCCTGTGGGGACGTGGCGGTAGACGCACCTGCCTTCCCGCTCAGGCTAACCGCGATGCGTGTGGCTTTCCCTGACTTTAGAACTTCTTCCCGGATCAAATGGTCACTTGGTGCCAGCAGCCGAACGGCAGCCAGTCGCAGCTTCTGCAGGTACTGTTCGCGGGCCTGGGTGTGGGTGAGAGGAGGGCGCATGGTTGCACTGTGCTCCCGGCCCCAGCAGCTATGATGGGGGTGGAATGACCTCTGAGAGAAGAAAGTTCTCGCTCTGACCCTCAGAATCTTTCCTGGGCTGTCTGCCGCACGTATGTGTCTGTCTGCGTCACTGGCGCATCTTCTAACCCCTGGTACTTTCCCTGTGCAGAACTTCCTGAACTCGAGCAGCTGCCCTGAGATCCAAGGGTTCCTGCACGTGAAGGAGCTGGGCAGGAAGTCGTGGAAGAAGCTGTATGTGTGCCTGCGCCGCTCGGGCCTGTACTGCTCCACCAAGGGGACATCCAAGGTGCGGCCCCGGGCTGACTGGTGCTCCGTAGGGTCCCAGGTGCTGTCCACGGGTCTGCCTCAGGGTGGCGCGGCATGCACACCTGGAGCCTTTGTTGATGCTGGGCCCAGGGCAACCACACGAGGTTGGGAGGCTCTCCCCACTCGGACAGCAGTGCCGTCTTGGGGACTCCCACTGAAGACCATGAGGCTGCCCACGTCAGGGCAGGTCCAGTGTGGCTCGGTGGTGTCCGTTTCCCAAGTCCACCGTTGTGTGAGGCTACGGTGGGCCAGCAGCCATGGGCTCTGGGCAGTGGTTTCCTTGTTTAGGGGTAGGTGAGTTCAGTTTTAGGTTGGTACTTCACACGTGCCCAGTGCCTGCCTCTGGCCTGGCCAGGGGTGGGGGCTCTTCGCCCTCCCCTGAAGCCTGGCTGTGTCCCCGCAGGAACCCAGGCACCTGCAGCTGCTGGCTGACCTGGAGGAGAGCAACGTTTTCACCCTGATCTCGGGGAAGAAGCAATACAGCGCCCCCACGGACCATGGGCTCTGCATCAAGGTACCCCCCAGCGCCACATGTCCACAGGGCACGTGCTGAAGTCAGTGCACATTTCTCCCACAGTAAGCGTTCTCCATGACCTCCGACCCCTGGCACACATGCAGGCACACACACCAGGAGTGCGGCCTGCTCGCCTTCCCCGGGTTAGGCTGGGGTGTGCTGATGGCCGCCTGGCTGCTTGGTCAGCACGGCCAGTGCGCCTCCCATGCAGTGAGCTTTCAGGTGCATGGCTTTCTCCTGGGTTCAGACCTGGAGCAAGAATTTGGTCAGCCAGATTGCCCACATAGGGGAGCCACAGGCAGCTGTGCTTGGGGCCACCCCAGTGGCTGGCCATGCAGAACCTGGGTCTGGGCTGACGCAGGGAACAAGCTCTGTCATAAGATGGCGCCTTGCACCCCCATTCAGCAAGGTTCCCTCAGTGGCCCAGCTGGCAGTGCAGGGAAGGCCAGGGGGAGGCCACAGCTGTCCCTTTGCGCCTTGTTTAGCCTGGGCTTCATCCTTGTCTATACACATGGGACAAGCAGGGTCCGTGACGGGACCTGGCATTGTCTGCAGATCAGCTGTCCCTGGAAGTCTTGGCATGAAACCCCAAGGTTAAGGGAGGCTGAAGTAATAGGGACCTACTTGAAGGCGGCCTCAGGAGGGGCTGCAGGTGGCAGGAGGCCTGTGCCCATTGCCACACCGCTTCTCCTGTAGGGGCAGCTGCATGCATCCTCTGTCCTTGGGCTCCATAGTGGGAACAGGACTGGCATCTCCCCATACTGTCTCTTGCTTCTGGGGTCAGGGCTCAGCTTCTTCCTGGCCCCATGGGGCTGCCTATGTCTGGCACCGGAACCCACCTGCCCTGTGCGGGCTGCACGGAGTCCCTCAGGCTTCCACTTGGAGTCCAGCCTGGTGCCCCTCCCCAGAGCCCCAGGTAGTGTCAGCTGCCTAGCTCGCTCTAGGCAAGGCCTGGAAAGTCCACCCTTCCTGTGCCTCAGGGCAAGATCTCCCAGGGAGCCCAGCTGTCCCTCCCTGGTCTTCTTACCTGTTCCCTGCTGATGTCCACTGACATTCTGTCACCACCCCAAGGCCAGACCAGTCCTGGACGGAAGCTGTGAAGGGCAGGCCAGGTGGGTGGACGAGGGCCCTCTCCCTGGCTCACTGAGCCCTGCTCAGTTCATTGCCTTCTACTTTCTTTAGCCAAACAAAGTGAAGACCGAAACCAAGGAGCTGCGCCTGCTGTGTGCTGAGGACGAGCAAAGCCGCATTTGCTGGATGACCGCCTTCCGTCTGCTCAAGGTACTGGCCGCGCCTGCGCCCGGGACCAGCAGCCCGGCACAGGCATGCCCGTTGAAGGAGTTGCTCGCACACAGCCACAAGAGCTCAGCAGCTGTCGGCAGGGCTGAGCATGGAGAACGGCAGAGCCACGGCTGTTTTCAGCCCGGGGTAGGGGCACCTGGGTGTTGCGTTAACAGCACCCCTGGTCTCGGTCCCTTTAGCCCAACAGCCTGCGCCGCACCCCACCCGCAGCCACCGGGGACAACCAAGGCGTGGCCAGAGACAGACAGTGTTGCTGGTTGAGACCCACGGGGTTGGGGCACGGCCAGCAGTGAGTACAGGGAAGAGCTGAGAGTGACAGTAGGGGGAGGTTGGTGATCCTCGCCTCTGAGCAGCTTTCCAAGGGGAGATGGATCTCCTGAGAGCCTCACATGGCCCAGTGCCCCTGATGGTGCACACTGCAGTCATGAGGTAAGGCTGAGCGCCAAGGCGAGCACTTGCATCAGGAGGGTCCTGGAGACCTTGTGAGGAGAGCAGCTAAGTGATGCATTTATTTGGTGCGAGTACTTCTGCAATATCCTCTCTTTTATGTGATACGCATTTTTCATTTCCCCAGGACATTCCTTTGCACACAAATTCTATTGCATGTGCCTGGAATTATTCAGACCTAAGCCAGACATGCAAGCTGAGGCTAGCTGACCAGGATGGATTTGGCAAAGTCCCAGGTCTCCCTCGAGCTGGAGGTGTTTGGCCAGCTGTGATTGGTGGGCACAGTGGCCCGTGAACTGCTGCACACACCTCAGAGGAATCACCGCAGGGGAGAGAGGGCTCAACCTGCACCTCTGCCTCTGGGACCAGGAGCCGAGCTCCAGGGACGATCGGAACGAATCCCAGAACCTATCATACTGTCCCACTGATAAACACCTGAATTTTTTAAAAAATCGTGTTAGATTTGTACCTTTATATCAGGGGGTCTTTGAAAAGTTCATGAAAAACATTAAAACACTGTATGGATTTCAGACGTTTTGGGCACCAAAATAATCTCTCTTAAAAATTGTGCTTGAGACGCAGGGATAGGCACAGAGCAGGAGAGCCCCATCCGCTGGTTCCTCTCCCGAATGCCTAGGAGCCAGGGGCACTGGTGCGCAGCGGGCCAGGGTGCACAGAGGCAGGGAGGCAGAGGCCAGCAGGCCTGGATCCCATCCCGGCCATCCTCCAAACTGTTTTCTTTATCTCCATCAACAAGTCTACAACATTCTGTGTAAATAGTAGAAACATGGCATTGTGAAGGGTTGCAGTTTTTTTTCTGAATATTTTTGACCCATGGCTGGTTGAACGCAGCGTCCCCGGACAGATGGCTGTGTCTCACATCCTGAATGTGTCCAGACGTCTGTGCAGGTTCAGGAGCCCAGGACCCCCTCAGCTTCATTAACTTGATAGGAAGAGTCGGAATTCAGCAAGGCTTGTATTCGTGATTCCCATTCTGACAGTGCCAGGCCTAGGGCAGGCCCAGGTGAGCTCTGGGTGGGAACAGCCAGCTCTCTGCTTCAGCGCTCACTTGTCCCAGTGCCAACGTGTCACAGCAGACACGGGACATGTCCCTCAGTCTCGGTGTCCAGCTTTCATCAGAGGCTGGCCTTGAGAAGTGACCACCTGTGTGGCGACCTTCACCCTCGTCTGAGTCACATGGCTCCCGTAGACTGTGCCTGGCCTGTGACCTTTAGGTAAACATAGATCACAGACCCCTCTGTGAGTTAGGACATCGCATGAAGCCGGAGGTGCCTTCCAGGGTCAAGGCCAGACCTTGCCTTGTGCAATGTTAGTTTGTGTTGGGGGAGGCAGACACACCTTGGTCCTTTGTGTTCAGGGGTTCTCAATCCACACACGTAACCATTCGTGGATCAAAAATATTTTGAAAACCCATGGCATCTGTGCTAAAAACACATGCATTTTTTCTTATCACTTGCTGAACAACTGGGTACAACTACAACTCGGGTGTGCAGTGTAAAAGCTCGTTTGTGCTGCATGGGACTAGCAGTGTGCTGTAGGAGCGTGAGGACTTGCGGACCCGGCGCCCTGGGGACAGGGTGAGCCTGAGGGCAGTCCTGGAGGCCCTGGAGCCATGGCAGCCAGCGGACACGTGAATGCTGCAGTGCTCGCCCACCTGGGCCAGCACAGGTTCTTTCTGCTTCGGTGTGCCTGGCCCAGGGCGCGCCACTTCATTTGCATAGGTTTTTTTTTTTTTTTTTTTTTTTTTACATTATATCTTTTCTGCCTTTCTGAGTCTTGATGTTAAGGAATGTCTCTCACACATACAGTCCCCTCTTAGGAGCAGTCCTGTTCGAGTAGGTACTAAATGGGATGCTGATAACACATTATCGTGGTCAGCTGACCATTTCTGCCTGAATGTGTCATTCACTGTGTCCTCCAAGCTTGTGCTGCCTCTCCCTTCTGCCTCCCGTTTAGGGGCAGTCCTGTTAAGGCCTTACTTAATTAGCCAGTGGCTGCTTTGCAGCATTTGTCCTAGACGGTTCTTTCTAGCATCTCATACAATGTACCACTTTGGCCACTGTCAGGCCAGTTTAAGACACTGACTCCATTTATGCCTGCCTGGTGTTTACGTTGATTATTTACATAGTTAAGCCACTTAAGGATGTTGTTTGATATACTTAGCTTTTAATTAGTACATATTTGTGATTTTTCCTGAATTTCCAGACTTCTGGCACTGCAGGAACTCACCCTAAATGGATTATTTTACTGTGAGCCTAAGAAAGTTCCAGTTTTTGTGTCCCCTTTGCTGATGCTCAGCCGGCAGCCCTTCTATGTGTGCAGGTCCGTCCATGCCGGCCTGTCTCCCACTTCACCAGGGTGAGGTGTTCTCTGCTGCTGCCGTGTCTCAGACGTCCCCGGGCACACGCCGTAGCCAGTCCTGACATCGGTGATGGCTGTCTCTCTGTACATTTGGAGAACTGTTCGGCTGCTCTGCTGACACTTCTCCAGGCCTTTTCTCGTGGGCAGAGACGCCTCTATTACACCTGTTCCTGTCTCCTAAATACTTCCATGCTAGAAACAGCCCGCGCTGCTAGACTTGGCACCAAGCAGCCGTCCACTATGGAAGGCCAGAGGAAGGTGTTTATTTCATTCTCAGCTTTTACTCCTTCCTTCCTGGCCAAGAGGGCTGAATGAGTAACCTGGGGGTGGAAGTTGCGACCCTGTGTACGAGACTGTCCCTGAAGTGAATGATGCAGACTGGGGCCTCAGGGAGAGCATGGAACAGGACTTGCTGTTAAGTCCTGTCCCAGGATCTGGGCACCTTGCTTGGTTCCAGTCAACAGCTGAGAGTTGACTAACAAAGCTTTTAGCACAGGACCCGGGTTCAGGTTCTCGGTCACAGCCTGCCAGGGCTTAGGTTCTGACTCTGCCTTTTCCCCTCAGTATGGAATGCTCCTGTACCAGAACTACCGCATCCCTCAGCAGAGGAAGGCCCTGCTGGCGCCCTTCGCCACCCCGGTGGTAAGTGCGGCTGCAGCCCCCAAGTCCGGCCTTGGGCCACGCTGTTTTGGGCATACACTGGGCCAGATCACCCGAGGGGAACTCCTCCCAGCCCTGCAGGCCTGCCATGAGTGGTCCATGGATGCTGCCGTGGCTTCTCTGGTTCCCTGGTGAGGGGCTAAACTGAGCACTTCTGCTGTCCTTAGCATATACCGCGTCCCCCAGAGGGAGCCAAGACAGCTGCTGGACTAGGGCCATCAGGGTTTCTTTTTTATTGACCACTGCAAGAAAATTCAAATGCTCATCTTCAAACCAAAGCCAGGTTTATGGGGGAGCCTAGAACATGGGGTGCGGGCCTTGCCATGTGGGGAGGCTCCCTCCAGGGCCCCGCGTGCTACCATGGCTCCCCACTCTAAGAATGTGTGGCTTCCCCGTTTGCAGCGCAGTGTCTCTGAGAACTCTCTGGTGGCGATGGATTTCTCTGGGCCATCAGGAAGAGTGATTGACAATCCCGCGGAGGCCCAGAGCGCTGCCCTGGAGGAGGGCCATGCTTGGCGGGTAAGCTGCGAGCTCTGCGGGAGGCAGTCGGGCAGCCACTGGCTCCTGAGCCACCCCACCCATCTTCCCACGCATGTCACCGCAAGCGCGGGCTCCGGGGACAGGGCGAGCTGTGGAGAGCAGTCCTAGGGGGCCGCGCCATGCGCTCTGGGGACAGGGCGAGCTAGGGAGGGCAGTCCTGGGGAGTCGCATTGTGCGCTTTGGGGCAGGGCGAGCTACCGAGCTACCGATGGCAGTCCTGGGGGGTCGCGCTATGTGCTCTGGGGACAGTGCGAGCTATGGAGGGCAGTCCTGGGGGGTCGCGCTATGTGCTCTGGGGACAGTGCGAGCTATGGAGGGCAGTCCTGGGGGGTCGCGCTATGCGCTCTGGGGACAGTGCGAGCTATGGAGGGCAGTCCTGCGGGGTCGCGCTATGCGCTCTGGGGACAGTGCGAGCTATGGAGGGCAGTCCTGCGGGGTCGCACTCTGCACTCTGCGGCAGGGCGAGCTACGGAGGGCAGTCCCGGGGGTCGCGCTGTGCGCCCCAGGGACAGGGCGAGTTAAGGGCAGTCCTGGGGGTCGTGCTGTGCGCTGTGCGCTCTGGGAACAGTGCGAGCTACGGAGGGCAGTCCTGGGGGGTCGCACTATGAGCTCTACGCTCTGGGGACAGTGCAAGCTACAGAAGGCAGTCCTGGGGGGTTGCGCTATGCGCTCCAGTGACAGTGCGAGCTACGGAGGGCAGTACTGGGGGGTCGCGCTGTGCGCCCCGGGGACAGGGCGACCAACGAAGGGCAGTCCTGGGGGTTCGCGCTATGTGCTGTGCGCTCTGGGGACAGTGCGAGCTACCGAGGGCAGTCCTGGGGTGGGGGGACCGCACTATACGACCCAGGGACAGGGCGGGCTACGGAGGGCAGTCCTGGGGGGTTGCGCTCTGCGCTCCGGGGACAGGAGCACCGGCTGCGGCAACTGCCCCACGCTGACCTCGCCCTTGCTGCCGGCCTGTCTTACAGAAGCGAAGCACTCGGATGAACATCCTGTCCAGCCAAAGTCCGATGCACCCTAACTCGTTCAGCACCAGTAAGCATGGCGCGGGCTAGTGCCCGCCACCCGCAAGGCGGCCGCGCACTTCCGGGGCTGGACTTCCGGGGAGGCGCTTGGACTAACGGGGAGGCGCCTGGACTCCGGGAGGCGCCTAAATTCCGGGGAGGTGACCAGACTGCTCGAGGAGGTCGTCCTGCTCGCCACGGTCAGCATGCCCGGTCTTACTCTGCCCCGTTCTCCATCCTCAGTGATCCACCGCACCCAGCTGTGGTTCCATGGCCGCATCTCCCGTGAGGAGTCGCACCGCATCATCAAGCAGCAAGGGCTGGTGGATGGGTGAGGCTCGCGGGGTCCCCGGGGTGGGGGTCGGGGTGCTGACGTGGCGGGCCACCCTTGGGAGCTGGGCAGCGCAGGAGCCCCTTGGGGTCGCTCAGCCTGCGACCCGAGGCCACACGGCCCCGACCGTCCCCCGAAGCCCCCCCGGGTCGGGCGCACCGCGGAGCGGACACGTCACTTCCGGCTCCTTTGTCCTTTGTCTCGCGCTGGGGACGTGGCCATGTGCTGGCCGCGTGCTGGCCGCGGTGGGGCGGGGGGCTTCTTGGGCCTCCGGGTCCGCCGGGCGGGGCAGCTGAGTGCAGGACCCCCGTGCCCATGTCCTCTGGAGCGGCTGAGCCCTCCCACCCCTGTGGGGGCCCCCGGAGCTCGCGGTGATGTGGGCCATCTTAGCCGAAGCCCCCCGCTGCTTGGGTTTGATTTCAGGAGTAACTTAAGGAGTCTTAGGGCCCGGGGTCAGCTTTCCTGGGATCCCCAAATGCAGGAGACCCGTCTCATGCGACACAAAGCCGCTTTGGCGGCGCCCGGGTTCTTGTGGGGCGGGGAGGCGCGCGCAAAGAGCACCCCCTTTGTCTGCAGGCCGCCCTTGGGCCCCACCCTCTGGGGACTCCTGGGCACTGGGGCTGCCGGCCAGAAGGCGGCGGCCAGGGCGGGCTGGCACCGTGCCCGGCAGCGTGCGAGCCACCATGTTTTTGCCACGCTGGCATTCCTTTGTGGCTGCTGCCATCGGTCAGAGTTGCACCCTCGTGCTGGATCTCCGAAGACACAAAGGAGGGGGTGCTGCGCTCTGAGCTCGGCTACCCCCCACCCGTTCACTTTTTTTTTTGCTTGGCCCCCGCGCCAGCTGGGCGCCGCCCTGTGCGTGCCTCTCCCGTCCTTCGCCTCAATTGCTGTACCTCTGCCCCTGGCTGGCGCTAGGGTCAGCTGTCGCAGGCTCCCCTCCTGGCACGGGGGTAGCGCAGCTGACACTGTCCTTCAGCGACAGCCCTGAAGCCCACGGGCGGCCCCTGTCCCAGCATCACCAAGCTCGGCAGTGACCCCTGAGCCGCCCTCTCGGAGGCAGGCCGGGCCTCGCCAAGTGACCCCACTGGGCATTGCTTCAGCTGAGGGCCTGCTCTGTGTGGCCCGAGTGCCCTGCGCCCGAGGGCGAAGACTTGGCCGGGTTGTCCCCACCGTCCTTGGAAATCTTTCCAACTTAGTGGCACAGAAGGCAACCCCTTCTGCTCATCCCCCTCCACTCAACCCCTCCTTCCCCACCCTCTTCCTCCTCGCTCACGCCCTCCCCTTCCCTTCTCCCCCTCACCCCCTCCCCTGCTCCCCTTCCCTCCCCCCTCCATCCCCTCCCTCCCCAACTCCTCCCCCAACTCTGCTTCCTCCCCCTCCCCTCCCCTTCCCTCCTCCCTCCCCCCTCCATCCCCTCCCTCCCCCAACTCTGCTCCCTCCCCCTCCCCTTCCCTCCTCCCTCCCTCCCCCAACTCCTCCCCCTCCCCTTCCCTCCTCCCTCCCTGCCCCAACTCCTCCCTGCCCCAACTCCTCCCTCTCACCCCCTCCCCTTCCCTCCTCCCCTTTCCCCCTCCCCCCACCGCCCCTCTCTGCTCGCACGTCTCACCCATCCTGCAGTCTCTCCACCTTAGCCTGGAGTCCCCGTGGTTCCAGATGTGGCTAATGGGGTCACAGGCTCATGTGTGCAGCTGGGATCTCACCTCTGACCATCACGGGTTGTTTTTATTTCCCAGACTTTTCCTGCTCCGTGACAGCCAGAGCAACCCGAAGGCCTTTGTGCTGACGCTGTGCCACCACCAGAAGATCAAGAACTTCCAGATCCTGCCTGTAAGTGCTGACCCCGGGCCCTGTGCCCTCGGTGTAGGCGAGGCTCAGTGCAGAGTGAGCCTGGGGGCCCGCCCAAGGCGTCCCACTGCCTCTGCAGTCACAGTTGGAACTGGTCCAACACCCAGAAAGGTGGACAGCAGGGCTGGTGACCATGAGCCCAGATGCAGGAATCATGTGATGGAGACTCTGGGTTCTTTGCACTAAGCTGTTTAGGAAGGTTCCAGAAAAATGCCCGTCACTTCGCCCTCTAAGAAGACAGTGCATTATTCTGGCCGTGGCTGCAGGCCAGCCTGCCAGCACTCTGCCTGCCCAGCCAGCGCCTGTTAGATTTGTGGGTTGTGCTCCAGGCCTCCCTCGGCTGTGAGCACCCCAACCACGGCAGGCTGGCAGACGTTCTGTGGTGTGGCTGGCGCTCGGATTCTCTGCCAAGGGCCTTCTAGGTGTTCTCACGCCGGGGCTTGTGACTAGAATTGTACCTGGTGGACACCTGGCGCTTCTCTGGGTCACTTCATTCTTCCCCAGTGTGGGGGCGGGGGCCCCACCATCACTGGGAGCTTAGCCTAGTGGCCTCAGCAACTTGTCCGAGGGCCACGGCAGAGACCAGGGAGTCTGACGGGCGGGCACGTGTGTCGCTTGTGTCTCCGCAGTGTGAGGAGGAAGGCCAGACCTTCCTCAGCCTGGATGACGGCAACACCAAGTTCTCTGATCTGATCCAGCTGGTCGACTTCTACCAGCTCAACAAGGGGGTGCTGCCGTGCAAGCTGAAGCACCATTGCATCCGCGTGGCCTTATAAGTGCCCGAGCAGGCCGTGCGCACGGGAACCCGGAAGCCGCCCGTGCGCACATCATCAGAGCAAGATGGTTCCTCCGGTACCAGCCGCCGCACACCTGGCGGCCCGCCGCCCTGCAGATTGGCCAAGGCAGGGCAGGCCCAATAAGCAGCTCAAGCTGTCGAACCAACTGGAATCTTCGACCACCATAGCTGGGTGCCAACGGAACAAGAGCCGGAGAGAAAGAATTGGAAAAGAACTCTTGCCCTGGAGTAATCTTGACAATTAAAACCAATATGTTTACTTTTTTGTATCGATCACTTTTTTGCACTCCTTCTGTGTTGTCATTGTCGGGTGCAGCCGCTGGCAGGAAGGCATGTGTTAGCTAGCTGGTCAGCCTGTGTGGGAGTGGCGAGTGGGGAGGCGGACTGACCACCAGGTGCCCCTTGTCTCCAGAGGAAGCCGCAGCCTGCCCGGTCGCCCCCATCACAGGCCTCCCTCCCCAGTATACTTGAAGAGCTTTGTCCCCTGTGGTAGGCGTGCAGTCTTGTGAGCCCTTGCCCCATGCCCAGATGTGCGTCTCCCGAGTGCCGCGGGCTCTGTCTCTTTGGGAACCTCACTGTGCCCCCAGCATAGCGGCCCGGGCAGCGCCCCTCCCCGCCAGCCCCCCAGGCTGGTCTCGAGGCGCGTCCGGGCCCCGGCAGCTGCCCACGGCAAGCACGCCGCGTGGCCCATCTGGGGAAACCTCAGCCTGTTCAAGTCACTGCCTTACCCCCTTGCAGTATGTGTGTCCTCACGTGGCTGACCCCAGCCCCCAGGCGGGAGGGCGGGTGGGTGTAGAAGCTGCAGAGAAATGGCACCTGGCGGCATCGCCAGCCCACGGGTGTGACTGAGGACAGTGCGGGCTGGCCCTGGCCAGCGGCCTGCGGGCTCGGTGGTGGCGGCACAGCATTCCCCATCAGGAGCTGCCCCGCCTCAGGCTTGAGAGAAGCCAGTCCACACCTGACTGCCCTGCCCACGAAGGCCGCTGGCCAGCTCCCACTCGCCTGAGAGCTGAAGCGAGGCAGGGCCGGCTGCCACTCCCACGGCCCCGCGAAATGCCAGCTTACTCTTGAGCACGGGGACGTTTTTTAGCAAAGCTGCTTTCACCAGAGATGCTCAGTGGCCTCCTCTTGGCTGGCACCCACTCGCCCCTTGGGAGGGCCAGCTGGAGCGAGCGGTCCGCGCCTGGCGGCCCCTCGGCCGAGCTCCGCCCTGGGGAGGGCTCCCGGCCCCCCACCCGCCCCCTGCCCCTCATTGGCCAGACATTCACCGACAACTCTAGGGTTCTCTGCTCTGTTTCCGTAGATGACGCAACAACGCCCGACCCTCCCCTCGCTCCGCCCCCGACGGACAGCTAGGGTGTGCAGTATTTCATATTTATACGTGTGCGTTTTATTTAAAAGAAGAACAGCTTGGCTCTGACTCACAGTTTTATATGTAGCTGGTTTGACGTAGTCTTTTGTATCTGCAGCGTAGTGGATTGCTGAGAATGTAGATCGCCCTGCCCGCGCGCAACAGACTTCTCGCGGCCCCTGGCTGGGAGGCCCACCTAGCAACAGCGGTCCCCCGCACCTGCGGCGGCTCCGGCCCCCAGGCGGGGACGGAAGGACATCGGCCTTTTATTTTTGTATCGAATTGACGTGAATGTAACGGGACAGCTCAGGGTTGTTGTGCGGCCTGTTGCCTCTTTTCTCTGCCTGTCGTTTTCCTGTTCTGATTGGAAACTCCATTGTAGCAACCTGGACTAAGTCAAGAAGGAGAAATGCCAAATGCTTTGGGTGTGGGTAGAGGTCCAGAACCTTCTTTTTGTTTGCTAAGCCCTGGATAAACATGTGCCTCAGCTTAGGTGTTTTGTCCTCCCTGCTGCCCCCGACACCTGGCAGTCTGACCCATCGCTGCGCCTTGCGGGCTGGGCCCCGCTCCTCGTACATGTGTGATGTGGCAGGAGTGCCCTGCGAGTGCCCTGGGGACTGCAGAGGCCTGGTGAGGACACACACCCTGACCCGTGCTCCGCTTCACTGTACATACCGCTGTTTGGCTCGTGAACCCAATTGTAAACGTTCAGGTATTTTTGTACAATTAAGGGACTGATGTTCTGTTTCTTGTACCTAGAAATAAACATTAATACAGTGTTCTTCATTTTCCACGGTTTGTCAAGTGTGTCTTTTTTACCGCCCTCGCCGCATACCCACTGCAACCCACAGCAACGCTGCCTAACCCTGTGGGCCACCCAGCACGCTGGGTGTAGGGCACCTCTGGCCCACGGGTCACCCATCCCTGCAAGTCCCCGAGCGCTGTGGCTGCAGGCCACGGGATGGCCAGCAGAGGGCATTGCAGGAGAGGCCAGCACAGATGGGCTCCCAAGTTCTCACTTTGCTAGCTGCTGTCCGCCCTCTGCGGTGGGAGAGGCCTCTGGGACCCTGAGCTCGCGTCACCTCATCTCCCCCCCAGGGAGCGAGGCCCTTCAGACAGCCATCCCAGTGCAGTGGAAGTGGCAGCAAAGCAGGATCAGAAGTGATGGTCGGCCCCGGGGGCCCCAGAGGAGGGTCTTGCCCCTGGCCTGAGCCCTGCCTGGGGCTTCTATCTGTACAAACACCCACCACAGTCCCACTAGGTCTCACCAGGCAGCAGGGGCCCCCACGGGACCCTCCACCCCAGCTGTGCCTGCTCCCCTCTGCTTGGCCATGGTCTGTCGCCCTCCCAGGCCAGGTACACACAGATCGCGAGAGCGTGGTCATGGGAAGGTGGGAGGTGGCCCGAGAGACACAGAGCCCACCCGCCAGGCCCAGTCCTTGCCACTCACAGCTGGAAGCAGTGGCAGGTGCCACGGCAGGCCACAGAGGGGGAGACGGGAGCATCATATTTTCAACCAAGTGAAACACGTGGCAAGGGGTTGCCATCTTAGGTACAAGGGCCTCTTCCCCAAGGCCTGGGCCACGCTCACGCATGTGCACACACTCCACACTGTGTCCCGGTACAGCCCAAGGACCGCTCAGAAGCATGGGTCAGCAAGCAGCATCTGCAGGATGGGTCAGACAAAGCTTTCACTGCATTTGTAAATGCCGCCTGCAAGACTCGCAAAACCAGCTCCAGCAGACGCAGCCAGGGTCTGAAGCCTGCTGGGTGCAGGGGTGCACCAGACGCCAGGGGCTCACGGCAGAGCAGCAGGAACGCAGGCGATTCCCCATCCACAGGGCTGGTCAGCACCAAAGGGTAGACCAGGTGCTCAGAGCAGTGTTGTGGTGGGGGTTTCTCCCACACAAACTGTCAGAGGGGGCACCAAGAGAGACCACACCCTTCCCCAGGAGCCCTGGACACAGGACACAGACTCTAAGCTGGCAGAGAGATCCATGGGACCCCGCAGGTAAAGCAAGAACACTGGCCCCAAGGGAGGAAGGCAGGCAGTTGGACTTCCCTGAGGAGAAAACCACCTGCTTTTCCCCGCCACACTCCCCCACCAACAGCCTTTGCAAGCGTGCCCAGTGGGCCTGGCGCGCCCGCCCCCATGGATCCCACCACACTGCGAGTGCGTGCCAGGAACCTCAGCGTTTTCTGCTTGTGTGATGTCTGCCTTGCCTGGCTGGGGGCTGCGTGGGCTCCAGGCCTGACAGCCTGCGGG
The DNA here is from genome assembly GCF_030435755.1 of Ochotona princeps. Classification (NCBI taxonomy): domain Eukaryota; kingdom Metazoa; phylum Chordata; class Mammalia; order Lagomorpha; family Ochotonidae; genus Ochotona; species Ochotona princeps. The sequence goes on from NC_080851.1 coordinate 1,451,123, forward strand.
ACACCCGGCAGGTCGCGGACGCAGAGCACCGCTCAGCAAGGAGGCCCTGGTGTGCTTGTCAGATAAGACGCCTTCACTACCCCACAGTCCACCAGTTTGTACTATCTCAAAGTTGCTTGCTTTAAACCCACCAATAGAAGCCTGCCAACTTGCTCTTTTTAAAAGTTAACAGTTAAACGGACCAATCCTGACTGTGCTGTCCAGCCCAGCTGCTGCGGCTGCCCTGCCCCGTCCCGCTGCACTGGAAGCGGCTGCGAGCCCAGACTAGGCTGAATAAACCGTCCTTATGTGTTTGCATTGACTTCAGACTCCTGATGACTTCTGGGGATCTCAAAACCGGGGTACAACACAAGGACGTGCCCTTGTCTCCTGCCACCCCATCCTTGCCTGAGTCCCCAGCTCCCCCTGCACAGACAGGCTATGGCTCAGTGGGAAGCCCCGCCCACTCTCCCCAAGAGCACTCCGGGGTCCCTTCGCTCGGAGCACACTCATGGCAGAAAATGAGTCAGGACACACGAGTATGCAAGTACAAGTGCCTCCGGGTTCACACCGAGCCCTGCTGTGCACATGAAATGTGCCTCATGCAGCCCCTATGCTGCCACTCAAAGCGTGGAGCAGACCCCCTATTCCAGCTCTGCTTGGCTGTACCCACACTGCCTTCCTCTGCCCTGGGCATGGGGGATCATGGCAGGGTCCTCCTGGTCACACTCACTCAGGACCAAGTTCCCCCAGCTCAGTGGCACTGCAGGGCAAAGGCCCGCATGTGGCTGTGCCCCTGAAGCCAGCAGCGCGGCCATGTGCTGGGAGCACAGCCAGGGCCGACTCAAGCATCCGTTGCATGGTGTAAGGCACGCCTGGGCACAGCAAGCACGCCTTCTGAGTGTATCCGTGGCTGTTTCTGAAGGAGACGGGCTATGGATCCAAAATGGAGTGTCCACCCTCTCGGAAGGAAGTGGGCACCGCCCAGCACAGCAAGAGCCGAGAAGGCAAGGGGCAGAGGTCGGGTGCGTGAGTGCAAGCTGTGTTGGTTTGTGTCCTCCAATGCCTGGGGGCCTGGCTGTTGGGCCTTCAGACCTGGGACCCTTCACTGTCACACGAGCTCAGTCCCCGGCAGCGTCCCCAGACCCACCACTGCAAGAATGCCTGTCGAATGCAGAGGGCATGTGTAGGGGCTCCTGGAGTTCTGAGGCCCAGCACAAGGACAGAGGGAGGGGCTGCAGGTGACCAGGCAAACAGGCTCCTCTCCTTTGCCGGAGCGTGCCAGGTCACGTGCTCTCTGGATGGCGGGATCCAGCACTCCACAGCCGTCAGCCATCTCGGTCAGCCCCTGGTGCCGGGGCCGCTCCAGACCATGTTCCTGAACACACACGTGGGACGCCTACGGGGCGCCTTTGCAGACAGTGCCCACAGGAACACCCAGTCAGCCCACGTCTCCTTCAGCTCCCCAGAGCCCCCACCCACATACCTATGTGCACACATGCACATCCGTGTGGAACCCGGATTTCCCCAGTTCAACTTCCTCCTTACCCTGGCACAGCCCGAGCTCATACAGGCTTCTTTGAATCCGATAGGAGGAGAGTGTGCAGTCTCAGGGCCATGCAGACACCAGCCCACACTTGTCTCGGGCCCCTGTGCAGCGGGTCGCCTGTGGCCTCAGGGCACACACAGAGGCCACACGTGGTCTCAGGGCCCATGTGGGGGCTGTATGTGGTCTCAGGGTGCACATGGGGGCTGCACATGGTTTTGGATATATACAGAGGTCTCATGTGGTCTCGGGGCACACACAGTGGCCACACGTGGTCTTGGGGCACACACAGTGGCCACATGTGGTCTTTGGGTCACACACAGAGGCCACACGTGGTCTCAGGGCCCATGCAGAGGCTGTTCATGGTCTTGGGGGCACACATAGTGGCCACACGTGGTCTTGGGGTCACACTGAAGCCGTGTGTGATCTCAGGGCCCAGGGTGGAGGCGTGGCCTTCTGGTCTGGTCTTGCTCAGCGTGACCCCATGTCTCGGCTCAGGTGAGTCAGGTGTGGGATACCCTAGAACGGGCCATGGGCCCACGGTCTCGTCCTCTGTCCTCTCATAGTTCCTGTGTGGGTGAGGGCCTCCCCCTCAGGCTGCAGGGGTCAGCCTCATGCCATCCCAACCCCCGCAGCCTGCCTGCTCTGACAGCCTTCCTGTGCCTTTGGTTGCCTGCTCCCAGCCCTTGGAAGAGTTCTCCCAAGCCAGCCTCATGACCTGTCTGCCCCTTTCCTACCAAGTTCAGCCCCTGTACAAGTGCTCAGGCCACTTTCTGCCCGGTAAGATTCCAGTGGCGGCTATGCTGGACGCCTGTAAAGTCCCACTCCAAGTAGAGGCTCCCACACCTCCATGGGTTTGTGGAGTGAGGCAGGTTCCTCGGTTCTGACCAATCTCTGGGCCTGGAAGCCCCAGCCACATTCTCCAAGCATGGCACCAGGAGGTGCGTCTGATTGGAGAGCAGCCCACAAGGGCAGGCAATGTCTACAAAGGGCTGTGCGGCAATGCCACCAGGCAACACCATCGGGCCCTCCTGCTCACCCCACAACTGTCGATTTCCCCAGAGGTGAAAGCTGAAAGAATAATGTTTCTTTCAGGAAGCCAGCAGTCTTGGGGACTCTGCCATGCTCTACCCCTCCCAGCCAGCTGTGTCAGGTGGTGAGCACTGTGGCCCAGCCAGAGAAGCTGCTGCTGATGCCAGAACCCCGTGTCAGCAATGGTGCTGCCCCAGGCCACTAGCAGGAGGCTGGAAGCGGAGCAGCCAGGACACGCGCCGGCCCCCATGTGGGATCCTGAAGCTTGCAAGGGGAGGATTTAGTCATTGAGCTATCCTTCCGGGCCCTCCAGTCAGTTTTTGAAACACTCTTATAAACCGGGACCTCCGAGGCGTGCTTCCTGCTAAGCCACCTGCAAAGGCGGACCGTGGTTCAGGGTGTGAGCTCTGCTTTCCCACATGAGGCCTAGAAGCTCCCGCACTGGCCTGGCCCAGCGCTGTCTGTTGTAGCCATTCGGAGAGTGAATCAGCAGATGAAAGATCTCAGTCTGTAATTCTGCCTTCCAAGTAGATAAACAAATCTAAAAAAAAAAAGTCATTAGTTTGTTGATTATTTACATTAGGCACAACTTTTTCAAACCTTGATTTATCATATTGTTATGGTCTTAGGCAGCTAGTCCAGGGTCACAAGCTTAGAAGCTTAGTTTAGAAGTTTAGAAGCTTAGTGCCTCCCCCACCTACATACTCCTTTCTGCCCGCTTGTGAATCAAATGGTGGGCCTCATCACCTGGGACCTGAGCCGGAGGCGGCACTGCCTTCTTGCGTAACTACTCTGCCCACAGACGCCCTCTGCTGGCCACGTGCTTCCATTGCTCTGGCACTCAGACTCCGCCTTCCCAGCACCTGCTTGCTCTCCGACTCTCAGACTCTCCGACTTTCCGGCTCTCTGCTCTCCGGCTCTCTGCTCTCCGGCTCTCTGCTCTCTGCACAGGTATTCCCTGAACAAGGTGACAAATGCCTGTGTTCCTCACGCTCTGTTCACTGCTCTGGTCAGTGAGGATGCAAATGCTAAGATGTTTTGTATTTAGGCCTAGCAGTAATGAAACATGGGCAGAGAAGCCAGGATGTCTCAGGGTATTTCATATTGCTGGGAAAGTTAGACCATAGGTCTTCAGTTTATGGGACAGACAGTAATGGCCAATTGTTCCTCTTGGTTTCAGACTGGATTTGCCATGGTGACGCTTCATTTGCTAATTTCTAGTGGGCACTGCCGTTGCCATGCTTGGTTAGTTAAGCTGCCTTAGTACATCCTAGACTTGTCTGGTGTGATCTCTCTCTTGCACCCTGCAACAATATTGTACTGTCAGATTTGGAAAACTCCATTAGCAAGCCTAATTCAGGCAGACATAGATTTCATTTCACATACTTCAAGTTACGGCAAATTATCTATCACCTCCCCACACCAAGAATTCAATTAGTTGAGAATTCCAGAGAGCCAACAGGATGTCGGAGGACTCAAGCTGAGGATTTTAAAGGATGTTCAGGGTCAAGAACAAGATTTTAGATCACCGTCAGATCATTTCCATTTAACCTGAGTTCTCAGTCAAATCTGAGGGACAGATGTGATCGGCGTTAAGGGACTCGAACATTTTACAATAGGCAGCTGGGGCTGGCATGTGGCATAGTGGACACTGCACGGCAGCTCCAGTTTGCGTCCTGGCTGCTGCATTGGGAGCGGAGGTGTGGGGTAGGGTGGACCAGGCAGGGCTGGGCCAAGCCTTAGCACACTGGCATGTCCAGGAGCCAGGGTGCAGTGTGGGACATGTTGGACCAGGCTATTTCACCTACCAGCTTGCATGAGCCAGGGATGGTGGCAGACTGGGCATGGTTAGGCTCCACTATCCACCAGCAAGAGTTGGGATTGGGGTCAGACCAGGCCAGACCAAGCTGCAGCATCTGATGGCAAAGGCCAGGACAGATGAGGGCCTGTGCCAAGCTGGGTCAGAGCGACCACTGGCACGTGCAACATCTGTGTCTGGTAAGAGGCATGGTCGAGGAGATAAGAGGATGACCTGGCTGGGTTGTGGTTCCCACTGGAGAGCATGGGAACTAGAGTGGGGATGGCAATCAGGGCTGGGCATGACTGAAGTATTTCTCGGTGTTGGTGTGGACTGGGTCTGAGGTGTGCCGCACTGGGTTATACTCCAGCACCCGCTAGTGCTCATGAGAGATAAGGTGGGTGTAGGGTAGGCTGGGCTAGGTCTCTGCACCCGCTGGACCAGGTAAATGCTGAGTTGCTAAGATGGAACAATGGACAACAGTGCACATGCACACAGCGGATATGGCCGTCCACTGGGACCTACAGAGCACGTCTAGTCCCAGGAGCTTCTAGCACAGGACGGAGGGCAGAGCAGACTGGCCCCCAACCAAGCACTGACAGCAAATATTTGGACAATGTCAGCCAATGGACCTTGGAAGGATTTCCTCAACCTTGGAGCAACGGAATCAACAGTGTTCCAGCTGAATCCTCCTGAGCAGAGCCCTCGGAGCATGCTCGGCACGGCGACCTGCAATGACAGCCTCATCCCAGGTGCTGGCTGCAGCTTCTCCCTTCTCTGCCTGCTGCTCCCAGACACAGGAAAAAGAACAGGAAATGGAAACAATTGTCTCATCCGCTTTCCCCTAAACCTCGGCCCTTCCCACCCTAGTCAATGGTCCATATGGGCATGCTTCCTTCTTAATTATGTAAACTCCATCAAAAATAAAATTAAAGACATTTTTACAAAAACTGAGTCTTAGAAGAGTTAATTTTCTAACTATTAGATCTAATCCTTAGCTTTGGTTAAAATATTCAGATCCAATTTTTAACTTGATTACATGATTTAAATCCATGACAGTTGTTTTACACCTAGAACTCCAAAACTGAGCTTTGATCTGGAGGCTTCAGTCAAATCTTTTAAATTCTCAGACTATAACTGCCTTTTGCTCTGTGTTATTCAGGACCAAACAAAAGGCCTTCCGGCTCCAGGTGGCATTTTGGACAATGTATCTGAGAAAAACTCCACTCTCCCAGGGACCGTCCGAGAGCCCTCCGAGGAATGTCCCACTGCTGACCCTCATGGATGACAACCCTCTCAACTTGACGCAGCCAAAGTGCTCATTGCACCCACATTCCTAGCAACAGTTGGGATCCATTCTTCTGGGGAGGAAACCCTACCAGAAAAAAGAAGTAAGAAGTAAGATACACACACACACACACACACACACACACACACTCTCTGTTTATGCCATACAATAACACTTTTGGTGATTGCAACTTTTATAAAAAATAGAAAGGGGAGATGATGCAGGCAGTTTGTGAAAAATCCAAAATAGCCTGCCTTGATAAGGAAGAGCAGGACAAACTGCAGGTGCCAGAGACGGAGGTTAAACTCTGCAGGCAACAGTCAATGGGAGGGCAAGAGTCCACAGGGGACAAGAGTCCACAGGGGGCAAGAGTCCCCGAGCCAGGTTGAGGCGTGCAGGAGAGGTCCCCAGCTGGGCACTGGCCCAGGGCCACTCAATTGTGTGCAGTCAGGAGATTCCAAGACAGTCACGCATTGGCTTCTGTGTGGGATCAGGCTGTTGCTTCCAGATGAGGAAGCATTGGCTGATTAGCATGAGCATGGGCGTGGTTATCCAAGTTTGTATGCTTTGTTCCTGTAATTCGACCCCTCAAGCAGAGGAGTTAGAGGCTCAGCCCTCAGGTCTCCTGGGTAGCCCCCTTTCCCTACAGGTCTTCCCTCTGCCCCACTTTGAGGCTTCGCTCTCACATCTATCTCCAACCCTGTTGATACTGCTGTGGGCGGAAGTATTCCGTGCAAATAGGAATCGAAAAAGAGCAAGAGTAACTATCCTGATATTAGGCAAAATGAACTTTAAGATGAAAACTGCTAAGAGATAAAGGGATGTCCTGTAATATTTAAAGGAGCAATTCAATAGAAAGATATGACTGTTGTAAGTGTATACGTCCCAAAGTCTAGGAAACCTGGCTATTTAAAATAAAACATGTACTCCAATACGATAGTAACACCCCACTGCTATCAATGGACAGATCAACTAGACAAAAAACATCAACTAAGAAACAATAGGGCTCATCTCCACTGTGGACCAGGCGTGTTTAATGGGTGTGACAGAATATTCCATCCCTTGGCTACAGCATATGTTCCTATCAGTGCAGAGGACTTCTAGACAGGGCACAGGCACAGCTGTAAAATGAATCTCAACACATTCAAAAAAAAATTGAAATCATACCACACGGCTTTTCTGACCACAGTGGAATGAAACTGCAAATTGACAACATAAAAAATTCCAGAAAATATACAAATGCATGGAGATCAAATAGCATGCACCTAAATGAACACGGAACACAAAAGAAATCAAAGGCCGGATTAAAAAATTCAAGTAACAAAGATGACAACACATCAAAACTCGTGGAACACGGGCCCGGCGCTGTGGCCTAACAGCTGAAGTCCTTGCCTTGAATGCGCTGGGATCCCGTATGGGTACCGGTTCTAATCCCGGCAGCTCCACTTGCCATTCAGCTCCCTGCTTGCGGCCTGGGAAAGCAGTCGAGGACGGCCCAATGCTTTGGGATCCTGTACCCAAGTGGAAGACCTGGAAGAGTTCCTGGTTCCCGGCATCGGATTGGCACAGCACCGGCCATTGCGCTCACTTGGGGAGTGAATTATCGGACGGAAGATCTTCCACTCTGTTTCTCCTCCTCTCTGTATATCTGCCTTTCCAATAAAAATAAATAAATCTTAAAAAAAACCTTGTGGAATATAGCAAAAATAGCATGAAGAGAAAGTTTATAGCAATTGGTGCCTACATCAAAAATTGGAGAGCTAGCATTGTTCTGTAATGAGTTAGAGTGCCGCTGGTGACGTGAGCATCTCGCCTAAGCAAGCTGGGCTCCTTCCGATCCAGCTGCCCGCTGACATGCCTGGGCACCAGCAGAGGGTGACTGAGCTGCTGGGCCCCTGGACCCGCCTGGGAGACCCAGAGGACGCTCCTGCTTTGACCTGCCGCAGCCCTGGCCAGTGAGGCCCAGGGACAGGAGAAGCAGCAGACACATTCCTTCCTCTTCCAACTCTGTCTCTCTCTAATTCTGCCATTCAAATTAATAAATCACACACACACACACACACACAAACACAAAGAGGCTGGAAAGGCATCAAATAAATGATCTCCTAATGCATACCAAGGATCTAGAAAAACAAGAACAAACCAAACCCAAGTTAGGAGGAAAAAAAAAAACTTTTTAATTGAGGTTCAAAGATACAAAAGGGCAGTGATATGAAGAGCTGCTTTTTGAAAAGTTAAATAAAACAAAAGTCTCCGCTAGGAGACTTTGAAACTCCTGAGAGAGTTTGGCAAAGTTGCAACACAAAATCAATAGCATTTGTTTACAAATCCACCATGGGGGGAGGGTAAGGGGAGGGGTTGGGGGAACCTCAGAGCCCATGAAAGGATGCCATAAAATGAAATGCGATAAAAAAAGCAATGATGTCATGGTTAAGAAAGAATTTGAGAGATGAGTCCCATTCATAATAGCTACAAAACAATTTAAATACCTTGGGGTCAATTTAACCAAAGATGCTAATGAGCTGTACAGTGAAAACCGTAAAACAGTAAGCGGAAGACGATACATACAAAAAGGAAAGATTCCCCACATGGACTGGAAGAATTAGGATCTTCAAAATACGCATATTACCCTAAGAATTTACAGATTCAATGCAATCCTAGCCAAAATGCCAATGCCATTCTTCTCATTTCTAAAAAAATTATCCCAACATTCATATGGAAGCGTAAGAGATTCTGAATCCCTAAAGCCAACGTCAAGGCCAGCAACAAAGCTGGGGGCAGCACAGCGTCTGGTGCCAAGACACACACAGGGCACTTGCAAGCCGAACAGCCTGATGCTGCAGAACAGACACTCCAACCAAGGACAGAATAGAAACCCTGTATTGACCCACCCGGCTACAGCCAGCTCATCTTTGACAAATGAACTGAAATAGCATCCTGGAGAAATGGCCGTCTCTTAAACAAACAGCCCTGGGAAAATTGAATCTCCACATGCAAAAATAGGATTAAGTACCTGTACCTTACACGTTATACAAAAATCAATTCCCAACAGGTCCTAAGACTTAAAACCATCAAGACCAGAAGAAAACAAAGGGGAAACTTTGCAAGACCCTGGCGTAGGGTGGACTTCTGGAAGAAGACCCCAGACAGAGGCAACAAAAGCAAAGCCAAACAAATGGGATGGCATCCAGCTAAGACTTTGGCACGGCAGAGGACAGGCAACCAATGGCAGCTAACTATCCTCCGATAAAGTGTTAATATCTGAAATATAAAAGGAGTTCAAGAAACTCAACAGCAAAACAATCAGTGAAGAAGCAGGCCCCAAAAAGACATTTTTATAACAGAGATTTGTTTATCAAATTGGAAGAGTTACAGACAGAAGGAAAATCAGAAAGATGTTTCATCCACTGTATTACCCTGGTCCCCACCTTGGAAGCCAGGAGCTTCTCCCACATGGGTGGCAAGGGACCACCTTCAGCCACTAGCAGAGAGCTAGACTGGGAGAAGGGCGGCTTGGACACAAACTGGACACATAACGAATGCTGATGTTACAGGTAGCCACTTCACCCACTATGCCACAATGTCCGCCCTGGGTGTTTTTCAAAAGTTAAGATAAATGACCAAGAAACACATAAAAAGATGCTCAGGACAACTGGCCACCAGGCAAATGCAAATAAAAACACAAGGAATATGGGCCCGGTGCTGTGACCTAGTGGCTAAAGTCCTCATCTTGAACATGCCAGGATCCCATACGGGCGCTGGGTCTAATTCCGGCAGCTCCACTTCCCATCCATCTCCCTGACTGTGGCCTGGGAAAGCAGTCGAGGATGGCCCAAAACCTTGGGACCCTGCACTGTGTGGGAGACCTGGAAGAGGCTCCGGGCTCCTGGCTTCAGATCTGCTCAGCTCTGGCTGTTGCAACCACTTGGGGAATAAATCATCGAATGGAAGATCTTCCTCTCTGTCTCTCCTCCTCTTTGTATATCTGACTTTGCAATAAAACAAACAAGCAAACAAAAGCCAAGGAGGTTTCATTTCACCTCGGTTGGAATAGATATCCAAAAATCTAACTGGATAAATGCTGGCAAAGATGGGGAAGAGGTACCCAGTTCATAGGAATGTAAACAAACACAACCATTGCGGGTGACGGCATGGAGACTCCCCACATCTTCAAACAGAGCTACCAAGCAGTTGATGGAGGAGCTGTCTCTCAGTCAGCAATTTTGCCTTTTAAATATTTTTTTTTAAAGATTTTTATTGTTATTGGAAAGCCGGATATATAGAGAGGAGGAGAGACAGAGAGGAAAATCTTCCATCCGATGTTTCACTCCCCAAGTGAGCCGCAACGGGCCGGTGCGCGCCAATCTGATGCCAGGACCAGGAACCTCTTCTGGGTCTCCCAAGCGGGTGCAGGGTCCCAATGCATTGGGCCATCCTCAACTGCTTTTCCAGGTCCCAAGCAGGGAGCTGGACAGGAGGTGGAGCTTCCGGGATTAGAACCGGCGCTCATATGGGATCCCGGTGCATTCAAGGCGAGGACTTTAGCCGCTAGGCCACGCCACCGGGCCCTTAAATATTTTTTTAAAAATTTATTTACTTTACTGGAAAGCAGATCAGATGTATGGAGAGAAGGAGAAAAAGATCTTCCATGCACTGATTTGCTTTCCAAATGACCGCAATGACCAGAGCTGAGCTGACCTGAAGTCAGGAGCCAGGAGCTTCCTCCAGGTCTCCCACGCGGGTGCAGGGTCCCCAGGCTTTGGGTCAGCCTCTACTGCTTTTCCAGGTCACAAGCAGGGAGCTGGATGGGAAGTGGAGCTTCCAGGACATCAACCGGTGCCCATATGGGATCCCAGCACTTGCAAGGCAAAGATTTAGCCATTGAGTCATCATGCTGAGCCCTCAAACAGTTTTCTAAAGTGAATCTGATATGAACGTGATAGAATACTACTCAGCCATAAAAAATGAAATCTTGTCTTTTGCAAGAAAATGAATTCAACTGGAGACTAACATGCTTAGTGAAATATGCCAGATCCGGGAAGACAAATTCATTTGATATGTAGCTAACATACAGAATACAAATAGTAATGTATATGAGTACATTGACATCTTGAGACTTATTATTCATGCCTTTTGTCAATGTTCCTGTGGAATAATGGTCTGTTTGTTGAACTTTTAACTACTAGAAGATTGAGCCTGTGACTAAAGTAAACCGAGTTATATTATAACAAAAGCTACAAGAAAGGAGAGTGAGAAGTAGCATTATGGGTTTAAAATCATAGATGAAACATATGAAGCTTGTTCTTCATGAATATAAAATCACTCAGTTCTCTCAATCAATCAAGATTCAATAGGGCCTGGTGCAATGGCGTAATGGCTAAACCCTCACCGTGCAACTCACCACGCCGGGATCCCATATGGGCGGTGGTTCTAATTCCAGCAGCTCCGCTTCCCAACTAGCTCCCTGCTTGTGGCCTAAGCTGCAGAGCATGGCCCAAAGCTTTGGGACCCTGCACCCACGTGGGAGACCTGGAGGAGGCTCCTGGCTCCTGGCTTTGGGTCGGCGCAGCTCTGACTGTTACAGCCTCTTGGGGAATGAACCAGCAAATGGAACATCTTCATTTCTCTTTTTCTCTCTGTAAATCTGCCTTTCCAAGAAAACTATATAAATCTTCTAAGAAAAGACTCAATAAAAACAGAAAACACAAGGAAGCCCCCCAGGACACAAAGAACCTTCATTTGCTTGGCCAGTTCCAAAGAAAAGCCTTGATGGGAAGGAGTGTGTGCCATCATGTTTGCGCTGCTGGTCACAGGAGCCACGGCTGCTGGCCTTGACTTACAGTTCTGGTTTACATGAGCATCGTTTTATCTGTAAGTCGATTCAAGCAGTTTTAAGGAGTTTCTCGTCACATAGACAGAGCATGCGTCATGGACACGCGTGTGCTGCACTCATTGAGACAGAATGAAGCAGTTCCTCTGACAGCCTTATTGAATCTCTAACTCCATTTAATTACCATCAGTTGGTTCAAACAGCGCTCCCTCTTAAAGACCTGAATGCTCAGCTGAGACATGCCTGGAACCAAGTCTTAACTTGAGCATTTAGTTTGCAAGATAATGTGACCCCAGGAGAGGATTTAAATATTGTCCCAAGAAAATTACGTCTTCATTTCATATTTAGTTGGCACCCTGTTAGAAAATGCTTTGTGTTGGATTATCATGCTTTCTTATTCCCCACTGTCAGTTGCAACAGGGACTCCTCCTACAGGAGTCACAAACTCCACGAGCTCGTGGGAGCACCTGGACGTCTGGTCTACCAGTGACAGGTGGAGAAGCGGTCAGGAGCGACTCCCAACACAACTCCTTGGGCGCCACCTGCCGTGGGCACGGCCATTGGAAGGTTTGGGGCAGCTAAACTGTCCCTGCCCATCGTCCATTTCTTCCTTGGTTTTCACTGTCTGAAATGGGTTTTTTTTTTATCATTTATTTTGAACAATTGATCTATACATCTCCTTATCAGAATCCTTGCTATGCAACAACAAAGAAAACCTGCGCCTAAGGTATTTCACCCTATTATGCAGAACCCTGACAAAAGCTCTCTCAGACAGCATAGCCTAGTAACCCAAGAACGCATCCACTGTTACCTTTCTCTGCAATCTAACGCATCACGGTGCCATGTGTTCAGCTGCTGCCACGGTGTTGATGCACTGTCCTGGAGCCCAGGCTTCTGATGTCAGTAACGAATTGGCCAATTTTTCTGGGAGAGTTTACTTGCAGCAAAGGAATATATTGACACAGAAGTGTGGTCAGTCTACTCTGAAAGATACCCAATGAAATTGGGCCCAGGAACTGCCCACAAACGAGAGAGAAAAGTCCAGAACCTTACCTGGTGGGGAAGACCCGTTGGAGCTGCGTAGAGGGAGCGTGAGAAATGAGCCGGTAAACTGCCAGGGTGCCCACGCAGGGCTGGTGGCAGGAGCCTATGCCCTCCTTGCCAGGAAGTGCGTGGCACCAATTGACTCTGCAACAGGAGCGAGGCCTGAGCACCTGCCGTGGTCCTGATGGGGTAGGTACGTCCTGGGAAGGGGAGCATACCAAATCAATGGTTCAAGAGAGGGCACAGCATGACTGGATAAAGCCCAAGTGCTGCAGCTTCCTGCCCATCTCTCGATTCCGCTTACCCCAGCAGGAGCCTGTGCTCCCCGCCCCCGCCAACACAAGTCCCCTTCCCTCGACTATACAAGTCGTTTAAGGGTTGCCAATGCCACAGCATGGAGAGGGAGGAGAATGCCCCTGAGAAAGATCTCCTGGGCTGACGGCACAGCAGTCACGGGTCAGCTCGCACCCAGCTGGCCTGCGCTCCTCCATTTGGGCGAAGGCCTGGGCCACCTGAATGATAGACTTCAAACTCCTGGGCTGGCTCGCGCTTCGTATTATCCAGCAGAAGTCATCAGACCCTTGCTACCGGCGGCCGAGCAGCCAGTTTCCCAGAGACGAGAGCTGAGTGTATTTCAGGAAGCCAGAAGTCTCAGCAGAGTGATCTCTGCATCCAACGCGTGCCCTCTGCCTGCCCAGCCAGCCGGCAGAAGGGAGCTGCAGGTGCAGCTCAGACAAAACAATGATCCGCTCAATGGCTCTCCAGGCAAACTCCACTGGAGCACACACGGTCTGCTCTCAAGTGGCTGAGGGAGCCGTTGAAGGTGTTCCTTGGACCGATGAGGGCCGCTGCCCCAGGCCCCTCGGTGGGGCTCCTGAAACCTGTAGGGAGGTCACAGATTGCCAGTGCCAGCAGCCAAGTCTCACCAGCCAAGCTTTGAACCAAGCCCAAGAGACCTTCCTCATCCTTACAGTGGGAGCATCCACGCTTCCTGGGCTGGGGTGAAGCAGGTCCAGACTGCACTTCCCCAGGTCCTCTGCCCGCCTGACCTTTGCCTCCAAGGAGAATTAATGTTTAACCAGCACAGCAGGCCCGAATACAAGGTTGCGCCAGGCGCGCAGGCGCAGGCTGTGTGGGACCAGCACCTGCTGCAGCTGCCTCCGCAGCTCCTGGGAGTCCCACCGAGCTACGAGAGCTGCGAGCAGCAGGAATTCCCTGTGGCCCACGAGTCCCACCGAGCTCCAAGGTCCTGCAGGCAGCAGGAATTCCCAGTGCACAAGTAAGTGTTGTGACCAGTGCTGTGGCCCCACGTTTCTGAAGGTGTGCCTAAAGGTTAGCCAGCTTGCGCAACGGGGTTGTCATTGCCAAACCCGTCCCCAACTGCTGAGGTCAGCAGGGCGCCCAGCTCTGTGGGGTACGTGTGCCTTCTCACACTGGGTGAGGGGCTGCGAGGAGCGTGGCTCCTCCTGCAGCCCCCCACCGCCACTGTGGTGCTGACTGCTTCCAAGTCCCATGGGGACAGGAGACACCCAGCACAGAGCAGGTGGCTGAGAGCTCTCCCTGAAAGTCCACATGTGTGGAGCTGTATCCTGGCGCGAGGTTGTCTGCTGGGAGGCAGGAATGATCTGCCTGTGTCCACGGATGCATTCACAGGCTTGGCCGCTGTGGGCTCCTCTCCCTGCTCTCAGGCGTGACCCTGCAATGGAGTGGGCAGGCTCTGCTGGCTCACTATGAGCAGGGGATATCCTTGACCTTGCACTAGTGACCGTGGCATCAAGTGTCCCCTGGACCCTCGCACTCCTCTCCTGCCCTGTGTGGAGCTCCCCTGTGGTGCTTGGGGGTGGTTTTGCACCAAGCAGGGGCCACCCTGCTAGGACAGAGGAGAAATATCTCCCTGAGGCCCAGCCCGTCCCCACCCAAGGCCCGTCTCCACAGTGGCTGTGCCGCATAGGAGAATGAGCTTTGAGTTCAGCTGTCCGGATGGACAGGGTGCCTTCCGTCTGCAGCCAGGGCTGAGCTAGGAGCATGGGGGATTGCCTCCAGCTGGCTCCTCCCCGTATGGCAGTGGCTCCTACAGCCTCTGGGATCCAAGGGCTGCCCCTGCAGCCTGCACAGCAGGGCAGTGGCTGAGGCCAGGGTCCACCACAGATCCTGCCTGGGACCTGATGCCGGGCCTTGCAGGCCCTGTTCTTCCCTGCGCCCCGCCCCACCATGTCTCCACCCCGTCCTGTTTCCCAGAGTTGCTCACTGGAGTAACTGCTCCCTCAGAGATGCTGCTGCCCGAGGCAGGACAGCGGTGCCGGGGGAGCACCAGCTCTGCTGGGCATCGCAGTGAAGAGCATGTGTGTGCATGCAGGTACACGGAGTAACATTCTGCACCCAGTGTACATGCAGATGTGTGTGTGTACGGGAGCAAAGAATTTGCGTGCATTATCATTGTGGACCCAGCTCAGGCCTCTTCTGCCCTGTCCAGCTGGCGGTGGGGACGGTGGGCACTTCTTGCTGCTGTCTGGGGAGGGGTATTGCAGAGCCCAAGGCAGGGTGGGTGTGAGAGCCCTGGGACAGGAGCCAGCTTACTCTAGCGTCTTCCTCCTCAGCAGGACTCCAGCAATCCCCGCTTAGGCAGAGCAGGTCCTGGACAGAGGCCAGTTATAGTCCTCTGAGAGAGGTCAGGGCGGGCATCCTAGGCCCATGGCCTGTGCCCTGACTGGGGACACAGGTGCCAATAGCCTGGGTCTTTCTCAGCCCTGCAGGCTCCATGGTTGCCCCCCCCACCCCTTACAGCAGGGCTCAGGGCTGCTCCTACGCCCTGCAGGGCAGGCAGGGGACGCTCTGAGTAAATAATGCAGAGCCGGCTGTGCCGATTGGCTCCGGGGAGGCGGACACTTTGTCTACACAAATGGCAATCGCATCCTCTGTGCCATTTAGCTGTCACCGCGCAGGGGAAGAGGACAGAGAGCACGCAAGCTCGGCTGCCCGTGAGTACCCGTCTTTGTCCAGCGTCACTCAGGGCCGTGACCCTGGGCTTGAGGGGAAGGGAGTGGGGAGTTTGCGGCTGGTTCTGGATGTGGGGGACTCCCCTCTGGGGCTGCCTGGGACAGCAGGGCACCCAGGGTGTGGAAATGTTTGAGGACACAGGCGGGCCATCTCTAAGCAACAGGTTCGGCTTCTGATCGCTTCAGGGCTGTGTTCTCGGAGCCATGAGAGAGGCCAGGGCATGGGGTGGGGAAGGAGGAAGCTGGAAACTTGCAGAGAGGGCTCTTGCTCTGGCCCTGAGCAGGGCAGCTGGTGCTATGTGGCTGGGCACACAGTAGGTGCCACCAGTTTCTCAATGCAGTCAGGTGGGGTTGAGGAGGTGGCTCCCAGCACCCCGGGAGCTATGCTCCAGGAAGGGTTTACCTTCTCAGAGCAGAGCCCCCCCCCACCCACAGCGGGCCCCGAGGCGCAGCAGGAGCCTTTGGTCTGGTCAGCACACCCAGACAGCTCAGAGCTGGGTGTGTTGGTGTACAAAAAGATCAGCGGCTTTTCCTGGGGGCAGCCTGCACGGTGTCAGGGCATGGCCAGCAGGCTTCCTGCATGGTGGTGATGACACAGCCTCTGAAAGGGGAGAACTGAGTTGCCCAGCTGGGGCTTCCCTTTCTTCATGGCAGTGGGCTTCAGTGGGCAGCCTGATCAATATACCAACCCCCCAACTTCCATGAACGGCCAGGGGCTGTGGCTGCCTTGAGGAGCTGTGGGCTCACCTTATCTGGGTGAGGCTGGGAACGGCCTCCCTCCTGGAGCCTCCCTCCCAGGCTGGGCTGTGGAGGATGCTTGGCAGGCAGAGGGGTGGGGCCCGGTCTGGTCTCGCAGCAGGGGTTTAGGCCCAGAGCCCTGGACAAGTCAGGGCAGCCTGGCTCTCAGGTTGGGGGTAACCACCACTGCCTGTGCCTTCATCTGAAAGCTCAGGCCTCACCCCGGCCTGTGCCTAGCCTTCGCTCGGGGCCTATTTGCTTACTCATTGCTTGACTCTGCTGTGTCCAGGTGGGGTGCTGGGCCGCTGCTGGGTGCCCTGCCCTCCTGCTGTATACCTGTGAAAGGGCAGGACCCCCACCTAGGCTCTGGGATGTGCAGATTCTGCTGACCCGGTCAGGCCATGCAGGAGCACCCACCGCGATCTGCACTGCAGTGACTCCAGCGCAGGCTGCTTGGGCCAAAGGCATGACTAGGAGGGCTGTAGTGCCCATCCCTCTGTGTGCCAGGCTGTAGTCTAAGCAGCACAGCACTGCTGAGAAAGCCTGGCCCACGGAGATACCCAGTGCACAGTCAGGGCGCTCCCAGGACACTGGGATGTGGCAACCAGACGGCGGCACGTCCCGGTCCCACCCTGGAGGCTTCAGGGACTGCCGGGCCAGCAGCCGAGCAAGGGCAGGAGTACTGGAGAGTCCACACAGGACTTGGTTCCTAAAACACAGAGGCTGTGAGGCAAGTGCCAAGCGGGCTCAGCAGGCCAAGCGCCCCAGGCTTGGGTGACCTATAAACCCAGACACCGTGCACCCCTCTGCTGCTCTAGTCCTGGGGCTGCCGGAACCGGCATTCTCTCCTGGGGTCTCTGTATGAAGGAAGGCCACAGGGCACAGGGCAGGACTGCTTCCAAACCCAGGCAGCGCTGGCCTGGAGGAAGAGGCCTTGGGGTGGGCTGGGTGTGCCCCGTGCTCAGGCCTTGTGGGGTTCCCTCCCCTGTGTCTGGGCAGTGAGCTCCCTGAAGACACGGGGTGACAGCCCCAGGTGCCAGGGGCATGGAAGTGAGGTGGCCCCACAGCTCTGTGTGCTGCCTGGTGCAGGAACCGTGTGGACTACAAGTGGAGGTGCATGGAGCTCCCCAGATCCGTGCGCATTCAAGCAGTGACACTGTGGTAGGATGCTCGACGTGAAAACATGGCAGCAACCTCGTTTCTTGTCTCACACGAAAGAAGAGTTTTCATGCAGACAATTTCAGTTTGCAAATCAGGATTTATTTAGGGGGGAAGGGGGAAAAGGGCTCCTGCCATAGTGGCAGGAGGAAAGAAAAAAATCCCACATTAATGGTGGAGATGGTATCTTTTAAACCCCATTTCAAAGGAATTTTTCCAAAGACAAAGGAAAGAATTTGTTTTCAATGGCACCTGGCTCTGACACCAAAAGTCTCAGAAGGGCGAGATTGGTTAACACGCAAGGAGAGGCACTAGGGTGGCCGGGAGCCCCACCCGTAAGTTTAGTGTGGCTTGGAGAGGAGGCAAAGGGCCGTCTCAAGTCACCTGCAAGGAGCAGTGAGATAAGATGCAGGGGCAGGCTGGGATCAAGAGTCCACATGTGTGACTGTCTCTTGCAGTCCCCGGAGCACCTGCTGCGTAGTTATGGCTCGTTACGAACTGCCTGCAACAGCCAGGCCTGGGCCAGGCCAGAGCCCAGAGCCGGAAACCCAATCTCTCACATGCTGACAGAGACCCAAGTGCAGGAGCCACTACTGGCTGCCTCTAATGGTCTGGGTAGCCAGGAAGCTCAGGATGGGAGTGTAAACAGGAAAGCCCGATGGGTTCCTTCCTCAGCTTAATATAGAAATAAAAGTTGTGAATCGGTTGTAGACAGAGAGGTTTTATTTGTGAAGTGAGCAGGTGAACTTGGAAAGAAGAGGGAAGGGGAACTCCCTCCCAGGAAGCAGCTGGCAGCGGCACTGCTCCCGCCTCCAGGACAGAAAGTGAAAGTCAGGCTGACAGCCAAGCCCGCTCTGGGCATGGGCCTGGCAGAACCACGGACAGCAGCTGGCACAGGCCCTGGCTGAAGCTCAGCTGCAGGCACGCGGTGTCAGGGTGCTGCACTGTGCACCCAACTCCCACCCCTCCCCACTCCCTGCTGAAACCTCCCCAGGGGGCCTGACTTGGGTTTTGGCTGGGGACTCCCAGGCGAGTGGAAAAGAGGAGAGAAAAGGGGGCTTGGGGGAGGGGCTGCTGTGTGGCATCCCAGGCTGTGGCACGCAGCTGGAGGAGAAGGCCAGGATTACGGCTGGCTCCCTTCCGGCCACCCCACCTCCCAGAGCTGCTTGGGCTGTCCCCTGCTTTCTCTCCCTGACTCCCACCACCTGCGTTTGCACCTGAAGAGAAAAAACTTCAGAAGCAGAGGGCTGCACAGGAGGAGGCCACCTTGAGCAAAGGGTGAAACCTTAAATCCTGAACCACCAAAGGACAGCAGCAGCCCCCTGTGGGCCTGAGACGTGGGGGAGGGGAGCTGGGCTCCAGGCAGGGAGCGGCCCTGCCCCGCCCCCAGGCGCAGCACCCTGGAGACAGCCAGTCTGTCTGCAGAGGCCCCTGCTGGCGCCTCGACACCCCCAACAACAGGAACGTCTCTGGCGGCTTTGCACCCAGAGCTGCCTGAAGAGGCCTGGCAGGAGATAATCCCCCAGTAAATGGCAGGAAAGGATTGGCAGGTGCCGCCAGGCCCTGCCTGGGGCCACGACTTCAGGCGGCTGGCTGCTTTGTTCTCGCCTGTGCTGGTTGGGAGCCGCGGTCTGTCCCCGGAGGCCGGCCTTCCTTGGACTTGGACTGCAGACTTCACCACATGAAAGTCAGAATTCCTACAGGTCTGCATGGATCAATACAGAAAATGAGGTCAAATGAAAACGAGGAAAGTGTTTGCAGAGCACGTCACAGATGACAGGGTGGGGCCCTTGCTGTTGAACAAAAGCACACTTTAAGCTATCCAGACAACAGAACCAGGCAAACAGGTCCTTGCACTTCTGCCTCCAGAAACCAATTAGGGGCAATCAGCTTACTGCCTGAGCTGTAAAAGAAAAAGTAAGATCTTATCTCGGAAGCAAATACACGCTCATTTCCCTTTCTGAACTTTCTAAGAGCCCAAGATGATGGCAAAGGTCAGGTTATGGACAAGTCCCAGAAATGTTTCAGAGGTCCTAGCCTTATTGTTGCCGTTGTCCGTGTTCTTAGATGTCACACTTAAATTGGCCTTCTAATCCCAAATCGGTACTCAGGGTGCGTGGTGATCACCGACTCCCGTGTGCATCCTGAGCCCCAACATGCATGTCCCCAGCGGAGGCTGCACAGGGTGTCACCTGCCTCCCACAGTGGGCTCCCCAGTCAGCACTGGTCCCAGGATGTGACTGTTGCAAGCCCTACCCCCGTGATGGCGGCTAGGGTTCCCGTGGCCAAGAACCTGCGCCGTGCCTTGGGAGAAACACAAGTATGACACACGCATCCTTCAGGAGTGAGTGGTGGCTCTGCTGGCCGCGAGATGAGTGTCGTGAGTCGATCTACAGCAGCAGGCGTCCCAAAGGGCATGTGCTGATTGGCAGAATGACAGGCACCTCGAAGTCCGCCAGGTCAGGGATGAGGTGTGCGGGGGACGCAACTCCCACATTCCCTAGACGAGGAAGGGACGTTGTTCTGTTGGAAAAGCAGAGTGTAGGGAGTGCAGAGTGAGGACAGGCGCTCAGTCCCAGGCGGTGAAGAGCCTCCAGCCCTGCCCCCACTGGGGTTGGGGGTACTCAGCCTCGTTCTTTTTACTGCTCAGACTAGCAGCAACCTAAAGGGGAGCCTCCCTGAGTGACAGGGCTCAAACTGTGTTTGTCACTGAAGGTGGCCCTCCTTCCACAGCAGGCTGGGTGTTGTGGGGACGAGCAGCCACTTCTTCCAGGATGGCCCGAGCCTGCCTGGCACACTGGTCACCCCAGGCTCGCTCCCCCGGTCCCAAGGCTGTGACACCCCCCTCACCCTCTGTTCTCTCTGCACGCAGCCTAGTCAGCATGAACGCCAGTGAGTTCCGGAGGAGAGGGAAAGAAATGGTGGATTACGTGGCCGACTACTTGGAAGGCATTGAGGGGCGTCAGGTCTACCCCGACGTGGAACCTGGCTACCTGCGAGCGCTGATCCCCGCTGCGGCCCCACAGGAGCCAGACACCTATGAGGACATCATCAAGGATGTGGAGAAGGTCATCATGCCGGGGGTAGGAGCTCTGCCTGCGCACGGGCGTTCCTGCTGAAGCTGGACATGCGCCTCTTGTTTCTGGCGCACAGCAAAGGCCCAGAGGGCTCAGGTCACACATGTCCCACAGCAGCGAGGACACCCTTCCCTGAGGTCCCTGGGGGGCTAGTCTCTGTCTGCAGTCCCCCCACCTGGAGCCTGACCTCATGTGCGTGTTGGAGGAACAGGTCCTGTGGGCCTCATGCAGGATCAGAGGCAGACGTGGAGAGGAGCTTTGTGGGCCGCCTGGCCAGCTCCTCCTCAGAGGCTCACAGCCCATACTGGCCAGGTTGCCGCAGAGGAGCCAAATAGAGGCAGCCGGGGCCACTGTCCTCTGAAGTGGGCAGCAGGGGGCACGCCCCCAGAGAGAGCCTCTCTCCTGCTCTGTGCTTCCGTAATAGGACTTCCTGCCTGGGAGCCCAGTGCTGCAGTTTCTGGAGCAGGGGCTGACCTGGCCTGCCATGAGGGCAAAGTCCCCACCTGGTGGCAGAGTTGGCCCCTTCTACAAGACACAGGCCCATGATGCTCAGAGAGGGAGGGATCGCGGCCCACGGAGGCCTCCCCGCCCCCACTCATTGGTTCTCTGACAGGACCAAGGGGTCCTGGGGCAGCCTGACCTCAGGGGTCAGTTCTCCCTGTTGTACTCATCATATCCTCCAGGCCCTGTCCCTGGAGTCCAGGCTCAGAGAGAAACACAGGGCCCTGGGTATCACCTAAGGTCTTCCAGGCATGGCAGAGGTTCCCCCTGCCAGCTGGAGTAGTGGCGCAGGGCCCCGCCTTTCCTCACTCCAACGGCACCCTCTTCCTGCAGGTCACTCACTGGCATAGCCCCTTCTTCTTTGCCTACTTCCCCACGGCCAGCTCCTACCCCGCCATGCTGGCCGACATGCTGTGTGGGGCCATCGGCTGCATCGGCTTCTCCTGGGTGAGTGCGTGTGTGGCGGAGAGTGGTCCTGCCAGCAGGGCCGAGTGTGGGGACCCTGCACCCCACATGTTGAGGCAGGGAGAGGGAGGCTGTACATAAAGGCCACCTGCAGGGGGAGTGGCTGGAGAGGGCGGGGAGGAGGCTGAGGTTTTCCGGATGGCTGTCGGTGCCCACACTGCTGTCAGAAGCCCTCCGTGTCCAGCAGAGTCCCAGGCCCCTGAGGCCTTCTCTGGTCTGGGACAGCAGCATGCAGCGTGGGCTAATCCTCTGGAGCTGGAGCACCTGGCTGCTGGGGAATTGGGGCAGTGGCCCCTGGCTAACCACCTCCTTGTCCCCTCCCCAGGCTGCAAGCCCGGCCTGCACAGAGCTGGAGACGGCCATGATGGACTGGCTGGGCAAGATGCTGCAACTGCCGGACGCATTCTTGGCTGGGAGTGCTGGAGAAGGGGGGGGTGTGATCCAGGTGAGGGAGGCTTCCACCAGTCCTGGCAGCAGGGCATCACCCTGGTACTGCAGGGGCATCATCCTGGTGCTGCAGGGGCATCACCCGGGTACTGCAGGGGCATTACCCTGGTGCTGTAGGGGCATTACTCTGGTGCTGCAGGGGCATTGCCCTGGTACTGCAGGGGCATCACCCTGGTACTGTAGGGACAAGGTATTGGTTTGGTTCTGGTTCCACAGCCTTTCCTGGACCCTGGCTGGCCGTGGTATAGAACAGCGGCTCCTGCAGCAGGTGCCTAGGATAGAACAATGGCTAATGTTTCCAGGGAACAGGCTGAGCATTGGTGCCACAATTCTCATGATGTTACTGTGACTCTGGCTGATTTGATGACCTTGTGTTGTGGGGAAGAGAAACACAATTTTGAAGAACTTACGCTGGCTCCCAGCAGGGTCAATGTAGACTGTGCAGAACAGTCCATAAAATGCAGCCCGTACTCCCCTCCTCACCGCAGCTGCCTGTCCTGGGCTCGGGCAGCTCGGGTCATGCTGGGACAGTCCTGGTGGGGGAGCAGGTCCCTGGAGACTGTCGCATAGGACTCCGTGGACTTTCCCGGTTCCCTGGTAAAGAAGGTGCCACCACTGTGCTGGGTGTGTGAGTGGACAGTGGGAAAGCACATGTGGCCTCGAGGGACTGGCCTCTCCGAGGCTCTGGGAACCAGCTAAGGCCATGACTGCTCCACTCCTTAAACTAGTGGGAACGGTGAGGCACGGGCTTAGCTCTCAGCCCTGACACACCAGGTCTGGGTCCGGAACCCACGGACCCGGCTCTGGGCTGGAGGAAGCAGGGTGTCTACTTACTGTTGCTTGGCTCTCAGGGCAGAGCTGGCCTGCAGCTGTGCCCACGTGACCAGCTCCAAGGCCCGTAGGGGGAGTTGACCTTCTCCTCTCTGCCTTCAGAGGCTTGTGCTGTCCCCATGTCCCCTCTGTCCGCCAGGCCCAGCGAGTCCTCCTCTTTGGCCTTCTTGTTGGTCACAGATCAAAAGCAGGACCCTACCCCTGGGATGTGTGTGATTGGATGGGTCCCCCCAGCTAAGCCAAGATCATCTCCCCAGGTTGAAATGCACTCCACCGAGCAGCAAAGTCCCTCTACAAAGGGGGATGGCAATGTCCTGGGTGTGAGACCTAGAATGGTGTGGGGGGAGGTGTGTTTTTATGCCAACTGCACACTCACCCCCAGAGCTGCCAGTTCCACAGGCCTGGGCCTTGCTTTACTCCCTGCAGCGAATGCCAGTGAGCCAGCCTGGAAGCCCTGATGGCCAGCTGCCACCTCTCTGGCCAGTAGGCAAGTGGCCAGGCTTGGACCCCCTCCTTGGGACTCTCGCCCATCCTGGTCTGGCTGTCTCGTGCCCTGTCACCCACAGTGGTTGTGAGGGGTGAGCAGCTGAAAGTGAGACCCTGGCTTTGCTGTGCGCGGAGCTGTGACAGAGGTTGGGACCCCGGCGCGTTCAAGGCGAGGACTTTAGCCGCCAGGCCACGCCGCCGGGCCCCATGCACTGGGTTTCACTGGAGGACAGCAGGCACCCGGTGCAGCCAGCCGTGGGCAGTAATCTGTTCCTGGGTGGCGAGGCTGCCAGCCTACGTTATTGATCCCCACAGAGCTGCAACCGCCGGCACAGGGCAGGCGTCTGGGACAGACGGCAAAATCCCTGGGAAGCCAGGCACACGTGGCTGTGAAAATGCTCCCTTAATTGGGTTAGAAAGCTCTTGTGGAAGAAAAGCCAATTTCTCAAGCAGGAAATGAAGAGGCGGCCACAGGGCGGGGGTAGGGTGACGGCCCACAGCATAGGTCTCCTATCCGTGCCGCTGCCAGCCGGCTCTCCATGGCAACCTCCTGCCGAGCGCCTGAAGCAGAGCCATGGAGCCGGCCGAGGGGTCACGCTGCAGGCTGCGGGCCCGCTGGCTCACTGGGGCTCTTGCTGTCCTGGTGCTCCCAACACTTTACATCCTCAGGCTTTGGGAAAACACTTGTTGCTGACCGCAGAACAAACTCCTCCTGAGAAGTGGACCGAGCCGGAGAGGAGCCCCCGGGCTGGTGTTAGCGCCACAGCCCTCTGCAGGCTGGCCCTCAGTAGCCTGTTCGCATCAGACACAGCCAGATGCCAGGAGAGTCGGCCTAAGAACCCCGTTTCAGCAGTCTCCAATTCATTGGTTTCAGAGGCATGAGGGTTTAGGGCCTGCGCATTAATGCTGTTGGGGAGAGAATTCAGCCCACAGAGAAAGAGCTGGAAAGGAATCTGCAGTACGCTCTGGGGGCGAGAAGCCATGCCCTGACTCTGTAAACATGGCTGGGGCATGCTGGGCCAGCCCCCTGGGATGGACAACTGCGTGGTAGCCCTGGAAGCAGCGGCCAGGCCCGTGGAGCACGGCTCACTGGACACACGTGGTGATGCATGGCCCGGCCGTGCAGCCAAGGCTCTGGGCTGGAGGCTCACATGGGCTCTTCTCTCGGGTTTAGGGCAGTGCCAGTGAGGCCACCCTGGTGGCCCTGCTGGCTGCTCGCACCAAGGTGATCCAGCGGCTGCAGGCGGCATCCCCTGAGCTGACGCCGGCCACCATCATGGACAAGCTGGTGGCCTACGCCTCTGATCAAGTGAGTGTTGTGTGTGGGTGTGGGGGAGGAAGCCCTAAACCTCTCAAGATCTGAATGTCTTGGTGGAAGTCAGATGCACAAGCCATGCAGTACCAGGGTCTGTGTGCTCTCCCTGCCACAGGGAGGAGTGTAGCCGGGCTGCCCAGCACCACGCTGAGCGCCTACCGCTGTGGCTGCCAGGACATGGGCCTGGCCTCAGACACCAGCTCTGCTGTTTGAAGTCCTGGGACCCCGTGCCGCACAGCTAAACCTGCTCACGGGGCAATGGCTGCAGATCAGAGGGCTGTGGTGCCCAGGCTTTGCCAACTCCCTCACATCCACCCACAGTGCAGGAGCCCAGACTCCATCTCCACATGTTCCTGAATCCCACCAAAAAGGTGAACATCCTCCCCAGTGCCAGCCCAGCCCGCAGCCCAGCCCCCAGCCCAGCCCCCTGCCCAGCCCCCTGCCCAGCCCCCAGCCCAGCCCCCAGCCCAGCCCCCAGCCCAGCCCCCAGCCCAGCCCCTGCCTCACTAAAGCTGAAACTGAGATTCCTTGTAACTCCACCCAAGCTGAGGCAGGAGAGCCTCCAGGAGCTCCGCCCTGCTCTGCAGTGACAGGAGCAGGCTCAGGCGCTCCCCACAGAGCCCAGGCCTGAGGCTCTTGTGCGGGCTCAGCTGCACCCATGCACCTCTGTGCCCATTGTCTCTGCAGGCACACTCGTCCGTGGAAAGAGCCAGCCTGATTGGTGGAGTGAAGCTGAAGGCGATCCCTTCCGATGGCAGCTTCGCCATGCGGGCATCTGCCTTGCAGGAGGCTCTGGACAGAGACAGGGCGGCTGGCCTGATCCCCTTCTTCGTAAGTGCCCGCCCACCACGTGTGGAGTGAGTGTGTGCGTGCGTGTGGACATGCTGAGTTCGCTCTGGGCGTGAACTTGTTGATAAGTAAACTCGGGTTCTTAATATCAAATGTTGGAACATTCCACTAAAAATTACATGGAGAGCCTTTCACTGTTGCTGATTCCCCCTGTCGCCCCGACTCGTGGTACAGTCACCCATGGTGACACCCAGATATGCCTCCTGCTGTCCCCTGTGGATAATCTCACCTCTGAGCCCTCCCAGCTCCTGGTCTGCTTCCCACCCCCACAACCCTGCCCTTGGGAGGACCTCAGACGTGTAATGCTTTGAGAGCAGTGTTCTGCCTCTGCCTGGAGACCCCCGAGCTGTTGTGTGTCAGGGCCCACAGCTTTGGTTTCTGTGTGTGGGGACATGGTGCCCCAGGACCTGAACCAAAGCTGGGGTGTCCACTTGATGACTGGTGGGCGGGGCAGCTGTTTCCACTTTTTGGCTGTGACTGTGAGGGGCTAGGTATTCGGTGGGCATCTGTTTTCATTTCTGAGATGAGTGTTACACTTAGCTACACTGCGAGTCATTTTACACTTTACACTTAGCTATGCTGAGACGCTCCTGACAAGGGCAAATGTTTGTAGCAGTTAGGACCTTGCCTGGGCTGCAGGGCCTGGCCTGGGTTCTTCCGTCTTTCCGTTTGATCACACCTCAGGCACCAATGGATCCTTTCATCTCTCTGCAGTTTTTCTTTTCCCATGGAGTCACATTGCTGCTGGAAATATACAGGGGATGGTCGTATCTAGTGAATTCCTTTCACTGAGCAACAAGTGTTCATATACCCTCAGCATCTTTTCGCGCTTGCTGGCATAACTTTCCATATGTGGATGAGCCAAGACATCTTGGTGGCTTCCACACTTTGGCATTATTAGTAAGTGGCTCTGCACAGATGCCGTGGGCTTCTCTGTGGCTGAGCTTTTGTTCATCTGGGTGAGCACCAAGCAGGAGAACTGCTGGCTACTTGGATAAAAGTGTCTAGTCCATAAGAAACAGCCGGCCTCTTCCCAAGTGGCTGGACCACTGCTACATTCCCAGGACTGCTGATGGCTGCTCTCCCATATCCTTGCAAGTGGTTTTGAACATGGAAATTCCAACACGTAGCTTCTGGCTTCAATTTGAAGTCCCCCACAACGGTATGGGATGCTGTTAATATTCTCATTTGCCGTATGGATGCCCTCTTTCCAGAGATGGCATCTCAGATGCTTCGCTTCAGCCCTGGCACTCTCTCCTGTGAGTGGCTGGGGTGCCTTTCCTTGGGCCAGCACCGCCATCTCCCAGGGTCAGCAGGACTGGTGTGGGCATGCCAGGCACTCCAGTGTGGGCACAGTGTCCTGATAGAATCCCCTTCCCTTGCTTGCTTCCTGCTAGGAGGGAGCAGCACAACTCTCCTAAGAGTAGGTTGTTGAAGACGTCTAGGGGTGAAATTCACTCTCGGTTGGGTAAAGCTACACGGGTAAATCTGGGAGCCTCGGGGAGTGTATCCTCTGGAGGGGAGTGGGAAGCTGTCTGGCAGTTCACACAGGCAGGTGGCTCTGGCTGTAGAGCAGAATCCTGCACATCACTGTTGTTGGAGGGCAGCCCTTCCCCCCTTGATCTCGATAGGCACCCGGGACGGGCCTCACCCAGGATGGGTCTCACCTGCGCTCTGTCCCAGGACCGGGCTGCCTCTGGAGACTGTGCCTCTGCTGCGCACATAAACACAGTGATGCTCTCTGAGGGGTGCAGGGCAGCATGGGGCTCACCTGGCAGGTGCCAAGCTGGCCATGGGGCAATGAGGACAGCCCAGGCACAGGCCACATGGGCAGGAAGCCTGTGGAAGCTGAGCTGGGGGCCTGTGCTGCCCTGTCCCTGCCTCCCCCATACAATGTGATTAAGCCCGGCAGTGCAAGGAGCACTCAGGCTAGTGTGGGCATGAGCGAGGCTGAGCCGCGTCATCACAGCCGGAGCACAGCAGGTTCTGGGAACCAGGACACATGCATCGCTGCTGGGCGCCTCCCTGACAGGCCACCTGGAGCACACCCCATCCAGCTCCAGGCCTGTCTGCTGGCTTCCCCCAGGACTATACCTTGCCCGGATTTGCTCATAGGCCCACGGTGGGGAGGGTCAGGCTCTGGGCTTCAGGGGCTCTGTCTGCTCCAGATGTGGCATGATGATCCATGCTAACCAAGCCTGGGCCCACAAGTCTCCCATGGGTGAGGGTCTTCATGAAGGTGCCACATCAGGGTGTAGGTGCCAGGTGGGTGAGATCTGCTGAGGGTAGGAGGCAGGCAGCCAAGGGCACCTTGACCACAGCAAGACAGGGTTTTACTGGTTTTGCAAACATGCCTCATGAGCAGATCACAAAAGAAATCAGTTGTTAAACAAAAACCTATGTGCAGAGCCGTAGACTCACGGAGATCCCGGCTCATCCCAGGAGAGAAGCAGTCGGTATCCGGTGAGCACATTCAGGACTGTCCTCCATGTTCCCATGACAGGTAGAAGGCAGTGTTCATGAGGAGACAGGTATTTTTGCATTTGGTTCAACCAGTATTTAAGTAAGAAACTAAAGGAATTGTTAAACGACGGATGCACGACTCCTAAGAGACTCAAAACCTAGAACATGAAATCGTAAGCAGTTTGGTGTGATTGAGTCCTTCTGTGTTTATCTGATGGGGAGAGAGAGGGGAGAGAATGAATCTTGCGCCTGTTGGCTCAGCCCCACGTGGCCACAGTGGCGTGGTCAGAGCCAGGAGCAGGAGCTCCTCTGGCCCCATGTGGGCGCACTGGGGTCAGCCTCTGCTGTTTCTCTAGTTTATTAGGAAGGAGTTGGTTTGGAAATGGAGCAGCCTGGATGCAAACCTGTGCGCATGTGTGATGCTGTTTCCTAGCTGTGTATTTGGACTACTCATTTTCTGACAGAAAATGTATTTGAAATGGTTCAGAAAGTGCTTTCCAGAAAGCATTTTAGGATCTGTTATATCAGGGTAAATTATAAATACCAGAGAAAAAACCACAATGAAACTTGAACACCTTCTGCAAGATCTGTGATGAGAAAATCAGCCCCGTGGAGAAGGCCTGCTGGCTGATTCAGGCAGGACAGACGCAGGGAGGCACGGAGGGACCGGGTAACCAGAGAACACGGCAGCCTGGGGCAGTCAAGCCCGCTGCACCTGTCAGGTGGGCAGGTCCAGCAAAGGGCTGAAGTCCAGCAGCAGACATTGGCCCACGGCTGCACCATCAGCCCAGCTCCTTCTACCAGAGGGCATGGCTTCACGTCTGTGTCCTAACCCTGTCTCTTCACATGCACACACAGGCACACACCAGGTCTACACGGCAAGGTCTGGTAAATTGTCCCATGTCCTGTAAAGTAAAATGCAGGATTGTATTGGTGCGCTTGGGTGCTTTGTGGGAGCCCCCGTGTCCACCTCACTGGCTTCCACACACAGGCCTGTGGGGCTGCTTCCACCCAGGGACTGTCCCGTTCTCTGGGCTGGCAGCACAAGGTGGGGCTGGGGGGGGGGGGCTGCAGCCATGGCTCCTGGACTAAAGTTGCCTCTGCTCTGCTCTCCAGGTGGTGACTACGCTGGGGACCACCTCCTGCTGCTCCTTCGACAACCTCCTGGAAGTGGGCCCTGTCTGTGAGTACTGGTGTCCCCGAGCCTCTGCCTTGGCTGTCTTTGTCACACAGATCTCACTAGCTCGCGCTTACACAGACTCAGAATCCTGGCTCACTGAACCAGGGTGGTGCACAGCTAGACTGACACCCCGTTGGTCCGCAGCAGCTGCGGGTGTGGGCCATGCTGCAGAGGTCTACAGGGCAGGCAGACATCAGCATCGGCTGCTGCACCCTGGTGAGAGCCCCTCGAGCCTGAGCCAGTGCACGGCGAGAACTGCCTGTGTGACTTTGAAACGTCTGGAAGTCGCAGTTGTGCTCCATACATAACCCTGGCTTCTCGTACCCTGGGGCTGCACGAGTTGGGTGGGGCAGGGTGCCCGTTCCCCTCCCATGACCGTGCTGACATGCAGGAGGCTGGGAGACAGACCAGCCCTCATAGAATGGTGGCTGCCCTGTTGGCTGGCGCCATCCCCTGGGCCCCTGGAGGCCTAAGAACTCAGTGTCGTGCCAATGGCCACCAGATACACCCCCAGGGCTTCAGCTTCAAGGGCTGCAGTCTTCAGGTGCGCGGGCCATGGTGACTCATCCGGGAGCCAGCGTTGGCCCTCGCCTGAGCAGGAGGCAGTAGCCTGTAGTGTCCCAGCAAGCAGGCAGGGAAATGAGACAGGCTGGCTGGGAGCACCCTGGATCCCCCAAGAGAGATAGGATCTTGCAAGTGTCCTGGGGACAAGCTGGGTGCAAGGGAGGGGGCGCTGACCTTGTATGTGCTGGAAATGGGTGCTGCTCACCCAGCCTCAACCCTCCCCAGATGAGGCAGGGACCCTGGCCCTAGAGCTAGCCTGGCACGATGGAAAACAGATGCCCTCACTCTATGGGGTGGGGCGCAGGAGTGGCACCAGAACCCTCCTCAAGAGATGTGCGTGGACAGTCAGTGACGAGCAAGCGGAGGCAGCCCCAGGTGGGCGGCACAGGGTGAGGCGGCTGGAGGGGAGAAGTTGGCGGGGGCCACAGGTGCCACATGCGCCCAGCTGACCCAAGCCAGCAGGGCGGTGATGAGGTTGGGCGGGGAGAGTCGGTGGCCCTGTGGTGTGAGGAGACTCACCTGCTGCTCCTGGCTGCAGGCAACCGGGAGGACCTGTGGCTGCACATTGATGCTGCCTACGCCGGCAGCGCCTTCATCTGCCCCGAGTTCCGGCCCCTTCTGAACGGTGTGGAGGTAGGCACTTCCCTTTGGCCAGGTCCTGCTTCTAGCACCAGTGTCTCACCCTCCTTGAGCTCACTCCGCTGCGGTCTGTGTTGGCCAGTCAGTGCAGGAGTTCATGGGAATGGTCTCTGGGCTGTGGCTGCGGCTTCCCGGCACACAGCCTGTCTTCCTGCAGACCTAGGAAAGCAACCCCGACTCGGTGCACACCCCATTTCTTTTTGAGAAACATAATCAAATTCTCAGCCCAGTTCTGTGCCCGCACTGCATCTCAGGACCCATGATGTGACCCAGGGCCACCACTCCATGTGTGGGCCCAGAGGGGGTTTCTGACTCTAGCAGCATTTCAGGGTTGGTGATCTGTCCCTGGGACATTGGTCCCGGGCCCCAGGAACTCAAAGATAAGAGCAGTGAAGGGGCCAGAGGCCGTGGAGGGCTGCACAGGAAGGAGATACTGAAGCAGGGGCTCATGTGGCCTGGCCTGCAGGGACTGCAGGCGTGGGTGCTCGAGCCCTGGGGCTGAGCCTGGCCTGGCCTGCAGGCGTGGGTGCTCGAGCCCTGGGGTTGAGCCCGGCCTCGTCCTGGAGGCCGCAGCACAGATCCTCCATGGGTTTGTTGCAGAGAGCATCCCGCCAAGGGCTCAGAAGCTGCTTCTGCTTGCCAGGGCCTTCTGACTTGCTGTGGCTCGGGAACCTGCCCTGAGGCCTCCCTCTGCCCAGCTCTTTCCCTAAGATGCCCAAGAGGTGAGCGACAGGTGCAGAATCCAAGTGGCGGAGACTCGAAATGCTGCATGTGCAGGCTGCTCTGACGTCACCAGTGAGACGCTCAGTGCACAGTGGGAAATCCACCCCGCACCTGTGCTTCCTGCACCGTACATACTCCACCATTGCGTCAGGCAGGCCTTAATGCTAAGTGAATGCCGTGTTTAGACCTGAGTCCTCACCCCCTGGTGTGCCGTATTGCAGTTTCCCTAATACCATGGAGCCCTTAGTACGCAGACACTCATGACGCAAGCATGGGCTAGGGACAGGCATGCCCTCTGCCCACCACCTGCCATGGGCTTTCATCTTCTGACCAACCTGCTGTGCCCCTCGGTGGCAGACACAGGTCTCATGGCCAATAAGGGATGCATCCCCGCTCTCCTTGGATCGTGGGTCGGATAAGGGCTGTAATATCCTGCCTGGGCCGTGGTTGGGGGAGATAAGAGCCAGTGCCCCTGTCAGCCACGCTGCTGGGTAATGAAAGCAGTTTAAACAGATCAGCCCCAGAGGAGTGAGCTAATAAAATGCCCGGCAAACAAAGCTTCCCTTTAACCTTTTGTTTCCTTCTATCAACAAATGCACCTCACTGTAATATCCTGTCTCCTCAAAATTTCATTTATGGAAGTGGGAAAGGAAATGAGGCTGCCGCTCCAGAGGGGGCTGGGTGGAAGGTGGCTGTCACTGGCTGGCGCCCGCCTGGCTCTGCACTCAGCCACAGACCCCAGTGGGAAAGCACCTGCAGAGGGCTAAGAGCTTGCCTCTGTGAGACCGCAGTCCTTTCAGTCAGGGACCATGTCCCCAGTCCCACAGGTGGTGAGGAGCCAGGATGCACACGGACATGCTGGCGAGCCAGGGCAGGGTGCAGGACCAACTCCTCGGCCCCTCTTTGCACGTGAGCTCCCGTGGTCCTGCTGGAAAACGAGGCCGCACCAGAGGCCATGGTCACCTGTCGTGGCTCACTGTGTGCAGCCAGGGAGCTAGCAGCTGCCAGGAATGTCATGTGTCCGAGTCGTCTTTCAAACCACAGAGCACACAGGCCAGTAGCAGGGGTCGGGGAGAAAGCACGGCAATTTTAGCAGAAGAGCTAAGCAGTTCAGTGACAAAGGGAGTTCATCTCTACTGCCTGCTGGCTGCGAGGGTGTCCCCTGCTCGTTGTTCATGCTGATGTGTAATATGAACTCCAAGAACTTGACCAGCTACCGCAGTTGAAGGAGCCACAGAGAGGAGGTGCTTACTAGTCCAAGAAGCCCCATTTCTGCATGCAGCACTGGGCATTCCGAACACTGCGGTCCTGGCGCATGGGCGGGGGCGTGGCTGGGGTGGGAGTGGCTGTGGGTTCTGCCCGGACTGAGGGCCTGTAGCTAAGACGTTCCCTCTGCCTTGCTGTTGTTGCTCTGCAGTTCGCAGACTCCTTTAACTTCAACCCACACAAGTGGCTGCTGGTGAACTTCGACTGCTCCGCCATGTGGTGAGTGCGGCTTTGCAGGAGGGCCAGAGCAGGCCTTCAGTGCTGTCTGACTTCTCCTGACCTGCCCTGCGGCCAGCTTTGGTCTGCGCCCTGTGGTTGTGACTGGTGCGCATCTGTGGAGAGGGCTGAGGGCGAGTGTGCAGTGACGAGTGCAAGGACACGGCGTGGAGCTCAGCTGCTTGGGTAGTGTTTTTGGATATGTAATCAATTGTAATTGAATGCTGAGTTCAAGTGATGGCGGCCTGAAAGCATTTGGTAAGGGAAAGTTCGGTGTGTGTGTGTGTGTGTGTGTGTGTGTGTGTGTGTGTGTGAGAGAGAGAGAGAGAGAGAGAGAGAGAGAGAGAGAGAGAGAGGTGGGCCTGCCCCTGAGGAATCTTCCTGGAAGCACTTGGTAATGTTCCTCACCACTTTGGGTGCATGTGGAATGAGGAGATGGTCCCGAGCTGCAGATGGTGACCCTGCGTCACAGGGTGAGGTGGCGACCCTGGAGGCCAGCCTGCGTCATGCCTTGGAGGCAGGCGTCAGTCCAGCAGACACCTGGCCCGGGACTTGCAACAGTGTCACATGACTGCCAAAGTTGCGGAATGTTCCATGAGTGCTGTTGAGATTGTCACCTGGTTGGATGAGGGCTTTCCAGCCACAGACAGCGGAAGCAAGCCGAGCTTGTGCGGGGCAGTTAGGCCTGGCCCCTGCTTGGCCACCCTGGCCTAGCCACCCTCTCAGGGGCTACCCTCAGCTTCTGAAATGCCAGTGTGAAAGCTGGCAGGCGGTGGGCAGCTCAGACTGCATGTGGTCTGGAGGAAAGCTTTGGCTTTTGTGAAGTGAGTGTTCCGCTGTGTTCTGACAGCTGTGCTCTCTGGAGGTGACATGCTAAGGCCACTTGGGTGGCCACTTGACGCCTCCCACCGAGTCTCAGTGTTGAACATGGAAGGGTTACATGAGTGCGTGGTGTACCTGTGACTGTCAATCTGCAAAGGCAGAGGAGGGACATAGAGGGATATCTAGAGTCCTCCTCCTCCTCCCCAGGACGTGTGTGTGGTGGTATAACAGCGCACACCCCTCGCTCCCAACCTAGTCGTCTTACAGACCGCCATGGAGCACACAGGGAGGTCCACATTTGATGACATAGTACAGGTGACGCCAGGTCTCCTGGTACCCAAGGCGGCGTGCTGTGACACAGTGAGGTGACACAGGGTGTGCTGTACCTGCGCTCCCCTTCCAACTGCCAGCCTCCCTCAGGTCCATGTGCTGCCCAGGGTCATTTCCTTGGGACCTGGTCCCTGCACTGCTCTGTGGGCCTGGTGTGGCTGGGCTTTCCCAGGGACTCACACTGTGGCTCAGGTTGAGAGTGCCATGCACAGGTGGCCCAGAAACAGCGGTGCCGTGATAAGGTGTGGGATGAGGGACAGAGATGCAAGGGGACACCTGGGAAGGCCCAGGAGCTCCTGGTGAGAGGCCAGCAGCTGCCCTTGCCCTTGTGGCTGATGGCAGGTGGGGACAGGTGTGTCTTCAGTGACCTGGAGCCAAGGGCAGCATGGCAGAGGAGCAGAGCCAGTGCCATGGTCCTTGTGGGTGTAAATGTGGTCTATATAAGCTGAGGAACAGGCAGCTCTGCTTAAAAACAGTCTCTTTGTTGGAATGGCAGAGTGACAGGACGCTCCATCTGCCAGCTCAGGTGCTCCCAATGTCAGGAGTGGGAACGCCAGCCGGGTCAGAGGGAGCACCGACTCCAATGCTGGCTCTGCCACCCCCTCCCCCTTCCCGGGAGCACCAGCAGACCTGCAGGAAGGGGAGGAGCCAGGACTTGAAGCAGCCACTCCCTGCTGAGAAGTGAGCCTGCCCCAACTGTGCAGCTTTCCATAAGAGCCCCTGAAAGTACCTGCTTTCTTTCCCTCCCGTCCTCCTTCTCTTCCTTCCCAGATTTACAGTCACAGACACACCACACACACACACGCACACACACTCACAGATCACACACAGAGTACACTCACAGATCACACACACACATACACTCACAGATCACACACACACGCACACACACACTCACAGATACACCACACACACACGCACACACACTCACAGATCACACACACACATACACTCACAGATCACACACACACACATACACACACTCACAGATCACACACACACACACACACACACACTCACAGATCACACACGGATTACACACTCACATATCACACACACACACATACACACACTCACAGATCACACACACACACTCACAGATCACACACGGATTACACACTCACAGATCACACACAGAGTACACTCACGGATCACACACAGATCACACACACACAGATCACACACGGATCACACACACACAGACCACACACAGAGTACACTCACAGATCTCACACACACACACACACACTCACTCACAGATCACACACGGATCACACACTCACAGATCACACACAGAGTACACTCACAGATCACACACACACATACACTCACAGATCACACACAGATCACACACACACAGATCACACACGGATCACACACACACAGACCACACACAGAGTACACTCACAGATCACACACACACATACACTCTCAGATCACACACACACACACACTCACAGATCACACTCACAGGGATCCTCCATCTGCGATATCAGCCCTCAATCACCATGAATGCCAGGGCTGAGCCAGGCCTCTCACCAGTGTGGCAGAGGTCCACAGCCTGGGGTAGCCGATTCTCCGGGTGTAGGAGCAGGGAGGGGGGTCATGAATTCAGCACTCAGGGGACCAGAGGTAAGGAATCTGGAATGTTCTGGAGGCCCCAACAGTTCTAGGTATTCAAAGAAAGCAACAGCTGGAGTCTTACCATCTCCCTGCTCCAATGGCCAAAGCGGGATAGAAATGGGCTTTTGTGACTCACTGCCTTGCTTGTGTTCCTTGAAAGAAGAACCGTCTCTTCTTCATTTAATGAAATCTCACCAAGAGTTAGCCCCTTATTTATCAGAATTGTTTTGGTAAGAAGGCACGCAGTACTGGAGCCAGGCCCTAGAAGCAGGTGCCTGAGCCAGGGAGAGCAGGAAATGCGGCCTGATCCACTTGCACCCCATCGTCTGTTCTCTCAACCCAGGGTGAAGAAGAGAGCAGACCTAACAGGCGCCTTTAAGCTGGATCCTGTTTACCTGAAGCACAGCCACCAGGACTCAGGTGAGCAGGTGCCCCCCCAGGGTCAGGGCCTCCCCTCCGGAGTTCCCTGTGCTATGGATGGGCAGGGCCCTTGGCTCTCCAGGGAGACTCCCGCCCGCAGGTGCCTTGAACCTCGGCCGCTCAGGGCAGGAACCAGGGAGGGCATCAGAACAGTAGGCACAAATGCGGGACCTTGGTCTGTCCGCGTGCTCTCCCGATTCCTGGTGGTGTCACACAGCCCCACCCCCTGAAACTGGCACTACCTCTGCTGCCTCTGAACAGCTGAGTGGCCAGCAAGAGGCTGTGGTGGGGCAAGGCGAGCCAGGACCTGGACTTGGCTGGGCCCTGGCCTCCTCCTCAGGCCCATACAGCACTGCCTGCTGTGTCCCAGCTGGGAAAGGCCTGGCAGGTGGCGGTCAGAGGGTGATGCCACCACCCCATCTTTCCTGCGTGGTGGCCATGTTGAGGCCACTATTTCCTAGCTGTGGGGGCACTTAGGAGCCCCACAAGTGTCCAGCCCATGCTCTGACATGCTCCCCAGCCAGTCGCGGCAGCCTGTCTTGGCACTCACTGCTCCCCCGCCTGAGGGCACTGGGGTACCAGTCAGCTGGGCCTCATGGGGCCCTGGGCTTCAACGCAGCAGGGACACCGGCACGTCCAGTGGCCCCTGCCATGGCCCTTGGGGTGCCCCGCTGGAGAGTGGCCATGGCCCCACTCTGAGCCCCCTGTGGAGATGGGAACCCCAGCAGGGCTCTGTCCCTTCCTGTCCTCACCACACCAGCTGCTTTGGTCTGCCCCCTCCCGGGCCCTGGGGTGCAGTGACCTGGGCACAAGGTGGGAGCTCAGTGCCCATACCTGCAGCACCCCTAGATCTGGGGCCAGCTTCCTGTCCCTCCCAGGGCTGCTCTGCCATCCACCATTTTGGCAAGTGGCACGAAGAACCTGCCTGGCCTTGCCTTTGCTCAGAACCCCAATGGGTCAAGTGTGTGGGGGCGGGCAGGCGTCCCTGCGCCCACAGGGAGCACGGTGGGGGTGGGCGGTATGGGCGTGGGCTCGGGAACTCACACCTCCTCTTTTCCATTCTCTCCAGGGCTCATCACGGACTACAGGGTGAGTGGGCGACTACGGGGCTAAGCCCAAGGTGTGAGTGGGCACAAGGCGCCTGCTTGCTGAGCCCTAACAGACCCTTGCGGTGGGCTCTGCCAGCGTGCTGAGCCCCCAGGAGGTAGGGGGATAGAAGGAAGACTCAGGGGCCGCACCCTGCCCGGGTGCACACCACTATAACAGGGCTCAGTCGTGGGCAGCTGTTCAGACTTTGCTCTAGAGGGAATGTGGAGCTCAAGGCCATGCTGAGAGGACCCTCTAGACAGAACCCGGGAAGGCCACACCCCAAGGGACGGCCCAGGGCCTGGCTGCCTGCCTGCTGTCCTCCAGTCATTCCAGCAGGGGTGCGGCTTGTAGCCGCAGGTGTCTGAGCTACAGGGGGCAAGCACCCCAGCACTGCACAGCAGCCAGCATGGCCAAGCCTCCCTCTGTGGAGTCCCTCTAGAGTGCAGGGTTGTGGAGACAGTGTCTGGATCCAGCAGCTCTATGCCGCGGAACACGGCCAGGGTGTGCATACCAGGACCAGGCAGCAAGGAGTTAGTGACAACACTTGACACTCACAGACAAACCCCCTTTCAAGACTCATGTTCCCTCTCACGACATCATTGCTAGAGGGAAACACCGCAAGAATTTCAAACCTGGTGTGTGAGGAGGAGCACCTGGCATCTCCCACCCCCACGGCCAGGGGCTGTGCGGATGCCCGAGGCCTCTCTCAGGGGCCCCAGGCTGGCTGCCTGCCATGCAGCTGGCTGCTGCTGGTCTAACGCCAGCCATACACCTCGGTCCTCGCCCGCGCAGGAAGGTCACACAGACAGAGACCCCGGGGCAGCACCTTGCTTCCACGAATGACCACACGTGGACACCTCCCATGTGTGAGTGGACAAGACCACAAATGGGGCGCCCAGGCCACAGGGCGAGGCTGTTTGCCTCATATGCTCTTCAGGCTCCCTCCCCCAGGTCTCAGAGATCATTAGAGCAGGCACATCGCTTTGTCCAGGACAGAGAGGGGCCCAGGCTCTGCTGGAAACCCCATGGTGACCAGCACACCCACCAGGACCCCAGCCCGTTTAACCAACCTACAGTATCCTGCCAACAAGCCCGGCGTGACCACATGGGGAGGAACCTAGGACCTGAGCTCATGCCTCCCCTGCCGCCACCCTCTGCTTCTGGCCCCCACCCACAGAGGGGCTGCCTTGGGCTCGGGGTTCGTCCCGCCCTGAGCAGGAGCCCAGTCTCTTGGAGCGCTGCCGGCTTCCCGCTGTGGCTGAGCTGGCACAGGTCTGACCCCAGTGCGCGTGGAGTGAGGTGGAGGGCCCCAGGCCTCCACCCTCTGTCCCTGTCATGGGACATTCTTTGCAGAGACATCTGTGGGCCCCACTGACCCCACAGTGGGAGGGGGTGAGATCACTGGAGGGGTGTGGCTCGGGCACTTGGCCATCTCCCAGGAAGCAGGTGGACCACGGAGTGGAGAAGGGAGGGCGCTGAGCTGACACCGTGGTCTCCTTGCAGCACTGGCAGATCCCACTGGGCCGCAGGTTCCGCTCCCTGAAGATGTGGTTTGTGTTCCGATTATATGGGGTCAAGGGGCTGCAGGCCTACATCCGCAAGGTGACGTGTCCTCCCTCATGGTGTCCTCCCTCACTCCCTCACGGCGTCCTCCCTCACTCCCTCACGGTGTCCTCCCTCACTCCCTCACGGTGTCTTCCCTCACGGTGTCCTCCCTCACGGTGTCCTCCCTCACTCCCTCACGGTGTCCTCCCTCACGGTGTCCTCCCTCACAGTGTCCTCCCTCACTCCCTCACGGCGTCCTCCCTCACGGCGTCCTCCGTCCTTCACTAGGCTGAGGGAGGCACACATAGGTGGGGAGCTGAGAATAGGCGGAACATGGCTCGGTGCCGGTTATGGACATGAGGTCGCTGCTTGCTGGTGACACTTGGGAAAATGACACATGTCCAGCCCCCGGAACATGATGAGAGCCACACGCAGGCCTAGGCCGAGCATGGCAGCCCGGGCCCAGCGCTGGCTCTGTCAGCCGGGGCGGGAGGTCACAGTGCTGCTCTCGCACTGGCGCTGACCAGGAGGACCCTGGGGTGGGGGTGATGGATCTGTCACACGGGGTGCTCCCGGTACTGCCCATGGGCCCAGGGTGGCCCCCAGCAATCCGGGGCAGGCAACCACAGAGAGCCCTGGGGTCTGAGAGCTACCCCCCACTCTGTGTTCAGCAGCTGGGGAAATCGAGGCGTGGCTGGGCCACCCTTTGTGGAGAGCTGCCTGTCCGCCTGTCCTCCGGCCGCTGGGATTAGAGGCTGGACAGAGGCCCCTGGGCCCACCGGGCCCTCCTACCCCTGGCCAGGACGCTGCTAAGCAGCAGAGAAGCCAGAGGCGGAGGCCTCTCTGAGGCGGGGACACACAGAGATGTGAGTAGGGACAGCCACAGACACGAGTGTAAGGATCGGGTGCCAAGGTCGGGCCAGGGGCGCCCTTGTCAGGTGGGGAATTCAGGTCCTGGGGGAAAGGCGAAGCCTTGCCCAGCGTCCTGCCTGACCTCAGGTGGCCACGGTGCTGCCTCGGGACAGGCGGGACAGGCTCCCGAGAGGCTGCCCAGGAGCTCTACCACTTCATCCACAGAAGTGCCCAGAGGGCCAAGTCCTCGGCGCCCTCTGGTGGCTCGATGACAGAATGCAGTTACCAGCCTTGGTCCAGGATTTGGGCTCACAGCCTCAGGTGCACTGCTGTTGGAGGCCCGGGCGTGTGCCCAG
Source organism: Ochotona princeps (assembly GCF_030435755.1). NCBI lineage: Eukaryota > Metazoa > Chordata > Mammalia > Lagomorpha > Ochotonidae > Ochotona > Ochotona princeps. The sequence continues at coordinate 1,490,591 of NC_080851.1, forward strand.
TATAGAAGGAGTGAGTGGTGCCCCGTGCCCCGTCGAGGACAGCCTGCATGCTCTCAGTCAGTGAGACGCAGGCCGATTCCAGTGCAGTGAGTGACTTAGTTCCCAGCTCTGGTTGGTGCACACCACAGACCACAGAGCACACAGGGCTGAGGCCTGACTCTATTAGAGTTACAGTGCCACCAGGACCTTGCAGGGCAGGTTGCACACACTGTACGCCTCTTGGAGCCTCAGTTTCCACCCCTGAAAAATGGGTACAAGTCACAGTGTCCTCTGCTGCAACTGTCATGGGGACGACAGGGTGTGACACACTTGGCATGGCTCAAATTCCTCTGCAACATGTTCGTGCCACATTCCCATGAAATTATCTGAACAGGGCTAAAAACAGTGCCCTGCACAGCAAGCAGGATGCCTGGTGCCTGAAGATACCAGTCCTTTTCTTGGGGTGAGGGAGGCATGGGGAGCGCAGGTGGGTGAGAGGCTCACACACGGGGAGGAGAGGCAGGGCTGACCTCTGCCCTGGGAGCCCGGAACATGCAGGCAGCTCCTCTTTCTCCCCCAAGCATGTGCAGCTGGCTCGTGAGTTTGAGTCCCTGGTGCGCCAGGATCCCCGCTTTGAGATCTGCGCCCAAGTCACCCTGGGGCTCGTCTGCTTTCGGCTAAAGGTATGTTGCTCCCGTGGCAGGGGGACACCTCACCCATCATCTTCCTGGAGGCTGATGGACAAGGCCTGAGGGTCCTGCCATGCTGACCCCACCTGCCCCCGAGCCCCTGCAGACTCTGTGCGGGCCAGGACTGCTCCATCTCCTCCTTGCAACAGTTCCTGTTGGGCCAGCTGCCTTGTCCTTAAGATCTGCCCCAGGTTCCCACCCTGGAGGCTTTGCCCCCACACCTGCTGCAGATCGTCCTGGGGGGCTGGTCTGTCTCTCCACGATACCATGCCAGCTGCATCAGCCTGACCATGACCCTTACACACACCTGCGGATGGGATGTCTGACTGACAACACTTGCCCTCTCACAACCCCTCAGGGGCCCAACCAAGTGAACGAGGCTCTTCTGCAGAGGATAAATGATGCCAAAAAAATCCACTTGGTTCCCTGTCGCCTCCGTGACAAGTTTGTGCTGCGTTTTGCCATTTGCTCACGCACCGTGGAGTCTGCACATGTGCAGCTGGCCTGGGCACACATCCAAGAGCTGGCAACCGCTGTGCTGGGGGCAGGACCTGCTACAGGTAAGAGGCAGAGCAGGAGAGCGCTCCCACCCACTCCCTGATCCCATCCCCAGTGCTGCAGCAGCCGGAGAGGGGGCCTGAAGCTAGCACCTGGTGACCCGGAGCAGGTCTCCGTGTGCATGGCAGGCACCCAGCCATGTGAGCCACTCATATATGGCTGCCTCCCAGGCTCTGCGTTAGCACTCGGAGCCAGCAGCTAGAGCCAGGGTCAACCCTGGCAATGATGAGAGATATGGGTGTTTAGCCTGTTGTCCAACCCCTAGGCCAGTGCCTGCCCCACTAGGCTTCTTATCTTCTCATACGACGCCATCGCTCCTTTGTTTCTCAGCTGAGCACCAGTCTTACCTTCCCTTAATCAGTGCCATCAGCCGCCATCACTTCCTAGACGACACACTGGTTTTGTCATTTCTCAGATGACACCATCACAGCTTCACTTCCTACGCGATATCCGGTATCTCTAGCATTTCTTCTGAGACAGGCCCTATCTTCTCTCGTGACACTAGCGCACCGTCACTTCTCTTATGACACCACCTGTCATTTCCTTCCCCTCAGATTTTTCCATCATTACAAGCCTCTCTGTTTGCTGCTACCTGCAGACAGAGGGGAGCGGGAGGACGCACCGTGTCAGGAGGGACCTCTGCTGTGCCTAGGGACCCACCGCCACCCCTGCGTCTCCCCACTTCTCCTCGCCCTCTTCCCGCTGCCTCGTCATGGAGTTTGTGTTACTGACTGTGCACACCAGGAATGTGTCAAAGACTACATCACATGACCCACCAGCAGTTGACAAACGCACTTCTCTCTTGAGAGGCTCTCCATAGTTCCTGAAACGGGAGGCCAAAGCTACCTTCCTGGTCAAGATAAGGCCGGAACAGTGGGTTCTCCTCCCCAGTCAGGGCCTCCCCTCCCTCACGAGAGAGGGAGAGAGAGAGGTTCAAGCTCACAGTTACTCGGTCACTCTAAGTTAAAAACTCATTGTTGGGCAGAAAACCAAGCACGCCAGGCGAACACTGCCAGGCAGGCTGCCTGCAGCCATGTTTGTACACACTTAACAATCAAGGGCTACTTCCTGACCCCATTCCTGCAGCCCACAGGTGCCCAAGAACGCCCAGACACCAAGGCTCCTCTCCCCGCAGGCTGCTGTAAAGTCAGTCACCGTGCGGGAGCCTCGTGTCGCTGAGCGAGCACGACGACCAGCCCACCCCTCGGCTTTCCTTACAGGCACACACAGGTCCCAGGGGCAGCACACACTGCCCCTCTTCACAGCAAGACATTCCAGCTGACACCCATGAATGTGTTCTTGGAAAAACCAGCCCGGCAAGTCACATTCCTTTAGCTCACGTTTTTACATCACACTGCCGCCTCCCTAACAGGCAGAAGCGGCCTGCCCCTGTTCTATCCGTAACGAAGGTGCACACACAGTTCTTAGCTTTTGGATATAGCCGCGTGTCTGTGCTCTTTCTTTAACCCCGCAGAGATCAAAAGCTGAAGAGAAGAATGTCTGAAAACCAGAGTAAGAACGCACACGTCCTCCCTGTTGCACGGGCTCAGCCCACGTGTGGCGCGTGGCTTTCCCGTCACCCAGAGCTCCATGCCCGCCTGTGAACATGTGTGCTGCATGCAGAACTAACCCTCGTGGCGACAGCTTTCACTTTCTGGCTGTGATTTGGATGTTTCTGAGGCTGCCACTGGTGGACAGCAGGAAAGCCTGTGATGTCCACGACAGCCTACGCTCATGTGACCTGCAATTACACGCTTGATAAACACGCGCTGCGCAATGGCTGTGGGTCTGATTCTGCTTTCTGCCCAGCTGCTCCCACAACAGGCACGGGGTGGCTCCTGGGATGTTTCTGACAGCCTCCATGTGTGCATCATATGTTGGGAGTGGCTGGTGCTTGTCGCGCCATAAGGTCTTGATGCATTAACAGGACGCACTTCTCACTTGCTCATGACTCCAACATCTTGATTTGGAGTCAAGAGGCAGCCTGGATCCAAGCAATGAGAGCAACTTGTGCTGCTTGGTGAGCAGAGTATTGCCTGGCTGGTCTTGTAGTATCATGGTAACAAGCATTGAAGCGGGGCTCACAAACCCAGGAAGGATGTGCCACTGTCAGTCTGGGCTCCTCGCCTCGGAACAGAGCACCCGAGGCAGGCACTTGCAGGGCCAGGGATTCATGTGTGGAACTTCTGGTGCTGGAGTTCATGTTGGCAGAAGGGCAAGGGAGTGCAGGGCACTGCGTGGCCACGGACCAGGAGGTGCTTGTCCACAACTGTGCCCATGTGGCCTCTTAGGAAGCCACCGGGGTCCCACCATGGGGGCTCCATGCTAATGACCCAACCCATCACCATCCAGGCCTCATGTTTGAATGCCCAAACCATGTTTCCACAATCTTAGTACTGACTACCACCCAGCGCTAGCATCAGGAGGATGCTTCCTCCCAGATCACTCCACACAACCCAGCATTGCTGCGGTAACCTCACACTTTCAAATTCCTCCTTTGCCCAGACTGCTGCTGGCAACGGGGCTAGGTGGCACCATGGAGGTGTGGTACTGCCACCTTGCTGTGACGGACAGCTTGATCGGGATGCAGCCAGCAGCCCACGTGAGGGCTGGAAACCGTGATCCTACTGCTCTTTCTGCCTAAACCTGGCGAACATCAAGCCAGGGATTTCCTAAGCCAGGGAATCCCGATTGAGGCTGACCACATGACTGTCCCAGAGGGTGCCTGCAGGAAAGCCAAGGATGACAAGGGGGTAAGGGTGGCATTGCCAGCTGGACACTTCCTAAGGGCACAGTCAAAAGAAGGGAGAAGATGCCAGGGGAGGTGGCATCCACTAACTGCACTAACTGGAGATGGGGAGACGCCCGGCTGGACTTGGTCCAGCTCCTTGCCTGCCTGTGGGTAAGACTGCAATCAGGACAGACAGCTCAACAGAACAGCAGGATTTACTGAAAGACAAGAGACGTGCCCACCCAGGCTGGGCTCATCTTGATATGACAAGGGGCGGTGCCAGGGCAGGGCCTGGGTGAGGCAGGGCTCGGGGGGCGGGGAGGGAGGCCCAAGGAGGCAGGGCTGCCTGAGGGACAGGTGTGCTGAGCCCTCAGCTGCTGCAGCCTCGGATGAGCACAGGTGAAGGGTCCTGGCGGGCCATGTGACTTGGCTGTCGGCAGCCATTCGTTCCCCCCTCCCCGACTCCTCCAGACCCCCATCAGTGCCCGTGCCTCTTCGCTGGACTTGAACGAAGGCGGCAGATTAGAAACTGACATGTTATCTCAAGAAGCGGTGTTTAATGAAACACGTGCAGGCCAGCTAACAGCTTTTTGGTCTTCTGCTCTTCTGAACTTTATAGCTCCTCAGACATGAAATGTTAGAAAGTTTTTTTGGCCTTTGTTACTCTTTTCACTGTCAAAATATGTTTCTTCAGTATCCCTGTGTCTGCTGTCAGGACCCACCCTGGTAAGCAGCAGAAAGAAGCGGGGAGGTACGGTGCTGGGGCCAGAGGAAATCACACCCACCCGGGGCTCAAAGGACTGCAGTTGGCAAAGACTCTTCCAGAGGCCGTGAGCCTGTTTGCCATTTTTTAAAAAATTATTTTTATTAGACAGTCAGATGCACGGAGAAGAGGAGAGGCAGAGAGGAAGATCTTCCATCCATTGATTGACTCAAGTGACTGCAGCGGTCGGAGCTGAACCAGTCCGAAGCCAGGAGCCAGGAGCTTCTTCCGGGTCTCCCACATGGGTGCAGGGTCCCAAAGCCTTGGGCCACCCTCGACTGCTTTCCCAGGCCACAAGCAGGGAGCTGGATGGGAAGTGGGGCCATTGGGATTAGAACTGATGTCCAGATGGGATCTCAGTGCGTGCCAGGGGAGGATTTTAGCCGCTAGGCTATCACGCTTGGCCCATGTTTGCCATGTTACAAAAGGGTCAGTTAAGTCCCCGTGACTGGCAATGACAGGATACCCTGTAAGAAGGGCTTCAGGTGGGAATTGAGGAAGAGCAGCCCTGGGCCTTGTCGGATCCCCGCAGCCCTGCCTGTCCCACAGCCCTCAGCCCCTCAGCCCTGCCCGCCCTCAGCCCGCCGCCCTCAGTCCCTCAACCCCGCTGCCCTCAGCCCCGCAGTCCCTCAGTCCCTCAGTCCCTCAGCCCTCAGTCCTCAGTCCCTCAACTCCTCAGCCCTCAGCCCTTGTCCCTCAGTCCCTCAGCCCTCAGCCCCTCAGTCCCTCAGCCCCTCAGCCCTCAGCCCCTCAGTCCCTCAGCCCTTGTCCCTCAGTCCCTCAGCCCTTGTCCCTCAGCCCTCAGTCCTCAGCCCCTCAGCCCTCAGTCCCTCAGTCCCTCAGCTCCTCAGTCCCTCAGTCCCTCAGCCCCTCAGTCCCTCAGTCCCTCAGTCCCTCAGCCCCGCAGTCCCTCAGCCCTCAGTCCTTCAGCCCCTCAGTCCCTCAGCCCCCCAATCCCTAGTCCCTCAGCCCCTCAGTCCCTCAGCCCCTCAGTCCCTCAGCCCCCCAATCCCTAGTCCCTCAGCCCCTCAGCCCTCAGCCCCTCAGCCCCTCAGTCCTTCAGCCCCTCAGTCCCTCAGCCCCCCAATCCCTAGTCCCTCAGCCCCTCAGTCCCTCAGCCCCTCAGTCCCTCAGCCCCTCAGTCCCTCAGCCCTCAGCCCCTCAGCCCCTCAGTCCTTCAGCCCCTCAGTCCCTCAGCCCCCCAATCCCTAGTCCCTCAGCCCCTCAGTCCCTCAGTCCCTCAGCCCTCAGCCCCTCAGCCCTCAGCCCTCAGCCCCCCAATCCCTAGTCCCTCAGCCCCTCAGTCCCTCAGCCCCTCAGCCCCTCAGCCCCTCAGTCCTCAGCCCCTCAGCCCTCAGTCCCCCAGTCCCTCAGTCCCTCAGCCCCGCCGCCCTCAGCTCAGCCCGCCCCGCCCACCGCTCCGCGCCCAGGACCCTCCCCTCCGGCTCCGCCCAGGGAAAGCCGCCCCGCCCCCGCCGCACGCACACACGCCCCTACGCGCCTAGGCACGGCGCGGGCCCGACGCGTCACAGTGCGCAGGCGCACACCGGTTCCCGCGCTTTTCTGCGTGGCTGTTCGCCGCCGGCTGCCGGACACAGGTACGGGGGCGGGCGTGGGGCCCGGGGCTCTCACGGCGGCCGCGGGCTGGCGGGATCCGCCCGGGGCACGCACGCTGCGGAGAGGGACGTGGAGGGCTCCGGGCAGCTTGGGCACCGCAGCCCTCTCGCCGGAAGGGCGTCCGATTGCGGCAGGGTCCCGGTGCGACGAGCAGCCCTCTCCGGAATGTTGCATGGAACTGCCCCCAGCCTAGTGGGCGTGAGCAGGCTCCCGAGGAGGGGCCCGCGGGGCGCCCCGCTTCCCCAGGGGACACAGTGGGCGTTCGTCCGCACAGCTCGCGGGCGCTGTGGCTTAACTCGCAGGCTCCCCAGGAGGTAGAGGAGGAGCGCCCCAAGGAGCGGAGGCGGAGGTGCGGGCCCGGGTGGGCAGCAGTGCTGGAGCCGAGGCGGAGGTGCGGGCCCGGGTGGGCAGCAGTGCTGGAGCCGAGGCGGAGGTGCGGGCCCGGGTGGGCAGCAGTGCTGGAGCCGAGGCGGAGGTGCGGGCCCGGGTGGGCAGCAGTGCGGGCTGCGCTGATGGTCCCTGGCGCTGTGTTCCCCGCCGGGTTTCATGAGCAGGAGCGCTGGGACTACTGCAGGTGTAGTTAGCTTTCACTCAGCACTGGGATCCAGGACAGCCTCACCGCGCGTCCTCAGAGAGCAGTGATGTCATTGGCTTGCCGTGTGACTCGGGTCCTCTGCCGTGTCCTACTGAGGACATCAGGGAAGCAAGGCCAGGGCGCTGCAGACTGAGGGGCAGCATGGGCAGCTGTGAAGCACCTGCTGTGTCCTGACGCCACAGTAGGGGCAGGAGGCCCAGTGGCTGCGCAGAGGGCATCCCTTCTGTCACTGTGTGCTCTGCTTTACCATCCAGTGCATCTTTTTTTTTTTTTTAAAAAGATTTATTTTTATTACAGCCAGATATACAGAGAGGAGGAGAGACAGAGAGGAAGATCTTCCGTCCGATGAGTCACTCCTCAAGTGAGCCGCAACGGGCCGGTGCGCGCCGATCCGAAGCCGGGAACCTGGAACCTCTTCCGGGTCTCCCACGCGGGTGCAGGGTCCAAAGCCTTGGGCTGTCCTCGACTGCTTTCCCAGGCCACAAGCAGGGAGCTGGACGGGAAGTGGAGCTGCCGGGATTAGAACCGGTGCCCATATGGGATCCCGGGGCTTTCAAGGCGAGGACTTTAGCCGCCCCATTCAGTGCATCTTAATGTCATCCTCTTCTTGAAACAGGCTGATGAATGCCAGCCTGCAGTGTGCCAGGTTCTGGATAGGGCCTTGGCACAGCTGCTGTTGACTGGCACGGAAAGGACCTCCTGATTATTAGCCCATGCTTACAGACCCTGTGACAGTTAAACCCTGAAATGTGGGCGTGCTTGGCTTCTCTTTTACTGCACTTTTCCCAGAAAACTGAAATTTTTTAAAAGATAAATCAGTCTGTTATCTGATATGACAGGCCAACTTTTTAAAAGATTTATTTATTTTTATTGGAAAGGCAGATCAGATTTACAGAGGGAAAGATCTGTCTGCTGGTTCACTGCCCAAATGGCTTCAGCAGCCGGAGCTGAGCCCATCAGGAGCCAGCAACTTCTTCCGGGTCTCCCACATGGGTGCAGGGTCCCAATGCATTGGGCCGTCCTCCGCTGCTTTCCCAGGCCACAAGCAGGGAGCTGGATGGGAAGTAGAGTAGCCAGGACTCGAACCGGTGCTCATGTGGGATTCCAACGTTTGCAAGATGAGGATTGAGCCATCGTGCCAGACCCCTGAAATTTACTTATAAATTTTTCTTACGGATATTGTATGTTCTACACATCCAACAACATAATATGTGCATCCATAATCTGTTAAAATTAAACTTCGTGGTAAAAGGCTTACAAAAACAACTTGAGAGAAGAAATTTGAAGTAAAAGACGACTTAGCTTGTTCCTCTATTCCACTAAGTAGACGGTTGTGGACCATGCTCTTGCATGGCCGGTGGGCCTTGTGGGGCATGCACTGGTTCTGGGGTGCAGCTGCTTGAGTCTGACTGCTGGCCCACTCCCAGCCGGCTCTGAGCGCTTCACTTCGCTCTCCCCTGCAGGTCCCACGTTTGTCCAGCAGGCCTACCCTGGGAATGCTCATGCTGATGTCCTGTCTGTCGCTGGAGTTGATATTACGGTGATTCTTTCTCTTCTCCAGGTTGGAGAACCGAAGCCAGATTACGGAAGAGGGCAGGCTGAAGTTCCTGAGTGGTTTGGTTTGTATAACTGATTCTGTTCTTCCTCTGCTGTGGCCTTTCTTTTGGCAGTTAGTTTTAAATCATTTTCATGTAAGCCTTCTGAGTGGAAACAGCTTAATTCCTAAAGTCATTATTGTGTTAATATAATGAAGGTTTGATGTCATTCTATCTTTGTGTCTTGAACACTTGAAATCTTTGGTTAACTAGCTATTTCTTTGGTAATCTGTCCTCATAAATCTGTCTTAAGGGTTAAAAATCCACAATGCTGTTCACATTAACAGACATCTTTAAACTCTGTTAAAGTTTTATATCTTTGCTCTCTTCTTGATCCTGATTTTCTCTTGTCCTCCCTGTGTTGCAGGTTGTAAAATGCAGCCCTCCGGCCCCAGGCCTGTACACCTGAGCGAGTGGCAGAAGAATTATTTTGTGATTACGTCTGGCAGTAGTACAGCCGAACAGAAGGCAGATGCCTACCGCGCACAGGTCTTACGCCTTCAGTACGCCTGGGCAAACTCGGAGATCTCCCAGGTCTGTGCCACCAGACTGTTCAAAAGGTATGCAGAGAGATATTCTGCAATTATTGATTCTGGCAATATTGAAACTGGCTTGAACAACTATGCATCAAGCATTTTAGCTCTGACAAGATCTCAGCAAACGGACAGTGACAAGTGGCAGTCTGGGTTGTCAATCAGCAGTGTTTTCAAAATGAGCCGAGCGCAGGAGATGCTGCAAGCTGGCAGGAGATCCAAAGATGCGCTCGTGGAACCTGCTGCAGCCTCGGTAGTGAGCCCCAGAGGGACCTCCAGCTTTGGGGTTTGTGCTGGTTCCGGAGAGGGTGAGCTGCTGTCTGTCTCGGCGCCTGACACAGAGAGCGTGCGGGGCAGCACAGGGAGCGGTGTGTCGAGGGGTCTCCCCAGTGGCCAGCCACCCCCTGTGACCAGCAGCACCGACACCTGCCCCGCGTTCTCAGCTCCTGCCAAGTTCCATGTCACACCATTATTTGAAAATGTCAAAAAGGACCATCCCAGCTCTCCACGAGCCAGCACGGCACTAAGCATGTTCTCGCCCCGGCAGGCTTGTTTGCCCTCTGGCTGTGAGAACCCACAGAAGAGGCAGGCTTTTTATGGTTCCAACTTCATTGATGCACTTTCCAGCCCAACACCGAGCAGGACTTTGAGTAGAACAGAAGATCATGGCCAGCAGGAAGAGAGCAGCCTGCCCACCTTCAAGACTGCCAAAGAACAGCTTTGGGTAGAGCAACAGAAGAGATGTCACCAAGCCCTGCGGGCACCAGGGTCCTCATACGGGGGGGTAAAAAAATCTCTCGGAGCTAGTAGATCCCGTGGAATATTTGGCAAGTTTGTTCCTCCCGTACCCAAGCAAGATGGGGGAGAGCAGAGTGGAGGGGTGCAGACTGGTAAGGCTCACGGGACAGGGCCCGCAGACACAGCTCCTGTGGACGAGCGCCTCAAGGGTTTGGAGCCAAAGATGGTCGAGCTGATTATGAATGAGATTCTGGACCATGGTCCCCCTGTAAGTTGGGAAGACATTGCAGGAGTGGAATTTGCTAAGGCCACGATCAAGGAGATAGTTGTGTGGCCCATGATGAGGCCAGACATCTTCACTGGGTTACGGGGGCCCCCTAAGGGGGTTCTGCTGTTTGGGCCTCCTGGCACTGGGAAGACTCTGATTGGCAAGTGCGTGGCGAGTCAGTCCGGGGCAACGTTCTTCAGCATCTCTGCCTCATCCCTGACTTCCAAGTGGGTGGGTGACGGGGAGAAGATGGTCCGTGCACTGTTTGCTGTTGCAAGGTGTCAGCAGCCGGCTGTGATATTTATTGATGAAATTGATTCCCTGTTATCTCAGCGGGGAGATGGAGAGCACGAATCTTCTAGAAGGATAAAAACCGAATTTTTAGTTCAGTTAGATGGAGCCACCACATCCTCTGAGGACCGCATTCTAGTGATGGGAGCCACGAATCGGCCGCAGGAGATTGACGAGGCTGCCCGGCGGAGGCTGGTGAAGAGGCTGTACATCCCCCTCCCGGAGGCTGCGGCCAGGAGACAGATCGTGGTCAGCCTCATGTCCAGGGAGCGGTGTTGCCTCAGCGAAGGAGAGACGGAGCGGATCGTGCAGCAGTCTGAAGGCTTCTCGGGGGCAGACGTGACCCAGCTCTGCCGGGAAGCCTCGCTGGGCCCCATCCGCAGCCTGCAGGCTGTCGACATCAGCACCATCACCCCGGACCAGGTCCGACCCATCGCTTATGTCGACTTTGAAAATGCATTTAGAACTGTGCGGCCTAGTGTGTCTCCCAAAGACTTGGAGATTTATGAGAACTGGAACAGAACTTTTGGTTGTGGAAAGTAAATGGCTCAGCTGGGGCTGAAAGGTGGCAGCGTAGTAGATCGTGTTCATGCGTCAGCACAGGAAATGGGATGATCTCTATTCTTTAAGGATATATTTTCAATTCTGTACCTCAACTTGGAATGTTCAGACAGCACCTCCTGTAGTTACCTAGATTTAAGGTCTCACCAAGTTCTAGGGCGAGAGTGCCAGCTTGTACTTCCAGCTGTTGGTTTGTAACATTGTTTACGATTTTCTTTCCTTACTGGGGCTGGTACTAAAAACATTCAAAAACAGCAAAGTGTGATCTGTTGTCAGAGACACATCTAGAGAATGAAGGGCAGATTTGTTTAATAATATTTTGTCGTTACCTCACAGCCTTTAAAATATGCACTCATTCAAAAATGCATGTTTCCAGGTGTTTATAATGGATCCTTTCATCTTATAAACAATGCAAGTTCCTTGCAGAAATATTAGAGACGGCCCAGCACGCCTCCCTCTGCGAGGGCCAGGATCCCATGTGAGTGCTGGTTCGTGTCCTGGCTGTTCCACTTCCCATCCAGCTCCCTGCTTGTGTGAGGGCAGCAGTGGAGGACGGCCCAAAGCCTTGGGACCCTGCATCTGTGTGGGAGACCCGGAAGGAGCTTCTGGCCCCAGAGCAGCTCATCTGCCTCTGGCCACTTGGGGAGTAGACCAGTGGATGGAAGATGCTTGTCGTCTCTGTTTCTGCCTTTCAATATGAATAAATGACTCTTTAAACACAGTGTTGGGGAATGCAGCTGCCGAGCATTCTCTCGGAGCCCGTGCTTGCTCTGTAGAGTGCATTGTCTGTTTCCATGTTCACATTACCCAAGGTTGCATTGTGTAAATAGATTCTGATTTATTAGAGGGCAGGGCATCGGTTCATCCTGATGTAAACATAAGCATGTCAAATGCCATTTAATGGTCTTTTGGAAAAAAAAAAAAAAAACCTTAACTTGCACCTATGGCAGTTACTCAAGCTTCTGTCCTCCAGGGAGTGGTGTCTGTGGCCTTTCCACCTGGCCGGCACAGCTCCCTGACGACACTGAGACCAGCCCTCTGGATCTTGTTACTGCCTCTGCGCTGATTCATCCCCAAATGTGAGCGACCGGGGAGCGCCAGCCAGCACAGGCGTGCACGCCCTCGCGGGAGCTGCGTGACCGGGGAGCGCCAGCCAGCACAGGCGTGCACGCCCTCACGGGAGCTGCGTTCAGGCTTCTCTTTGTGAAACACTGGGTGGATTCTGTCAGTTTGTGTGTATAGTTTGTATTTGCATTTTTAGTGTGGTTTTAACAGCAATACTATTGCAACTTTTAGCTTTTCCCTTTGAAATACATGATTGCTGTTCAACAGCATTGTGATTTTAGTTTTTAGGTTAAAATTTTTAAATTCTGTTTTCAATACTGTCTACACAGTTGAGAGGGATACACCCCAAGTGGCCCCCAACTAGGGTGGAGTGACATAGGAAGGTAGGTTTTAAAATGTTCAGCTGTATTTTTTTCCTGTGTCACAGAGGGGGAGGGACTGCTCCTTGCTGTCAAACCACAGTGACACCCAGGGAGCGGGGTGGTCATTTGATGCCTGAGAGAGACTGATGTGGGCGAGAGAGTTGCAAGGGTTACTTCAGTGATTCTGATAGTTCTGAGAAGTTGTTGGTTTCATTGCTCCATGGCTGAGAAGATCTTTCTAAGGTCTGTTGGTTAACAGAGTCCACCTTGGTGCGTCCACACAGCCAGGAACCTGCTGCCAATCCTGGCCAGAACTGTTTGCACTGTCTGTCCTCTGATTTCCCCTGCCTGTCACATCGCCTGTGTGCATCTGGTGCCTACAGAGAAGGAAGGGTATGCTCCGGAAATCTGCTGTTTTTCATGGAAGCAAAGTGGAAGTCAGGATTTTAGATACCAGTAATATTGTGTTGTGCATTTCAGATGATCAGTAGCCTTGCTGGCGCCTCGCTGCAGGTGTTTAGAAGACAGGAGTGATACAAGACAGAAACTCAGTCCCTGCTCCCGTTACTGCACCTCAGGATGAGTTTAGACGGCCAGAACAATGACCTTACTGCTTGCTTCTGCCGAGTGGACACTGCCTCCTACTGGAACCCTGTACCACACAGATGTGGGGCAGCTGGGGAGAGCCAAGAAGGTGAGACCTCAGTCAACTCTCAGCAATCTCAACCCGCCACCCCAGTGCTTTGTCAGCAGCTCGTGGGAAGCGGGGTTTTCCCGTAGTCTGGATGTCATTTCCTAAATATGGGTCTGAGGACATAATTTAAAAATTCTGAGAGCCCAATTACAAATAGTCAAAAGAACAGGTAAAATCAACATCCAGTTATCATTTCAGTGTATTAATACAAGTCACTTTAAATAACTCATGGAGCTAGGAGGGTGGTGTGGTAGCACAGAAAGCTAATCCTACATGGGCATTGGTTCCATCCTAGCCGCTCTACTTCCAGTCTAGCCCCCTGGTTAAGGTCTGGGGAAGCAGCTCCACCCGTTTGAGGAGTGGGCCAGCAGATGGAAGGCTTTCTTTCCTTCAGAATTTGCCTTTCAAATGAAAAATAAATCTTTAAAAAAAATGGAGAAGTGGAGCTAAAAGGAGTTTTTCTTTGCTGAAATGCAAAGAACTCTTTGATTCATACATTGGTTAACAAAATGAGGTTCACCTGTGTTCTCTATAAAGTAACAGAAATGGTGAAAAGGAACAGGAGCTGCTACTGAAGAGCTGGGGCAGAAAGAAGGAAGAGGGGTGGAGCCTGCAGGCAGCTGCAGGTGGACAGCAGGATGCTGCTCAGACGCCATGGCATGACCTTCCTGGGTGTGGTTCCCGCGCCAGGCTTCAGTCAGTGCATTAGGCAGTTAGGAGGTGAGGCAACGGGTGCAAGTTTCCCTGCCACTCAAAGTTGGAAAATAAAATGTTTTAGAAATTGCTGCAATTTTAGCATGAAATTTACAGAAGTTGGTAATATCCGCTGTTGACTGGTTTTGGTGACTTGGCGTAGGTGTGTGCTGCTTGGGGATAGGGTAGATTAATCCCATCTTTGTCCTACAGACATGACTGCACTCCCAGGCACCCATTCCACAGAATACAGGCAGTGAAACTTGAGCATAGGAAGCCTGTAAATGTCCAGCCAGGGAGAACAATCTCGTTCCTTCTGTGAGGTTCTCTGCAGCGGTCTGAGATGAGTGTTCATTGTGTACAGCAGGGGCAAGCGAGAGGCACGGTCACTCAGGAGCCTGGTGGACAGGCTGGCTTCATGTTGGCTTCCACCCACAAGCTGGTGGATGCTAGGTGACAATATAATACCCCTTTTACACGTTTCCACATCGGTGGAATGCCATCTCTAAACTACTGAGCACAGATTCACTCAACAATTATACTGTCTTCTCAAGTTTGGAGTCGGTAGTTCTGTTAGAAGAAACCACAGACAGGAAGAAGAGCCACAGTCCAGTGGTTGTTAATTCCTTTCAGAAAACACCGGCATGGCAGCTGGGAAAATGGGGCTGCAGCTGGCCAAACCACACTCGTGGCTGTGTTGTGCACCGTGCCAGCCTGTCCCCGGAGCTCACCTCCCACATCAGATTCCATAACACGCAGCCTGCCGACCAAGTCCAAACTGAGCAAAACTCCCACAATTGTTTATAAATGGTGCTGCGGCCAGACACACACTTTGTCTGCATTTTAAGAAAAGGAATGTGCGAACGCTGTTTTGTGAAAGACTCGCCGAGCAAACAGCAGACATACGTTAGTGACGGTGGGGGTGGATGAGCAGACAAGGCACAGCTCACACTGGAGGAAATGGTGGGTGACACGTGCCCTGACCTGGGGAACCAGGCAGCCCCGAGCACATGGGGAGCTCCTGGAGGCGAGATTTCACAAAACACAGAAAATTGCAGTAACACGAGGGCATGATTGCAATTTAAGGGAAATGATGCAGATAAATCCATCTTAATGGATAAGCTTTGATACAAAATGAGTATTTCAGTTCTTCATTATTTATTCCTTTCAGCTGGCCTAAATTAGAGTGGAAAATGCACACAGTGCTCCCTCTACAATTGCCACAAACAAATGGACAATGATGAGTTTTTCCTAAGCCGTTTTAGTGCTCCGGATAAACTGATGCCGCAGGCTCTTGTGCTGCCGCTGCAAGCTGTGCCCCTTTGTAGACCTTGCCCCAGCAAGCATCTTGCTCACCTCTGGACTCAAAGTTCTCTTTGAATCAAACGTATCTTCCGGCGGGACACTTAGGCAGAGATTCACCTGGCATTGCTGTCACAGGGTGACTGGCAGTGACCTGGCCGGGGCAGCCCTGGGCACTCAGGTGTGGGTGTGCTATTTGGTGACCCTGATCGTGAGCAAGGCTGGCCTATTGTGCAGGTCAGGAAATCCAGGCTAGAAATGCAGGCTAGAAATCCAGCTTTGTTACGGAGGGGTCTACTGAGGCTCTCCGTTCCCAGGCATGGGGAAGTTAATGCGGTACAGGACTGAAGACAGTTCATGTAAGTCAGAGCAGGCCTTTATAATGCACTGCAAAAAACGGGTGCTCAAGCAAGAAATTTGATGCATGATGGAATTAGCTTAAAGAAATGAGCGCTTCCAGGCCCGGCGGTGTGGCCTAGCGGCTAAAGTCCCTGCCTTGAAAGCCCCGGGATCCCATATGGGCACCGGTTCTAATCCCGGCAGCTCCACTTCCCGTCCAGCTCCCTGCTTGTGGCCTGGGAAAGCAGTTGAGGACGGCCCAATGCATTGGGACACTGCACCCGCGTGGGAGACCCGGAAGAGGTTCCAGGTTCCCGGCTTCGGATCGGCGCGCACTGGCCTGTTGCGGCTCACTTGAGGAGTGACTCATCGGACGGAAGATCTTCCTCTCTGTCTCTCCTCCTCTGTGCATATCTGGCTGTAATAAAAAATGAATAAAAATCTTAAAAAAAAAAAAGAAATGAGCGCTTCTAAAACCAGGTATTGATTTTTAAAAAGATTTATTTATTTTTATTGCAAAGTCAGATATACAGAGAGGAGAGAGACAGGATCTTCCATCTGAGGATTCACTCCTCAAGTGACCGCAACACAATGGCTGGAGCTGTGCCGATCTGAAGTCAGGAGCCTGGAGTCTCTTCCGGGTCTCCCACACAGGTGCAGGGTCCCAAGCATTGGGCCATCTTCGACTGCTTTCCCAGGCCACAAGCAGGGAGCTGGATGGGAAGTTGGGCTACCGGGATTGGAACCAGCGCCCATATGGGATCTTGGCGCGTGCAAAGTGAGGACTTTTAGTTCCTAATCTACCACGCCAGGCCTCAGGTGTTGATTTTAAATAGGAGAAGATGCACTAAACAGAAGGTTGTCCTTGAGACAGAAGTGGTATGCTTGGTGGGGTGACCCTAGGAATACAGACAGGCCCGAGCCAACAAGGAAAGCTGACTGCCAGGCACTGACTCAGAATGCAGCAGTCGTGTTCCTGTCCCTTCAGGAGGATGCTGCTCAATAAAGCTTCCTGTAAGATGTGAGATTGGGATGGAAATCCAGACTCTACGGAATTGTACCATAAATTCAAAATTCAAAAAAAAAAAGATGTAAATGAGAAATATAAGTTTGAAAATGCCATTTGTGTGATGAATATTAATTATTTTTAAAAGATTTGTGTTTTTAATTGGAAAGATTTACAGAAGGAAGGAGAGACAGAAAGATCTTCCATCTGCTGATTCACTCCCCAGAGCGAGCCGTTCTGAAGCCAGGAGCTGCTTCTGGGTCTCTCACGCGGGTGCAGGGTCCCAAGGCCTTGGGCCGTCCTTGGCTGCTTTGCCAGACCACAGCAGGGAGCTGGATGGGAAGTGGGGCAGCTGGGACATGAACTGGTGCCCACATGGGATCCTGGCGTGTGCAAGATGGGAACTGGCTGCTAGCCTACTGTGCTGGATCCCATGATGACTATTAAACCATTCACATTCTTCTTTCTTCTACTATATTGTGTTTTTCTTTGCAGTTTTTGTACAAGTTTTACAGTCTTTTTGATTAGCATTTGGCAAAGCAAGGTGCTTCACAGTCTTCTGTAGAGAAACAACAGAAACGGAGAATGCACCTGTTACAGCTCACTGCAGACTGGTCAAGCTCAGAAGGTCCCTGTTACACCAGAGGCTTTTGCTGAAGGGGACTTACAAGCCCTGGCCAGCAGAGCCTTCAGGATCCACCAGCTGTGAAGATTAGTACAGCCTTGGTTCTCAAGAGAGCTTCAGAGCACAACATGCAGACAAGGTGGATAGTACACAACGTGGAATGGAGAGGAAGCCACCTGCTTCCAGAGCCTGGGCCGCCCTGTGTGGCTCTGTCCAGGCTGTTCTGACCCGCACGCACACATGCACACTGCTTCCCTTCCAGAGCCTGGGCCGCCCTGTGTGGCTCTGTCCAGGCTGTTCTGACCCGCACGCACACACGCACACTGCTTCCCTTCCAGAGCCTGGGCCGCCCTGTGTGGCTCTGTCCGGGCTGTTCTGGACCCACACGCACACTGCTTCCCTTCCAGAGCCTGGGCTGCCCTGGTGTGGCTCTGTCCAGGCTGTTCTGACCCGCACGCACGCACGCACACACTGCTTCCCTTCCAGAGCCTGGGCCGCCCTGTGTGGCTCTGTCCAGGCTGTTCTGACCCACACGCACACTGCTTCCCTTCCAGAGCCTGGGCCGCCCTGGTGTGGCTCTGTCCAGGCTGTTCTGACCCGCACATGCACGCACGCACACTGCTTCCCTTCCAGAGCCTGGGCCGCCCTGGTGTGGCTCTGTCCGGGCTGTTCTGGTCCGCACATGCACACACACGGTGTATTTGCTATGTAGCTAGATTTATAGTGGAGGTACAATCGCCACTAAGATATACTGTACCATAAACAAACTCCACATCCGTAAACTCCACCGGCCCATATAGTAACCCCATGCATCGGAAGCTTCCACATCTGAATTCAGCCAACCCTGGAGCAGAAACGACAAGGGCAAAATTACCTCTGTCGTGACCACATACATACTCCTCCCTTGAAATCCTTCTCTAAGTAGTATAACATCATATCAGGCCCAAGCAGTGTAGGCAATGACTGGAGACGTGGGCATGGATGCACCTGGAACAGGGGGACCTGTGGGGCTGCTGGAGCCAGTGATGCCAGCAGGTGGCTGGACTCAGCTGAATAGGTGGTCCCTGCTTTACTCTGGCTTGTCCGATTGCAGCAACAAGTAGACTGCTAGAAGTTGAGAAAATTCTTACAGGAGCAACAGAGAACCGTGTCGGCTGATGAAAGACTGGAAGCAGATAACCCCAACAAGATGCCTCGCCCCTCACTTAGCAGGCTGTCTGTGGTATTTTCCAGGGTCAGTGACCCCTGGCCGCCAGCCACCCAGCCCCACTTCACGGAGAAGCTGCATTTTAACTTGACCCCGAGCAAGTCACACGCTCATGTGGTCTGAGAGCTGGTTTAATGCAACAGGAGAAATGCTGCCACTGGAAAATGCTGAGCTGTGTTAGAAAGGAACCTTTGATAGCCAGCATTCTCCCCGTGCGGCTCTACTACCTGCCTGCCAGGCAGGGGACTCTGGCGACGGGCGTCCTAGAGGCCAGCTATCTGGAGCTGGAAGGGGTGGGCATCCTGGAAGTGGACGTTTGTTGTTCAGACTTGTGGTTTTTGATGTCTTCTATTGCTTCTGGTTTAAAAAGACTCTTGCCAGGGGCTGAAATTGTGGCACCACGGATAAAATTGCTGCCTTTGGCACTCGCATCCTATATGGGCACCAGTTGCATTTGGGCTGCTCCATCCCCCATCCAGCCCCCTGCTAATGGCCTGGGAAAAGCAATGAAAGATGGCCCCAGTGTGGGTGCCTGCCACCCATGTGGGAGAGTCAGACGAAGCCCCTGGCTTCCGCCTGGCCCAGCACTCCTGGTTGCAGCTGTCTGGGGAGTGAGCGGCCTCAAGCTGTGCTGTAGGAGGGGCTAACTCACAAAGGGCAGCAGGTATGACCCGTGTCCAGTGTCTAAGGCTAGAATGAGGCTGCTGGGTGCAGGGAAAGAGTGAAGGTGGCCGCCAGGCTGATAGAACTCTGTATCTTTCGTGCAATCATTTGCTGTTTCCCCAGCAGGGCTAGCACTCCGGGAAAAACCAGCAGCTGCAGTCAGATGACTCCCTGGCCCAAAGCTTCATCCAGAAACCTTCCCTGTGTGGGCCTGTCTGTACTCCATGCCTGGCCTCCGCTCCAGCACTGGCCGCAGCGTGCAGCAGGGAGGACGAGTCCCACCCTCGCTTAGGTTTGACTTGCCTGGCATGGTCTGGGGCTTTGCGCTGCAGCTTACGTGGGATCAGACAGTGGGGGCCTGGAGAGGAACGGGTGTCAGATTGGACTGGAGAATCCTGGGGGGCAGAGGTGGGCTCTGGTGGGAGTCAGGACTGGGGGAAGCAGTGAGGCTAGCTTGCAGACCCGCCTTCTGCTCTCTGCCTTCCTCTGCTGGCGGCCAGCAGCTTCTACAGCCCACAAGGAAGCAGGCCCTCGAGGCCGGAGCCCCATGAGCCACCTGGAACTGCGGTGGCTCCAGAACTCCCTGAGCCTCCAGCCCACAGGCCCTGATAGGAGCGATGCTCCCGGCTGGAGACACACACAGGCCAGCAAAGGGCAAGCACAGGCTTACTTCTTCAGCTGCATGCCGACCCCAGTGTGCACACTGCTACATGACCTCAGCGTGTGAGCGTCTCTGCAGGTTGTTGTACAGGCAGGCTGTGGGCTAGTCACCGGATATAGCTTATGAATGTCATCAGACTTGGTGAACACAGTGCCACACGGCACACCAACACACAGGGGACCTCTTCCACCTGCGACATGAGGCCGGGAGCGGTCACCTGTGTGTCAGTGAGCTGAATTCTGCTCTTACGCAGCTGCACTTGTGCTATGGGAACAAGCAGATGCGTCCACGGCAGCCTGTGCACACGGCTGTGTCAGCGAGCTCAGATATTGTCCTCATCACAGCTCTCTACCGTTGGAACACGCAGGTCTGAAGTCTGAGCCCAGTGGCCATCTCCTGCCCGGTGCAGTAAAGCTGGCCAGCGGCACCTCAGGGGGAGGGCCAGGTTGGGGATTCTGTTCCCACGGACAGCCTCCTCCTATCCTGGCCCTGGTGGGACTGGGGTCCCTGGAGTGCAGGCCACCAGCAGCATCTGTCACGCTCCTGGCGGAAACAAGGGGCCAGTGCAAGCAGTGACAGGCTGGCCGGACCTGGAGAGCAGCTCTTGAACATGCCTTCCAGCTCTGGAAAGCTGCAGCCCCACGTCCACTCACCTTAGGGACCTGAGCTCCCTGCGGCCCGCTCCCTGGCTCAGCGCCTCCTCCCTCCCTGGTGGGAGAGCTGGGACTCCGCGCACACTGGTGGGGCCTCCAGGTCCAGGGCGGCTGCCGCTGTGTCTGGTCTGGCCTTGTGTCGCCACTAGGTGGAGAGGTTCTCTCAGGTTTCCCCAGGCTCCAGCACAGCTCTGGCTTCATCCGTCCCTCCAGAGAAGGTACCTTGGTGAGTTTTGTTTTGTTTTGTTTTTAAATTCCAACTCAATTGTCAGGAAAAAAAAAGCTTCCATGGGTAAACCCACCACCTGCACATCAGCCTTCCACGTGGGTGCTGGCTACCAGACTACTTCCCATCCAGCTCCCTGCTGATGGCCTGGGAAAGCAGTGGAGGGTGGCCCAAGGGTTAGGCCCCTGCACCCACAAGGCAGACCCAGATGGCGCTCCTGGCTCCTGGTTGCAGCCTGGCTCAGCCCTGGATGTTCCGGTCACCTGGAGAATGAATCAGTGGATGGAAACTCACTCAGTGTAACTCTTTCAAGGTAAATAACTTATTTTAAAGTTCAGTTCATCAATTAACTAAAAAACTAAAAATGTGTGTTTCTTTTCATTTTAAAAAATGTGGCATATAAATTTTTATAAGCCTTGGCACTTAGCTGGACTTCTAGAAAGTTCTGGCCTCTGTGGAGCTCCTGAGAAGGCTCCCACACAATCGCTTAACTGACACATGCGTTGAGGCAGGTGGACAACAGCTCCAGTCCCTCTGGAGTGCTGCACAGTTCTCTGCAGCCAACCAGACAGGGTCGGGGGGTGAGGACAAGGACCGAGGGGATGGGGAGAGGTCACGTGTCCCTGTGCAAGCACCACCCGGCGCTGGGGGATACTCCACAGCCTGCCCCTCTCTCACAGGCACGAGGGACACTGTCCCCTCAGAGCAAGTGGTCCAGGCTCTTCCAGCACAGGTAAAGCAGGTGAGGTTGCTAGGGGTGGGGAAGGTCTCACTGGCTCCCCAGAACACGTGGGATGGACCCAGCCAACAGGAGAGACTCTCTCCAAGGCTCTCCTGCAGCAAGGAGTCAGAGGGTGAGCTCAAAGACCCTCCACCTGCAGACAGAACCTTCCAGAGCTACCTCCCACTGTACGTGTGACTCTTGCTGGGGTTTGCCTTGGGCAGAGATTGAAAGGCTGGGAGAAGCTGCAGAGGAGCGGGAGCTGGGGATACAGAGGCGGCCGGGCTGCTGGCCCAGCGGTGTCCTGTGTGGAAACAGTGGCTTTCACGAGGAACATTGCTCTAACTGCAAAGGAAATTAGGCAAGCAGTTTACTTAGGAGAAGCAGAAGCGAGTGGAAAGTGATTTGCCTGCTTTTCCCCTTTTTCTCCCAGGAAGTGGATGATCCTGCAAGAATCTGCCCTGGGCGAAGCTGGGTTCTTCCCTATTTACTGAAAATCCCACCCTCAGCTTCTGTGTTGCAGGTCCTGCTGGCAGGAGGGGACTGGAGGTCACAGGGTAGGCAGGCAGGGTAGGGAGGCATCCGGGAGGCACCTTGGGCACCTGGGCACACAGAGACCAGCGCTGCTGTCGACCCTGTGGGGGCCGGTCCCCCTATTCCTGTCCCCTTCAGCAGGGGGCTTGGGGCTCCAGTGGAAGTTCCTGGAAACACTGACTGAAAAATGTGCTGGAAGGCTTTGCTGGAAAGAGGCCTGGGAATGTGTGGAGGGCACTTATCCTGTGCCAGGTTCTGAGTCTGGATTTCCCTCCTCAGTCCAGACGGTGCCGAGACTGGGGCAGAATGGGGAGGCGTGGCTGTGACTGCCATGGCCACAGCACTCCCCCCTGGACCGTGGTCACTGCAGGGCTGAGTAACCCATGGAAGACAGGACTGGGAATGGCAGCCTGTCTTTGGGTTCTAGGATGTGGTTGTGTGCATGGGAATCAAAGAAACTCTGCCAACTCCTCCCAAATGGAGGGCCCCTCATCTCTGCCAGCAGAGCCCCGTGTCTCTCCCAGTAAGGTCTTGCATCCCTCCCAGGGTGCTCCGGCTCACCCAGGGTGCTCCAGCGTCCCCCAGGAGGCTCCACATCTCTCAGGGGAGGTCCTGCGTCCCTCCCAGGAGGCCCAGCATGCCCGGCCCTTCCTGAGCCCCAGGCCCCATTCCTCTTTCTCTGTTGTGCAGAATGGGCGACTCCCTGTGACCTTGGGAAGCCCTCTGCTTCCCTCTGGTCCCAGTTTCACAACCTGAAACTGCAGCTCTGGTCCCTTCCACCCTTCCCCGGGGACCACACACCCACTGCAGCTAGCACCCTCGTAGGGTGGGCAGGCTCTGGGGCCTGGCCTTCTCACAGCACAGCAGCGCACCAAGTCTCTGCATCCAGGCTTGCACCATCCCGCCTGCCTGGGGCTGCCTTGGAGCCTTTACTGACCCTTGTCCACTAGATACTTGTCCTCTCCGGGGGACTGTGTTGATGGACACAGCCCCGGGGCGGTCTGTTGTATTTTCTGTGCACATATTATTGGCGCTGTGTTATTGGGAGTATGTGTATAGAGTTTTACACGAGTCACATGGGGTGCCACTCCTCAGCTTACCCCCTTTGTCCTCCTTGAAATCAAGGGAGTACTCCATCTTTCTTGCCAGTGGGTTTTCTACGTCCTGGCTGTTAGCTTCCCGCGGCCCTCCCTTGGCCTCTCACTGCCCTACCAGGTACAGGGGGATTCTGGCAGACAACCTACACATGAGCTCGGCTTTGTATCCTCCCAGTGGTCTGTCTTGTGACTGCAGTCCTCGGACCACTGACATCAGGGTGGGGATTGTTACAGCTGGCTCAAGATGCGCCGCTGAGGGTGCTTTGATTTCTTGCCTTCCACCGACTGCTCTGTGGGACGTCCTTTCCCGAAACCCCCACAGGTCTGCTCTGTCCTAAAGCCAAGCCAGGTGGCCTACAGGAGCAGCAGGGTCCAAGGTGGATGGACTTGGAATCCAGTGCCACTTATGCCTGGGATCAAGCCTGCCTCTGACCCCTGGCCGCCCTCCACACCCTTCGCGGTCCCTGCACCGGTGAAGGCTGCCCTGACTTCCCACATGAAGTTCGCGTCTCTGGAGTCATGGCCCCGAGTGCACAAATGCCTTTCCATGGGACAGGAGGAAGTCACTTTTCAGAAAAAAGGGATCCTGGTGTTTACAGGGCAAGGGTGGTACAGCCATAGGGCAGGGCCCGCTGCGGGCGGAGAGAAGGGCCATGCCCAGAGGGAGGGGGCCCTGAAAGGGGAATCGAAGCTCCCTGAAACCACAGGCCCGCTGTACCCTGGGCCAGACCCCCTCTGCCCACTGCGAGCTGCAGGAATGAGGAGGAAGCTCCTGCAGGTGCTGGGATGCATGGGTGGGGATGCCAGCGCCTCCTGCAGTTACACTCAAGGGCTCGGCATGAACTCGCTGACAGCAGGAGGCCTGGGGCATGTGCTGGCACAGGAGCCCATGAGAACCACCGCACTGCCCCGTTAGGCCCAGGGGTGGGACAGAGTTGAGAGTGAGCCCAGGCCTGGGGCTGACTCATGAAGGGACAGAGAAAAAAAAAAGCCTCTGGACAATTCCCACACTTCACGTCACATTCTCAGGTTTGACCAAACATGGGAAAGAAGAAGTGAAACTTATTAACTCTTTGGGGATCCATGCAGTTCACTTCAGGGGGCAGTTCTGCTATAAATTATCCCTGTTATGCAAATCTCCCTGCACCCAGTCATGGGTTCCCAGTGTGCTTGGGGACTGCGGAGAGCTCGTCTGCTTCCCCTGGCCCAGATTCCCCAACTAGCTGGGGCTCACCATCAGGCTCCCCGGCTGGGTGCATCCTGCTGGGAAGGAGGGGTAGGCTCTGGGGCAGAGCCACTGGGGACAAGTCTCCAGGTTCCCCAGATGTGGGGTGTGTGAGGCCCTGAGGGATAGAGCTCACAGTGTGTGTGCCCTCAGAAGTTTAAGCAAGGGAAACAAGCAGGTGCCCTTCCTAATGCACTGACTGCAGCTGTGGGGATCTGGGGCCCCACAAGCAACCCAACTTCACCTGCCGAGGCCTCTCGTGGGCACCTGCCACTTTGACGGTCACTGCCAGCATCTTAGCTACCTGCCTTTCATTTGCTTTCCTTATGGGACCTGTTCTGGGGCCTCTTAAAGAAAGAATATCCAGAGAGAGTGCAGTGTTCCATGTCCATCTCCTCCACTCCCATCACCTGCATCCCAGCGTCTCCACCCATCACCCACATTTACAGCGTCTCCACCATCACCCGCATTTACAGCGTCTCCACCATCACCTGCATCCCAGCGTCTCCACCCATTGCCCGCATTTACAGCGTCTCCACCCATCACCTGCATTTACAGCATCTCCACCCATCCAGCTCCACAAAGGTTGCCATTTCTCTTGCTAATCACCTCCCACATGCCCTTTCTGATCTCTGGAGCTGTCCTTCCTGCCCCACCCCCTAGGCAGCCAACTCAGGTGCTGTTCATAGCACAAGCACTACTCCCGTGTGAAGGCCAGGAGACGAAGCAGCCTGGGGCTGTCCCACGGTTGCTTCGATTAAGCCAAACCAGGGCCCTCTTCTCACCTCCCCCTGCCTATAGGATCTGCACTGGAGTACAACACTCAGCTACCCTTGACAGCTGGTCATTCCCGCCAGCACTGGTCGATGTCCACGGGCCCAGGCACGATTTCCACTGTCGATGTCCTGCCTCTGTGGCCAACCCCCTGCCCTTTTAACGCTCCCACCTGCTCTATTTCCCTCTCCCACCTGCTCTACTTCCCTCTCCCACCTGCTGTTTCGTCCAACGTTGCTTCTCCCTGTTCTCTCCTCGGTCTGTGCTTCCGGAACTGTCTCCCGTTTTTTCTCCTTCACCTGGGAATATCTTTCCTAGCAGCGTTGGGGGCTGCTGTTGGACTCTGGCTATTGATGTAGTTAATTCCGCTTATGGTTTTCTCTGTTCCTGGTATTTCCTCTTGCCCGTCCCACCACCCCATGCTGACATCCCGGTTATTCTGAAATGCTCTGATCAAACCAGATGTCTGTCAGGAGCGTTTTCTAGCCTCAGTGGGTGACACTGCCATCTCCAGGCACTCACCATGCCTGGCCTCCTGGTTCTATGGGTGCTGGGTCGCCTCTCAGGTCCTTCTCACTGGAGGGCAGGCTCTGAGCCAGACCCCAGTCCTAGCACCTTTCAGCTGTGTGACCAGGCAGGTCATTCTGTGGAACTGGAGGCAACAAGTGCACCTGCTTAGATGCTCAGGGCTCCAAGGTCATTAATTCACCCAACCCCCTCATGCCTTGAGGCCAATGCATTCTGTGGGGTCACAGGTGTCTCCCTTATCTGGAGGAAAACCATTCTCAACTCTGCCGACTTCCCACCTGGTCCCAGTTCACGTAACCAGTCAGTGAATCACCAGGCAACTAGATGATGCACAGGGTACAGAGTCAGGCTGAAATGACATCACTGGCCATGGAGGAGGGCTGAGGGCTGTCACCTGGTAGCAGGGCTGCTCTGTGCCTGGGCTGGTCGCTGTTCGCAGGGACCTTCAGGCTTCTGGCCATGCTGATTCGCTCTTCAAGGAGGACGTCAGGGTGTGAGTGCATACCATGGAGGACACAGGAGTTCCCTGGTTCCCCGAATAGCTGCGCTGGCTGGGTTGGGGAGCAGGAGTTCCCTGGTTCCCCGAAGAGCTGCGCTGGCTGGGTTGGGGAGCAGGAGTCCCTGGTTCCCCGAAGAGCTGCGCTGGCTGGGTTGGGGAGTAGGCTTTGGTGGGCGTCTTCTCTCCCATGTGGTTCCTGTGATCAGGTTTCATGGCCCCCTTACATGTAGAAGGAGGGCTAGGAGACAGATGTGCCTCTAGAACAGAGTCCCCGGAGGATAGGGACAGCTGTAGCTTGGCCTCAGTAGAGGCTCAAGCAGAAGGGGCTCAAGTCTCCTGCTGGTGGAGCTGTGGAGCTGTGGAGCTGTGTGTGTGTGGGGGGGGGGGCAGTAAGCCAGACAGTAATATGGCTCTCCCAGACGCCCCAGTGTTCAGGGGCACGGACTTCAGCAGAGTCTATTGCTGGCCCTGGGAGAAGCTGAGAGCTGGCACTGACCTCGTTTCCTCCTGCTCCGATGGAGCCTGCAGCCTGTGTATGTGTACATGGGGGAGGGACAGCATGAGGCCAAGGGGCTGCCCCATAGATGGCAGGTGAGCTGTATGCAGACCCCTGCTCTGGAACACTCGGGAACCTCCTAGGTCTGATCCTGATGTGAGCTGGATCAGGGACAACAAGAGGGAGCTGAAGCTGGAGGGCCCGTCTTGGGAAGAGGTGGATGGCTGGGGCGAGGCGCGCAGACACTCCTGGGGCCCCGCCCCACAGAACACACCTGCCGGCCCTGCTGCAGCTCCAGTACAGGGAGGGCAGTAACTGGGTCAACGGCACCTGTGGACTCACCCACTGCTCCAGCCCTCCTTCCAGGGACTCTTCTAGAGTGTGGGATCTGGGGGCATTCAGGCACAGGACTGTGGGGAGCAGCTGGGGTGTGTGCAACGAGAAGTGAGGTTCCACTAAGGAGTCACAAGGCCTCAGCATGCTTTACTTTGATAGGGTGATGAAATAATCAGAAATGGGATCCAGGCTCTCTGGTCCCTCCTACCAGGAACACAGCTCAGCTTGCCCTGGCAGGGCAGCGGGAAGACTGGCAGGGGCCGTCTGCACCAGGTGTCTGTGGTCTCTCCCGGGGGGACACATGACCGCTCACAGCTTTCAGCATCACAGCCACATGAGGGTCAGTTCTGACAACTGAGGGAGAGCTATGCCTCAACCAGCACAGCCGGGAACCTGCCCCTCTCGTGTGCTCATGCTCAGCCTGTGTCTGCTTGCTTGCCACCTCCAGCGTGGCCTCCTGAGCATCCGAGCTGCCAGTTCGTGTCACAGACACAGCCGTACGAACCCCTCTCCCCAAGGATCCCTTTTCTCGTGCGTGTGCTTTGGCGCACCTGCACAGGAGGCAGAGGTGGGAGAGGCAGTGCCTGTGAGCACGGACATGAGACGAGCCTTCAGAAGGCCGCAAGTGCTCATGCAGAATGTGTTTATTTTGGTACAAACACTTGGAAGCCGCGGGCAGTCTTCTCTGTTCCATGAACTCCAAAGCACCCTATGTGTGCAGCACAGCACGCTCCACTGAGAGGCCAGCACCCGCAGGCCGGGAGCTTCCAGACACGCCACCCTGGCAAGCACAGGTGGAAAGGTGCCTGGCACAGCTGCCAAGGTGGGACACCTGCACTCGGTGGATCTCACTGAGGTCCCATCTTGAGTGGATCCCCTGTCTGCCATGCACACCCAGTCACCCCACCTTCATTACTGTGCCTGGCTGTTTGTCCATGCAGCTTGGAGGGGGTCACACACAGCCAGAGGGACCCAGGCAGCTCCCTAGGCAGCTCTCAGCCTGAGCCACCCCCACCTCACCGTGTGCTGCGGGCCAGGCCACCCAAGATGTTGCTGGGTGATGCAGGGGGCTGCCTCTGCCCACACGCAGCACAGCACAGCACAGCTCTGGACAATGGACGAGAGTCTTGCCTGCACGATGCAGTTGCGTCTGGGGTCCAGAGCACAGGACTGCTCTGATCCGAGGGTGGACTTCACAGGGCTGGTGGACCGAGTCTGGCTGCATCTGTTCGCTCCATCCCACAGAGCATGCTGGGATGTGAGTCTCCCCTTTCATGGGCTCCTGGCACCGGCAGCGCCCAGAGGCTGAGCCGAGGATGGCCGCAGCTTGTTTTCTCATTGGCAAGGGGTGGGCAAGCAAAGACCTGCAGCCACGGCAGACAGAAAGAGCGGAGCTCGGCAATCAGCACGTACATTGTCAAAGAGCGTCCTGGGAACAACACTGCGCATCAGCACCCGGTGGCACCTGCGCCCCGTAGGTGCCACTGCATCAAAACTGCCCGTGAGGGCCCAGTGGCGTGGCCTAGCGGCTAAAGTCCTCGCCTTGAAAGCCCCGAGATCCCATATGGGTGCCGCTTCTAATCCCGGCAGCTCCACTTCCCATCCAGCTCCCTGCTTGTGGCCTGGGAAAGCAGTCGAGGACGGCCCAATGCATTGGGACACTGCACCCGCGTGGGAGACCCGGAGGAGGTTCCAGGTTCCCGGCTTCGGATCGGCGCGCACCGGCCCGTTGCGGCTCACTTGGGGAGTGAACAATCGGACGGAAGATCTTCCTCTCTATCTCTCCTCCTCTGTATATCTGGCTGTAATAAAATGAATAAATCTTAAAAAAAAAAAAAATAAAACTGCCCGTGAAAGTTTGCTCCGATGGCTGTGCGTGTGAAACAACAACTCTGGTTCATTTGAAAGGATGAGAGAGCACCAGTTTCAGACAGAGCCAAAGTTTCGTTATTGCAGGGACCGAGGGCGTGGAGGACTGGCACGACATCTGCTTGGTCTGTGAAGGTCCAGCTCATTGCACCCCCATGCTGGCAATGACGTGATGGGGCACCGTGAAAGCCACACAAATGGAAAACAAAGCACACGGGAAACCCCTGCATGAGCCAAGCCATGTCCCCATCCCAGGGCGTGCTCTGTTTCTCAAGACTCTCACGTGGCTGGTGTTGAAGTGGAAATGGAAGACGCTGGTGCTGGCACAGCCCTGGGTCGTGAGGGAGGGACAGGGCAGTGGCATTCGGGACTTCACTGGGACGGCCCCACATGCGGAGCTTCATATGACAGAAGGAACTGAGGCGGGGACAGGGGTCAGCCACGCCACAGAGAAAGTGACAAGGAGTGGCATGCCCCGGATGTCCTCAGCAGCAGGCTCTTCTGTGCCCACCACAGGCTTGCAGTGCGGGGACGGCACCTGGAGCTTCTGGAGGCACGTCTGGACACACGCACACTCACTGCACCACACAGAACAAACCACAGGACGAGACGTGTGAGGGCATGCACATCCTACTTTTACCAGGCGGAGGCAAAATGTCAGTGACTTTGCGTACAGAGAGTGGCCACCTTCCAAACATAATTTAATGACTTGTTCACATAATAAGAAACCTTACTTTAAATACAATAGTCTCAAAGAAAAATGTTGTTACAATAGAAAACCACAACAAAAGGTGTGCAAATAGACGTTTATATTGGCTATAAAAGGCAGCAAGAGGGACGGCAAAGCATCATAGAAAAGAGCTCCTGGAGCCTCTATTTACAGTTTTGGGGTCAGCTATGTGTGGCTGCAGCGGCAGCAGGAACTCCCTCAGCAGAGGTGACAGGTGGGCCGCTGTCCACAGGCGAGTGGCAGTCACAAGGCCCTCACCGTGGACACGTGTCTCCGGGGAAGGCCTGCCTTTGCAATTGCATAATGAGTGACAGCTGTTCTCAGCCCAGGTTCCCTCTTATCCTCCGCACACCGGTGTGCCAGAGCCTAAATTATGACAACTCAATTTCCAGTTGCAAAATGCGGCACCGTTGCACAAGCCAACCAACCTACTACCCGAGAACGGCACAGTACTGTACTTGGCCCCATGTGGCTGAGGGGTGTGGTTTTGAACACTGGCTGGAAGAATTCATTGACAGAATCCATGATGCCACTGCCAGAGGAGCACTGGTCAGGCCAGGTGCTGCCAACTGGGGCATGCCACGCCTCCAGGCGCCGTGCTCTGGCGGGCTGCCCAGAACTGATGCAGCTTGGTGGCTCAGAGCCAGCAGTGAATGCCCTCGGAAACATCTGGGGAGCTCAACCGGGGTGCTGGGGGAGCCACCGGGGTGTATAGCAGGGCCCCAGGCCTGGCAGCCAACAGGACAGAGCCCATGACCTGGGTGCAGTGCACACTTGGCTGTGCCAACATGTTCGCCGTGGCACAGCTTTGGCCAAGATAAGCAAGGCAAACATCCAACATCATTGGGCTCTTCTCTGCCTGGGAGCCGATAGCCATGAACTTCAGGTCAGAACTAATATTGGCAGCTTCCTGTCCCCAATCCCCTTGCTTGGGCTGGAGGGAGGGGCCTATCTCCAGGGCAGTAGTCTGCTGCTGGTGGTGAGCTGGGTGTGTCGGAGGCCTAGATGGGTCCCCTGCAACAGTGGGGGCACTGATGGGCATGCACGCGGCTGTCTCCCCCCAGGACTTTCGGAAGGCCTGGGGGTTGTTTCACACGGGTGGGCTGTGTGTGGCCGTGGTGTTCCCTGACCTGAACAGTCCTGCAGCAGTTAGCAGGGGACTGGGCGGAATCACACTGACGCTGGGAACGCCACGCCGCCCCACACTGAGGGTGAGCCTGGGGTGGGGAGAGGCAGGAACCACCGAAGCGAGTGTGGCCCCTGGAAGAAGTCTGGTTTCTAAGGGGCAAGAGCATGACGGTCCCAGATGGGCCACAGTTGCAGACAAGGCTGGGCGCTCTATACCCTCGCATCCTGGGGCACAGATTTGCAAGGTTCTAAGTGCCCGGGGCAACACTTGTCCCCTGGCTCTGCCCAGAGCAGCTTGCACGCTTCGTTCTTCCCCAACACGGCCTGGAGGTCAGGGCTCAAAACCATGTGTTCCTGATCCAACATGGCCTTCCTGCCCTGCAGTCTCCGCACATGGGGTCGGAAGCAAAGCTCCAGGGCCAGCCAGCCCTGCAGCCTGGTTCGCAGCTTCTGGGAACCTGGAGAAGTCGTGGGAGGGTGGGTGCCTGAAGCTGGCTTGCGTCCAGGGGGTGGTCTGGCTTATGGCAAGCTCTAACCCTGGGCTTGGGCCAGGGAGGGGTGGGGTGGGGTGAGGGGAATTCTGGCCAGCAGTCTATGGCAACGTCTAGAAGGCAGCAGTTCCCGGCACGCCCGATGCAAAACTGTCCTTGTTCCTAAAACCAACCAACTAACCAACCAACCAAACCCACCCACCCCCAAAAGAAAACCAACCCCCACCCAGCCAGCGCGCGGTGGTTCTGAGAAGCACCCAGCCCGCGGGCAAGGAGGAGGGCGGCGTCCAGGTCTTAGCTCAAGTGGAAGCGGTGCTCGCCACGCGTGAGGTGGGACGAGAACTCGTACCTGTCCTGGCTGTGGTGACCGCACATGTTGCATTCGAAAGGATCCCGGAAGCCATGGCAGCCCATGTGGATGGTGTACATGACGTGGTCCAGGAAGAGCACGCGGCAGTGTTCACACTTGTAGGCTTTGAGCGGCTCCCCGCCCGTGCCCAGCACGCGCAGCGCCTCGTGCGCGCCCTCGGCGCCCGCGCGCAGCGCCTCGTAGGCGCGCGGCTCCTCCTTGAGGCCCAGCCCGTTGCGCGCGTGGGCCGTGATGTGGTTGGTCAGGTAGATGAGGCCGCCGCCGCCCACGGCCCCGCGCTGCTCGTCGGCGTTGCTCTCCGTGTCCGTCGAGTCGTGGCAGCTGTTGCTCGGGGACGCCTCGCGCTCTGCCGACGCCGCCTTGGCCTTAGAGAGCAGCAGCAAGTTCTCCACGGCGCCGTCCTGCGCCGCGTGGTTGGGGCGCGCGGGCGGCGGCGCCTCGGGCGGCTTGTGCAGCGGGTAGAGCGGGCTGAGCACGGGCACGGGCTCGCCGCCTCCCGCCGGCGGCGTCTGCACCAGCGGGCGCAGCGACTCGGCGCCCAGGTAGTTGATGGCGTTGTTGATGGCCTGGTCCATGACGTGCGACGTCATCATCTCGTTCTCCTTCTCGTAGCCGGCGCCGCTGTCGTAAGGCAGCTCCGACAGGCACTTGTCCCCTGTGGGAAGTGGGCGCAGCGTGAGGTGGTGGCGAGGGGGCGCGGGGCACAAGGGTGACGGCCGGTGTGTGTGGTTGTGGGGGTTTCAGCGAAGGGGCCCTGGGGGTTGCTGCGTGGATGCGCGAGCTGTAGATAAGGGGCAACGGACGTGTGTGGTGGGGAGGAGAGAGGGGTATGCGGGATGAGGGGCGGGGTGAGGGGCTGGATGAGGGGCTGGATGCGGCAGGCGTGGGTGCGTGGAGTCAGGGTGAGGGGGCTCTGGGGGCATGGACGCAGGAGGCCCCCTGGGGCCCTGTGAGGCCCAGAATGCTCACATGCAGGCTGAGTCCCGCCAGGCACCTGGAAGCCATGGAATGTGCCAATCAGACCTGACCTCCCCAACATACATAACCATTATTCCTGCCAGGTATGACGTGAGACAACATTTCACACAAGACCTCAGTGGCCAGGAAAGCCATCAACAGAGTGCTGGGGCTGTGGGGCTTAGGATCCCATGGTGTGTTTCGGGGGGCGGGGCATACTTGGGCTGAGAGCAGGTGGGGGAGGCGCACATTTAAAACAATAACTGGGATAGTGGGGAAACTGGCCCTGCACATCGTTTGGACTGGCATCCTGGGTATGTCACCTTTTTACCTATTTGAATATTTGAAAGGCAGAGTTACAGAGGCCACTCCCCAGACACACCCAGACTGAAACCAGGAGCCAGCGGCTTCATTCAGGTCTCCCACAGGGCTCCAGGGGCCCAAGGGCTTGGGCCATGCTCTCCTGCTATCACAGGAGCACCACCAGGGAGCCAGCTCAGACGCGGAGCAGCCAGGACCTCATTTGCCACTCATATGGGAGACCCAGCTGAAGCTCCTGGCTCCTGGCTCTGGCCCAGCCCTGGCTGCTGCGGCCATCTGGGGGGAGGGGACAGCAGATGGAAGAGCTGTCATCCTCTCTGTAATGCTCTCCAATTAATACATAAATATCAAACCCCAAAACCAGACACAATCCCACCTCCCCGGGAGACGCAGGGGATGGGAAGCAGCCACGGAAGCCAGCAGGGAAGCCCTGGGAGGGCCTGCTGCTCCCCTGGAGGCCCCAGACTGCCTGAGACTCTGGCTAAGGAGCTTTGGAGGTGACAGCTAGAGGACTGACTCTCCTCGAGCTCCTGGTCATAAATGGAAGGAAACGATGGCTTCACCAGCGAGCTTGTTAGCTACAGCACCCATCTGCTGGTTGTAGGCAGGACCATTGGGCCATGCGGCTCTCAGTGAGAGGAGGGGAGTGTCCCCCCCGGAGCCATGGGGCACCTGAGAGGCCCATGTGGAACCCCTCTGCTTCTGTCCTTCAACATGCCTGGCCGGGGCAGCCCGTCTCCCCTGGCTGGGCAGCCCGTCTCCCCCTGCCACAGCAGCTGCAGGGCAGTTTGCAGCCATGAACGATTATCCCAGCCTGACAAGCACATGGTACACAGGGGCTGCACCAGTAGGCAGCTAGATCTGAAGTGTGGCAGCTGGGACTGATGCCCACGTGGGTGCTGGCATTACGGGTGGCAGCCCTGAAGGTGGCACGCACAGGCTTCCTGCACAAAGCCAGGCAGGTGGCGAGAAGAGAGGGGGTTTGGGTTTTGAGGGGGCTGAGTGAAGGGGCTGGAGCTGGGCTGGGGCCAGAGCCATGCAGGTGGTCGGCAGGAGGGGTGGGCAGGGTGTGACCTGGCAGCTACCTTGGCCTAGGAGAAAGGGAAGCTGCTGAAGGGTTGGGAGGGTCCCTGAGGGCCGCCTGTGAGTCCAGGCTGTGGTGGCAGCAAAGGGCCCTCACAGACAGATGCACTGCTCTGTGGTTCCTACAGACTGAAACGGTCTAACAGTCCAGGAGGGCTCCCATGGCAGGTGAAGAACACCGGGCGTGCTTGCTGAGGGCAGTGCCTGTCAGTCAGACAGCAGGCTGCTGGGCAGACACATGCCCTGCTCCCCTATTCATAGCATCAGCGACCCCTGAACCCACAGAGCAAACGTGGCCCTGGCTGGGGCACCCCTCCCAGGTCTGGAAAGCTGGCAGGCGGGGCCTCTCCCACAAAGGCCACGGGGGCAGGACCTCTCCCCCTAAAGTCCACAGCGGCTGGCTGCCCTGCCGAGGCTTACCGAGTTTTGTCAGAGTTGGCCTTGACTTGCTGTGAGGCTCGTGACAATAACTTCGGAGCAGAATAAAGCTACTCGGTTTGCACCCAAATCTCTCCTACCCTCAGACCGCCCCCCGCCCCGGCCGAGACGAGGAGGAGCAGACTTTGTGGCCAACTCTGTTAAACGTGTTCGCAGCTCAAGCAAAATTGGTGTTTTCCTAGCTAGTCATCCTAACCTCTCCCCGAAGTCATGGTTTTGTGGTTTCCCCAAACAATAATCTGTTGTTTTACGAACTCGGTGTCACCAACAACAGGTGGAGAATAGGAAACCAGCGTATTCCAAGTTGCCACAGCATATCGAAACCACCCATGCAGTGTTTCTTCCCTATTAGCCAATGAAATGAGCAAAAAAATAAAACAAACTATGGAATTGACCACCAACAATCAGCTGGGGAGGTTTGAAAGAAAAAAAATCAAGGGCCATGGAACGAATAAGAACATTCTGGTACAACATACAGAATCAAGCTTGGCTGCTGACTTCACTTCCAAAACCTGGGCTGTGAACCCACAGCCTCCTCACTGTTTTACTTAAGAGGAAAATGTCCATAGGGAACCCAGCAGGCTCCTCCTCTTCTCACGGCAAGAAGCGGAAGAC
This sequence comes from Ochotona princeps, assembly GCF_030435755.1. Taxonomy (NCBI): domain Eukaryota; kingdom Metazoa; phylum Chordata; class Mammalia; order Lagomorpha; family Ochotonidae; genus Ochotona; species Ochotona princeps. The sequence continues at coordinate 1,525,217 of NC_080851.1, forward strand.
AGTGAAAAAGCTGGCCTCCCCAGCAGAACAGCCAGGGCCTGGAAGCGGGGTACGTGGAGGGGAAGCACTCCGACTCCCAGCAGTGCCCCTTGTGGGATGGGTCATCCCACAGTGCTGCTCTGTCAGGGAAGGAGACAGCGGAGGGCAGATCCTAGCCAAGACGCCTGAGTCCCGCTTCACCAGCCTGGGTTAGCCTGCCGGGGCCGACCCTCAGGGAGCAGTAACCGCTCGGGCAGCTGAGCCCCCCACGCGTGCGGGAGAGTGGCTGCGTTCCTGCCCCCTGGCTTCGGCTGGGCCAACGCCAGCTGTGTGGCCGTTGGAGAGTGAACCAGCAGATGGGAGATTGGTCTCCTTGTCTCGCAACAAGAAGAAAGCAAGAAAGAGAAAACAGCAAGAGCATCTTGTCATTCAGGAGAAGGAGGGTGAGATAGGCCTTCACCATGTCCACAGCAAAGCCACACCGTCCAACAAGGTGGCGAGATCGACGGTTCTCCCAGCCAAGCTGGTTGTCATGGGCCAACGCCACAAAGGGACAGCAGAGCCGTCACCTTCTGCGAAGGAACTGCTTGGGTGTGAAGTGTGCTCAACCAAGAAATGGGCTAAACTAAGCAGAGACTGTGGCTAAAGGGCTGGTAGCAAACACCCAGTCTACTTTGAGAATTATGCCTGCAGGACACCCGGGGAGATTGCAAAGCTGGACAGAGCAGAAGCTGTGGACACGGCGGGGCTGGTGCTGTGGCGCAGGGATGGAGCCAGCTTGCCCATGCAGCTTTGGTCTGAGTCTCAGCTGCCCCCTTGCCATCCAGCACCGTGGAAATGCACCTGGAAGGCAGCAGCAGGTGGTCCCTGCCGCCCACATGCCGCCCACATGGGGGCCTTGGGAGCAGGTCCAGCTGCAGCCCTGGGGACGAACCAGCAGGTAGCTGCTCGCCCCGTCTGTGTGTGTGTGTCTCCCCTCTCTTGTAATTCTGCCTTAAAATTTCTTTTTTTAAAAGTAAAGAATTATGGAGATCAAAAGCTGGAATTACGTGAGTTTTCAAAGCATCGAGACAGTAGATATTTTCAGTGTATTGAAAGAAGTGCATTCAAGGCTGCTACTGCTTCCCGTAACGTTTAGTTTTGGAGAAAGCCTCTACAAGCAGTGTCCCTTCCCCGCAGAGGCTGGCGAGCTGCACATGGCCCCGTCTTCCAGCGCTGTGGCCTGCTTTACAAGCCTCCCTGTCCCTCGGTCCCCCTCGTGCTCAAGCTGCCCACTCCTAAGAGGGACTCCAGAAAATTCATGGAGAAGTACAACTAAAAGATGAAGAATTTAAAATCTTTGCAATGTTATTTTTCTTTCAATCAACACATCGTTTTCTCATGTTTTCCATGAACTTTCTGGAAGCCTTTCTCCTTGAGGCGCTCACTTCCTTTGTGGATGTTGGGTTTTGCTTCGAGACAGTGATCTTTTTTATTAGAACTTGTTCTGCTGAGCACATGCTGATACAACAAGGGTTCTTGGAATTGTAACGGGGAGCAGGAATTCGGGCTGTTTCCTCCTTGGGACTTTCTCCACCTTCACAAAGTTCTCACCACAGTCACTAGGCCAGCTGAAGACTGCAGCTCTGTGCCATCCACTTCCAGGCACGCTGCCCGGGCTCTGCTGACCCGAGTCCTGGGAGCTCTCTGATGGCCAGGGTGGCTGAGGCCTGCTGCTGGACACGCTTCTCCCCATGCTCACCCAAGGTCTGAGTCAAGAACTTTCCTCCGAGCTCCGTGTGAAGGCAGCCTCATGTACTGAGGGCAGCGCCCCCTCCAGGTCACTCCGAGGCACAGCTGGAGCCGGGCCTGGCCACATCCCAGTGTTCTAAGTCTGCTGGGGCTGGTGGCCATGTCCTTGAGCAGGTGCAGAAGTCAGCTGGCCCAGTAGAGGGCCAAGAGGCTGGGAGGCTGAAGCGGTTTATTTCAGAGCTGGGAGATGGTGACAGGGTCCCTGTGGCCAGACGCTACTGTGCAACTCTCATCCTCCTGGGGTTAGCGTCTCCTTGGGCCTACCTTTAGGTGGCAGCTCTCTCCGTCAGGGCATTGAGTGTGTTTTCTCTTTTAATAAGGGACAATGCCCTCCTCCCTGTGGTCTCGCCCAGCTGGCTAGGTGGGTGGAGGGACTGCGGAAGGCAGAAACAGACCCCACTTCCTGAGATGGGTGACGGTCTCTGGATCCACACTGCTGCCTTGGGCTGTTCCTCGGGGCCTCCAGCAATCGCTGCCTGTCCTGGGAGGGGCCTCAGAATGGGGCTCAGAGCCACTGGAGACCTCACTGCCTCCTGTGCCTCTGGACACTGGGGCCCTCCCCTGTGGCTGGAGGCTTTTTGAAAACCAGTTTTCACACCGACTTCTTTCTTTCCTGGCCTCCTTAGCCCTTGTCTGCACCACCCCTACTTCCCCGAGAGCTCGAGAACATCCCCGTCGGAAGTGGCAGGAGGGAGGCGGTGCCCCAGGAGCTAGGCCTCCTCTGTACTTCCCCTTCTTGCAGGTGCACCCTGGTGTGCCACCCCCCTTCCTGGCCTGTCCCCAGGACGGACCTCCATCAGGCATGGATACCAGGAAGTGCCGGAACGCCAGCACAAACCTCAAAACTGGCAGGGCACCTCCTCCAGTAGCAGGCTGTGTGCCCCACCTCTGCATTTGAGCTCCCACCCTCTTTCTCCAAACTTCCTCTCCCCATGCTCACGGCCACCCTCCCTCAATCAGTTGGCCCTTTCTGATCAATCTTGGGCCCTGCTGTCTCCACCTCCTGGGCTGCAGTGTCCATCCTAGTACACGAAGCTTTCTTCCTGCCTCCAGCACAAAGGACTGGCTGCTTTGCTTGGGCCACGGGGACAACAGTTCCTACGGGAAGTCCAGGACCGTCCATCTGCCATGCCAGAGCGTCCCTGTGGGCACTGGAGCTAGTCAGGAAATGGACCCCTCTGGCCCCGCTGGCCCCTGCCCATCACCCCACAGCACCTACTTGCTCACAGCCCTCACAAAGCTGTTAGTGGCCCTTGTTCCTGGACACCACCTTCCCATCCCACTCAGGATCAGAACTGACCCCTGTCATCCCCAGGTGAGTTGGTGTCCATATCAGCCAGGCAAGAGTGCAACCAGGCCCCGGGGGAGCCGAGGTTACTCCTCTGGAGCCACAGCCAGCTACCCAGCAGCTCTGACCCACCAGCCCTGGGCAGCTGTGACCACGCTGGGAGGGTTTCATCCCTGTCAGCCCCAGCCAGGGACATGGGCAGCAGTCAGAATGACAGCCCTAGCTAGGTCCCTGCTTTGCGTGTTTCCCCCTCAGAGGCCTCTCACCGGGTGATGCCTCCCCTGGGGCGGCGTCGGCGATGACCTGTGACAACCCAGGCATGGGGGCTTTGCTGCATGGGCCCTTGGGCCGTTCTGGGTTCATGCTCTCACCCCGGCTTGCCAATCTCTCTGCCTCTAGAGGGGAGCAGAACCTCTAGGAGGAGGAACTTTGGTGGGAGAAGGGTGTTTAAGAAGTGTTGGGAAGCATGCGCCACTGCTTACGGAATGTAATCGCTCAATTTCCGCTCTTTACAGACAAGATTCCCTGCCTGCCCAGCGCTTCGGCCCGCCCTGCCTGTCTGTTCCGTGAGGGACTAAGCTCTTACCGAGGAATTTCTGAGGCATGGAGCTCTTGCGTTTGGCGACGTTGCTTGCGAGTCTGTCCAGCACGAGGGAGCGCTCGGACCCCATCTTGCACAGGTCTTCTGCCATCTCACTGTGGTTGGCTTCTTCTTTAATGACTAGAGCCAAACAGTCAGACAGGCCAGTTTAGAACTCTTGCGTCCAGAGGCTCCTGAGGTGTCCACAGTAAACCCACCACCCAGACACCGGTGGCGGCCAGGCCCTCTGTAGAGATGACCGCGGGTCCTCCCTGGTGCCCAGCCAGCCAGATGCCCCTGTAGCAATACCACCTGCTGAGGGGCGCTCCTCTGCCATCTACTCATTGCAGGTCCCCCAGAACAAGCCCATGCCAGCACCTTAGGCTGCCCTGGGACTGTATACTCGTGTGCCCTGGCAGGGTCCTCTTTTTCAAAACACCCACAAGCCCAGCACCTCAGGCCACTCAGATCGCAGTCCCATGGGATCCACCTTTGCCCACTGGCTCAGGATTCTTGGCAAACCACCCCAGGGGAGAACTCTGAATGCAGGGCACTCTTGATGCCCCAGGCCTGCCACACTCGTCTCTGCCATCCCTCACATCACCCAGGAGAGCACTGTGTCCTCAGAAGCCTGTCATGTTTGCTTCTCGATCACATGCCAGCACACTTCATGCACCTGTCTCTCATCGGCCTGGATAAGCAGCTGAAGGTGTGACCTGGCGATCTGGGACACCCCTCCAGCCCGTGCACCTGCCCGCACGTGACACCAGTTCCTTGCTTCCCTGACTTTCCTTCTTCCAGGACTTCCACACACAACACTGCTTTCATGGGGTGCTGGACATCACTCTTGTTTTTAAAAATGTTCCCAGGACCAGTGTTAGGGTGCAGTGGGTTTTGTCGTTTGTGGGAATCCCATATTGGAGCTCTGGCTGGAAATCCACTTTTCTTCCAGTTCCCTCCTAATGTGCCTGGGGAAACGGTGGGACATCGTCTGAGTGCTTGGCCCCTGATGCCAGGATGGAGTTGCCAGCTCTTGTCACTGGCCTGGCACAGTGGTGACCACTGGGGGACTGAACTAGTGGATGGGGTGGCAGGTCTTTCTCTCTCTGTGTCTTCTGTCACTACCTTTCAGATAGCTAACATTCTGTCTTTCAAAATGAAAGAGTGGCCAGTTCTGTCATCTGTTCCTCCAGGTACACTGCACGACGCATTGTCAGCACGTTCCAGTAAGATGAGCTGACAGCTGGCGGGGCATGCTCACGTCCCTGCGTGCTGCAGTGTGGCCTGCACCTGTCCACCCCGGAGCCTGTACGTTTACTGCCGAGGGCATTTCTAAATATCCTCTGCTTTCGTGGCTCTCGTGAATGTTATTTTAAAAACAGATTTCAAATTGGTTATTATTGCTGGTACATGTAGTGTTTTTTAACATTAGAAATACGTGTTATCAAATGGGCAAAAAAACACTCTCCCTACCCCGAATTACATGAAGGGTATACAGAAACACAGCCAGCCCAATCCACGGTAGTACACCTGCCCCCTCAGGCGCCAGGCTTCCTGTTTGTGCTTCTACCTGGGACCCTCAGCGCTCCAGGCCACAGGGCCTCCCAAAGTGGATACTGACCCCAGCAAGTGGGGGATTGAGGACAAAGCGCCCAACCCCCCACCTGCTGTGGCCTTCACCAAGGGATTGCGACACAATTTGCGTGTCAAGGCATGGATTCTGAAATGCAAAGACATTAGAGAAAAGAGGTGAACAAAAGACTTTGCTAAGAAAAATCATAAAAAATTTCATCTTTCCCTGCATCCTCTAAACAAGGCCTTGGTTTACCTCCTGGGTCTGGCCCGGGGGGACCCATTTGTCTAAGCACTGACCAGTGCTGGTCCCTGGTGTCCTTGGGTGTGAGGAACATGGCAACCTGGTCAAGGCGCAGGGACTATCAGCCCGGCACTGGAGGTTGACCCTACCTGGCCCCCAGATGTCCCTCACGTTAAGTGTAGGAGCAGAGTCCTTTCAGGGTCTCCCCTGTTCTCCTGCTTCCTGAGCCAGCACCTGCATCGGCCAAGCAGGAATGCTTCTGCTGACAGGCAGTTAGGCCATGTGGCACACAGTGATGAGGCTAGAATGGGAAGAACTCAACCAAGTGCCAGCCTGCCTGGCTCCATTGCTGCTGCAGCAAGGGATGTGGTCGTGCCTTCCCAGGCCCCTTGCAGCTCGTGGGCATTGCTGGTCACTGTGGTATAGCCCATCACTTGGCCAAGGGGGGAGATGCTGCCAGCCACTGGGACTGCCACAGGTCCCCTGCAGGCTGGTCCACTGGTGGAGATGGATCAGAGGGGGCCAGGTTTCTGGGCCTGCCAGTGGCCAGCCTGCTTGCTGACCTCACCCTCTGAGTGCTGCCTGACTGGGAGCACCTCATGTGGTTAGCAGGGTGTCCCCGGGTCACACTGGAGTCAGATTCAGGGACGGACTCCGAAGCAGATCTCGGGGAACCTGTGGCCTGTTGGGGTCCCTCAGTTATCTGCTTCACAAGGAAGTACGTCAGGGAGTGAGAACACGGATGAACTTCAGAAAAGAATCAAGGATGTCTCTTTTGGTGCAAACATTTTGTAAGCCATGCATGCGCACAGTTCTTCAGTAGGACTGTTTGAGCGTCTGGCTGCAGGACCATCAGTGGACACTTGAGTCCCCTCCATTGGGGGTAGGCGCTTGTGCTGCCTCCTCCCACGGCAGGTCATGTACCCCCGCTGACCATGTAAGCAATGTGTGAATGTTTCTATTCCATGCATTATGGAGCAGCGACAAGGGAGGAAGTCCGTGTCTTCACATGGACGCATTTCCCCCAGACACGGTAGGTGTGCAGGTGCGTCCCCGCGCAGGGAAGCCTGGGACATTGTCCTCTGTGTCTTCCTCACTGTCTTCTCAACCCCATGTGTGTGCCAGACCACTGTACGCACAGGGCTTGGGGCTGTGGACAATATATCTTCACTAAATGTTGGTTGAATGCATCAAATGCTTACTAAGCATTATTATTATGCAAACTACATCATTAGGAGCCCTTGTTTATTTGCTTTTCACAGGAAAATACAGTATCTGAGTATTCACTCTTTTAAGGAACAAAAGCGTCCTTCCACCCTGTTTCCTCCTACCCGGGGCTTGTCTACAAACCACAAGCCACTAAATTTCCAGCTCTACTTCAACTTTACCAGCCTATTTCTCCTGTCTTTTCCACCCAAGGCCCTCCCAATGTCAAGACGGAGCCAGTCAGCTGCTGGGACTTCCTCCTGACTGCTTCCACCTCTGCCATTAGCTGCTGCTGACGCCCAGTGGCTGCTTCCTCAGGAAGGAGGCTCAGTGAAGTCTGGACTGTGACCTTCAGGCCTAGTTCAGAGCCCAGAGCATGGTCCCAGAGGCTGGGCAACGGGAGTGGCCTCTCTGGCTGTCCTGGGCAGTGCCTCACATCCATTGTGATAAGTTAGGAAGGTTCCTGTTTGCACTGCCTCTTGCCAGGTCACCCCTGTCATCATGGTCACTTCACATTATCCAGGACGTGACTTGGAGGATGGCTCTTGTGCAAGGTGCATGGAAGCCGGCCACCAGGAGGAAGCAACAGCGTGCCCTCTGTCCTTGGCCAGCCTGAGTGCTGGGCCCAGCAGGCTCCTCCTAGCCCCTTAGATGCCAAGTCCCAGGCAGGCGCAGACCCTGAGCCCCTGACCAGGACCCAGGCTAGCTCAAAGCCTGGGTGTTCTTAGTTGAGCATCTTCACATGGAAGAGCAGTTCTAGAGCCAGTTTCACGTCTTATTCTGCTACCTTAGCACATCCAATCCATTGTTACTCGGGGGTTGAAAATAAAAAGCACTCACACCAGCACCCCAAAAATACACATGGAATGTGGGAACAGCCCCTGTTCACTTTGGGGGGAAGTGGCTCTTGAAGCCCAGCTGTCTGGTCAGACAGCGGCTGAGCAAGTGGGGACCTCGGGGGCTGTAGCATCACTGGCCATGCAGCCAGGAGGGGACGCAGGCCTGAGGCTCCGCCCCAGCCTGGCCCACAGGTGCGAGCCAGCTGCGGGGTCCTCCAGGCCCGCCTCCCTGCTTCTGCGCTTACCTGGGTACAGCGTGCCTGGAAGGCCCATGCTTTCCAAGTAGTTGTGGCATCGCTCTTTATGTTCCTCTAAAGAGCTTCGCTGCTTATAGCTTCGGCCACAATATCCACATTTGTGAGGTTTACCAACTGCGGAAAACACAATGGAGTGAATGTTGGCCTTGTGTCTACTGGGGATGCATGCAAGACAATCATTACCAAAAAAGCAAAAAAAAAAAGTCACTCCCGAGAGCTAAAAGCATTATGGTGGCGGTCAAAATCACAGAACTGAAAAAAGTCAGCTCCTAGCTTCCCTGACGGTTCCCTAAGCCTACTGACTCCTGCCTTGCTGGGGCTTGCCTGCCGTGCAGCCAGCTCCTCTCCATGCCCCACAACACCATAGGCTGGACAGGGATGTGAGAGACCCATGGACCGGGACGTGGACTGGGGAGCCCATGGGCTCACCTCTACAGCAGCTGGGCCAGCTGTGGTGCGGCACTTGGCGCCACACCAGTTACAACCAGAGCGAGCCCCACTCCTCTGGCCCATGTGGAGGATTCATGGTCTCCAGGAAACAGTGGAGGGAAAATTCACTCCAATGAGGTGTGCAGAACAGAGAGCAGGAGGTACAGATACTCAACGTATTTCCTGCAAACAGTGCCTGTGGGCGAAGTTCTAGTTGCTCCCACAAATCTGGGGCAGGAGCAGCTTGTGGCCCAGCCCTGTCCCACACTGTGGGCCTCCCTACTGTGCCACTCAGAGTGGCAGTCACCCACTGCATGTGGCTGCTGAGCACTCAGAGGCTGCCTGGTGCCAGGGAGAACTGAGATTTTTAATTTGCAACGATTAAAATGTAGAGCCACGTAGGGCTAATGGTCCCAACACTGGATCATGCAGTTCTATGGAATGAATTCCTCTCTTCCTGGCTTTTACTGACTAGAATTTTAGAAAAACAAGGCCTGCCAGGAATCTGTAACAGGTGTGGGCTTAAAGATCCCTACGTACCATCAGAAGAGATGAAATGGATATGGAGCTGTTCGACCTCCCACCCCAAAACAAGAATCTTCTACTTCGTTCTGTGTTGTTTGATCTAACATATCTCTGACTAGCACATGGAAGTCAAAGACATTCAAGTGGAAATGTCTGGCCCCTGGCGACCAGTGTTTGCTGGGGTCAACTCTCCTCGGGTGAGTGGAAGCTAAGATCTCTGAAGAGAACACGCACATTCAAATGTGACTTGTGGATCGTTTAGTAGAGGAAGAAAGGCACTTTCCTCAGCTGCAGAAACCAAGATGCGCCCCAACACCAGGACATAATGTTGAAACATCCCACGTTGCCTAAAACTTCACAATGTTCAAGTCCTGCCCTTTTCTGGAAAAACTATGAGGCTAGCCACAGCATGGCACCTGACCACCACTGTTCCCAGTATGTGGCCATTTCTCCCAATAGCTCTGCTGAATGTGGCTCAACTGAGGCAAGTCTAACGCACAGCCCAGACCCTGGGGGAAGGAGTCTGAGGGAGTGGGCAGCGCTCAGGAAAAACGGGAAGGAAGGGGACGCCCCCTCCCTCCCTCTGCCTCGCCCTGCCCCACCTCTCTCCTGCCTGGACACATTCCTTCTCCAACTCTCTCCCTATGAAGTTGCTGGTGTCTGGTCTGGCCCAAGGACCCCAACAGGTACTCAGGAGAGTTCTAGGGGGCTCCTGATTGCTAAAGGAGCAGGGGAGTGAGCCCTCCACAGAGCACAGCTGCCTCTGGGTGTGTAGACCCAGGTAGAAGTCTTTAGTTGGCCCTTGGAGGAAGCTGCATCCCCATGTCCCTGAGCGGTGGGTGCCCACAGCACTTCCAGAGGTGGGCTCCACAACTGGTGCTCCCCAGTGTCTGCTCATGGCTTCCTGCCCCATGCCACACCTGTGCCAGGCCCTGCCTGGAGCATGGTGCCATCCTGGAGCCAGCAGAACCAGAGCGCCGTGCCCTGCTGGGGATTACAAGGACTTGTCTGAGACTTCAGTCACTGGAAGGCAGAGGTCAGCTGTCAGTTGCAGAACACGCCTGTGCATTTCCCAGGGGCTCAGATGTTATTCCATTGGTCTCTGTCCTCATGGCCAAGGCCACTTAGGCCAGGCACCGCTGTCACCCCCAGGCAGGCCCACCATGCTCCTCCCATGGACATGCTGGTGTACTGCACACATCCTCCTGGGGTCCATGTGGGGGCAGGCATGGCCCACGGCCACCCCCGTTGACCTCTGCTCCCTGTGAGGAGCTGTTCCTGAGCCGGGCTCAGCTCACCTGAAGCACTCCGTCCCGGAGGCTCCCCTCTGTCCCTCCCCAGGGGTCTGCATGTCCCTGGGCACCAGCCAGGAGGGAGGCTCCCTTCCGTCCCTCCCCAGGGGTCTTCATGAGCTCTGTCCAGGGGCCCCAGCCAGGAGGGAGCGCAAGTTGCTATAGCTTGACCTTTCCCAGTCTCCGTGAACTCATATGCTCACTTCAGGGGCTTCAAAGCCAACGTCAGAGCCTGGCCGCTGTCCTGCAGGTCCCTGAATTCCTCTTGCTGACAACCCCACCAGAGGCTGACCAGACTTAGAGCATCACCTGACCCCGTGGAGGATGAGCATCCCGAGGTGCCTGGGCAGGGTGGCACCAGGAGATGGGCACAGGCAGCATCCCTGAAGCACAGCTGTTCCATATGCTCATCACGGTTGAGAAAGGTGGCCGGAGTCTGTCACTGTCCCCAGAGAACACCTGCTCCTACAACCACTTGGGTGTGAGCCATTCCAGGCTGACTCGGCGAACACTCGGTGAGGGCAGGGTCAGGGCCTACCCGGTCCCACTGTCAAGACCTTCAAGGTGCCCCCAGGTCAGGCATGTCAGGCCAAGATCACACAATGCATGTTGGCCCACCCCTTTCCTGTGCTGACCTGCAGGGTCACAGCTGCCAGGTGTGTCACGGGGCGGGGCTTACCTGTGACCCCAGCACTAACACTACAAATTATTGGGGTGCACTCTGCTCTGAGAGGGGGTACTGCCTTTACAGGCTCTGTGCCCTTGACCCTCCCGAGTGCCCAGGTGGTTTCTGGTGTAGCTTACCTGGGCTGAGCAAGGCTCTCAATCGGGTCACCCCTGCCAGGAGACTCCCATGACTGCCACCTGTGCTTGGCTAAGGCTGAACAACGCCCTCCAGTCCTAGCCAGCAAAATGCTCCACTGGGCCCCACTTACCTGGCTGGGTGGGACGAGGCTTCCTAGCTTGGGTTCCTGTGTGCGTCCATGTGTGTATTATGCTGGTGTGCACCCGTTCCCATACCTGTGCATGCATGTGAATATACACATGTGCACTGTGCGTAATTCCCGTGCCTGCATATGTACCTGTGGTCCTTTGTGTGTGTGTGTGCATACTTCCTCACCTCTTTCCTCTGGCTTCGACTCACAGGGAAAAGAACATAGGGTGGGACCGGGCACCTACCGGAGTGTGTGCGCAGGTGGCCGGTGAGGGCGTCCCGGCGGCGGCAGGCGTAGTTGCAGAGGTGGCACTTGAAGGGTTTCTCGCCGGAGTGCAGCTTGATGTGGCGCAGCAGGTTGCCCTTCTGGGTGAAGGAGGCCCCGCACTGGTTGCACTGGAAAGGCCGCTCCCCTGGGACAGCACGGGAGAGTGTGAGAACGGGGCAAGGGCCTCCCGCAGCCGCCCTGGAGAACTGACTGTTTCCCACGGGGCCGGTGACTTCCACCGGCTGCAGGTTTGATAGAACATGAGGCTTCACACTGAACCTGCCAGCAACTTAACGCTTCACTGGCTGGGTCAATTTGATCTGAAAATCTAATTTTTTTCCCCTAAATCAGAATGGCACATCACAATGCAAATTCAAACTCATTTAAATAAAGTGACTGCAACATTTTGTGATGAAGAGCCAGTCTTCCTGATCAGCAGTTTTGGAATAAACCAATATCCAATTTTGCGTGTTGTGGCATTTGGTGGGGTTTTTAATGTGGCTTTTTTCAAAGGGTCTTTAAAATATGCCACTGAAGCAGCAAAATAAAAAGGAAACTCATTAAAAATGCATTTCAGGATCACAAGTTCATTTCAGCGTTACATTCTTATATTTAAATGAAAGGCACTTCATTATAACAGTTATAATAACTTCTTTTCATTTACATTTTCCCTTTCAATTTCTTCTCCATTACCTGTCTGTCCTTAAGCAGGCAAATCAGGAGAGAGACAGAGAGGGTGAGACAGCCAGGGAGACGGAGAAGTGGAGAAGGAGAAGTGGAGAAGCCGCAGGCCCAGAGTGCTGGGCGCCCACAGGGGCCGTCCCTGGCAGGCTGACGGCAGGCTGCCGAGAAGCTGGGGGGAATTCCTGGGCAGCTTCTGGGACCTCTGAGCGCAGGCAGGGCTTCCCACCAGACAGATACCCTTGGGGACTGGCAGGAGCTCGGGGCTTCTGAGCCTGGGAGCTGGAGGCCACTGCGGGCGTCTGCGTGGTGGCTGTGCAGCAAAGTCCCGGTCTGGCCATCCCCACTGGTCAGCACTTCCCTTAATCCTGCTGCAAAGATGCCACTTGACCATGTCTAGCTCCTCTGGAAGCCATCCCTCTCTTTAGAGGAGCGCCAGGTGGCCACCATGTTCCTGGCATGAGATACCATGAGACGATGGTGTTTCCAGAATCATGATTGTCTTACAAAAAAGCGAACACCTTCAGGATCTCTGTAGCTGTGTTCCTAACTGGCTCATATGACCAGGAAGTAGACGATGACCAAGGAGTGAGGCTGGCCAGATTCCCTGCTTAGCCTGTGTCATTTCTGAGATCTGGCTAGCCCTTTCCGGTGGGCAGGCCAGCCACACAGGGTCCTGAGGCTAACCAGGCTGGATCTGGCATTTCTCCCAACCGCCACTTGGAAGGTGTCTGGCTGAGCAGAGAAAGAGCTGAGTCACCCAGGCTGGAAAGGCGATGTTTAAACAACCTGCCGTGCTTGTCACTCACTCGCTCTTCAGGGACAAGCACACGCAAGTGTGCACCATTTGGAGAGCAGCCATGGTGACAGCAGATCTAAGCATCCGGGGGCAATGCTCTGGGCCTCTGTGCACACACGTGCGTCTAATGACACAGGGCATAGAAAGCAGAAGAGCCATGTGCGCAGGGGATCCAGAGGGCCTGCACCCTGCACAGCCCTCGGCCAGTCCGCACTGTGAGCTACGGCTCGTCCTCAGGCTGGGTGGAGAGGGAGCTGGAGGGGGAGCAGCTGTTTCAGCCACGGGAGAGAGGTGGCCAGGGTCAAGGCCACAGTCCCCTGCCTGCTAGCAACACGGGGAGCCAATGTTGCTTGAATGTGCAGACCAGGTGTGAGGTCCTGAAGACAGCACACTCCAACATGACAATGCAGAGCCCTACTCCAGGGAGCTGGCTCCCCTTGGCGGAGCTCAGGGCGTGTCCATGCTGGGTGCCTTCCCTGCAGCTTAGTAGGGGCCAGTCCCCAGGATGGATCGGCTCTCTTCTCATGCGACCAAAGCCTTTGCTCCTAGCAGTTTAAGACAGAGGAGTGATGCCAGCAACTCCACACACACCCCACTGTAGCAGACGTGGGAAGAGTGCCTGCGTCCCCTTCAGCAGCAGCTCCACGGATGCCCACCGCTTAGGGTTCCTGCTCGAGCAGAATGAACTGCAAGGTCTGTGCTGAGCACACTGCCTTTGGGGCACGGGAACCACATGCAGACTCTCTCCGGCTTTGATGCGGGGATTTCAGAAACTTCGTGGACAACGGAATCGAGAGGGAAGTTTATCCTGGTGCAAGAACACAAGGTAATGCAAGCATGGGATTCATCACGCGCAGGAGCAGTGGGCTCTTTGCATATAACGGGTGACCGTGGACTCTCAGGAGTCCCCCGTGCTGCTGGCCATTGGTACAGTCTCCCTTCTCTGACTTCCTTCCCATCTGACTGCCTCCCACCACGGGCTGTAGGTAAGAAGGCTCTGTCATTGGCCTTGAAGCAAAAAGATGGAGCTGAGCAGCAGAGTCGGGGTGGGGTGGGGGTGCTAGTGCTAAAAGCCTGTTAGGAGATGGCTGCCCAGCAGAGACTGTCGCTGCCCCTGGCTCCATCACAGGTAGGAAAGAAGGCCGGCTGTCTGGGTGCAAATCCAAGCCTTCCCGAGGGAGTCCAGGATCTCTGCTCTGCTTGGAAGAGCCACCATGCAAGGCCCTGTCTGCTGTGCACTGTCCAGGTCAGGAGTCTCAGATGCCCCTTCTAAGTGCAAAGCTCGGCCTCATCGAGAGCATGGGAGGCCTTCTGCCAAGCACATCTCCCTGCGTTCAGGCCCCAGCATGAGGCAAGCCTCAAGTATGCCTGCTGTTCAAACCTGGTGTGGACCAACGAGGCCACCTCTGCCTGCAGCCCTGCACGTCCTCATGGCAGCGCACGGGTTTCTTGGTCAAACCGGAGCTGGCGGTCTGGTCTGATGCTGGGAGCCGCCATCTCCAAGCGAAGACCAGGCATGCTGCCTTACACGGCACTGAGCCACTTCTCCTGGGGAAGAGTGGCAGCCAGCGGGTGCCACTCGGCGTATCTTTAGTTGGCAGGTTTATTCATTAAAGGTCATTATTCCTTTTGTCAAGGTGAGCTCACATTGTATTATGACACTTGGTGTGCTGGAATTTGATTCACTTATCAGCCATTTACTGAACAGAATTTTCTCCATACAGTCAGGCTTTACATGAATTAGCAGAAAAGCCGTTCATCTCTGAGGTCAGTGCCTCATCAGGAATGCACCTGCAGGCCCCTGGGAGCATGTCCCTCTCAGGGTGGCCCACCTTCCAGCTAATTTCCGCCTCATTACAAAGGCAGCATGGGATTACGCTCATGCCGGCTTTACTTGGCGCTGGAAGTGACAGGGTTATCACACTGGGTAATTTGAGGATTAAGGGGCCCGTTAGGAAAAGTTAAGTTTTCAGTGGCTAAATTTGTATTGAAGGGGAATGCCCATGGAAAATCAACTTATTTATGGTTCTCCAAATATATTACAAAGGAATGTACTATTTTTGAAACTGCCTTGATTCAAACATAAAAATGACAGCCCCTTAAGGGGAGGTGCTGGCACTGGCGTAGTGGGTGAAGCTGCTGCTGATGCTACTGGCATCCTCTGTGGGTCCTGCTGCTCCACTTTCCATCCAGGGAGGGCAACAAAGGACGGCCCAGTCATCTGGCTTCTCCTCCAGTGTGGGAGAGTTGGGTGAAGCTCCTGGCTTCTAACTTTGGCCTGGCTCAACTCAAGCTATTACAGTGGGGAGTGAATAAGTGCACGGAAGATTTCTCTCCCTCTCTCTGTAACCATTTCAAATAAAAAAAATTTTAAAATTACAATCCCCCAAATATGTGCATTTCCTGACAACCCAGCTATTTTAGTATTGCTCAACAAGTTGGATTCTTGCTTAATTCATGTATTTGGCCGTGACTTTCCTGGGGCTGCCTTGTGTCAGGGACAGCAGGCTGCATGCCCGAAGCACTCTGTCCTTGTCCTAGTCACTGCAGGGGCAAGGGGCAGCTTTGTGGAGACCCCAGGATGCCAGGTCCTGGCAGCCACAGCTCAGAAAGCTGTGCTCAAAGCAGAGGCCAGTGCCTGCTCTGCTTCAAAGACGCCTGCTGCACTCGGTTAAGACCAGCTGCGTGCCGTGGACGTGGCCGCGACTCGCTGTGGCCCATTAGGTCGGCCGCGCACGTGACAGGCAAGCCATGAACGAGACTCCCAGAGGGGCTGAGCTCCCCATATCGCAAGGGGGGACAGCACCTGAGCTGGCAGGCCTCCCAGCACCACAGTGCCCGCACTGACCCCTGCTAGAGGCTGTCCACGCTTGCTGCCAGCCTTCCAACACGTGTGGCATGAAACCCTTTGCCATCTGAGCCGAATTGCAGCAGCAAGGCACCAGCCCAGCCATAGCCTAACCTGACATCGCCTGCTGTCCATCCACACCTGGCCACTCATGGTTTCCCAGTGAGACAATCTGGGGGTCAGTTTAGTTGCACCCACCTCTTCGGGTTTGGTTTCATCTTGCTTGGTTCAGAGCAGTCCAGCCTGGCTGGCAAGGCAGGGACAATGTGGTGTGTGCGACCTCAGACCCTGGATGGATCCCATAGATGCTACTGTCCCCCTCCCTTGGTCTGACCACGGCGCCGGACTGGAATGCACTGAGACTGAATGCTTCCCAGAGAAGCACGCCAGCCTTTGTGCGATCGCAGCCGATGCTGGCCCTCTGGAAACGCGCACAGGGACATGGGGTATTTCCCTCCTTCCAGGACGGGCTCCAGACCCCGGGAGGGAATTGCAGCAGGCCTTACCCGTGTGGCTTCTCTTGTGGACCATGAGCACATTGGGCCCGATGCAAATGATCCCACAGACATCACACTTTAGTTTTCCGTTCGGAAGTCGAATGCCTCCAACTCCCGACAGAGCCGAGCTGCCTTGGTCCCTGTGGGAGCCATTCATTTTCTCTCCCGAGGCATCAAGCATTCGTAAATCCTCCGCACATTCTTCCCCATTCATTTCACAGGCACGCGCATTCTCTTCATCACTCTGAGTCTCTACTTTAACATTACTGGCTGAAAGAGACAACACGTGGGGAGCTCAGTGTCACTGCAGGAACAAAACAGCACAGCAGCACAAGGACAATCAAATAGACAGGAACTGTCCCAGGAGGGGTCTGCTGAGGGACCGTCCCAGGCTCAGCCCCACACTCCGGCTGCTGGAGGAGCAGCGTGGGCTCAGAGTGCTGGGTACACAGTCCACCTCACAGGAAAACCCTTGAGAAGTGCTCATCCAGCTGCAACAGCTCCCCACTGGCTGCCTCTCTGTTACACTGGGGCAGACTGACAGCTGCTTTGGGAACCCTGAAAGGCTTTTGTGATCCTCGGGTGCGACTGCACAGGTGAGTCCACATTCTGGACGGTCAGCGTGGCTGTCATGTGTGAGCCTGGAAGGGCCACGCACAGAGGGGTGCTGGTACAAACGGGCCTAGACTCTCCTACACAGGGGATAGTGGGTGTCTGAAAGTGAGAGGCGCCTCTGTGCTCGGGATTCCCTGGGATCGGACTGTGGGAAACACCCCTTGCAAACTGCTGAGGGAGAGCAGTGTGGTTGCCAGTGTCGCCGTGTTCACTCACTACTGCCCAGCCACACCTGCCCCTGATGCTCTCACCACTCGGGAAACCCTGCAGGAGTGGAGCCGGCTCTGTGACACAGCCACTCCTAGGTTAGCGGACTGCACACCGGCAGACCATAATTCAGTAGGCTGCCCACTGCCAAGACTGCCATGGGCCCTCCTGTGAGAACCCCCTCAGTCCCTGGAGACGTGGAAGGGACTCATTGGGAGCAGTGCCCGACCTCTGTGGGGTCTCTGGGGCCCCTGACAGGCCGGCCTGGGGTTGTCTCTTCCCAGGGCCTGTCTGTGCAGCTCAGAGGGGCTGGGCCCACATTCTTCCCACTCAGGCACCCTGCACCTTGGCAGCCGCCTGCCCCCTGGCCCTGTTGCCCGGACCCTATGGCGCGTCTGGCACAGAGCGTGGGGCGGGTGAGGGGGACAGGTTCTTTTGGCAGGGGTGTGTTCTCCAGAGTCAGGCACAGGTGGTGTTGGGCCAATGAGGCCTGTGTTCCCCAAAGAGTAGGAAGAAAGACTCAGGCTGGTGCACCTGCATGCTTGGCATGTTGTGGCATAGCACGCATCCCAGGGCTGTGAGCCTAGCCTGCAAACACAGGATGCTGGCAGAGACCTCTGTGCCCCTTCCCTGCAGAGGGTTTGTAATGATCCATCTCAGAATGAAGAATGTGTCGCCTTAAAGAACTGTGGCGCCAGCCACAGCTGGGCTGGCAAGGCCTGCAGCTGCAGGAATGAAGGCATAGACTGGCAGCAGGTGGCACAAGCCAAGGTCCCGGGGCTGGGGAAGGGTACCCCATGCAAGAACAGCAGTTTTCCCATGCTTGCCTGTCTGGAGACTCTGGTTCCCAGGAGCTGCTGCCAGTGGCTGCCTCTTGTCCTATATTCCTAAGGGTGGCATGCACAATGGCAGGTGCCAGTGCCATCTGTGCGGCAGCTCCTGGTGAGCGGCAGGGCAGCAGAGAGGCCCTGGCATTGACGGGGCAGGGGAGAGCGGTTTGCAGTAGGGCAGCAGAGGCCCTGGCAATGATGGGGGTGGGGTAGCGGTCTGAGGCACCACGAGCACAGCCAGCTGCTTGCCTCAGGAGGGTATGCCGAAAGCCAGAAAGGAGGCGGGTGTGGGTAGAGACAGCATCAAGGAGGCTGCCCTAAAGACACAGGAGTTCTCAAGGTCAGACTTGGTGTCAACCAAGGACTTGACTTATGGCACTGAAGGCGGAAGGACTCTGTCGCCCCAGCACAACTCCGGGTACAGGGTAAGAACATATAAGGCCACTTCAAAAAGTCCATGGTGAGCCATGGGCGTCGGTTCTAATCCCGGCAGCCCCGCTTCCCATGCAGCTCCCTGCTTGTGGTCTGGGAAAGCAGTCGAGGATGGATCAAAGCCTTGGGACCCTGCACCCGTGTGGGAGACCTGGAGGAGATTCCTGGCTCCTGGCTCAGGATCGGCACAGCGCTAGCCGTTGTGGGCACTTGGGGAGTGAATCATTGGACGGAAGATATTCCTCTCTGTCTCTCCTCTTCTCTGTATATATCTGACTTTGCAATAAAAATAAATAAATCTTTAAAAATAAAAAAAGTCCATGGAAACTGGAACTCAAAGTTAAGTATTTTGGTAAAAAGCAGAAAGGCAACCCATGGTCATCTTTCCATCAGATAGAGTTTCCATGAATTCTTCAGAATGTGCCAGTTACACAAGGCTTGTGCTGCCTGCCTGGACCCGCAAGAACAGGAATCGTCACCTGACTCTCCAAGAAGCAGAACACTGTGGTCCAGGCACCTTGAGGGAAGGCAGCAGGCAGCACAGGCCCCACGCAGGACAGACAGGTGCCAGGGTGCAGGAAGCCCGCCAGAGCAAGAGGACAGATTCTAAGCTGTGTGTTGCTGGAAGAGGTTCTGAGGTATGTGTGCCTGGTGTGGGGATGGGAGCCGCAGGACTGGTGTGTGCTGAGAAAGGAGCAGGAGCCCTGTCAACCGCCAGGCACAGCGGAGCCAAGCAGGTTTTCTCCACAAGGGGGGTGGTTCTCCCCACTTTGCAGACAGGAACAAACAGGGCCAACTATACAGGAAACAGCAAGATCTGCTGAGGTTGCTGACCCAGAAGCAGAGTCTTGTCCGGCCCAGGAGACAATGCAGCTACGTACTTGTTATGTCAGGGATGGCCGGGGGCAGGCCTGCAGACCACAGCAGTGGTGGCAAACATGGACATGCAGGGGTGGTCTGGTGAAATTCTAGGGACACACTTCAAAACCACAAGCCCAGGACACAGGGTTGGGGCTCCCCCTCTCCCTCATCAGGGAGAATGAAGAGGAGGATGTCTGCCTCAGGTCAGGCCAGGCAGAGCAGGCATCGGAGCCCTACAGCAGCACACACAGCCCTTGTGCAAGGATGCGTTTGTCCCAGAGGCTGCTGGGGGGGCAGCAGGGATCCCTCAAAGGCTCACAGCCCAGCAGGCTCAGGGCTTCCCCTGCTTGGCATCTGAAGGACAAAGGGTGCATGGGGTGGTGCTAGGAGATGGCAGCGAGAGACTGGAGGGCAGATTTGCACTCAGCTCTGGAGGATTCTGCACAGAGCAGCAGACAGCCCGGCTCACTGCCGGGGGCCGCCCAGCAGGCCTGCCACCCAAGGGCTGGGCAGACAGAGGCCCTGTCTCCGCAGCTGCCTTCCCTAGGAGGGAGCAGGTGCAGCCCCAGGTTCAGCAAATGTGCAGGTGCTCCTGACGCCCTCCCGTTTGAACCTCAGGATCCTGCAGCAGACACCTGGAGTGGGGACAGCCCGCCTCCCGGCAGGCTCATGTCCACGGGACACCCAGGTCTCTGCTTTCCTCTGGTGAGTGGTCTGTTCTCTGCACAGTGCAGACCAAGGTAACCCATCTTAGTCTCCTCCTGGTCTGCAACTACTGTGTGTGAAGCCATCCCAGGGAGGCTGTTGCCGCGGGCAGTCAGCCAAGGGCTACACCTTCTCTGACTCCCTAACTCCTGGGCCTCATCTGTATACCTAGACTCAGAACTGCCAAGTTGTGGTGTGGTCGTGGCTGAGGTCCGGTGCATGGGGCCAGCCCCTCACTCCGTCCCTGAAGCCAGCCTCCTTCCTGCCCACGTGCCCTGGCAGTGACAGCTCCAGCACCCGTGCAGTGGGCACAAAGCTTCCGGCGTTTGTCTTGGCTGGAGTAGGCTTTGAGCAGTAGCTCTGTCTGCCTCTCAATAAATAAATAAAATTTAGAAAGAAAGACGACTCATAAATATTTTGCGAACCTCCTGCACCACTTAGAACTCAGCGGTGCTTAAGTGAGCCGATTAAATATAGAACACGGCAGGGAGGTTGAGACGTCCCTTGCCTACCAGCATTCTGACTTAGGCCTGGCTGGCAGCAGTGCCCCGGGACCTGACTGTGTTACTTCCTGAATGAGGCCATGTGTCCCTTTGACAGCCCGTGTGAAATCGGGACCCGTTAAGAGTTGCGTCCCCCAAGCTGGCTTCTTTAGGGTCAGACACCCTCATGCCCCGCCCCAGGGGCTGGGAGGCAAGGCGGAGCCAAGCTCCACGTGCGCTTGTGCATAATTCAACAGCGTTAATGCATGGCAGAGTGCACCCTGGCAGCCCCACTCACGAGTGGGCCTGCTTCCCTCTGCACTTCCCCTGTCTGGGAGGCTTTCGGTTTACCGGAAGGGTGCATGGTTGGCACTCGGTTTACCTGCCCCCAAGGAACAATCTTCCAGAACAGTCGCTTTAGGGAGTGCTCAGCTCCAGCTTGAAACACTTGCTGCTTTAAACAGAAAGAGATGGAAACCTTTGTGCAACACAGGCCAACAGCAAGTAAAACATCAGGTGGGACAGGAGCCAGAAACTCTCTCTCAAGTAGTGGAAATGAACATGTGAAATGAAGAGGAAATAGAAACACAGGCACCTGGAGAGTTTCATGGCAAATGAGTTAAAAGATAAGCTACCGTGAAAACAAAACAAAAAAAACCAAATCGCCCAATCATGCAAATGAGGGAGAGGTTCTTCATGATATACAGGGAAAATTAGTGTTATGAGAAAGCACACACAGATTTCCAACTTTTCACACTGTGACGCTTCTATCTTGGGATTCTATTTTGCACACACTTTCTGAATTAGCCTCATACAGAGGCTCCTGTGTGACCTCTGGGAGATTTATGAGACCGGGAAACATTGTACAGGCTAATGGAACCCTCGATTCACTCTGTGCTTCCCAAGGCAGGGTTTTGGCTTGTGGACACAGCCGAAGCCTCTCGCCAACCAGATCCTTCTATGTTGGGTGTGGCCAGGGAAGAGGTGGGGCAGGGCCTAGGAGGCAGTGGCCACGAGTGTGTGTGTGTGTGGACGTGGGCTCCCTCAGGAACTGAGAGGGTTGCTGTATTGCATAGCCGTGTGGTTAACACAGCAGCAAAGCTGTTTCCTGGTGCTGGCAGAGGGGCCATCCTGGCACACGGCCTTCCTGTCCCACTCTCACTCCACTGCGGGTGCCTGGGACACACTCTGCGCTTCCTGTGCCTACAATGTCCGGATGGTAGATGGCCAGTGAATGGCCAAAGACGCTGACAGAAGAACATGCAAGCATGACATCTACACGATGGAAACTGAGGACAAGTGACTTCCAGAAACCAAGCAGATACTTACGCGAGAAAGCTTTGGGAATCAGAGCATGGAAAGCCCTAAAGCCATCAGCCCCGTATGTAGCTGCAATAAAGAAGGCAGAAAGAAAGCTTGGTTGCAAGCCCATAAGAGATACATAGCAGGAGTTGAAAAGCAAGCATGGCTTTGACAAAAGCCAGATGCCCTGCCCTGCCCTGCCCTGCCCTGCTGGCCATCACAGTGGCTCAAACAGGCTGCACCAAGGGGTGCTCAGCTCTCGGCCTGAGTGCACAGTGTGGTCAGTGCAACCTCTCCTGCATCAAGTAGCTCAGTTGCAGTGGCCAGGAACATTCTAGAACCATGCAGAATTGGTTCAAGACCTCAGCCTCAGCTAGGCATTCCTGGGCAAGTCATCAGCTCCGTGGTCACCATGGCTGGTACTACACATGCTCTTCATTCAGTCTCCT
Source organism: Ochotona princeps (assembly GCF_030435755.1). Taxonomy (NCBI): domain Eukaryota; kingdom Metazoa; phylum Chordata; class Mammalia; order Lagomorpha; family Ochotonidae; genus Ochotona; species Ochotona princeps. The sequence goes on from NC_080851.1 coordinate 1,547,129, forward strand.
TGGGAAGCGCACACAGAAAATCCTTCACGTCTTTGGGGTACACTGTAGGGCACAAGCCTGACTACAGAGAGCAGAGCACAGGGGCGCCGGTTTGTGTCCTGGCTGCTCCACTTCCCATCCAGCTCCCTGTCTGTGGGCTGGGAAAGCAGTGGAGGATGGCTCAAAGCCTTGGGACCCTGCACCCACATGGGAGAGCCAGAAGAAGCTCCTGGCTTCACATCAGCTCAGCTCAGGCTGCTGCAGCTATCGGGGAGTGAATGAGCAGATGGGAGACCTCTGTCTCGCCTCCTCCCTGTACCTGCTGATTGCTGTGGCTCTGTAACTCCTGCCCCTGCCTCTGGTCTTCAGGCCCTCACAGTCTTCCCTGTATCTCTCTCCTTCTGAAGCCCTGGTAGGTTCTGTGTGCACACATATGTTCACACACACACACGTGTCTTTCTTACAGCCACACCCCGTGCTCTGGATGGCACAGGGCTCCCGAATCACAGAATAGCAGGGCCTCAGGCACCTGCAGGGAACGGACCTGCTCATGCCACTTCATTTGGAGCAGTATCTTCTAGGTACTGATCACATGGCCTCTCTCTTTAGAGAGAGAACACTAGGATAACGGGGTAATATTTTCAAAGGAGTTTCTTGCAGTGACAGGCTCCCTTATTTCCTGAGAGATCCTTAGTTTCCATTTACTTCACTTCCTGATAGTACAAGTCTAACATTGCCAGAACCCACCTGGAGGCTGGAGGAAAGGTGCCCACACCTTGCCGGAGTGGACGCTGCAGCAGTGTGTACTCAAGCCACTACCTGAGAGCCTGCTTCCCATATGGGAGCACCAGCTCGAATACTTGTTCTGCTTTCCATCCAGCACCTGCTACCGTGTCTGGGAAGCAGTGCGTGATGGCTGCAGTGCTCAAGTCCACCTCCCCGTCAGCCACGTGGGAGCCTCGGTTAGAGTCTAGACCCTGGATTTGTCATCCACCTCCCCGTCAGCCACGCGGGAGCCTCGGTTAGAGTCTAGACCCTGGATTTGCCATCCACCTCCCCGTCAGCCATGTGGGAGCCTCGGTTAGAGTCTAGACCCTGGATTTGTCCTGGCTGTTGTGTGCAACTGAGGTGTGAGCCACCGGACAGAAGACCGCTCTCTGCTTCTCTAGCTGCCCACCTTCCCTCTCCAGTCACTACTCAGATAAGTAAATAAATAATTCTCTACAAAAAGGTCAAGTGCCACCTTTTAAAAGACAGGGAGCCTGTGAAGGGCAGCTGGTTAAGTCTCAGCTCAATGAGGTCACTCTGCAATGATGCCACTCTGCTGACAGGGTGTCCGTGTGAACGGGACCCGCAGTCACCCTGGTGACATGGCCCTTCGGCCGCGTGGTGGAGACGGATATGTGGTCGCTGGCAGACAGGACATGAGGCAGCTCAGGTTAGAACTGAAGACAGCTGATCTGAGATGTCTCGCCTTCTAGCTTGGCACAAAGCATCAGCCCTGAGAACTGTGGCTGTGAGAACGCCCGCCACCCCACACAGCCGCCCGCTCTGGGGAAGCTGGTGACAGCCCACTGGACAGCCCACGAGGCCCGGCTTCTCATCAGTGTAACTCAGACCCATCTGCTGTGAACATCTTAAAAAGCTACAGGAAGTTGGAGCACCCACATACAGCTGGGGCTGTGGCACTGTTGTCCTTTCTGGGACAAAGTGGGACTCACAGGAACTCACGCTCTTCCCTCTGCCCTCCCTGTCCCCCGTGGCACCCGTGGCACTGTCATGGGAGCTCTGGAGACAGACACAGGTGCTCAGGAAGAAGGGTCCACCCACGGCCTCAGGCCCCGACCCCTCTCATGAGGCGGATGCTGCCAGAAAACTGGACATGTGGGGTCTTCTGGAAGCTGCCATCTTGGTGGTTGGTATGTGCAGAGGCAGCTCTGGCACTGGCATCCCGAGGACACAGGTGCACCCAGGGTGCTTGCCAGGCACCAAGAACACGCAGGCCATTGCAGCTGCACACACGCATACCTGGTGCACTTACTGCAGAGCCCCCTGCAGTAGATACTGCAAGGAGTGGCCTGGGGGCTCGCCCAGCTCCGGCCTGTGTGGGAGGTCTACTCTAGGCAGAGACCCAGGGAGTGAGTACATGTGAGTGTCCCTGAGAGATTCCAGGGCCCCAAGCCACCTGGCCTTGGGGGCTGTGCAGTCTGGCAACACTCCCTCCTGGGCAGTGAGAGGGCCCCAGAGCCTGCTTCCGGCCCCTGGGGGGGCCATTGGTTTGCTCTTGGAAAAGCAAGGTCTCATTCTGGGTGTCGGTGCCCACTCACAGGCTCAGGGCGGGTGGTTACCAACCAGGGATGATGCCCTGCCTTGGCTTAGCCTCTGTAATGAGCTCCAGCCCAAACTCAGGCCGCCGCTGGGCAAACATGCGCAGGTGGCTGTGTGAGGTTCTTCCCCAAGTTTTCTACATCTCAGCAAACGACTTCTCTCACCTGATGGGAGTTCCTGTTCCTGGGGTCTCATGGACATTGTGATGTCACGCACTGCAAACCCCCAATTCTGAATCGGCCTTGGAATGCCAAACTGACCGGCATTGTGGAAGGACAGGACACCCCACTCCATCCCCAGCCCTGCTTCGCCTTGTGTCTAGCCGGGCAGGTGACTGCATACTTGGTAGCTGCTGTGGCCCTTGGCAGGGACCCCACCCAAAGCTCCCCCTTCCTACTGCCCTGCCCTGTTTTTCCATCCCCCCACCAAGCTGACAGCTTCCATGCACTCCAGGTTCACCTACACCACTGAACATGCTGGAAGCACTTTCTGCATTCCCCAATCACCTTTCCTCCGGCATGTCCCTAAGCCACTGTCGCGGCCAGCCAGGGCTGCCAGCCGGTGGTCTGCAATGCTCTCATGGGTTAAGGGTCTCAGGGTCACATCTCACATGGGCAAGGGACTGACACAGGACAAAGCCACTTCCTGCCTGTCTCAGCAGAACTGGGACACACCACCTGCACTGAGCGGGTCTCTGGGTCCTAGGCCATTGTCCTCGTGATAGCATCCCCAGCCCTTGGCTCCTGGCCTCTGCACAGACCAATGTGAGTCCCAGGGAGGGGTCCGAGCTAAGCAAGCAGGCCTCCATCTTGGGGGTGGCCCCATGCGCACAGGGTTTGCCCCACCCTGTGCTCCTTGGCTTGCCACACAGGACACACAGGGTGCTTGCTGCAGGCTCAGCTGAGTGACCATGCTTCCCACCAGCATGTTCTGACAACAGCCAGACCACGGTCACCACTTGAGTGGCTGCGGCCGTGCCAGGAAGCAGCCATGGCTCTCAGGCAGCCTGGGCATGGAGCGGGAGGCAGCAACGGGGCATCACCTCTGCCGTTTTCTCCTTTCCTGCTATGGGTGGGCTTCAGTTTCTGGGCTGCTTGCTCTTGGAGTGGGTCTCTGGCAGCCTCTAGCCTGTGCAACACAGAACAGCTGTCCCGAGCCTGGTGCGGCAGCCATGCAGGCTCTGGCTCAGGGCCTTGCAGCAAGCATGGAGCGAGACCTGGTCCCCACCTCCCTGGCCACACACTCACACCTCCAAGCCTTGTTTCCTCATCCATGGGCAGGGGACAGTGGTGCCTGTCTGCATTCAATGCATGGCCCCTACTCCTCCAGTGCACCACCTGGAAGGAGCACCAGAGCCGTGTTCTCGGGACAGACATAGCCTGGCCTCAGCTGTGCGGCCCGTGGAGCCACACTCCTCGGCAGGCAGAGGACAGCAAGGACCTATGCTGGGCGGCTGCTCAGGGGAGGCACCCAGACCCTTCTCTGCCTTCACGGGAGTCACTGCAGGTGGGCAGGCTACAGGACAGCTCTGGGGACCTGCCAAATCCAGACAGAATCCGTTTGCTGTGCTTTGCTGTTGGCTCCCCCTGCCAGCACCCACAGCTCCAGTAGAGGGGGCAGCAGAAGGTGTGGGAGGCGCCCCTTCTCACAGCAGCACAACCAGGACGCCTCGCCCTGACCTCCTCCGTATCTTTTTGCCACTCCGTGCAGTACCGTTTGAATGAACTGAAAGAGAGAGAGCCGTGGCTGAGGAAGGACAGAAAGCCTCCCTTGGGGAAGCAGCAAGCAAAGAACAGGTGCAAAACAATGGCTCAGGTACAGCTCCTATTAGGCAGCGTGCTGGGACTCAACATGCTGGTGCTGGGCAGTGAAGCCGGCTGGGCCGAGCCTCCCATCACACAGCGCAGCCCCTGGACTGGAGCCCCTTCTCACCTCTCCTCATGGTGGCTCCATCCTTGCCATTCCAGCAGATACCATGTCTGCCCCCTGGAAGTCGCCAGGGTCTCCTCCCCATCCCAGGACTCCAGGAGAGCCCAGGAAAGGAGCCAATGGCAAGCCAGCAGAGTGGGAGCACCAAGTCCAGACTACAGGAACTCAGGAGGCAAGGCACAGGCCGGGAATGGGCCAGGATGCTGGTGCGGGGTGGACCCCCACATAGGACCCCTGTAGGGTGCTCCACAAGTGCCCCGAAAGATCAAATCACGCTGCTTCATCTGAAAAGGGACATCCACGCTGGCTCACCAGGCCAATGTAACAACACATGGAAAGTGTCACATCACCAAAGCCCATGTGCCTGTGAACTGCAGGTGACCCACAGGCACTGTGAGCGCGAGGCTGCCCCTGTGTGGCAGGCAGCAGCAGCTACACTCACTGGGCGCCTTTGGGGATGGGAGGGTTCCAGAGCCATGGACAGCTGCACCTGTCATAGGTGGGTGTGAGCCGCACAGTCTTCTAGAGCTTCAGGCTGAACCACAGCTGCCCGCATCAAGGGGGCCTGGCGAAAGGAAGATGAGATGAACCCCAGTGGCTGCAGGAGTGCCACAGGCCCTTGACTCCCAACAGGCGGCAGCCGGGGACGGCCAACCCTGCTAGTTTTGCAGTGGCCACCAGGAGGGGGCTCCCAAGGTCACTTGGGCAAGCCATTCCCCTCTGTCCCCAGAGCTGGCATGGCCTCAGGAGCCCAAGCCCTGCCTCAGGGAGGCCAGAGATAAAGTAATCTCCCCCAGGACACTTGGAGGGTGGCTCCCAGGCCAAGTCATCCCTCCCTCCCAGAAGCCCAACGGGTCCCTGTCAGAATTCCAAGCAAAAGGTGACTCAGCAGAGGTGGTAGGGGCCACACACAAGGTGCAACCCCACACCCCAGTCTCCAGGCCTTGGCTAGAGGTGCTGGTCCAGTCAGGAGGCCCCGAGAGCACTGGCTGCCCTACCTGGATTGGGGGAGGGCACATGTGTGGCAGAGGAGGCCGTCTGTGGAGGGTGGTAGGGCAAGCATGGCTGAACATGTATGCGTGAGTGATCACATGCAGGCACATGGATGACAGCTGTGTATGTGTGTGCAAACAGCATGGGTGGCTCTTTGCACATGTGCTGTGGAATCTCGGGGTTCTCTGGGAACAAGGGCAGTGCAGACGGGCAGATGCACGCCGCCACTCCCGTTCCCAAGCCCGGGACAGACCCTGCTCGCTGGTGCTTGCTCACCTGGCCCCCGCTCTGGCAGCAGAAGGCTGCAGATGAAGCCCAGGGTCAAGAGGGCTGGAGGCCTGCAGCTCCCCAGCACTTCACTGTGAGCCTAGCATGTCGAGGCCAAGAATGGCTCTGCACAGCCCTCCTGGCACACAGTGTGGCCGAGCACCCAGGACTCCTCCATCCCGCCATCACTCCCTTCCTGCTGCCTGCACGGAGGGCGTTCCGCCCTTCTTTCCCACCATTTGGACTTGTGTGACTGGATGGAAGCTAACTGGGAAACCTGTCTGGGCCACACCTCCTTCCCATGTGAAAATCTGAGAACGGGGCTTGTGCCATCTGGCGAGGGTCCTGGGGTCTAGGGCTGCTTCCTCTAGAGCCCAGGGCTGCACTTGGCAAAGGCACCGTGCAGACGTTCTCTGCTGGGCATCCCCTCCTCGCGGTGGGAGGCAGCCTTAACAGAGCCATGATGCATTGACAAACGAGAGCAACAGTGGCAGCGACGGCGACCCAGACACGGCAAGGCAGGAGCGACAGGGCTGAGTCCCACACTGACTTCGGGGGGCGACGGCGACCCAGACACGGCAAGGCAGAGCGACAGGGCTGGAGTCCCACACTGACTTCGGGGGGCGACGGCGACCCAGACACGGCAAGGCAGAGCGACAGGGCTGGAGTCCCACACTGACTTCGGGGGGCGACGGCGACCCAGACACGGCAAGGCAGGAGCGACAGGGCTGGAGTCCCACACTGACTTCGGGGGCTTGGCCGGAGTGGCCGCTTACAAGATGCTGACCCTGACTTGGCCTCAAGGCCTGCACTGGAGCCAGAGCTTCTGTCCTAGCCCTTGGCCCACCAGAGTCCAGAGCAGTTACTGAAAGGAACACATGATATGGGTGTTCAGCGGAAGCCAAGAGCTGTTGGCCAAGGCCCAGGGACAGCATGCCAGAAGTCACTCCAGGCTGGGCCTCCTTCAAGGGGATCACACTGAGGAGGAACAAGAGAGGGGCTCCTACCAGCAAGCCGGGGTGCAGAGCGGCTGTGCCCAGCCGGGGCAGGAAGGACCTTGCAGGTGCCCGCCAGCGGGTCACATGGTGGAGACTGGGGTAAGGAAACTGGGTGGTATCTGGAAGGAGCAGGGCCGAAGAGGGCAGCTGGGAGCCAGGACTGGGATGGCCTGAGAAGCAGCAGGAGGCGAGGATGAGGCGCCCGGAGCCTCCTGCAGGCAGCGGGGACTGTGCTTAAGGTGTTCCCCGCTGCCCGGTGCATCCAGTGCTCGTGACGCGGTGCTGCCCTGCGCCCCAGCTTTCCACATCCCCTGGCTGTGTTGTTAAAGGTCCCCAAGAGGAAGGAGGGTGAGTACTGAAGTGTAGGAATGCAGGCAAAGAGGAAGCCACCCAGACGCCAGCCCGACTGAAATGCGAAGTGACAGAAAGGGAAGTCGACCATGAACTGCATTCAAACACGAGGGACACACACCCATGCAGGGGGACACACACGATTACAGGAAGACACACACCCATGCAGGGGGACACACACCCATGCAGGGGGACACACACGATTACAGGGAGACACACTCATGGGGCACACATTCAAACAGGGGAACATACACCCAGTAGGGAGATGCACTCATATCCATACGGGGGTGTGTCTATGTCTGTGTCTGCCACCGTAAGACACAGGGGAACACACACCCATGAAGGGAGATACGCACCCACACACTCATACAGGGACACACGTGCCCACATGCAGACTCACACACACATAGCTACACAGACTCATGGATACGCCAACAGAGACACACAGATTCACTACAGAATGCACACTCACGTAGCCACACAGGTGTGCGCACACACATCAACTTGCACATGCACTCAGAGAGACAGACACACATACCCCATACTGATGCACACTCAAGGACACATGCAGAGGTACATACAAATACACAGACGTATGCACACAGGCACGCATCACAAACTCACCCCGATGCATACTCACATAAACGCAAAGGCACACACACTCACACACACAGGCTCACTCACACATCCTTTCTTGTCTCTACACTGAACGTGGGATAGTCAGGCACCCTCAGCCTGCGGGCAGCCACAGCGTGCCTGTGACCAGCTGTGGTGTGTGCCCATGTGACACCAGATCCCTGTCACTCAGAGCCTCAAGGGTCCCAGCAGGCTGTTCTGCTGCTCCTCTCCTGAACTGAAAAGCTAGCGTCATTTTCTTACATTAACACTCCAAATTCACTTTTAAGGCCAAGATGAGCAGCGGCCAACAGAACAGAAGTGAGAGACTGTGTGAGCATTGCAAGTGTGCGTGGAAACACAGGGAGCTTGGGCTCCCTCGGCAGGAACTGCCTGAGGCACCCTGATAAATGCCAAGACCTCCAGCGCGTGTGCAAGGGAACAGGCAAGGAGAAATCCCGGGAACGGCAGGTGAGCTCATTTGACTGCGGCGTCTTCTGTTTGTGGAGATAGCAACACGGCTCTGGTGAGGCATCCTGGGACGGAGCTGCAGCTGTCGCCACCGCCCTTATCTCGTGTTTTCACAGCCAGCCCCATGGCCGCCCCACCCCCACCCTGACCCTGGCCCGTCCTGGAGGAGGCCTCGGAGTCATGGCAAGTCCCCCTCCTCACCCTTCCCTCTGCCTTGTCTCTGTAGACCAGATGTGTGATCCCCAGCTGCTACCTTTGAGCACGGAGCTCAGGGTTCCCTGTGGAAGCCTGGCATCGACAAGCACCAGCACGCGAGCGCCGCCCTCTGAGGATGCTGTGTGTCCATCCACCATCAACCTGAACGTCTGTCCATCCACCCAAGGAAACTCATGCAGAGGAGCCAGCAAGAGAGAGACTGTTGACTAAGTACAACTTGGCTCAAGCTTGGACCTCGGCTCTATTTGTGGGCACTCTGCTCGGGGATGTCAGCCCTGTGAGGACCGCCTTTGTGCCTGGAGGCGCCTCCTGCTGCTGGGCCCCGGGGGTGGGATCCGGGTGGCAGGCCACTGCTCACTGCTCCTCACACAGCTCTCCCCCTCGCTGTCCACAGAGCCTGGGTCCCTGCTTGTCTCACTTTGCTGTCCCCAGAGGTCCTTCTATGACCTTCCATAGCCTCTGCCCCGGGGGCGTGTCTGCCACCATAAGGCTACATGGGAGCTGTTCCCGGAACAGTCCCACTGCAGCCGAGCCCCACGGTCCTCCTTCCAAGGCGAGCCTGAGTGTGAAGCCTATAGGGCACAAACCGTGCCAGCTGCTAAGGATTCTCTGTAAGGGGGGAGGTAGAACAGCTGGCCACTGGAGACTGGCCCTGCAGAGGTTGGTGGCATGCCTTCTCTTCAGCGCGCACCTGCCTCATTGTTCAGCCTTGCCTCTGTGCTACTTTTAACAACATGCATGGTACAGGGAGGGCTGTGCCGCTGTGACCCCAACTGCCACCTCCCAGCCCACACGCACCAGGAGCCGTCCAGCTCTGCCCATGACGTACAGGGAACCCAGGAGGCGTTTCCTCTGCCAAGCCTTACTAGCAGAGGTCTTAGCATGCCACTCCAAGGGTCCTGGTGGGACAGGGATGGCCACCACTGGGGAGCCCTCTGCTCAAGCTGTCATGTGCCCAGAATCGCCTTTAGAATGTAGTGGGTGCTGCCGGCCTCAGTGCCCAGGCGCCTCTCAGAGCCGGCATTTCTGCCCACACCAGGGAGGTTAAGGTGCCCCTTGTAGGGAGTGCTGAGCTGCAACTGTGCCTCGCAGAGCCCAGGGCCTCTGGCTTCTGTGTGTCCCTCCAACCCAAAGTCACAGGGTCTCGGGAGGATTCCTGTGTCCCAGCCCCGTGCACGCGGCCTGACTGGAACACCAGCGTCTTGCCTGTGGGAGAAGGGTGCCTCTTCCCTTCCTCCTGCAAGGTGCTGACATGTCCACTGTGGGGGTGTGGGGCCTGTGCGCAGGGTGAGGCCGACAGAGCTCACCCTAGGCAGCGCTGAGTGCTGAGAGTGGCGGCATCTCCCCTCTGTTAACTCAGGCCCCTGAAGTCTGCAGGTCCCCCAGGGCTGTGTAGGTATTGTTGTTATGCCCGTGCTGGCAGGCGCTGCACTTGGCACTCTGGTTAGTAGCCATGCACGGCCCGGCCCTGCCCCTCTATCATGTCTCATGTATTCTTCAGGGAGATTCTGCCCCGGGAACTCACACGGGGCCAAGAAGGCCTGGGAAGCCACGGGTGGCTCAGGGGCAAGGCTTTGCCTTCAGAGGCAGGGCGTCGAGATGAAGTGCTAAGTGGGGAGCGCACACCTTCACAGAAGGCCACGTCCTCTGCCCTGACCACAGGGCCTTGATGCTGCCGAGCCAGCTGAGAACCAAGGCAAGCAGACTCCCAGACCGGTGATCGAACACACTGTGCCGCTCACGCTGTACGAGGATTTCAGCTTGAAGTGACAGAAGCATGACACACGTGTGGACCTGAGAGGCTGAGCAGCCCTTGGCTTGGCCACAGGGTCCTGGCCGCTGGCCTCTGACAAGCCACACACATGGCTATGTCTCCAGGGACAAAAGGACACGAGAACAAGAAGAGAAGTGCCGCTCCCTCCACACACTCGGTGCTGGGGCGCTTGTCTCAGTCCCCAGAGGAAGGGACACAGAGTGCTGGTCGGGCCGGCGACAACTAGAGCAGGGTCTAGCAGGCCTCCTCGCCACACACACACACACACACACATACACACACACATACACACATACATACACACATACATACACACATACACACATACACACACATACATACACATACACACATACACACACATACACACATACACACACATACATACACATACACACATACATACACACATACACACACATACACACATACACACACATACGCACACATACATACACATACACACACATACACGCATACACACATGCACACACACATACATACACACACACACATACACACATACACACATACATACATACATACATACACATACACACATACATACACACATACACACACATACACACATACACACACATACACACACATACATACACATGCATACACACATACATGCATACACACATGCACACACATACATACACATGCATACACACATACATGCATACACACATGCACATACATACATACATACACACATATACACACATACATACACACACATACACACATACACACATACATACACATACACACATACATACACACATACACACATACACACATACATACACATACACACACATACACACATACACACATACATGCACACACATACACACATACATACATACACACACATATGCACACATACACATACACACATACACACAAACATACACATACACACACACACGCCATTCTGGCTGCCAGGGACGGAGCCTCTGCACCCTGGGAGGCCCTCTTTCCTGTGCTCGAGGGGTGGCCACGTGCAGTCCTCCCTGCCCAAGGCCTCTACTGTTCAGTGTGTGCCCCTGAGCTGTGGCCTCACATCAGGTGGCACCAGCAGCAGCATCGTGCTACAGTGGACAACGCCGCTGCGAGCCCCGCCGCTCTGCTTCCCATGCAGCTCCCTGCTAACGCTCCTGGGAAGGCCAGGGGATGAGCCAGCTGCTCGGAGGCCGGCACCCATGTGCAACTGCCAGCAGAACCCCTGGTGTCAGCCTGACACAGCCCAGCCCACTGCAGACATCTGGGGAGTGAGTCCAGAAACGAAAGAGCTCTTTTTCTGCCTCTCCCCTCTCGATAACTGCTTTTCAAATAAACAAAAAGTAAATCTAGAGAAAACACTAAAGTTTTTTTTTTTAAGATGATCTTTGAAGAATCCTTGAGGGAAATGTGTGTTAGATTCTAGAAAGTTCTTTACTCAAAAGGGCTGAAATAAACCACAAGTAAAATCGGGGTACACTGGAGTCATTTGGAAAATTTAGTCTTGAAGAAACATTTTCTTGGCGTAAATGCTAGACTCAGGGAGGAGGCCAAGGCGCTGAGACAGTGCGAGCTGGCAGTTGGAGCTGGGACAGCCCAGATACCACCGGGTTTCCGGGGTGCCTGCTGCCACCAAGGGCTTGAGGCCCAGTGGCCAAGGTTTCACCTGGTGGGCGGGAGCGGGGCAGGGAGCTGTAGTAAAGGGAAGTCATAGACCCCACCACAACTGCAAGCCAGGGGTGTGTGTGTGTGTGTGTGTGTGCGCGCATGTGCAGGGTGTAGGGGGGCCCTACGTCTTGCAGGGAGATCCTGCTGGGCAGGCTGAGTGGGGGAGGCAGAGTGTTCTGACATTCAGACAGGAAGCAGGTGGGTCCACACTCCTTCTGGGAAGGGGTGAAACCTGAGGGTCCCAGGTTGAGGCGCAGTAACTCGGCTTACAGGGCAGTGAGGCCGTAGGACTCTGGAGACATGCAACTGACCAACTTAAGCCCGTGGTTAAGACACCCCCTTCTCATGAACATGAAAACAGACTGGGTAAAGCCATGTCTCCACAGATACGAATAACACAATAAAACAAATCCTAGGACAGCAGCTAAGGGGCCACGGTGAGTGAGGGATTAGGCTGGGGCCAGCTGTGCTCCCACTTTGCCTGGGGGATGCAGTGGGGACCACAGGAGGTGACAGAAAGCCGGACTCCCAACACCAAAAAGCATGGCCAGGCGTTTCAGAAACAGTTCCCAACTCAGCCAGCATGTCACCCAGAGGCACCTGCTGCGCCCCTGGCCTGGGCCTCTCACAACACCTGCAAGCTAACCGCTATCCTCCGTCAGCAGCAACCCAGTGGCACCAGGGCCAGGCTGCCTGCCCGCCCGCTGGGAGTTCCTTGTTGCAGACTGCCAGGCGAGGCAGCTGGACAAATCATACCCAAGATCTACATTTATGAGTAATCGATGCAAATGAGAGGGAATCAAGGCACAGAAGTGATGGGAAATCTAGCGGTATAAACATCTTCACACTTGAGTGACACATTTCTAATGGCTGGGAGCACCGTGGGAGTCTCGGACCGCTCTGCTCCCAGCACCCACCCAGCCACACGCCCGCCCACCCTGCTGAGCCCCTGCAGGTCACTGCTTCTGCATCGGGTGTTCAAGAGGATGCCCCTGCTCAGTCCACCAACTGCCCAGGGTCCCTGACACCCCCAACCCTTCATGGCTACAATGAGAGGGAGGGGAGGAGACTCTGTACCTTGTTCTTGAGTGGCAGGCAGGGATCCGTTGGCTTCTTTGGGGGGCGGTAGCAGGGGCACAAGGTGTGAGAGCCTCAGAGCTGTATAGGGCCGGGGGTCTAGGCCAGGGTTGCTCCAGGGCCCACCCCCCCTCAGCTCTGCTGAAGCCCCGTACCGCCTCACTCGCCTCTTCTTCCTTGGTTTTTCAAACCTACCACTTTCTGAATGAATTGGTGAACGCAGGTGGGCAAACTTCTCTCTAAGCTGTGTGCCCAGCGATGGCAGGGGTTCACACACGCTTCACCATGCCAGGATGAGGGGTGAGGCTCTGACCTGGCATGTGGGAGCTCACGCCCATGTCAGATCATAGATTGTGTGCCTCCCTCACACTGCTCCCAACTCCAGCTTCCTGCAGACACAGACCCCGGGAGGCAGCAGTCACGGCCCAAGTGGTGGCTCCCACCACTCCAGGGATGCTCGGAATGAGCTGCCAGCTGTCGCCTCCAGCCCAGCCCAGTTCTGCACACTGTGGGCATTCACATCAGTGAACAGGAATGCTCTTCCTCTTCCACCAAAATAAAAAAGTGAGAATCACTGCTCTCACCACCGACAGGTCTTTAATTAGGGTGAGTCGTGCCACAGGAGCGCTTGACTAAAGGCAACAGAAGAAATGGCTCAAATTAGGAACCGCTGGAGGGTTAAGTCCCTCCACCACGACTCCTCACCCCTTCCCATCCCCACGGGTCCCCCAGCTCACACACTGGGAGGGTGCCATCAGAAATGGCACAAGCTGGTGGCTGCCAGCCCAGCCAGCCCTCCTTCCAGGCGGGCCCACCCTGAGCACGGCCACAGCAGAACTCCTGGCGCCACACCTGCCGCGTTCAGCCCTCAGTTTTGTCCCCACTCTGCTCCTGTGTCTCAGGATTTCTTCAAAGCTCTGCCCATGCTTCAATGTACATAAGTCACAGCTTCCTGGCAGCCTGCACATTCCTCCTAGAGCCCATCTCCCTGTGCCGGCCTCCCAGGCGCTCACGTGTCCACTGCACATTCCTCCTAGAGCCCATCTCCCTGTGCCGGCCTCCCAGGCGCTCACGTGTCCACAACATTCCTTCTATTCCTCCCTGTCGAGCCCTGAGCCGTGCCTGGATCACTTCTCACCATGTGCTCAGTGCACAGCTGGCTGGCATACGGGTGCCCCCAACCCTGGAGCAGCCGTGTCCCATCTCCCTGCCTGGGCACTGATGCGGCTTAGGACACAATGCTCAGGTGTCTCCCTGAGCCCATCAGCCACACACCAGGTTTCAGAGGTCGGCAGTGATGGAGGGAACACAGCATTTACACTCGGTTCCATCCCCGCCTTACTTTCATAAATGAACCAGCCATAGAGCCAAGTAGGAGGCTGAGCAGGCTGAGAGGCCACGGTGACTTCCAGTCTCCCCTAACACTGTGCATACGTTACAGGCCAGAGAACAGCACTGTGGCTGCCAGGACTCCGCTGCACAACGTGAGTGCACCGCAGGTCCTGGAGGTGAGGCGGCAGAGCCTCTTGGCCCCTTCGGACCCCGGCGAAAGTGGCCAGGCAGCTGGATCTCGTCCTCTTGGTTCCTCCCTGGCTCTCTGCAGAGCAGGTGCCCATAGAAGCTGCATCTGGCATGGTGCCTAGGCAGGTTCTCTCCGTGACACACCGGTGGGTGGGCCAGGACGTCAAAGTCCCACCCACCATGCTCCATTCTCATACTGACTCGGCAGCAACAAGGGCTCAGCTCCTTACAGAGCAGAGCTAGACTTCACTGTTTCCAGCGTGGATTTCCCATGCTCGTTTTGCTTTTCACGATGGGGATTTTGCTAGTGGCTACTCTGAGCTGCAGCTTGCCAAGTCAGCCCTCCATATGCACAGTCGCCTCCTCTCCTCCCACAGGGACTCCCTCGGCCCTGCTCCCCTCTGGGCCCTCCTCCCACAGGGTCTCCCTGGGCCCCCCTTCCCACAGAGTCTCCCTGGGCCCCTCTTCCCACAGGGTCTCCCTGGCCCTCCCCCCCTCCCACAGGGTCTCCCTGGGCCCTCCTCCCCTCTCATCATGAGGACTCCCTCAGCCGGCCCTCCTCCCACGGGGATTCACTGGCCCCTCCTCCCCTCCCACAGGGTCTCCCTGGCCCTCCCCCCCTCCCACAGGGTCTCCCTGGCACTTCCCTCTGCCCTACAGAGGAAGCCTACACAGAACCCATTTCTCTAACAAACCATGTGTCTCTTCATCGTCTGTTGATTGACAGGGTATTAACATGCCCCTTAACAAGGAAAAGCCCCTGGCTGCTTCTGGGATAGTCTCGGGTTCTTTTTGTTTTTTTTCTCTCAATTAAGAAGATTGGGCACTGCTGGGGTGGCAGTAGCCCATGTTTTGTGCCTTCCAAGCCCAGTTCTCTGCCATCCCTGGAGTGTTTTCCTTCCCTAGAGAAGGGAGGATGGGGCACACAGGGATGAAGGACTGGGCAGGGAGCAGGAGGCAGAGCTAGCGGCTGTGGCTGGGGACAGGGGACAGGAGGACAGAAGACAAGGGGACAGGGGACAGGAACAAGAGGATAGGGAAACAAAGGGGTTGGCAGGTGGCAACACTCCCCACCGTGACAAAATCTTTCATCTCTGCAAGGAGCCAACAAAAGCCTGGTGCGCATGGCATGGGAGGCTCGGCTGACCCTGTGCCCTGCTTCCTCTGTGGCTTGGTTACTGCTATTGCTGCTGCTACTGTTATGCACAGGCTACAGATGAGGCTGCCCCCGGTCAGGCACTGTCTGCAGCAACAGACAGCAGTGGGTGGGAATCTCAGGTTCACCAGCACAATGCCTGCACTGAACACACATGGCACGCCCAGTATTGCCCAGGGACCCTCACCAGCCCCAGTCAAACTTGCCCTGCCAGGTCCAAGGGGGAGCATGGCTCAGGCCTGGCCAGTATCCAGGAAGCAGGCTCATCCCTCAGCTCCCGTCGGCAGGCTGAGGACCTGGCCTGCTTTGTCACTGGTTGTATGTACTGACTGACACTTAGGTGGGAGAGTGCCAGAGGTGCTCTGAGAGCTGAGGTCCCCGGTTGGGAGGTGGAGAGGAAGGTGACATGTGGCTGGCTCACCAGGAAGGTGACATGTGAAAACGAGGAGCTGCCGATGGACTTTATCAAGGCCTCTCCAGGGACAAGCAATCAAGGCAGAGGGGCCCTGGGCATCTGTGCACACAGAGGGCACAGGGCAGAAGGCAGCAAGGGGCCCTGGGCATCTGTGCACACAGAGGGCACAGGGCAGAGGGCAGCAAGGGGCCCTGGGCATCTGTGCACACAGAGGGCACAGGGCAGAGGGCAGCAAGGGGCCCTGGGCATCTGTGCATACAGAGGGCAGCAAGGGGCCCTGGGCATCTGTGCATACAGAGGGCAGAATTTCCCCTCAGCTCTATTATGCAAATCCACACCTCACACACACAAACATGGTTCACTCAACGCATTTTTCAGGTGGTGACAAAGGAGCTCTGGCCTTCCTGGGCTCATGGGCTGGAGCGTTATGTTCTCTTTGTAGCATGAACTTGTATGCTATCCCTTAAAAAACAATTCTTCAAAGCTTGCTGTACCAACAGCAACACTCCCCACGTAAGTCAGCATGTCTTTTTCTAAAAGAAAAATCAGTCTTGAGCGTCTAAATGCATGCATGGCATCTCTGCCAGCAACGGAAGGAAGGAGACAAGAAACCAGGATGAGCACTGGAAGCAACTCACACCCCCAAGGTCAAGAACACTGCCCTGGTTGGGTTTCCAGGCCTTACGCTCAACCCTGTTGTACAGCTGGCAGCTTGGGCTAGACCACAGACTGGGACCAGGAGGTGCTCCCCTGGCCCAGTCCTTTTCCATCAAGGAAGTAGATTTTTTGTGGATAAAACCCAAACTAGCCAACCCCATTTTCACTACTGAACAAGCAGCATATGCAGGAGCCAGTAGTCCTGACTCATGTGGCTCTCATCTGCCCAGCACTGCCACCTGAGGCTGCCCATCCTCATTCGAATAGGCAGGCCACCAGCCCTGGTGGCTCTTCTCCTAAGCTTGCCAAGAACATCTGTTCCTGGGCCAAGCACTTCAGTTACTGCCCACAGACCCACGAAAGACAGCCTTGAAGAGCCTGTATCCATGGCTAAATGAAGAGACCACAAGATGAGTGCCGTGCTCAGGAGACACGGGGTGGATCTGCCCACGGGAGCAGGTGTGCCGCAGTGGTCCACACTGCCTCCTGAGCCCCAGCCGCATGCTCAGCTGCAAGGGAGTCCCTGGAGCCTGGCCGTGCACAGGAAGGCAGCTGTGAAATGCTGGGCTGCTCACACACAGACCTGGTTGCAGGGCTCACACTAGCCGCAGGCAGGCCCTCGCCCTGCGACACTCTCACTGCCCCCTCGCTACCCACTCACCACCTCTGCTCCTTGGATCACAGGGGTGCAGCAGCATCTTTCAGAAGGAGCGCTGGGCTCCCTCGGCTCCCCAGTTGGGCTCTGGGGCGATGGTCAGCACCAGCACACCTGACTGCCACGGCTGCCCAGCTGGGTACTGCAGTGATGGCACAGGATGCCTGGCTCACTGTGAGCTGCTCCTCTGCTACAGGCTCACAGAACAAGCTTCGTGTCCATCAGGCAACTGCTGCCTTGTCTCAGACATTAAAGAGGCTTTTGGGACTCAACATACTGACCACAGAGTTCCCAGGAACGAAAACAAGGCATGTAAAGGAAGCTGTGGGTCTCCACCCCTCAGCTCTGAATGACCACGCACAAGCCACAGTTAAAACAGAGTTACGGGGCCCAATGCTGCGGCACAGCCCGTAAAGCTGCTGCCAGGATGCTGGCATCCCGCAGGGGCACCAGTTCACATCCTGGTGCTCCACTTCCAAGGCTGACTAATGGCCTGGAAAAGTAGCAGAAAACAGCCCAAGTGTTAGAGTTACTTCACCAGCGTGGCTTGGACCTGTCTCAGCCCTGGCCACTGCGGCCACCAGGGCATAAAGCAGCAGATGGCAGAGCTCTCTCTGGCTCTGAATTTCAAATAAACAAATATGTCCTTAAAAACAGATACTTATATATAAGATAAAATCAACCAGTATTGAAATTACACACCAGATCCAGATTTTTATCGAACTTCAATGCTGGAAAACAATGGAAAAATACAAAGCCAACTTTTTATGTCCATTTGTGGATGCTCTGAAGAGAAAGCAGAGCTAGAGAGGAGACCAGCAACTGATTACTGGCCACCACCTGCAGGGATACCGAGGTTGTTTCCAGAGCACTCCACCTCACGCGGCTCCCGGCCCTGGACAAAGTGGCCAGTCCTGACCAACACATCCTGGACGGCAAGACTCCATGAAGAAACGGAAATACCTCGGTGACTACGGCTTCCAGGGAAGCAAATAAGACTGATGTGACCAGGGGCATGGCTACCAGAAAGTGCAGGCTCCATGACACCTCCACTCCACAGGGCTACTTTAAAACCTCTGATTGCACACAGCAGGAGAACATTCCAGACATGTGGGTTATCCTCACACAGGCCCGCACAGAAAGCCAGGCCGTTAGAACGATGTCACATCTGTCATTTTACACACACGTGTGTGTGGCATGCATGCACGCTGCAGGATGATGGTAAGAACCAGTTTGGGGAGACACTCCTCCGCTACCAAAGAAAGAGGTTCCTGAGATGAGGAAAACAACGTAACAGATATGAATGTTAACAAACTGCAACACTCAGGCACCTCGAAGAAGTCATGTAAAAGCCAGCATGTGACCACACACGAGTTGCAAGCATGCTTCCCAGCCATCATGTCCTGGGTTAGCACTGCCTCCCAGGCACCACAGCCACGGATCACTGCTCAAGCCTGAGCACCGAGGCCAGGAGAGTGCTGGCTGCACCTGCTGCTACCTGCCAGGATCAAACACTGCCGAAGGGTCGGTAGGCTCTTGGATTGACTGCCAAGTGCAAATGGGACACAGAGAGGTTACAGAAGCAGTGACCATCCTGCAGGCCCCCAAATCAACAATCAACATGATCACCTGCCTGTCTGCAGGACTGGCATGCAGGCTGTCAGCCTTCACGCTGACTGGACACAGGCCACCATGGCCACCATGGCCACCGTGGCAGGGCGGACACACAACAGACACCCAGTGCCACAGCAGTGGCATGTGCGTGACCACAGAGTGGCCTCCAGGCGGCACATGGCTATGCCAGCTGTCCTGGTGCACGCCAGCTTCTCCAGTACCCACGCTTGGGCTCGTAGTGGCCCAGGAGGTAGTTTTGGATCTCTGCTTGTCAACCAAAGCGGACATCCCCCTTGCCTGGAGCATACTGGGTCCCCCCCTCCGCGAGGGTGTCTGCTCTTCCGGGCTAGGGCCCCGTGACTCCTGCTGAGGCCGTGGGGAAAGCTGGGCTCAGCCTGCGGGGGCCGCTGCGCAGTGCTGGCCAGGGAGGGCTGGTGGCCACCCAGGCCCCAGAGCTGCGATCACTGATTCACCTGTTTCTGTGCAATGGCACCAGGCCGGCTGTGGCACCACTCTGCTTAAACTTTTCTACTTTTGCATAAAAGGAGGGAAGCTTTTTTTTCTGGGTTATATTTATACTTCCTAAAATCACAAAATGTCCTAAGCCACCAGGGGCACAGGTGCTGGCACAACTGGCAACCACAGCGCTTACTCGCTCTCCCCCTCTTTCCCATTTCTTTGTGAAACCGTTCGTAGAAGGAAACTTAACAAAACACTGGTTTATTGTTTTGTCCAGGGAGCTAGGGCACAGAGGGCCTGAGGCAAGAAACACCAGGGACCCCACGCAGAGTAGCTGTCTCCCCACCATGGCAGCGGCTTCAACCCACGGGGCTTCTCTCCTTTGCTTAACAAACTGGCAAGAGCCTCGGGACCTTGAGGTGAGGGTGTCTGAACCGAACCACGCTAGAGTAACACGGTTTCGCTTGCAACAATGTACAGCCTTGTTGAGTTCACCTGAACTGGACACCTCACATGGGATCATAGAACTGCTGAAATGCAAGATTGGCAGCCTTTCTGGTTCAAGCTTTCTATTGGAATTCCTTCTGAACTCATGATGGGTTCTGGAACATTCCTGACCACAGCAAGCCATCTATGCTCATGGAGTGGCAGACTCTCATGAGTGCAGGTGATAAAGGACGTGAAAGGAAAAATGTGGGTGAAAAAGTGGTTCTGGTTCTTCCAACTCAGTCCCTAATTGGGAGAGAAGTGGGGACATGGGGGGTTGTCATGACGATAGGCCAAGGTGGTGCCGTGTGGCTCAATACCCCTCACAGAGATACAGTTACCCAAGAGAAGGGACCCTGTCACCCCAAACATGTGGTACCCCCTGAGCAAGCAGATGATGGGCATAAGAGATGGGCCGACTCTACGCTCAGTTCCAGGTTCTTGCTCCCCCTCCCACCCCTGGCAGGAGCCAGCAAGGCCTCCTTTCCTGAGTCCATCCTACAGCCATTACTGGACTGCTCCATCCCGCCCATTATGGCAGGTGCCGGGGGCAGTGGGAGATGATGCTTGCCCCAGGAGTCAGGATGTACAATGCCAGAGGAGGGAACACAGCAGGGACAAGATGGGGAAAATGCTTCCCATGGGGGTTCCTGAAGAGGCCTGAGTAACAGGGACAGGTGGGCCCATGGGAACCCTTCCAGAGCCAGGATGCAGCTATGCTGAGGCCTTACGCCCAGCTCTTAGAAGACCGCTCTAGAGCCCAGCTAATGCCTCTGTGGCTCTCAGACTAACAAGCCCCTCTTCCTCACCAGGCCTTTCCCATGGGTGCAGACCAATTTCAATATCCCCCTCCTAGAAAGACCATCTCAAGTCCCCTCTGCCCTGCGGGCCCTGCTGCCCTTTGTTTCCATGGCCCCATCTCCCCACACCTGCTCAGACATCACTTGTTCAGTCCAGCCTCCCCCTGCACCCTGCCCAGCTCTACCAGGGACCCCAAAGGGCTCTGCCCCTGGCAGCATCCTACTCGCCCTAGTCGACCTCTCTGTGGCAGCTCCTGGCTTCTCAACTTCCTGCAAGTTTGACCTGAACCAAGCCACTCAGCTCTGCCTCCTCCTCCACAAAATGGAAGGGGTCTCCTTTAAAGCGTCCCCAGGGCTTACACAGACCTCCGCTGGCCCTCCCCCAGCAGGACCTGGCTCTGCCGCCTTGTCCCGTGCTCTAGGCGTTGGTTCCCCTGTGAGGAGCACGCCGTGCGCTCCCGTTCTGCCCCAACAGGATCTCCTGTCAGGTGGGCAGACACACACCTGGCCACTGCCAGGACAGTCCCCCGCTCCCCTCTCCCAGTGCTGGCCCGAATCGTCTCTCCCCTGGAGCTGGAGGCCGGAGGGTTCTGTGTCTCCTGACATGGGAGTGAGTACTAGCGCCAACCTGATGGGGACAGGGTGAGGGTGCCTGGCAGCTCCCCATGGTGACTGGGCTCCCTGCCCACAGCGGCTGGGGCCCCACTACACCCCATTCCCGCCTACGCCATTCTCTTTACACTCTAGTCCTCACCTCTCCTCACATCCAGAGCTTGCTTCCCTCCCCAGCGCCCTCAGACCCCGCAGCTTTGGCCCTGCTGCCTGGGCCCCAGGCTAGGTAGGAGCAGGCTCCTGGTCATCTCCTGGTCACGTGGGTTTTTTCCCATGGCCATGGATCTCCAATGTTCAGTTGTAAAGCCATGCAGCAGTGGCCATGCCCGCCTGGCACCACGCAGCACTCAGCTAGCAGCAGTGGCCATGCCCGCCTGGCACCACGCAGCACTCAGCTAGCAGCAGTGGCCATGCCCGCCTGGCACCGGAGAGCGCCCAGCCTCATGACGGTGGCCATACCCGCCTGACATTGTAGAGACCTCAGCCTTGTGGCAGCAGCCATGCCCACCTGGCACCGTGAAGTGTTTAGCAGCAGCAGTGGCCATGCCTGTCTGGCACTGTGGAGCACTCAGCAGCAGGGGCCGTGCCTGCCTGGCACTGCAGGGCACTCAGAAGCAATGTCACTAAGGAGAACCTACTCACAGCTTGAGCGTTGGAGAAACAAAGTCAGACATCAACAGCAGGATCCTCACAGATCCGAATCCTCAGTGGCTTCTGCCAGGCAGTGGTGCAGGGACTGGGTCACTGAGCCTCAGTCACACAGAGGACACTCAGGCCCCAGGGCATCCCTGTCCACACACGGCTGGCCTCACACGGAGGGAGGGCAGCCCAGAGTGGGAGTCCATGCAGCCCATCACACCGCC
Source organism: Ochotona princeps (assembly GCF_030435755.1). Taxonomy (NCBI): domain Eukaryota; kingdom Metazoa; phylum Chordata; class Mammalia; order Lagomorpha; family Ochotonidae; genus Ochotona; species Ochotona princeps. The sequence goes on from NC_080851.1 coordinate 1,569,045, forward strand.
TAGGGGTCTGGTCCCGGAGCTCTGGCCCTGCCCCCCGTGAGCTTCCTGGCTCTCAGGCTCTCGGGCTGCTTCCCACACAGTGCGAGCTTCTCCCCGGAGTCACCTGCAGATGTCCTCCAGTCCCACAGCATCTGACATGGAGTGCACCACGGTGAACCCAGCAACAAGCTTGACAGCCGTGCACACATAACACCCACCGCCCACTGTGGGCCAGGTGTGCCTCACACACACCTCGCGCAGGAACGCTGTGCACTCTGCCCAGCCAGGACTCGTGTAGGAGATGTCATCCCAGCCTGAGTCTTCCACTCTGCACACACCCCTGTGCACACCACACACATCAATATGCCATGCACACACCATGTGCATGCATCATGCAACACACAATACCATGTGCATACACCATGTACTTGTATACGTGCAACACACACCACACACAACATTTACCATACACATGCCATGCACATATATCATAATACTACAAAAGCTAAAAGCATACACACACTATGCATATATACCACCATACACACAAATACACACACGCACTATACCACACACCATAACATGTATTGTACACATGCCATGTAGGTAATCATTCATTTCACACACACCACATACACACACAATACATGAAATGCACATACACTATGTATAACACACCCCAAATACCACACATGTATCACATTCCCCAAATACCTCACTTGTATAACACACCCCAAATACCACTCACACATACAGCACACACCCCAAATACCACTCACATACATTGAACACAGGAGCGATGAGTCTGGGTTCCCCACAACCTCTCCCACAGAGGACAGCGGAGTGACTTTGAGGCGGGACATCGCCCTGTGCTAACAGCTCCACCTTCAGCACCTCCTGCTGGCCTGCACTGTCCAGCAAAGGGCGGACTCCCTTGGTGCATCCCTGGCCACCGCTGCCTCTGCTCTCACACTGAGGCCAAGCGCAAGAGGAGCTGCACAAGTGCAGTGCAGGAGTCCATGGGGGCTGGCAGGGAGGTGGGAGGCTGTTGGCTGCACCCTGGCTTTGGCAGTCTCAGACATGACCACCTCTGCACCAAGAAGCCTCTCCCTTCCGCAGGGCCACTGAGAAGCACTTGGGAGCCTCCCTTGCTGGGCTTCTGTACTGACCAAGGCCCCTCCCACACCTCTGCTGTTGTCCTCAACACCATTGCCCACGGGTTCCCGGCCCTGCTCATTCAGACCTGCAGGAGGCCGTGGGTTACTACGTGGCCGCAGCCCTGCCCAGCTCCTGCCTGGGCTCCGGACCCTCAGGCCTCCCTGGATGTGGGATGAAGAAATAGGCAGGAACCCGGCCCTCTTCTGGCTCTGGGACTGACATGCCAGCCCGCCAAGCCCCAGCCTCACCCCAGGGGCTCCTACCAACGTGCTCCTCAGGCTCATCTCCATCTGGATGCCACCCTGGCCCTGACGCCCCAGCACCCCTCACCAGCTCCGTCTCCCGCTGGGTTTGACCAAGAGCCACCAGCACTCCAACCTTCGCTTGGGTCTGAAGCTAACCAGCACACCCGATCCCTCCTTCCACTTCCTCCTCTGTTACCCAACCCCTTACAATCTCCCTTCTTCTGCCTGTTTGCAGTTTGCTCTCTCAGACCCCAGGTGTGTTTTAAGTTTCTGTTTATGTATTTATTTTGTAAGCAGACTGGTAGAGTAGGGCTTGGAGGACTTATCTCCTGCCCTGGTTCATGCCAGGGGTGCTACCCGTGTCTTCCAGCGGGCGGCAAGAACCCATCCCGGGCTGCCTCCCAGGCACGGGATTATGAAGCAGGGCGACTCTATCCCAGGCACCTGCTCTGAAGTGCAGGTGTCCCAAGTAGGGGCTTCGCCTGCAGTGTCACCAGGCCTGCCTCCAGGACTAAGACCTTGATTGGGGGTTTCCTGTTGCATTGCTACTGCTGCCAGGTGGCCATCTCTTCCTCCCCCTCACGCCTCAGTCTTCTCACGAACTCTCGACACCTGTCTCCTGTGTGAGCTGCATCCCTCTTCCCGTCTTCTGCCCCATCCCCAGCGTGGCAGTCTACACCTGCTCGTGCAACCTCACAGCCATCAGGGACAGGTGGTTGTTCAGGGAGAAGGGTCGGGAACCAGCCCCTCCTGATATACCTTCCCTGCCCCACCAGCCGAGGCCCTCACCACACCCACTCCGCCTACTCTTCACTCAGCCTACATTTCAACCATCCCACTTCCTCTTCCTGTCCCACACAGGGCCTAGGGAGGGCTTCTTCTCACTTCCTGTCCTCTTACACTCCTTTGCTGCCATGCTCTGTTCTGCTGAATCCTTTCATGCAGCATGGTGTTACATGGGTGTTCTCTAGTCCAGGATTGGCCCTGCCCTTCCCCAGTCGTCCCTGGTGAGCCACAGGGAACCGATTTTGCGCCAAGTCTCCTGTTCGCTCAGGATATTGTGCCTAGGACATGGGTTCACATTGTGCCTCAAGCCTTAAATCAACCCTGGATCACTTACATCCTGCAGTACGATGCACCTGCCATACGGAAGTTTGCTGAGTGGCCTGAGGGAGCTGAGGGTGTGACCAAGTTTGTCTGTATTTAGCACAGACGCAGGCATGTTTAGGCTTCTCCAGGGCCAGCTGAGTCAGAGGACATGGACCCCACGGGTACAAGGGGCTGCTAATGAACACAGAACTGCTGCCTTAGTCTACCATCCTGACCACACTTCAGTGCAGCTGAACTTCCTTCCGGGCTCAGGGCACAGCTGCTGGGAGCTTCTTCCTCTGCCCTCTGGGCCCCTGCCCCTCACTTCCGCTCCTGCCCACGGCCTGGTTTGCACCAGCTTCTGTGTGCTTGGCTCTCCTGAGTGGGCATAGGTTCCATGGCTGTCAGTGGCTCATCCTGCCTAGCCTCAGGGCAACATCAACGCCAGCAACAAGCTGAACGCTGAGGGCTTGCCAGGGTTTTCTAACCTCACAGCTCCAAAATGTGTGTTCAAAACATCAATCCAAAGAGAAGCATGGATTAAACACACATCAAGAGGGCAGTGGGAGGAGTCCACGGGAGACGGCAAACTTGCAGTGGTACTACAAAACACCTGTGCTGGTACAGCTGCCCTGACCCCGGGAACAGGCCGACTCCCTGCCCCACCCAGGGGACCAAGGGAACGCAGAGAGCAGTGCCTGGCCAGCTGCGTGCAGGGCCCTCCCCAGGGACCTGCAGGATGCCCACACCATGATGCCCACAGGCAGCAGGAGCTGCAGGGACTTCAGGGAAAGCTGGTCCCCGCCACCCCACTAACTGAGCCTACTGCTCCTGCAGTGTCTGGACTCCCCGTACAATCATGCAATGAATGGGTCTTTTCTTTGGGTCCTGGATCCCCAGCCCTGATAGAGTTGTGTCTGTCTACACTTCTTCGGTGCTGCAGGGACTAACGGGGAGCTAGGAGCACCCTACAGTAGCTGCATCACATCTGTGCTGATCTGCAGGCCTTCCCAGGTTCTTCAGCGCAAGCAGACAGCTTGGCAGCAGGCATGGAGGGATGTGGCAGCCCCGGGCCCGTGGGCTCCTTCGCTCATGGAACACCGAGAGGCAGAGTAAAGCTAGTGCTTGAGCCAGAAATGGAGCTGGATTGTCCTCAGCCTCTCGGCTGCTTTGCAGAACTCCTGAGGCCTCGGGCTCCTGGCAGTGAGAGGGTGGGTGAAGCCTCTGGCCTGTGTACGTGAACCAGCAGAGACAGCGATGGCTCACACCTTCTCTTTGTGGAAAAGCTGCACACATGTTCACTGCCTTACATGATTAAGACTTTTGACATTGAAAAATCCCCACTTACCTGATCCTACTTTGTTACCTGAAAAATGTAAGAGCTCCAAAGGAGAAGGAGGTTGCAAACGGCCCAGAAGCAGTTCCTTTGGGTCCTGCTACCCAGACACATGGAGCTGGCGGTCCCTGAGGGCTCCAAGGACACAGCAGGTGACAAGCTGAGCCCCACATGGGGTCTCCTTGCTGCCACAGCCCTGGGCATCTGGGAGTGCTCCCTGCTTCCCTCATACTGCCCTCAGAGCCAAGGGACAGTGGTGGGTGAAATGACGCCCGCCACCCCCTTGGAGACAGCACACTCACTCAGCAGGCCTGGGCAGCCTGCAGCAGAGCATGCGCGGCCTCACTCACCCGCTCCTCGGTCGCTCTTGGAACTCTGCTGTCCGCCGGATGTGGTGGAGAGGTCTTCGGGGACTGGCATGGGCTCATCGCCGTCCTCTGGAGCATCACTCACCGGGGGGCTCTCCTTCCCTGAGGACACAGAGCAGGACCTGAGTCTGAGGCTCAGACACACAGTGATCCCCCAGGGGTCTAGCTCCTGCTTGGGCTAGCACACTCCTCTGGGTCCATGCTAGACTGTGAGGCCTGCTGCCCACTGTCCACAGGTAAGCAAAAGGAAACCACCACTGTCTTGTGCAACCTGGACAACGAAGGGCACGATGGGCACGGGCGCAGTGGTCACGTTGCTGTTGGAGATGCCCAAGTCCCCTGGAGTGACCAGGTTTCAGCCCCAGCCTCCTGCAAATGCAGACCCTGGGAAGTAGCAGGCAGCAAGGTAGAGAAATTGGGTTTCCGACGTGCACAGGGGGCCCTGCACGGAGGGCCCAGTCCCTGACCATGTGGGAGATCTTGGTCTCTTTCAGAGAGACAGACACACACATACGTGAATAAAAGCATGGTGGGTGGGCATGGACACATACGCATCTTTTATTACAGATAAACTCTAAACATGTAAAGACAGGTATAAGCACTAACCATTTGGCTTGCTCACCTCACACTATTATCATCAAGCTGTCACGCTGTGCTCTATACCAACTGTGCAATTTAAATTCTAAAAAGATAACATGAGGTGACATTTTTTCAAAAATCCTCCAACTTTTGAGATGTTTTCACTTCCCTGCCCTGTCCACAACTGTATTGGCCATGCTATGCTGAGGTGACTTCAACTTGCATCACCTCCATGAGGAACAGCCCAGCGGACACTGTGCCCATGTCCTTAGTGGCCACTGTATAAACCACCAGGTGGGCACACTGTCGGGTTCTTCACCCTTCGCGAGCTACCCAGCCCACCTCAACGCGCCTTGGGGACGCAGGCTGGATGTCCAGATCGACCACTGAGTCTGTTCAAATCCTTACCCACCCCAGAAGCTGCTTAGCATCTGCCCATCTGACATGGTGGGGCAGAGACAGCTGGAGGTGCAATGGGCGGGCCCGGTCAGGCAAAGGAAGTGTACTGGCACGCTGCCTTCCCTTCGAGCAGCGAAGCAAAGCCCACAGAGGCAGCAAAGCCACTGACCCCCACTAAGCAGGACACAGTGGATGGCCCAGAGGTGTAAAGGGTGCCACCTTTCTTTTAAAGATTCTATTTGAAAGTCAGTGTGGCAGAGTGAGAGAAATACCTTCTGCCCCCGATTCAGTCTCTGAATGGCTGCAAGAGCCCAGCCTGGGTCAGTGGAAGCCTGGAGCCAGGAGTTTCCTCTGGGTCTCCCATGTGGGTGACCCAGCGCAGAGGCCCATGCACTTGGGCCATCTGCCACTGCTTTCCCAGGCCGTTGGCAAGGAGCTGGATCAGAAATGGAGCAGCAACCAGGACCCCAACTGCTGCTCCAGTGTGGGATGCTGGTGCCAACAAGCTACGCCACCGTGTCGGGTCAGTCTTCACCTTTCTTTCAACTGGGCAGAGATGAAGTCTGTCAGAACCCGTGCAAGGGCTCTGAGTCTAAGGCCCCACACGCCAGATGCTTGACCCATAGGAGATGCTCCTTCTGTCTCCCACCCTCTCAGAACTAACTGATACCAGCAGAGTCAGAGACATAAGCCATGGGCAAGGCCCAGTTGGGGAGGACAGGCGTGAAAGGTCCAGGCCACCTGAAGACCCCCGAGGAAAACTGATGTCCATTGTCACCGCCCAGCCAGCAGCCTGGCTGCCCAAGCAATGTGACCTGTACAGGCAAACCCCACCTCTGAGGGAGCGTGGAAACCAGGGGTGCTGTCAAGATCCCGGCCCGTTTCAAAGGATTGCAGGAACCTTTACTGGAACAGCAAAACAAGAACTTGCAGAGGCATGGGCTTGGCTGGGGGGCATGGCATAGCGCTGTCTGCCTGACGCCCCACCAAGCTGCCATGACCTCAGCTGGTGTGTTTTCAGACTAAGCTTTACTGGGCATGTTTGGGGAGATGAATGGCTAGAGACGGAGCAGGAGGCTAAGGACTTTCCAGGGAAAGCAAAGGGGCCCTGTGACATGGATCACAAAGCGCCCCTGCCACGCCAGGCCTCGGCTGTGTGTCTCGGGCCAGATGGCTTTCCGTCCTCCAAAGAGGCAAGGCAACAAGCCCCAACTGTGCCAGCATTCACTTCCTCCAGAAGTGAGGAGGGCTGGGGGCTTGGCACAGTGGCTAGGACAGCATGTGGAGCCCTGCACCCCGCAGGGCAGGCCTGGGTTTGAGGCCAGGCTCCACTTGCAGCTCCCTGCTCATGTCCAGCCCAGGGTGACAGCCTGAGCAGGACACAGGTCTTGGCTGCCGCTGTGGCATGGCCCGTCTGGGGAGTGAACCAACAGATGGAAGGTCTCTCCACCTGTCCCTGTTGCGGGTAATAAATAACTGAACAAAAAGAAATGAGAAAAAGTTCTGATTGGAAGCAGCCGTGTGTGAAGCACCTGACCACATGTGTGTGCCTGAGAGGCTGGTGCAGGAGGGTTTGCAGACCTTCATGACTCGAGGGAGGTGGCCAGAAGAATCTGCTTTTCCTTTCATTTTGGTGAGAAGGACAAAATAATGTGACACAGAAAAAAAACCACGTAAAAGAACTCTCCTGTGTCATGCGGGGCCGCTGCGGGTGCAACGGCAGGAACGTGAGGAACCAAGGGCCAGCTGCTTTCTCCATGGCCCGAGGCCCCGCAGTGGGGGTGAGGTGGACCCCGTGGGGGGATCGACAGAGTGTGCACCTGTGTCCGTGACCTTGGGGGGAGCCTGGGAAGCCAACCTGCAGGAGCTTCTTTGGCCATGCCCGTGACAACTGGGGTGCTCCCTCTTCCCGCAGAGCTTCCCTGCACCGAGTCCCCACTGCTCAGTCCTACCCTTGCTGTGTGAGAATCCTAAGGCCTGACCCACGCAGAACAAGAAACAAGTTCTGAGTGGCAAGGTCTCGCCAGCACAGCTGTCCCTGGGGAGACGGGCTTCTGACGCCACTTGCCGCTGCGAACAAGCACACGGGGCAGAGTGTGGGTGGGGGACACGGGGACCAGGACAGCCGAGGAGGGAAGGCCATCCGCTGTGCTAAATCCATGCTGAGATACATCCCAGACCTGGGACAGCGCTGAATTAAAACACAAGGCCACCCAGCCACCTGAGGTGCCCTGAGACTCGCCTGCATTCCGGGGTCCTGGTCCTTGGCCTTGCGTCTCAGCAAGGTGAGGAATGAAACTAGTAGGGATCGAACGGACCGGTGGGGACACTGCACACCGGAGGATCGCCCGGCAGCAGGGAGAATACAACATACAACACAATATCCCATCAAGCCAATACACCCCGAAAGAAGACCCGTGTAGGAAGGAATCGTGGACCTGGGACACAGATTTGGCTTGACCCACTGGAAAACTGGTGGGAAACAGACAGTGGACCCTCAGAGACCTGCATGTGTTTGAGGCAGTGAGGCCTGGGCCTAGCTCCCAATGTGAAGTCAGGCAAGTGTGACGCTTGTGTGATGCACGTGTTGAACAGGTGTGCCCTGCCCCATGAGGGAAGGGCCTGTCCACTGGGCAGCACTGAGCTCCCACTGTCCCTGACGGATTGGCCCGGAACACCAGGGACAGTGAGACTTGAAGTATTTAGACATACAAAATTTCACTTTTCTTGACAGATGGACCAAATCTCTGGTCTAGTTACAAATACAACAATTCCTATTTGGTTTACTAATCACTGTATTGGATGATGCATTGTAATGACCAGGAGTTTTTTTCAAGGTGGGGGGAGCTCAGAGGGAAAACTGTGTGATTAGCTCACCAACTGCAGGCAGATAATTTCTTGAGCAGGTAATAATTCACCGAGAAGAGGTTTGTGCTTCCTCCTTTCTTGCTGTTTGATATCATCATCGTAGTTACCCGAAGGGACATGATTCCCAGGGAAGTGAGAGCTTGCAACAGAAAACCTCACCTTTACAGCAGAGCAAACGCAAGGGGACCTGCACCGCAGAACCATGTCTGGCTCCCGCCAGGGCTTGTGGTCAGCGGTTTACACGCTCTGATCCTCGGCTCCCTGCACACCTTTCGCCGTAGTCCCTGTGAGCCTGAAGTGAGGACTTGCTTAGGGCACCATCCGGCAAACACAGAGCACTCATCATTGATGACCATGTGGTGCAGTCCACCATGGAGGGCATTATGGCGGAAAGCACCCCAGATGCAGGCTGGATAGATCGCTCCCAAGTAAGCCTACCAAGCACTTTGGGAAGACCCAGCAACAGAAAGGCTGAAACAGCACAGTAACTTTAACCAAAGGCAAGAAGGGCTGGCACTCTCCACTCCTCTCCACTCCTGTGCTTTTCAGTGAGTAAGCCCGTACGGATCACCTCCTGCATGCAAGACACAGTAGGTGGGGCTCTCACTGCTTCCAGGTGTCTCAGTGCCATGACACCTGCATCAACTATATTCAAAGGAATTTTGAAATATTTGTAAAAATGGAATTAAGAGATAAGCTGGCTTTTATGCAGAAACAAAATAAAACAACAACAACAACAAACCAGAAAGAAATCCGTGCATGGTTTTTCCATTTCCCACCACCATCCGAGACCCCAGGGTGGGCAGACCCACGGGGCAGCTTCCTTCTGCAGGCCACACCTGGCGCTCCCAGCCCCAGGGGGGGTCTAGGGAACTGAATCTCCCCTGCAGTTCAGCCTGTTCTGTGCAAAGCGTTCCTGTTCGGGAACCAAAGTGTGTTGAACAGTTGATCCAAGGAATTCTGCAAGGTGGCAGGGGGCCAAATTTTCCCTAATCCCTCCCGGGCGAAGCCCCATTTGAGCCTCCTTTCAGAATTTTCCTAAACTTACAGTGCAAGCACGTGGCAAGTGTGTGTCTGCTCACATGTGTGATCTGGCACGCAGTTGGCAGTCATGCCCTCGCAGCTCCTTGGCTTGCCTTGCTGCTATGTACTGTTCCCTGGGCATGGGCCCATCTGCCCTCATTGGAGGAGCCTGGCAGCCTTCAGCACTGGGCTGCAGGAGGCACACCAGGGCAGAAGGCAGCAAGCCCCAGCACCGCCCACAGGGCTCACCTGTGGCTGGCTACAAGCCCTTTCCCCCAGCCAGAGCCTGGGCTCTGAGCCTTTCAAGGGGAGGGAGCAGTGCACCGAGGAGGATGTCCCTGAACCTGGCAGGTCCCTTTCCCTGCAGGATCCCAGGGCCCCGCAGCGGCCACATCCCGGGTCCATGTCTCCACCATGAGCCCCAATCTGGAATGAAATGCGGAATTCAATGAAGAAGGGAGACGCAAGGGGCAGGCATCCTTGTACCCAGGCCGGCCTACCCCAGCGGTCACACACAGGGGAGGTTCCCACGTGAGCTGCTCTAGAGCCACAGCAATGGCTGAGGGTCTAAGAGGAAATATGTGGGCTCAGCCGTGCCCGTTAGAGGCTGAGGCCCAGTGCTACCTCTCCTGCTTCCACGATCCACTCTGTTAAGACCTCCTGCGATCAGCAGCCACATCCAGTCCAACAGGGCTATGTCCAGTACAGCAGCAGGGAGCACTAACCAGTTTCTGCCCTGAGCCACTGCTCAGACTTGACCTAGGCCATCAAGCTCCTGTTTCCCTCCCCCATCTGGTGGATACCAACAGACACATGGCTGGGCTCCAGGGAAAACCAATCAGTCCATTTTCACCCCCAAAATTGTCTCGGTATTCACTGTTTTCCAATGTACTTTTAGGGTTAACAGTAGAGCCAGCCGCTGCCTCTGGGACACTCTCCCGGCTCTCACCAGTGCAGGCTCCACTGTCCTCCTGTGTAGCACAGGGGCCCTACCCGCTGCCCAGGCGGCCAAGCAAGGCCGGCACTCCCGGCCCCTCCCCATACAGGGGCCTCACAAGCTCTCACCTGAAACCTGGGACAGGTCCTGTCCCTCCTCGGTATCCATTGTCCTCAGGTTATCTAGAAAGAGAGGGAGCAAAAACTCGAGTAAGATATGAGGGAAGAACGCGTGTGATGAAGAGCCCCGCACCATTTAACAACAAGGTTATCAGGTGAGAATAATGCAGTTCCTCCCTGCACACCGGCAGGAGTATCAGCCAGGCACAGACCTGGATCCTTTGAAAAACAGCATTACAAAGATTTATAAAAATATCATTACAAGCACAGGAGGACCAAATTTGTTATTTATTGTTAATTTCCTACTGCATAATAACCCAAAATGCAAACTGACTGCAACAAAATTAAGCAGAAAATTAAATGGCCCTGGGTCATTGTAGGCACAGAATTCATTCTCTTGGCTGATCCATAGTGTGTTCGTTCTAATTTACTGAGCATGCATCGATGAACCTTGAGTCAGCTTGGTGACACGCGTACAATCAGCAATCAAAAAACGAAGCAATTTGCTGAAGAATGTCTCATTTACCCAGGCAGGCCTGCATAACTGAGCCGCTGCCGTGCCACCTCCATCAATAATGAATACACCTGCAGCCTGGCGGACGAGCCAGCCGCGCCTCTGCCTTTGTCCCGCTCTCCTACTCAGGCCTTGCCCCAGCCTCAGCGAGCCGGCAAGGCCCAGAGCCTTCTGCTCTGCTGACAGCCCATCTATGGCGACCAGGCTGTGGGCCGGCGCGGCATCGGCAGGGACCCTATTGTGAATCAGGTTCTAGCCAGAACGTCTGAAAACCTCAGCCTGAAACGTCTCCTGCATCCGCGGAACACAGCCCCACACTTCGTGGCCAGAAGTTGCTGCCTGCTGCTCTTCACAGAGAGCTTCCCTGGCCACTGCAAGCTGATCTGGGCTCTTTGTCCCTGGGCCACCTCTGGGGCTGAGCCTGCTCTCAGCAGAGAGCTTGAAATGGCAGCAGATTTGGGACCCTAACACCCAACAGCTGCAGGCCATCCAGGCAGGGACACTGCACCTGCTTCGAGCTCTGTGTCGCTGTCTTTCATGGTTCACATGAAATGCACACTTCGCTTTGGGGCTGTGAGGACGCGAGTGTGGCGTCACTTCTTGTGCGAGGGAAGGTGGAGCATGAGTTTTCAAGCCTGGGGAACCAAGGATGAAAACAAGATCTCAGCTTCAATGTGTGCTGCTTCCTGGGGCGAGCGCCCCCAGCACATGGGGCACACACTCCAGCCCCAGGCAGCTCAGGCATGGGCTGACAGCTGCGTGACAAGTTGGCAGAAGCTACGGCTCTTCCAAGACTGTCAAGCTCATGACAAAGGAACCAGCACGAGGCACCAAACCTTTGCTAGCGCTGTGCACAGGAGAGCGGAGGACGGCACTGCACACGGCTATGGCCCAGCTGGGCCACGGCGCAGCTGCACGCCCCTGCATCCACTCCAATCTCGCTGCCACCGCCAGTCCCACGCATGATGCTCACTTGACCCGACTCTTCCTGCAGCCCAACTGATGGATTTTTACAGTCTTTATAAAAGAGAAAAAGGGCCGTGAATTACCACATTGCAGATCTTGTCTGTGTGTCCTCTCAGGCTTTTGACTTAGATTTAGCACTAAACACTCCTGCTTTCCAAACGTACTGTTAAAATAGTTCCCGCAAGATGCCACACACAAGCTGTCATAGTTGTCACGCTCTAGCAGCTGCACACTACCCAGCTGGGTTATTTAGCAGGTATCCTTCTGTCCTACCCTAGGGTCAGCTCATCAAAACAAAATGGATTCAAAGCCCAGCACTGGGGGCTGCCCTCGCGGGAAGGAAGGATACCTCACCCACCCTTAGCCAGCCCAGACGTGTGGGTGCTGAGATGTGAGACTGTGTCAAGCCAGGACCCTCGTGACCCAGACAGATGCCCCCACATCTCCTGGAGGTACCTGGGAAATGGCACAAGGGGTCAGAGTGGTCCTCACCGGGGCCAGCCTGGCTCTGCAGTGAGTGGGCCCGGGACAGCAGAGGGCACACCCCTGGCCACGCACCTCCGCCTGTCCCCCAGTGCACACTCAGCCACGCCTTCTGGAGGAGGGGCTGCTCAGAAGGATCCCCGGCTTGGTGTCAGGCTGGCCCTGCAGCCATGTTGAAGCTCTTTACTCTGTGCTAAGAACCCTCCCATTTGTGGTCTAGCCAGAGCCTGTAAATTCTGCCGCCTAGGCTTTGTTTGATGTCAGAGACTTAAGCTCCTCGAGACCTTCCCAGGCCCTAAATTTGCACCGACTTCCAGTGCCTTCGTGCTACAAGTCACCCTGCTTTGGGTCAGGACCTGAACCCTTCAGCAGAAGGGGGAGCTCGAAGGAAAGGACACACAGCTTGCTGCTAAGGCTCTGCTCTCCCCAGACACCTGGAGCGGCCCGAGATCACTGGGATCCCACAAGACGCAAGGAGCCTGAGTATCCCACAGGACAGGAGCAGCAACTCGGGCCCAGGCAGAAAAACAGGAAGTGACATCTCAGGCTGCAAAGGAGCTTCTGTGCCACCAAAAGCAGGATTGCACGTGGTAGGGCAGGCCTGTGAAGGGACAGCCTGACGGAAGGTTCTCCCAGGAGCACACCTGGCCCTCCTCCCTCCCTCACAGGCAAGGTCTGCCAAGCTGAGGGTTGAGGGTATGAGCATCTGGCACACTGGCACTCACCTGGGCAGCCCTCCCGGCCACGCGTCCACGGCTCTGCCCTATGGGCAGTCCTCCCAGCCATGCATGCATGGCTCATGGCCTGGGAGCAGCCTTCCTGACCAGGTGTGCACGGCTCATGGCCTGGGAGCAGCCTTCCCGGCCATGCGTGCACGGCTCGTTCCCTGTGGGCAGTCCTCCCAGCCACGCGTGCACGGCTCGTGGCCTGGGAGCAGCCTTCCTGACCAGGTGTGCACGGCTCATGGCTTGTAGGCAGTCCTCCCGGCCTGTGGGCAGTCCTCCCAGCCACGCGTGCACGGCTCGTGGCCTGGGAGCAGACTTCCCAGCCATGCATGCATGGCTTGTGCCCTGTGGGCAGTCCTTCTGGGCCTGTGGGCAGTCCTCTCGGCCACACGTGCACGGCTCTGCCCTGGGAGCAATCAGTTCTGAACCTTCCACTAGAACAGAAGTACACAGACACAGGCCAGCGGGACAGAAGAAGGGATTGGGCTACACCCCTGGCTTCCCCACACTGCTCACTCGATGGGCAGGGAGGTGAGACAGCCCAAGGCCACCTCTACCCCACCCCACACTCAGCCTATCTCTCCCGCTCCTATCTCTCTCTTCCTGACACCCCTACCCCGCTCCCAAACAGGAACAAACGGGACTCACTTCTGTGCTTCAGCTGCAAGCCCTTAGCACATGAGCAACTCAGACAGGCACAGGGGGAGCAGACCTGAGGCTGGGCCGACACACTGAGGCCCTGGATCACGAAGCATGCTCCACGTCTGTGGGGTGCAGGGGCTGAGAAGGGAGGAGCCCTGCTGTGGCCCACTGTACTCTGCAGATGTGTGTGTGTGGGAAGAAGCATCCAATAGCCCTGGGCAGCTACACTTCCAGCGTTCTTCCTCTTTTCCACCTGAGCCCGAGCTGTGTCTCCCTTCCCCACCAGCCCTGTGACAGGGAGCCTTGCCCCACACTTCCTGCAGCGCCCCCGCTCTCACCCCTGCAGTGAGCAGGGTCTGCCCCATCCCCATGTCAGGGTGAAGCGCCAGCTGCTGTTAGCACTCTGGCACAGGGTGCCAAGCACAAGGCCACACGTGCTGTAGGAATGCCCAGGGTTCCCTGCAAGCTTGCCTCCTCTTTGGGAGCACACAGTATGTCCACCAGCTCTGAAAACAGTCACTTCTCTGAGGCAGAAGCAGCTGCAATGCCATCTATCTCTGGGTAAACGCCACGGGGCCCCTGCCCTGGCCCTGTGGAGGTGCTCCACAGTCACGTGCCTAATGTAGTCCCAGGGCCTTGCTCAGCTCTGCGAAGGGCAGCCACGCAGACATGGGCTCCCGCCAGCTTCCTGTTGCAGCCCACTGAGCAAGCCTTCGATTCGCAGGACTGCATACTGGTGCTTCACCCACTGCTGTCTCCAAGGGCCTGGGCTCCAACACCGAGCCGGCGTTTCCCATCTGTAACCCGTGGGGTTAGGCCTAAGGGATCCACAGCATCATTCCCAGGCCACAGCTGACCACGCAGAGGCGCAGACATGGGTGGGCTGGCCAAGGTCACGGCCAACTGCAGAACTTCAATGCAGAGCATGGCCAGGCATCCTATCTGTGAGAACCGCATGGGCCACTGTGGTGGATAAGATCCCAGATGAGGGACAGACCAGGGCTGGATGCCACTTGGACATGCCAGACAGTAAGCAGGTGCTGTTCCCCTACGCCACCCTGGCTGGCCTCTGTGGGCGTCCTCGGGGAGCCGTGGGGCTTATCTGCAAGGTGCATGGTGGGGAGCAGAGAGAGCCTACCAACTCCTCAGAATGTGCTGGCTCAGACGCCCTTACTAAAACACATTATTTTACCCCCTCCATCTCCAGGCTGGTGGACTTTGTTTGTAAATCTACCCTATCACCATGCAATGCACTGTATCTTCAAAAAGGAACCTTTCCAAGGGAGACCCAAGGCAATATGCAAAGTCTAAGGAACCTTTCAGGTTTTCCTAGTAACTTCACAAAACAGGCTGGGAGGAAAGGAAAACTTCTGATTCTTCTCATTTCTCAAAAATCAGCTGCCAATCTACACATTTTCATGATTACAACACAGAGCCTAGCTGGTGCAACTAGCAATGAACAAGGTTTAAACAGGCAAGCTGGAGTCTCATTCGGCTGGGCTCCCCCCCTCCTGCCTCCCCTCCTGCCCGGCCAAGCCACAGGAAACGGCTGCCGGCGGCTTGCTCGGCCCGGCCTTCTTTCAGAGGGCCCTGGAGCTCAGGAGCAGAGTTCTAGCCCCTCATCTGCCCCCCTCTCCCCAACTCTGAATGGGCAGGGACTGAGACACAAGAGGCAGGGGCACAGGGAACCGGGGAAGCCTCTTTCAGAGAGGGACAAGGTCCTCAGGCCAAGGACTTCGGTGGAGCGGTGCTGGCTGCTGAAGGAAGCCACAAGGGACAGGCAGAATTCACAGCAAAGCCACCTGTCCTCTCAGGACGCAAGAGAGAAGATGGCAGACGTGGCAACACCAAAGCTGCTTCAAAAACAGAGCAAGTGTGGGAGGATGATTCTCTGCTGTGACCCCCACTGGCTCCCGCTGGCCCTGGCAGGGTGGGGACATCGTGTGGCTCCGCCTGCTCCGCCTCCCAGGTCAAGGACGAGGGCAGCCCCTTAACCCCTGGCACGCAAGACACTCAGACCCCTCCTGGCAGCCCCTGGGGGAGACACACACAGACCCAGCTTCTGCAGTTCAGCGCCAGCCACTTCCTAAATTATAAATCGCTGTTCACACCTCATAACTTTAAAAAATATATCCAGAGAAATGCAAGCTTAGAGTTGTTTTCTTCTTTGCTCTTTTACACATTTTGGGAGCTCTTCATGCACAGCCAGTGTCAGAAAGCTCACTGCTTGATAAGCCGTCCCCCAAGTAATGACTTCCGGCTCTCCCAGGAGCCGGGGGCTGGGATCTGCACAGGGACAACCTCCCCTGATTTTCCAAGTGTTAGAGGATTTTTGTTCATTTTTGTTTTTTGAAAAAAGAAAATAATAAAGTATAAAGTCACAATAGGTTCTTTTTTTTTTAACTCAGGAAGGCCACACGGTGTCATGATGGGACATAGTATCTCACCTTGGTAGCAGGAAATCATCCTAACGCACACATCGAATCATTTCACGCGGACATCTGAACACAAGAATTAAAACTGCCTACGTCAGAGAAATCCACTGAGCGGCACCTGCTGTTTCCGCAGGGCCACCCGACGCCGGCAGCAGGCCTGGGAGTGCACTGGGAAAGAACCACGCTTCATGCAGAGGCAGAGAAGTGAAATTACACAGCTCTTCACAGAAACACCCCAGTGCCTGTGAAATCAGACAGGTGGATTCGTCAGAAAGAGAACTGAAGAAGGTTTATCGGTGTGCTCCCTAGGTTCAAAGAAACTGGGTCCACTGTTGTAGCATCTGCCAGCTATCTAACGGGCTGCATGACAACAGAGCAGGTGTTCCAGCTCAAACACTGTCAACATCACGTGCTCGCTTGCCCCTGTGCCGTCAACCTCGCCCTCCCGTGTCGCAGGCTGCCCGGGGCTGGCCCACAGTGTCGCAGGCTGCCCGGGGCTGGCCCACAGTGTTGTGGGCTGGCCCACAGCCACCGGGGCCGGGGCCGAAAAGCCTTTGCTCCAAAGAGGAAGGCGCAGATACGCTGCTCGTCCTCTCCAAGGGAGGCCAGGCCACGTGGTTTCCGGACGCCATGGAAGACTTCCCCAGCAGGCCAGAATCCCGAGCCCAGCTCTTTCCACATCCCCCGAGTGGACCGCGTGTCACCAGTGGGAATGGGATTTGGCTTCCAGGTACATTCTAGAACCTGGCTGAGAGGCTCTGCAACGTGGACTCACACAGCCGTTTCCTGACATGGAAACTGGTCTCCTAGCGACTCTGGCACTGTGCACACTCACCCCAGCACCCAGGCACCCAGCTGACTGGATATGCCTAGGAAGGGTCAGAGAACAAAGCGTCCGGCATCAGGCAGCGGTCACCATGACAACAACAAACCACGGTTGGTAAGATCTTCACCAGACCCTCTGCAATGCTAGAGGATCATCCAAGAAAGAAAGTTCTAGATCATGATCATGTGAGAGGACCTCTTGGCCAGAGCTAGAAGCACCATGAGGATTCTGTCCCCAAAGCTACGGGCCGGGCAGCAAGCTCCCTGTGGGAAGGTAGGCTAGGCCAGGGCTCACCCCTCACCCTTCCCTGCCGACCTGCGCGGGAAGCGGGCCCCTAGGCAGGCTCACCCGCCTCCCAGCTTCCTCATTCGGGCATGTCTGATTTATATCCAGGGAGAAAACGCTCCAAAGGGGGAGCTCATCTCAAGTGGTTCCCCTTCCCCCGCCAGGTCTTCCGGCAGCTGGCTCCTGCCTCAGAGTCACTTCTTTTCAATATTTTCAGTGTCTTTTTTTTCAAGGAGACTTAGTCAATTTTATGAAAATCGATTTTCATAAAATTTTGGGGGGACATACACTGTCACAGGGAAAAGTTTCTTTCCACTCAAGCAAATGTATCCAACCTCAAAAGAAAGGGGACAGAATCGTCATGGAGAAGTCCTAGCGGTGCCCATGGTTCCCTCAGCTTCCGTGGCCTGAGACACTGGGCGCTTGAGCAGAAGTCCAGGCCTGGCAGGCGTGTGTCACCCCGGACCACCGAGTGTCACCACACAGCGAAAAGGCTGCTTTAGGCAGAGTGGGCTGCCACCAGGCTTCCAGCTTGGAAGGAGCATACACGTCTCATTTCACCTATACACGTGGAATTCACCATCTTCCCCATAAGCCCCAGGGATGTATCTTTTGTGGGATCTAAGATTCTCAAAGTTTGCTGGGGGAAAATATGACACGAGACCAGAAACGTATCAGGCACCGGCAAGCACGTGTGCTGTGCGCCACTCCTGCCTTGAGCAAAAGGCTGTGTTCCCAATGACAGGGCTCAGACCCACAGAGGACACTCCATGGTGCAGACACCACCTGTAATCCCCAAACCAGCACGGGAAAACGCATCTGCACATGGGTAAAGCTACCCAACAGCATGGCGTGCCGAGCAGTCTGGCCAGAAGGCCTCCCCGCCCCAGTCCAGCCAACAGAGGGACAAGAGGAGGGCAGAGCTGCCAGACAGGACAGCGCTGGCTCAAGGGCAGGCAGGTCCGCGCCCACACCTCGCCCCACCATCTGCCCCCCACCCCCCGCCTCTGGAAGCAAAAATGGCGGGAAGACAGTGGGATTCACTCTAGCAGGGAGCTGCTTGCCAAGGACAAATGAATCTCTGCACACTTGAACGAGAAGACAATGAAAGGATCACTTTTGCACTAATTAGTGCCCATTTTAAGCTATTTATTAGGCGGCGCCCTGTGCCACAAGCTATCAGAAGGTGGGGCACAGGGCACGAGGAAAGTGGAGTGTACAGACAGGGCCTAACGAGCCTCTCCATCACCCCAGACAGCCGGGTCCCAGTGGAACAGGGCAGGAAACCGGGGCCTCCCCAACACCAGGGGCCTGGGGGCACTCACCGACTCACTTGAGCTGCCCGGGCGCTGCCCTTGGCACACGGCAGGGAGCGAAGGCCTGGGTGCGGGTACAGCTCCCTCGTCCTGCACCCAGCTTCCAGTGTGTCGTGGTCCAGACGGCACGGGGAAGGTGGAACCTGCACCAAATATGCAAACGGGGTGGGGGCAGCTGCTCCTTCTGGCAGGAAAAGGCCCACAGGAAGGGAGCCTGTGCTTCCTGTCCTCACCAAAGCCAGTTCAGAAATTAGTGGGACGTCTGATTCAGGAGGCTGGTGGTGCGATGGGGTGCTCTGCCGTTAGTCAACAGCAGCCGTGAGCTCCCTCCCCAAGGCAGCAGGGCCTTGGCAGGGAAGAGCTCACAGGGTCTGTGATCCTGAACCTGCCTTAGGGTGCAGGGGTGGGATGGCAGCATTTTACACAGTTGGTCCCAGGTGGCGGGCAGTGGCACCACGGGGGTTCAGCATTTACACAGCCAGGCCTGGGAGGGCAGAGGAGCAGTGGAAGAGGCCTCGGCTGCCAGGGACACCCAGCCCAGAGCCAGCATGCGCGTCTCCACCGCCAGCCTTCCTCTGCTGGTGCCTGTGATAGGCAGCACTCCCCCCAAATGTCTCATCACGTCTAGGAACGCTTTTAGAACATCCTTGGCCGCATAAAACCCATCAAACCCACATGTCTGCAGAGATGGCCTTGAGCCTGTGAGGACTCAGCCAATCGGGGCACCAGCAAGGGCGCAGAAACAGAAAGAGGGGCCTTGGTCCTGGCGGAGTCATGGCGAGCTTATGGAGCAGGCACATTGCGCAAGAACTACGCACGGATCTCAAAAATAATTGCACTAAAATAAACGTAGCTTTCGATTCCAGTTTCCACGACTTCTAGGAGATGTCAAAGGTAGCCTGGGGGTGACGCCACACGCTACGCTACAAAAAACACATTGACGTCAACAGCGCTGAGTTGGGTCACAGACATGGCACTGCTCTTGCCAAGATGGGGACTGGATCCCCAGGAACCACAAAGCCCCAGCTCCCTCATGTCTCCTGTGAACTCCACGTGCCAGTGGGCAGTATCGATCCCAAGATGCAAGGTGCCACACGACCTCCATTCCAAACACGCCTGAACCGTCCTGGAGTGAACCTGGCTCTGCCTTGAAACAGGAAGCATGTTCACATCTGCCCTGAACCTGGACACCTGCGGCTCCCCCAGGATGACAGGTCTATCCAACACATGTGTGAAATGTGTTTGCTCCAAGGCTCCCACAGAAGCAGACGGAGGGACACTGATGCGGAGCCCAGTTCAGTCAAGCCAGGAGCTACAGCAACCCTGCAGCCAGAGGCAGGAGCCGCAAGACCCCAAGATGGAGGCCTCACAACAAGCAGCGGGTGGCCCAAGTGCTTGAGAAGCCCAAGGCTCTGGCTGTGCCTTCCCTGAGCGCGGCAGCCTGCCATCCAAGTGGGACTTGTCTCGCAGGGAAGCTACTGGGACCTGTTTCACAGGGCAGCTACTTCATGATTCCAGAGGGAGAGAGAGAGGAAGAAGCAGCTGGCACCGCAGCCCCAAAGTCACCATCACCAATCTACACATTTAGGTGAAACCACAAAGCAACGAAAAACGCGGGGGTGACTATCCAGACCGGCCTTGTGTTAGAACTCGTTCCCAGCCTGCGCTCCCTGTGTGAACACACTCAGCATCTCCCAGCACACACGTAACCTAGCAGAGACTCCTGCATCTGTACCACCCAGCGCACACACTGGGCATTAACTTCCACCACTGTCACTTCTGTATTGACAGTAGGTCACCACATTCAGCCAGCGTAAATCCAAATTAAGGGGAAAAATATCCTCAAGCCGAAGAGCCACCATCCCCATGCTCCAAGCCCCTGGCCAGGTCAGGAAGCAGCTAGGTCCAGCAGCATGCCGCACCCAGGCCTGCTGGCCAAGACAGGCACCATGCTCTTCCTTGTTAAGACAGAAACAGCTGACGAGGGCATGGCAGCCTGCTCTCCCTTTAGGAGCTGGGGGACATGTGGCTACCAGGGAGGGTCCCCCTTGAGGCCAGGGGCTGGCGGCCAGAGGAGATGGACAGAGGCCGCACTCCAGCCCCGCCAGGTCCTGTAAGCCCTGCCCTCGCCCAGCGCCACTGTACAAAACGGAAGAGGCCATAGCAACTTCACCCAGCAGGCTCTGGTCATCTGCAGGACCAGGAACCACAGGGCAGTTGTGCCACAGGAGCCACTGCAGCCCACCCCGCAGTGCAGTTTTAGCATGTGCCCTCACGGGTTACCCCACTGCATGTGTGCACAGCATTTCTCTAAGGTGCCTTGCACACTACAGGACCCAGTGTGCGCAGGGGTCTCTACAGGACCCAGTGTGCGCAGGGGGGTCTCTACAGGACCCAGTGTGCGCAGGGGTCTCTACAGGACCCAGTGTGCGCAGGGGTCTCTAGGCACATACATCTTTCTCTGCTGAAACCATGGCCACCTACTTAATCATCCGTGGTTGTCTGACCATTTTCTACCATGACCAAGTCTTACTTTGTTCTTTTAAGGATTCAGACAAAGGGTGGGCCTGGCTTAGGTGCCGAGCACTTTCCCTCACAGACTCCTCAGCAGGTCTCTCCCGGTTTCCCAACTGCCAACTGCCAACCTGGCCCAGCATTTGAATTCCCACCGAAGTTTAAAGGCGCCACACACCAGGTATTTACAACTTGCACACATTCTCCTGCTCTGAGAGGGGTTGCTGGGACTTCTTTCCTCTGCACTCCTGCCTCTGGAAATGTGGGGAGTCCTCCCAAAGCCCTGACTGCGCCGAGCAGCCACGCACCGCCGCCCGGCGGACGGCACACCGCGGGTAGCAGCTCAGGGTGCGCGCCTGCTCCCGGTGCTGGTGCAGGCTGCGTGCGAGAACGCCGAGCCGAGCAGAGCGCGAACAAGGCCGGCGACCGCCTGGTATCTCCTTACCGCTCCGAGGAATTGTAGTTCCCCGGGACCCAGCCCGCAGTTGGCGAAAGCCCAACTTTCCAAAGCGCGGGCAGTTCTACCGTGTAGAAACCTAGCTCAGACTCGGTGTAGTTATTTCAGTAAAAGCAAAACACCCCCCCCCCCCCACACGCGCGCGGTCTTCACACGCGACCTCACCACACCCGACTCCTGCGGGCTCGCACAGGGAAGCAAGCCCGGGCGGTGGCACCCGGGCCACTCCTGTGGTTAACACAGGAGCCCGCGCCTTCGCCGGCCACAGAACCGGCAGGTGCACCTATTCCACACCGCCCGCTCGGTTCTCCTTCACGCCCTCCCTGTTTCTTGAATCCACCGGTTACCCCAAAGTTTCCAGACAGAAATCCAACTCGGGAGAAACTCACGTGGATTTGAGTGTCGTGCTTTGCGGACTGAACTCAATCCTCTCCTCCGGGCCGGGGCCCCTGTGCCCAGCGCGCCTCTCCCGCCTCTCCACAGCCAGGCTGGCCTGCGCCCGGCCGAGACAGACGCACCAGGGGCGGTCACACAGGCACTTGTTAGAGCGCCCGTCGCCCTCCGCACTCTCCCCGACGTCCTTTCACAAGGACTTCCTGAAGTTGCACACTCGCACGGTTCCCCATTTCTGCGCCGCTCTCCCCGCCCCCGCCGGCTCCGAACCGGCTCGGCGCTCCCGGCCGTCTCTGCTCTGCGCACTTAGCGCCGCCCGCGGGCACGGCACCTGGAGCCCGCCGCCCGCGCCACGCCTCACCCGCGCCGAAACACCTGCGCCGGCCGCGCGCCAGCCGTCCCCCCTCGCGCTCAGCCAACTTGGGCAAGGCGTCTTCCCCTGATCCACTTGCCCCGCGTGTACGCCGCGACCACTGCAAGGTTCCTAACTCTGGGACACGGAGAAGGGCGCGCCGTCCCGCCTCCTGCTCCCAACCCGCGTTGCACGGATCCGTGCATCAAGTCCAGGGCTGGCGCGCACAAAGTTTGCAGTCGCGCGGGTTACCGGGTTCCAGCCAGCCCCAACCCTGGGCTGCGGGGCGCGGGTCGTACCTGCTCGTGCTGCCGCCGGTAGCAGCCCGCTCACTCGCGCCGGGCCAGCTCGGCGCGCCGCCGCCACCCCCGCACGCAGCGCGCCGGGTCCCTCCCCTCGCCGCCGCGCTTCCTCATTCCAGCACAGCATTGCGCTGCGGCCGCGCGCGGGATGCACCGGCCGGCGTTCTGCCTGCGGGCCCGGCAGCCCAACCCAGCTGCGGCGTTGCGGGGTCCGCGCAGAAGCCGTGGGGGGCGCGGCACGAGCAACGCGTGCGGGCCTGACTGGAGGGGGGACGAGCATCGCCAGCTGCCCTTGCGCCCAGGTCGCGGGGTGGGTCGGGGCACTCGGGCACTCGCTCTTCTAGGGGACCAGACGGACTTGGGACACCGTGAAGCGCTTCCCGCGCCTGTGGGAGCGCGCGCTGCCCCTCCAGCTCCATGTCCCTGAGAAAGGCTCCCTCTGCTCTCGGGTTCGAGCTTAGGCCCCAGGATCCCAGGGCCCACAAGGGGTGGGAAAAGTTGATCCACCGCAAGAGAGGGGAAGACACAAGTGATTTTTCCAGACAACCAATGGAATATCTCGTCGCTTCCCTCCCACCTGCTCGCGGCAGCGGTTGGGATGCGCCTTCCATCGCGGCCGCGTGCACTCGCGGGTGAGGCTGCTGCCAGTGGAGGCCTCCCCGCAGCCGGCCGCTTGCCGGTGAGACACAGAGCTGCGCCTGGATGAGCGCCTCTTGCTCAACAGAGAACCTTGATTCTACCATTCAGGTCCCATCATTGCCAGCAAGCCCAGAGGAGGAATCCTGCGTTCCCCCCAAATCAGCCAGGTCCCGCTTGAGCGGTGAGGGCCCCTGGCGAGGTAGCTCTTGGGAGGAAAGGGCAGAGTGCAGCGGGGCAGTGTGCAAAGGGAATAAGGCAGGAAACATCACTTGGGCTGTGGAGAAGCCGCCAGGACGCTGGGGTCTGACAGAAGTGTTGTCTTTGCAGACCCCTTGCCCTCGGTCCCATGCTGGGAAGAAGCCTGACTGGACAGACAGCTCTTGCCCCAGCACCTGCAGCACCTGCAGCACCCCTGGCCCTGGCCAGCCGACGGCCATCCATCTGCTTCACCTGGTGAACAAGGCAGGTTCTCCTGCCCAAGCTGCCCCTTCCTGATGTGGACAAGCAATGCATCTTGGGAATGCTACAGCGTTTCGGCCAGAGTGAATGACATGCCAGTGGCATCCAGCGCTGCAGCAGGGGTCCCCGCTCTGGCAGCCGGTCTCTGCACACCTCTGCGGTGGCCCTCAGTGCATTCATCGCCCCGTGGCCTCCTGAGGCTGTAGGGGAGAGGCTGAGGCACAGAGCACTTGGCTTTGGTAGGAGAAGGTCCTTAACCTTTCCAAAACTCATTTCCCCAGGCGCACAAGGATTTCCCACCTAGAGCTTGGTGGTGAGGGCAGTCTCTTCTTGGGCTAGTGAGCGGGTGTAGCGGGTCCTAAAGGGAGCATCACACTATTTTCAAGGTCTTTGCTTACTTGTCACCTAGCTGACTGGCAGAGTCTTCTGAGATGGCGTGTTTGCTCCCAGCACCGCTGCTCCGCGCTGGCCCCCAGGCAGGTGGAGCAGCACGTGTCAGGTCCCAGCCTGGAACATGTGGTCAGAAACCCTGGGTGTCCCGAGGGTCACTTATGCATCATGTGCTCAAGCCCTCAGAGACCACAGGAAAAGCTTATCCAGGAAACTGAGACAGCTAGGCGACTTTGTGTTCACATTATGCCTGTGTCATTCTGTCTCGTCTGTACAGCACAGCTCTCCACTGCCATTTTCCTGATGTTTAGGGATGAAGCCTGGTCCCATTCATTCACCCAGTAATTGCTACTGCCACAGTTCTCTTGAGAGTGGTCTGACCCGAAGCATGAGGAGCACCTGTGGGACCTGGGAAGGCTGCTTACGCTGCGCTCGGGCACTGCCTAGCAGGCACTGGAAGGACAGTGACGATGGTGCAATGACCGTTTGCTTACTCACTGTGAGCTTACGGAACGTCCTGCACCTTTCATAGCCTTGGCGTCTCCCAGGAGAGCATTCCGACTTCGCAGTTGTGTGAGGGAGTCAGGTGAACCTCGGTTACTACAAATGTGTTCTGCTTTAAAGAGACTGCAGTGGAAGGTGCATCCATTTGCCCCCTCCCTCCCCGGGGTTGGGCCACAGTGAGGATGTTTCAGTATCACGAGACCATGTTTATTTCTTAAAGAAGACCGGTCTGTTCTTCCGAGGTGTTGCTTGAGAGAGCTCCTGGGGTGCCCTATGAAATGGGGAACAAAGAATGGTGATAAGAATCCCAGGCTGGGCCCAAACTCCTGCTGCAAGACTCTGCGGTGAGGTTTCCTTTTCCCAGTCTTCGGGATCTCCTGGCTTCCACGTCTGTTTCTGCAGTTGGCCCAGGAGCCCTTCCTGGCCCTATTTGGCTGCTGCTGCTGCCTTGTCCCGGGCTGGTGGAGCAGGCCTAGGGAGAGGCCCAGGGGAGCTGGCTGGAGCGGAGGTCCCAGAGGCGAGAGCCCAGGCCCTGCTGTGGTGCACTCCGGCTTCTGCCTGGATAGTGTGCGGATCCTGGATCAGAATTCCTGCTGCCTATCACCTGCATGCTGCCCACAGCTTTGCATGCAGCATGTGCAGCCAGATTCCCCCACTTCCACTGACCCCTCCCCTTACTCTCTCTGGTGTTGGCGTCTCCTCACAGCGGGATCTTACTGGCATCATTTGGTTAGAGGAAGGAAAGAAACCAATGAATCAGGTCTAGTGGTTTGGAGAAGGGAGAGCTACCCAAACATTCGCTAATGAGAAGGCTCTGAAAATGCTTCGGACAAGTGAAGGAGATGTGGATGTCACTCTAGCTGAGTGCCTCGGAGCAGAGACCACAGAGCCGCGAGCTGGCCGCGTCCGTCTGGATGGCCACTCCGTTTGGGAAGCCAGGCTGGGGAGGCAGCCATGAGGATTTCTGAGGCAGCTGATCCTTTGCTAAAACATTACCAGTGCAGGTGGCAGCCACAGCAGAGCAGGGTCTCATGCTTGCTGGAGAAGTCCAGGGACAACTGAACACTGTGGCATAAAACACATCCTGGCCAATTCAGACACAGTCCTTGGGGATCACCAAGACCACCTTTGCAGCTGCTGAGCTGGCCCCCTGAGGCGCAAAGGGACAGTGACTGAAGCCAGATGAGTGGAGAGGGTCTTAGAACAGCTCTGGCCAGAGGGTGAACTAGGCAAAGACTGGGTCATGGCACCCCAGCTCCAGGGGGCTCCATGTAAGGGCACTGCACCTAATGATGTGAGGATAGCAGCCCCAGCTCCCTCTCGGCCCCAGAGACAGCCCCGGCACAGAGGTGGTCCATGGCCGAGAGCCTGCAGGAGAGGGAGTCTTGGGCCTGCTGTTTGGCTGGGTTCCTGCATGCCTCAGTCTCCCTTTCTGTAACAGGAACTGCAGTGACCTTAGTCATTACCAGTGCGACAGCAGTGCCTTGGGCAGCGGGGTTGGCAGGCTCCCAGAGTCCCTGATCATTAATTACCCTTCAGTGGGGCCTTGCAGGGCTCAGGTGACACTTCACCCTGGCACTGCATGGAGCCTCAGTGGCTGGCCCGGGAGACATAACCCCTGACGGCTCCTCCCCGTGCCCATTCCCGTGCTCTTGGCTTGGCACTGTCCCTTGGCTTCACCTGTGCCGATGCCCAGCGGTGAAGCAGAGTCTGGGCACCGACTCCCCTGTGGGTGGGAAGCCTCGCCCCTGCCCCCAGCTGCCTTTGCAGCTGTTTTTCCCAACATCCCCTGGTCTTTGTAGGACTACAGCTGGGGAAGGGCTTGATGAGCATGCCCAGAAAGAACCATGTTTCCCAGGGAGCCTTCTTTGCAGACAGATAAAGCTTTCGTCCTGTGACTGCTCTGTGGCGGTGGCTTCCTGCTTGCAGCGTTGGGGATTGGCACCATTGTGTCCATCCATCCCTGGCCTCTGCGCCCAGCTTTGCTGCCCCTCCGGCATTCCAGTCACAGCCCAGCCCTTGCACTTTCCACTTGTCTTCTAGAGTGTTTTCTCTTCAGTTTCTGCCCCACCACCCTGTCCCCTGGCCAGCTCACTGTCCCTTTGGTGGTCATCGGTCACTTTCCTGACAGGACAGTCACACTTGTCATGGAGCATTCCCACCCTCGGCTTTCCCACTGCATCTGCGTCTCCTCCGAGAAAGGCTGAGATTGGGGCGCTTTTTGGAGGGGTCGTTTTGTCCCTCAGTGCTTGGGTTGGTGACCTGGGCCCCAGGCAGGCGCTGCCATGGGGTGTGCAGGCTTTCACAGGGTCTCTGGGGTGGGAGGGGAGCAGAGCAGCTGTGTCCCCAGCCCCGACCCTGGCTGAGGCCCAGGCTACATGCACCGGCTCAGCTCCCTCTTTCGCCACCCCAGGCTCTTTGGGCTGAAGCCCTGGGCACCCAGTGTTCCCACAGAGAAGTTGGCAGTCCGGTTCTCACTGTCCGGCTGGATGCACTGTTCCGCTCACTTCCAGGCCACTTTCTAAGAAGGAAGCAAAAGATAATTTCCAAGTGCAAGTCTCAACAGTGGTAGGAGCTTTTCCTGTGATGTCCGGCTCATACCGGGCAGTCATCTTAAGTGAGTTGCACAAAGGCACATGGCTTACCATTTGGCAAGCAGGCTCAGGGTTGCTCTTCAGTGGGGGCTCGGCGACGATTCCAAGATACTGCACATCCTGCAGCTACGCATAGCCCACTGGTGCTGTTGTTTCTTCTTGTTTATGCATAACATTCTTACTTCTTGCAGACACATTATGCTAATGAAGAAAATATGTGCCTTGGAATCTGGCAACCCGATTTCCATGTCAGAGCTCAGATTCACATTTTTCTTTGGCTCCCAGAGTGTTTTGCAATTAAGCTGAAGGGTTGCCTCTGCATCGCAGCACTCCGTTAGCTTCTGCGGCTGCATCTCACGGGCCTTTCCGGCCAAGCCTAGAGTTTCTAAGAAGCAGGTGGGAGCCACACTACGTTTGGGGAGCAGGAAGAACATTCTCTTTCCCTGTGCTTAGAAGAAAAGGTGCTGTGGATGGGAGGCCATGTGCCACGACCGAGTGAAGTCGGGGTGCGTGCGTCTGCGGGGGGCGAGTGACTGAGGCACGTGGGGACACAGCCCCTGGCACAAAAGGTGACCTGAGGGTAGAACTGCAGATGAACCGGCTAAATGACCATAGACAAAGACGCACTTGGGGGCCACGTGACAAGCTGCTGCCTCACGCCATTCCAGGGACCCCCGTCTCCCTTCTCAGTTGTCTATTGCAGGTGGGGCCGAGCTGGGTCCCTCCCTTCACCCTCCTCCGGCCTGTCAAGAACCCACTGGGCTCCGATGCCATTAAAAGCTGTGAGCTGCGGAGCTGCCCAAGTGATGGATGCCGTGGGGTCAGGCTACCTGATGGAGCAGAGCCCAAACGCAGCGGTCGATAATCTACACTTAGCAGCCGCTGCCAAAGCGTGCTGCTCTCATCACAACTCCAGGCCTCGATGCCTCTCCGAACCATCGTTCCTTGGCCTACCAGGAGCTCCCAACACCCAGGGTGTGGTTCGGCCGCGCACACGGCTGTGCGTGATTTACCACCAGGTGGCTTGGAGCCGATCAGCAAAAAGCCCTCATCCATCTTCTGCCTGTGAGTCTGTACCTTGAGCTTGCTCGGATTCTACGGGGAGGACACTGAGGAAAAGGAGTTTTTTGAGTGAGGAGGACCCAGCAGCGGGGGTGGGGAGGCTCATCAGGAGGTACTGAGGTGTAGTACTTAGAACTAGGTTAGAGTAAGAGAGGAGAGATGATTTCTGTGTTCAGAGTGACTGTGAGTGATGACAGTGTGCTGTGTATGTCAGAAAACAAAGGCAATTGTGGGGCCCGGCGCGGTAGCCTAGTGGCTGAAGTCCTCACCTTATATGCACTCAGAATCCCATATGGGCGCCAATTCAGTCCTGCTTCCCATTCAGCTCCCTGCCTGTGGCCTGGGAAAGAAGTCAAGGACGGCCCAAAGCCTTGGGACCCTGCACCTGCAGGGGAGACCTGGAAGAAGCTTCTGGCTCCTGGCTTTGGATTGGCTCAGCTCCAGCCATTGCAGCCACTTGGGGAGTGAACCAGCAGATGGAAGATCTTCCTGTCTCTCCTCCTCTCTGTATATCTGACTTTCCAGTAAAGAGAAATAAATTTAAAAAGAAGAAGCAGCAGAAAAGCAAGGGATGTTTCCATGCCCAAGAGGGATGCCTCCTAGTGGAGATGGCTTTGCTTGCTGATTTAAACAATTTGCTGGTTAACAGGTGGTGAGGCCTCTCAGAAACACACGTGATCGCATTGACCGACAAATAGTAACAAGCACAGGAGATGCAGGTTTCTCACTCTAAACCGACCCTTGACCTGTGACCGTCAGCAGGTGCAGTGAGCCCTTGGGGCCTTGTCAGCAATGGCATTGCATGGAGACTTTCTCCAGCGGCCGTTCCGGAACCATTTGCTTTACTCTGGGCCAAGGCTTACAAAGGGGATTGAGGTAGAAAGACAGCTGGGACCACCTTTGGGCTCTGCGCCCCTCGGTCAAGTTGCATAGAGACATGCCTCATGGTTCTCACCCATGGCATTGACTGGCCTTGACCCTTGCACGCTTACAGTGGGAACCAAGGGCACCATAGACGGTGATACAAGAAGCATTCCTTGCGTCTTGCCCTTCCAGGAGAAGCCCTTCCTAGGTATAATAGCTGTAGGAGCCTCCCACAGTGGAGCTGACAGCACAGAGCAGTCTGTCAAGCCGCCTCCCCCCGTGGTGGGAACTTCTCCAGGTGTTCCCAGCAGTGCATTAGCAGCGCTGTGCGAAGCCACTGCTGTGCACGCTCTGAGATTTCATGTCTCCATTAACCAGTTCTGAGACAGAAGACCAGTGTCTTCATTCCCCAGGTTGTTGAAGTACTTTACATAGACTTTCCCCAGTTGCTAAATTGCTTGAATTTGTTAAATGTACAAAAGGGCCTACTCCCCATGGGTGGCGTGAAAGTAGCTGTTTGATTAAGTAGATAGCTAGAAGCGCTCCCCTCCCCCCTGGATCTGGATGTGCTAAGGGGGTCTGTTTGAAACTTAGCACTCAGTTCACGCCTTTCAGAGAGGAGGGAAGGGTATTTAACAAGGTTAATAATGACAGAAGGAGGAATTGACACCACAAAAGAAAAAGAATCATTCCAGCATTTCATGACAGTTCAAAGACAGATGTCGTTGGCTAAGTGAGACTCTCGTAGACGTGGGGGTAATGTACACCCTATATGCATATGGATTAGAGAGAGCAGACTGTCAAGTCGGGGAGTGCAAGATTGTCACGTATGAGGCACGGCTCAGAAACCCAGAGAATGACTTACTATTGATTTCTTCCCTCAAAGACTCAATCCTGTTGTCTTCTTACAGAGAAAAGATCAACTGGCTCCAAGGACGGAGACAGGCCAAGGGTAGGGAGAGGTTGAAGCTTCCTTTAGGGAGCTCCCAAGGACTCAGCATTAGGAGTTGGTTCTTCATGGCATCTGTTTCTCATCGTAGCCCTTGTCCGCAGTTGCCTTTAGTGTGAGTGGACATCAGCTCGCCCACCATGACCATCTCCAGTTGCGTGTTTCTGACGGCCATGACGAGAGCTCCTAGAATGGAGACCAAGGAGCCCCCAGATGGAGCATGTTGTCTTTCCAGTCCCTTGGAAACAACCACGATGAGCTCTTTCTTGGGTTCTGCGGCACAGTGAGATGCTTGGGGTTGGGGGTGGGGGGCAATCAGGCCCTCAGGGCCTGGGGAGGAGATGGGGGGCTGAAGAGATTCAGAGGTTACAGGTGGTTTGCCTGGGTAGAAGGTCAGGAGAACATTTCTGCTCAGGATTGACTCCACCCTTGGGGTCTCCATTTTCCAGAGGGCAACAGTTAACCCCTTGGACCTTTCCTAGCTGGTATCCCACGACCACGTTATGGCCTTGGGACAGACTCGCATGAGGCTGGCCTGGGATGACACGGTTGGAGAAGAAGCTTGCTGGGTCTTGCTCTCTCCTTTCTCTGACTCCCCTCCACCCTTCAGGCCAGGCTTTCTCCATAAGCCTCAGCACCTGGGGCCACCTATGCTAATACACTCAACATTTACAGCTCCCCACCCTCTGCTACCCACACAAATGCAGCCTCCTCTGGCCTGACCAGGGCAGCTGGCCTTCAGGGCTGTGTGAGTAGGAAGAAGGAGGCACACAGCACCCCAGCCAGCTGCACAGAAGGCAGGGCCTGTGGAGAGGGCCACGGTACTCCTCACAGTGCTGTGGTTTTCCTGGGAAAGTCCTCCTGAGTAAGGGAACAGAGACACCTGCTGAGGACCAAGGCTCTGGGGAGGGCTGCTGGCTGCGCGGGCGACGGAGCCTTGATGGAGACGCCTCCATTCAGGACTAGAATAAGCATATTGATCTGGGGGAAATCCTGTGAGCTGCTGTGTGTTGGGCAGTTGTGGTAAGTGGGAAGCGCTTTGGGGAAAACCCGTAACTTCCCCAAATGCCTATGTAAATGCCTGCACCATGGAAAATGGGCAGGAAGAGCCTGCGCTCTTGGCAGGCACCATGTGTGCACTGGAAACACTGAGCTGGAGCCAGAGGGCTGGAGAAAGTGAGAGTGACAATGGCCCGGGTTCACAGCCTGCCACCACCTGCTGCAGGGCGCAGAATGCACAGAGAACACCAGAATGGGGTAGAGGGGCGGCTGGGAGCAGCATGGGAGCCATCCAGGAGCCATGGAACCTATGGAACGCAGGCAGATGGACTGTGGCTCACTAAATAGGCGATGCCTCATCACAGCAGGACAGATATGAACATCTCCCAACAGGACTGCCCGGAACTCAAGTGTTGTAGCAGTAAAGCCCTGGCTCAAGTCGCCACGCCCTCGTGTACATGCGCAGTGTTGCGGACGAGGGAGCAGGAGCCTTGGAGGGCTAGGGTGGGATTGGCAGTTGGGCTCCTCACATTCACCTGACAATATTAGTGATGGGGGCTGTTTAAAAAATATATTTATTTATTTGAAAGTCAGATATACAGAGAGGAAGATCTGCCACCTGTAGATTCACTCCCTAAGTAGCCGGAACAGTTGGAGCTGGGCCAATCTGAGACCAGGAACCCGGAGCCTTCCCTGGGTCTCCCACGTGGGTGCAGGATCCCAAGGCCTTAGGACATCCTCCACTGCTTTCCCAGGCCATAAGCAGGGAGCTGGATGGGAAGTGGGGCTGCTGGGATACGAACCAGCATGCATATGGGATCCCGGTGCGTGTTAGGCGGGGACTTGAGCTGCTAGGCTACCGCGCTGGGCCCGATAGGGGCTTTTTAAGAAGGAAAGAAGCCCATTGTTACAAGTAAATGATATGTTGAGATGCTCTTTGCAATGAATATAAAAGAGGGTTATGCTTTCTAATAAGCAAAAGCTCTTACAAATTAATTCTGAAGACTCAGTGAACAATGGGCAAGGGACTTAATTAGGCAATTTACACAATAAATGCAAAGGCTCACTGAATACAAGCAAAATAACTAACTGCATCAGAGATTAAGCACTGAACGTTAAATCAAGAGATTTGACCATTTACTTATCACACCTGCACTGGTCATTCAGATGTTGACCCCTGGTGGCGTTCATGGGCAGGTCGAGAGGGCAGTGGGCCTGGGCACCGGGGTGATGTGTGGACTGGAACACCAAGCGATGCGTGCAGAGGTAATGGCTGCATGCTGGGAGACAAGTGTGTTTAGAATGAGGTTTTTAGAAACAAAATTGGAAGAAAACGAGCACTTGCCATGAGGTAAGTTGCCCGTTGGTGTATTCGTACCAAGGCATGTTTTGAGGCTGTTGGGGTCCACGACTCGGGCCTTCCTCCTGAGGTGTGGAGATCCTGGCTGAGTGAAAATGCAAGCTGTAAGAGTTCCAGCGTGTTCCAGCAGCTCATGCGCATGAGCACGCTCTCACTAAGCCGTTAACACTACCTGTGGGTTGGAAGTTCTTGAATGATTGGTACTTTCTTTATGATAACTTTCTATACTCCTTGCCTGTATTACATTGCCACTTATTGGTAACTTGATGAGTCATAAGCAGAACTCGTTGGATATGGAGAGCTCTTGGCTCATGCGACCGCCTAGCCTGACAAGTCCCATGGCCTCTGACAGCGAGCTGGAGGCAAGGAGATCAGATACATCATCAGTCCAGGTGCCAAGCCCCTGCCTGGAGGTGCACTATGCCGTCCCAGGAAGTCCCAGATCAGAAAGGGTCTGGGAGAGAACGGCTGGCCTCTCCCTCCTTGCACTTTTGTCCTTTGAGGACACTGGCAGGAGGGGGGTGCAGCCACAGGGTGCTGCTCTTCAGTTCTGTCTGAGGGCTCATCTCTGGGAACAACACGCTCAGTCCAGCTGGGACCCCGGGAGCCAGCCCCAGCTGACAGCTAAACTGAGCCATCGTGGTGGTACTTGTACAAGTGGTTGTACTGTTTACAAGTTTAAGTTTTTTTTTAAGATTTATTTTTACTGGAAAGGCAGATATAGAGAGAAAGAGAAACAGAAATATCTTCTGTCCGCTGATGCACTCCCCAAGTGGCAGCAATGGTTGGAGCTGAGCCAATCCGAATCCAGGAGCCAGGATCCAGGATCCAGGGTCCCAAGGCTTTGGGCCATCCTCTACTGACTTCCCAGACCACAAGCAGGTTGCTGTATGGGAAGTGGAGCAGCCGCGACACAAACTGGCACCCAAATGGGATCCTGGCACATATAAGGTGAGGACTTTAGCCACTAGGCTACCCCGCCAGTCCCATGGTTTGTTTCATAGAATTAAACAAAAAGACATTCACAAAAAGCTAAGTTGGGACAAACTTATGTTACAAACTGTAAAATAATAATGGATTCATTCTTGAAGCTAATGCTTTGAAAATAAACAGAGTTCCAGCAAGTCGGCTGCTGGTTTGCTGGTAGCACAGTAAGTCATTGCATCACGCAAGCGAGGGACGGAGATGTTTGAAAAGAACAAACACAGCTCACACCTGTGCCTGTAGCGCTCAGAGACCATCTCCTGTGAGGAGCCCCAGCCTGTCACATACCATCACCAAAGGCAGAATTAAGGCGGGGAGTGAAAAAATAATGCTGCATGTTCAAACACTAACACCAATTCAGCGTTTCTTAGGAACTTGAGATAAGGACAAGCAACAATACTCCTTCTCTGCGAGCATAAATGTGAGCTTTAGAAATGACCTCGTCCGCAACCGAATCACCAGTCCGAAAGAAAATCAGCCGGTGGAAGGGAGCGCTTCAGAGGCGGTTCGGGCAGCTCCTCAGTTCACCATGCAGCCTGCACTAATGCGTGCCCCCAGGGCTGCCTCACCTCGCCAACGCCCATGCCCTCCCGCCCGCCCGCCCTAGCGGCTGCCTGTGACCCAGCCTACTCTGGACACTTGCACAGGTGGCTCACACGCCATTGGGGGCTGCTGTCTTCTTTAGCGTGTTGGGAGGTGCACCCCCTTGTTGGTACCAGCATTTCATCCCTCTCACAGCTCAACAGTCCCCTCTGCACGGACAGGGCACAGCTCTTCTGAAATGCATCATGTGACGAGCATTCAGGCGGACGCTGCCTCTGCCGCGGGAGCACGACTGTTAGGAACAACCGTGGGCTGTTTTTTTGTGAACTCCTGGTTTGCAACTCGGTCTGTACCTAGGCGTGGATTGTTGGCGCATGTCATGATTCGGTGCGTAACTTGTTGAGGGATTTCCAAACTTCCTACAGCACTTGCGTTCCAGTTGCTCCTTGTGCTTGCCAACACGCGCTGTTTCCCATGTTTTGGGGTGATAGACATCTTAGTGGTTGCAAGGTGGTAGCTGATTGTGGTTTAGATTTGCATGTCCCTAGTTAGTAATGACCGTGGGCTGTCGGTCACCTGAATACCTTCCTTGCTATGTCATCAAGTCGTTGTTCATCTTCCATGTGTGAAGTTTTTGCGGAGTCACACTTGTACAGCTTCTCGTACTGTCTCTCCTGAAGGCACCGGGCGCTTCCAGGCTCATGTCAGCCTGTTATTCCTGTGTATTTTCTCCTAGTCTGGGACTTGCTTCTCCACTCTCTTCCTGGTATCCTTGGTGTGCCAAAGGTTTTCATTCTTCAATAGATATGTTTTAAGAAGTTCAATAGCCAGGTTTTGTGTTTTGTTGGCTGTGCTTCTGGCTACGTATTTTTAATGTGATTGTAACGCATTGTGGAGGTTTTTTAAGAAGAGGAGTTTCAGCTAGTTTTCTAATCCATGGATATTTATTTAAATATATTTTTCTTTCCTCCAAAAAGCTTTCACAGTAAAATATCTGTAATCATATGTTTTTACTTGAAAAGAATGCATGCTGTTAATCCAGTGAAAATAGAACTTTAGTATCAAATATTAAAATTCTAAAATTAACAATGTGACTTAAAAACTTGAAGTCTCTATGTCAGAAAGATAAGAGAAGCTGGTGACCATAGAGTACTTTTTTTGCAAGGTAACTTTGCTTTCTGGAGTCCAGCCTGATGGCTTCTGCTCCTTACACTGAAGACATCAGGAAGAGCTATAAGAGAGGCAAAGGTAAGAACTGAGTCTCCAACAAGTCAAGCCGCCACCTGTAGTGAAGCCATCCTCTATTGGAGTGCTGGCCACTCGGCTTGGGGTCCAGTTCCAGCTCGTGCACCTTGGAAGGTGAGCAGGGAAGCTGTGGAGAAGGTCCTGGCAGTGGCTGCCAGAGGCTGGAGGGCTGACTTAGCAGAACACGAGGTTTTCAAGGCAATTAAACTATTCTGGGGGAGACTACAGTGGTGGACAAATGTCATGGCAAATTCTCCTGACCCAGAGCCCTAACTCAGCCTGAGCACTTGGGGGAGATAATGAGGTTAGCACAGGTTCACTGATGGTAAAAATCATGCCGCTTTGGTGTGGGATGTTGAGACATTTGTACGTGTGGAGTGTGACTGAGTCTGATTGATCTTGGTAGGACCTAAAACTTCCCCACAAACCATATCTGTATTTTAAAAATATGTAATTCAGCTGTCTAAGAAGGAGAGTAAATGTAGATTCTTCTAGAAAATTAGATCTCAACACTTTACATGCCCAGAGTAGATGGAAAAACAGCAGGCCAACCCAGTGTCATCTCCCTGATTGTAGATGGAATCTGATTCAACCAAAGGCATTGAATGAAAATCAGCAAAAAGCTACCAGTAACATGTGAGGCTCTCAAGGGGCCTGAGGGCCAACAGATGGCGGAGAGCTCCTGTGGCCTGGAGCAAGGCTGTCCAGAAGTCGCCAGCATGGCGGATTGGCAGGGGATCTCTGGGTCTCTGTACTGTGACCTCTGACCTTCACATTGACCTTGCTTCTTTCCCTCCTGGTGCCTTCCCTTTGCCGCATCCTCTTTGTTGGACTCTTCCCAAGGCTCCTGACAACTTACACCAGAGTCTGTTGGTTTGAGCTGTTGGCAGACGGGGTGCCCAGTTGCCCTCGGGTTCTGGCCCCTTCCCCCTCCGGATTTAGGACCCTTGAGCTACACCCACAGAATGCTTCTCTGACTCCCCAGGGGAGCACCTAGCCCTGTTACCTGCAGGCTTGCTGAAACCCAGACTGCCAGCCCCACCCACTGGGGTGTGGCCCGACCCCACAGAGCTGGCCAACTCACATGCCAGCCTGGGAGAAACACCAAGGGACAAGGGGAACCTGACCCAGGAGCCTCCTGGCTGACTGCAGGTAGGAGCTTAGCAGGGCTGCTGTGGGTGTTCTCTCTGTCCTTCGCGTCCCCAGAGCTGAGGCAGAGGAGCGGCTGCCCTTGCCAGGGACAGTTGGGGTCACTGGGGAGCTGTGTGCTAGATGTCAGCACCCTGCAACTCCTTCAGACTAATGGAAGAATGCTGTGTTTGCACACCACTGCGGCAGCTCTTCATTTCCCAGCATACCCACATCGCCAGGTGCACGGAGGTAAGCTCACAGCAAACATCCTCTCTTCCCCCAGAAAGTTCTCAGCATGGCCACATCCTGGCCTGTTTCCTGTTCGTGCGTCTCAGGAGCTCGCTGGTGAATTTGATCATGAACCTCCTCCTGGTTCTCCCAAAGTCTGCTCAGCATCTTGGCCTCGTGTTTCGAGCTCTGATCACTGCTACTGGAGCTAGTGTCTGCAGAGGCAGTCACAGGGCCCCAAAGATGGTCCTGGGGAGCAGGGGCAGCAGATGACGGAGGCGGGAGGAAGCTGACCCTGGGCAGTCGTGGCAGCCAACTGCTGAGGGCAGCTGGAAGGACTGTGGGGAGAGAATACAGCACAGGAAGTCCTGTTGACCCCTTGGGGAGCAGGGAGGCCAGGTGTCAGTCCTCTGCCCATGTCCCAGAATATTGGTGTTCTAGCAGTTTCCATTCTCTCTCTGTGTGTTTGAGTATGAAAGTGTGCATGTGCATGAGTGTGTGTGAGTATGAGAGTGTGAGTGAGTGTGAGTGTGAGTGCGTGAGTGTGTGAGTGTGTGAGAATATGACCATGTATAGGACTGTGTGTGTACGTGCGTATGTGCACACGTGCTGAGGCCGGGTGCGTGGCAGCAAACCCTGGGGAGGGAAGAAGAGCACCCATGCTTTACCTCACTCCCCTTTCTTTCTAGATGCCCATTTGTGCACTTTGGGGCACCAAAGAACAGGTCTTGGGGCTGTGAACCCTAGAAAGTGCCACAACAGCATCTACTTCTGCACCTGGAGGGGCAACAGGAGTGTTTTCCTGGGGAGAGGCTGTGTGGCTTGTTCTATGAATGCCAGGGCAAGTCCGGGTTGCCCATGTGGAGGGCTGAAGCTGACCAAACATGACCCATCGTGGCGGCCAGGAGCCGATGGCTGGCAGCAATGACTTCCCTGTCTGATGCTGGGAGCACACGCCACAGGTGGCCGTGGTGCCTGGGGGGGTGCCCCAGGCTGCCCGAGGTGGCCGTGGTGCCTGGGGGGGGGGGAGGCTGCCTGGACTCGTAGAGCTTGAACCTTCGTGTCAGATTTACCAACTCTCAATGAGAACTGACAGTAGCCCTGGGCCAGGCCCTTGTTTGGCCAGGGAGGCTGCCCACACCTGTGTCCTGCTCACGGGAGCCGCACGTCTGGCACGAAGCCCCCATCCCTTCCCCTCCAGGCCCTTCCTGTCTTTCTTCCCAACTCTCAGTCCTAAGTATTCTCCTCCCCATCATTTATTCATCGTCTACCCTCAGCTGGTTGTTCATGCCAAGCCCTGGGCCAGGCTCCAAGCTGAGGAATGCTGGGCTGTGCTCACTGCACTCAAAACTTCAGCGTCTAGTGATGCAGACAGACAGGCAGTCAAAAGCCACTCAAGGGCGATAAACGCTAGAGAGAGAGAGAGAGGAGGAGACGTGGGTTTGAACACTTCGAGAAGTCGGGGGCTTCTTTATGAAGCACAGGCTGGGTGGAGATGTGTTGAAATCTAGGTGTCACTGTGGCTGTCTGTGTCACTCCTGCAGTCAAGGATGACAGCAGAGACCGCCAGGGCTTGAGTGGCAGTGGAGGGCGGCCGTCCGCACTGGCTTGCACACGCGCCGTGGTGGCGAGCAGCACACGCGCCGTGGTGGCGAGCAGCACACGTTGGCTATGGGTGCCTGTGGACGTGCTTGAGGGGTGTTTTGCTCCCACTCCAGAGGTGTGCTGTGAGGGAAGCGTGTATCTGCTCCAAGGTTCTGTGGCACCCTGCCCCCTTCACAGTGGGTGTGCAAAGCTAGCCACTGACCTCCTGAGAAAGTAGTTGGCCAGTCTCTGTCACAGATGGGCCTAGGACACTACCCAGGTTTTGCTGGCTGACTGGCACGGATCCCTGTTCCAATCATCACTTCCTCCTTCAGGACACTGTCTGCTGGCCCAGGGCTGCCCTGTGACCCACAACGAGCCAGGTGGAGTCTCACCTCCAGCAGGTGCCTTACAGACTGGGACATGAGAGTTTTCTAGAAAGCTGGTGAACAAATGGAGCTAAAAGGCATGTTGGCTGTGGTGCACAGCCTTACTGGAATTCACACATGCGTTCTCCTGCCATTTTCCAGGACCTTCAGTGGGTTCTCCAATGGCCCAGCCAGGAAACGTCTTTGCAGAGTTACAGGTGTGAGAGGGACACTTGGGGTGGAAATGGTGGGCCGCTCCCTAGCTTGGGATGGAGATGAGGTGGGGAGAGCTGTGTTCCTGCCCCCAGAGCCTGGGCCTTCCTGACCGCAGGAGTAACAACTGCTGACCTCAGATAGCATACTGCACATCTCCTTTCCAGTCAGGAAAGAAACAAGCAGACCAAGCATGGCTTTGTGTGCAGGCAGCCTGAGTGGGTGTCCTTGACATGTGGACTGATCGTCCCAGGAGGGCATCTGTGGCTGCGAGCTGTCCTCCCCAAGGCTGGCCTCCAGACAGAACGTGTCATAACTGTAATATGCTGTGAACGGCTGCCTGAGTCTGTGTGCCTCCTTGGCCTGTGACCCAGGAACACAGTAGGACCACGTGAGGAATACAGGGAGCAGGGACAGAATGAATGAGAGGGGTTCTGTCCTGCCTGGTTCCTGGCAGAGCCACCAGGACTGCCCAGCACAGAGGTGTTCTCACATGAGATGGTCGCTTGGGGGCCTTCAGCAATGGGCTCACCTGGGCTTGCTCCTCTTTGGAGGGCAGCTATGTTGAAGGTGAGCCCCTGCCACACTTGGCAGCTGATCATCCATTCAGGGAGTCTATTTTTACTACATCCCCTGCCCTGCAAGCCGCTCCATGATGCCCTGGGCTTCAGCACGCTAGCCGTCCATTTGACTCCCTTGAAGAGCTGTGGACCAAACAAATGGTCGCAGGATAAAAGGGTAACACCAAACAGGAAGTTAAAAAAGTGAAATTTTACAAGGCATTTTCCTGCTCTCCACTTGTGTCCATTCTCCTGGCCAGGATTCATCCTGACCAACTATTTTCGCCCTGTTCCTGACCCAGCGAAACTCTGAAGTTCTGCAAATCTTACCAGACTTAGATCCCATTTGTGTTTTCTCTGTAGCCTCTCGTTTCTGGGAAAGATAGGGCATCAGAAAGGGCTGTGTGTGGCCTGACATTCTGAGCAGGGCATGTTTGCTGTCCAGGTGGCCACGTGCAGGCTCCAAAACAGCACCCACCCTTGCCAGGAGGAGCCCAGGAGAGGAAGCTGGCCAGCTGGGGCTCTAGGAGCAGAATGCCCCACAGCTGCATTGTCTTCCCAGGCCCTGACAGTGGGGTCTGGAGAGATGAGTGTACAATAAATTCAGAGTGGGTTAGACCTGCTCATCGTGGCTTCCAAAGGGGCCCTGAAGCTACCTTAGACCTGTGCTGCTGTCCTGGGCAGGGGGAAGCATGTCATTGCAGACCCCCACCACACTGCACAATCTTCCCAGTGTCAGTACAGGGCTGAGGAGAGGCCACAGGGCCAAGTCCACACACGGGGAAGTCACTAGACCTGGAGCGCCACAGCTGCTGCCCCTGCCAGTCTGCTGCTCTGGTCAGCAGGGTAGTCACAGAATCTTCTGAGGCCAACAGTTCTCTTGCTTCCATTCTACAAGCGTGGTGTAAAATGTTCGCTGCTCCCACGTCCAGCTCGCTCGCTGTCTCTCCCCATCTCTCTCCTGCTCTCTGTCAGCATCAGAACAGAACATGCTGCCTTGTCTGAATCGAGAGTGAGACCTGGGGTCTATTTCTGGTTCTGCCAACTGACTCCCTGGTGACCTCAGCCACTTCCTCTCTTACGCCTCAGAGTTCCCCTGTGACAAGAACTTTAGAAGAGTCTTACACTGGAGACAGAGCCCGGGAACCCAGGCTGGGTCACAGTCATGGTGCTTGCTTGCCGGAGTCTGAGCCTGGGAGAGCCCAAGGAGAACATTCCTTGGGTGCTAAAGACACATCCAGGGCAGTAGCTTCCTTCCTTGCCTTCCTGGGGTCACAGATGCCTATGGGCTGGATTCGCTACAGTTTTACCCAGAGCTGATGAAGGAAGATCCTGGGAGAACAGGCCAGGGTCTGTACCAACGTTGGAAGGGCAAACTGAGCTCAGAGAACATGCTATCGGGTTGCATTTTCAGGTGCCAGACACACACGCCACTGTACAGCTATGGTAGGAATAGTGTGGATACCATGTGTAGCAGTAGGGCTGGAGTAGAGGCCATCCTAGGCTCTGGCATGACTCGGTTCAGAGAAGATGTTTTTATTCAACGTTAGGCACACTAACGCATCCATAGTGATTGTTAAAAGGAGAGACCCAGTTTCCAAACTGGTAGTGAAAACAACAAATCCAAAGAGGAAAGAAGAGTAAAAAGCAGAAAAGAGAAAATGCAAGTGAAGAATGAGTTAGAGTTTAATTTCTTGAGAGTTTAACGAGAATTAAATTCAAATACATCACTGCTTGAAGCCCGTTTCAACAGGCCTGTTCTCCATTTGAGACCAAACTGGCTATTCAGAGTGGATTTGTGTTGTAGAGGTGTAACATAGAGTTTCAGAAGGACTAAAAGCAAAGCTGGGAAAAGAAAAAACAGCCAAACAGAGACCATCATAAACCAAACACTGGCACAGCTACATTCACTAGGAGAGAGTATTAGGTCACAATTGTCAGGAGACATGACAATTCCAAGCACATAAACTAAGAAATAGGTTCATAATAGGAGAAACACAAAAGAACCCACAAGTCTAGAAGGAAAAAGACAAAGAACAAAAATCTAATTCACCGATATTAAATGATAAAGATAAAAATCTACTGTCATATTCCTAATTGAACAGAAAGATATACCATGTTCATGGACTGAATAAATCAAGTTTTAGAATTGACCTGGGAACTCAGTTCATTTGAAAGAGCCCAAGGAGAAGATTTTAATGTTTATGTGAGAGAGTTCTATGAGCCAAGAGTAGCTAAGCAAAACCTGAGGAAAAATGCAAGAACTCCAATGAGAAATGTTATGAAGTAATGGCCTGGTATTGTTTTAGAAACAGACACATTCACAGTGGAACAAAATGGATGAGAACAGACTCACCCAGCTGAGAAAACTTAATTTGTAGTGAAATGAATTTCAAGTGAGTGCAGAAGGTAGATTTTTTTCAATAAATCACAATTACATATTGGTTTGTTAACCATGTAAGAGGGGAATTTAACCCTATCTATAATCCTTTTCTCTAAAATAACCATTGAAGATAAAATTGTGAACTATTAAATTTTTGTTTTAGAAGAGAACAAATACTACAGTCCATTTTGTAAAATGGATAAAAAAGCAAGACAGAGGCTTGAATAAACATTTACAGAAAAGACACATAAATGATTTATAAACCTTTGGAAAGATGCTCACTCTCATTAGTAATGAAGAAAATGCCAACTAACACATTATCCTATTGGATCACATCAGCAAAAATTAAAATACTCAAGAATATTCATAGAAACCCTCTTTGCAATAAGAGAAGCCTTAAGAAGTCAGAACATCCACGAGGGCAAGAGGCAGTTGAATGTATTTTAATAGTTGCAGTGTTAACAGTTGTTAATACCAGTGTTTTAACAGCTGTGGCACTTGTGGGTGCCACATCACAGGTACAATTAGCTCACTGCGTTTTAGGAGAAATGAATGCTATGGTCTCATTCCCAAGTTGAAGGAACAAATTCTAAGAGAATGGACTTACATTCTCATGAGGCCCAAAAATGTAAAACACCAGAAAAAATTAATTTTATGAGGAACATAAGCTAAACAAATATAGAGTTCAGGCTGTTCACTTCCTCTGAGTAGGAACAGAAGTGAATGAGTTGAAGAACATTAAGAAAAGTGAATGAGGGAAATCCCAGTGACGGTGGTTGTGGGCTCTCCTGAAGTGTCTGGTGGCCTCCAAGGATTCCTTTAAGACTGCTTTTTTTAATTTGAAAGGCAATGTTACACACACACACACACACACACACACGGATCTTCTATCTACTGGTTCACTCCCCACAAGGCCACAATTGCCAGGCGTGGGTCAGGCTGAAGTCAGAATCCTAGAAACTTGTCTGGATCCCCCATAAGCATGATGGGGCCCAAGCACTTGACCCATCTTCCACTACCCCTCAGGGATGTAAGTATGGACCTGGACCAGAAGTAGAGCAGCAGGGACTCAAGTAGGTACCCATATGAATGCTGGCATCACAGGCAATGACAACCCACTGTGTCACAATGCCAACCCTACTTTACGTATTCTTGATATCATTGTATTTACTAAGTATTTAAACAATAATAATGCAATGGACCATTTTTGGTCTATATAGTTCTGTATCATTCTTTTTAAGAA
The DNA here is from genome assembly GCF_030435755.1 of Ochotona princeps. NCBI lineage: Eukaryota > Metazoa > Chordata > Mammalia > Lagomorpha > Ochotonidae > Ochotona > Ochotona princeps. The sequence goes on from NC_080851.1 coordinate 1,611,657, forward strand.
TGCAGAATATCCCATAGTATGAACCTGTCATTTTTACTTAATGTTTTTTCTACTGATATATATTTTGAGTTTTCTTTGCCAAGTTTTGGCCATTGTCATGTAACAAAATCTAAAAACTATACATATATTTTTTCTTTTTTTTTTAAAGAAAGGAAGTGTCTTTGTTTAACAAAACAAGTGAACCTGTGCTCTCTGTGCATGAGGAGAGATGTGATGCTGAGGCCACCAGTGTGGTCAGACAAGCCCAGGGTGAAACCGTGTGTGTGAGTGGAGTCCAGGGCCTTGTCTCTCCACAAAGGAGGAAGTGGGAAGGTAGAGGGAGGTGGGCCCTGCTCTGCAGTCCCCACCCACTCTAGACCCCACCTGCTCTCTGCCTACCTCTGGCTACACAAGTCCTAGGCCCAAGATTTGGCTGAAACTGATTGCTCTCCACTAGCCACCAGCACAATTTCCCTTACAGGATGCACTCCTCTCTCTCTCACGCTAATTTAGTCGACTTTCTTTATCTTTGCGAACTTCAGGAATTATATTTTTGTTGAATTACTGCATTACTGAGGATAATTAGAAAATGCAGGGGCCAGTGGGAGTGGCCTAACAGGCTAATCCTCTGCCTGAGGTGTCAGGATCCCATGTGAGCTGCTCCATTTCCCATTCAGTTCCCTGCTTATGGCCTGGGAGAGCAACAAAGGATGGCTCACGGGCTTTGGTCCCAGTCCCACTTGGGAGACCCAGAAGAAGCTGCTGAATCCCAATTTCAGACCAGCCCAGTTCTGGATATGACCACCATTTGGGGAGTGAACCAGTAGAAAGAAGATCTTTCCCTCTCTCTGCCTCTCTATAACTGACTTACAGGTGAAAGTAAATTTATCTTTTTTAAAACCATGCAGGCAACCAGAGTACTCTGAGGAAGAGGTGGGTGAAGTCCTTCAGTCCAATCGAGTCAGGAATCCTAGGCAAGCCAGCAGGGCACATGGGCCCTTCCAGCTCTGGACTGCTTGTCGATGAACTCACTGACTGCTAATCGAGTTTGCTTTACTTAAAAGAGTAAGTATGTGAGCTCCCAGACTACAGGTGACTGTTATTTCTTACTATGTTATTGAAAAGATGGCCCACAACACCATTTAAATAAAGATGTTGCAGTGTGTAATGGGTCACAGCCAACAGCACACTATCCCAGTAATTTAATCACGGTTTAGGGCTGAGATTTCCATTAGACATGCCGGGAGCCAGAGCATACCACGCTGCTGCTCCCTAATAGGGGTGCCTCACAGGCCCTAATTTAAAACCGATCCATTTCAAGTGCAGGAATTAGTTAGAGCGGATATCTGAGTAAGAGAATAAATTGGGCCGTAGGCTTGGCCATTGTCGTGGCATGTAAACCTGATTGCTCTGCTAGGTTATTAAACATTCTGGGCTAATGTTCTGGAAAGAATGAACTTGCTGTTATAGGAATCTTCCTGCACCATGGTACCTGGGCCAGTCGGGCTGGCTCATCTCTGAGTTTAGCATCTGCTCTGAGCAGGACATTGAGCACATGGAGAAATATTCATCTTAGAAGCAAGAGATAGTTATTTCCAGTTAATGAGCTCAATCAGACTGGCTGCTGAGGAGGACCTGGGGGCTTGTCCAGAGCTGTGAATCCACAGCCTTGGATTCCCATGGTTGGAGCCAGGGATGTGCAAGGGAAACACCCTGAAATCATGTTAGAGAAACGCTTCCCTCCTGCTCCCCGCCACCACCTCCTCTTCCTGTCCAGAGCTGTGAATCCACAGCCTTGGATTCCCATGGTTGGAGCCAGGGATGTGCAAGGGAAACACCCTGAAATCATGTTAGAGAAACGCTTCCCTCCTGCTCCCCGCCACCACCTCCTCTTCCTGTCCGAGTCAGCACAGTGCGCCTGAAGGGATGAGCAGCTGCCAGCGGTTACGATGTGATGCTACTTATCCTGATTCAGACAACAGCAAGGTACAGATCATGACTCTGTTTCTGTCTAAAAGTCTGGGTCCCATTTATATATTCTCTAAGTGTGCCAGAGCCTCTGCTCCATCTTATGGAAACTTCCGTCTCAGAAAATGACATTCAATAAACAAGATGCTCCTCTGCCCCAACACCATGACGGCTTTGTGCAGAAGTCAGTTCTGCAGCGCCCTGGGCTGGGAGTCACAGGGAGTCACTCCCACGCATTTGCCTTTGAACAGGTGTGTGGTGTTTAACGTGCTGATGTCATGCAAGGGTGCAGGTAAGAAAGTTTGCCCAAAGACAGTCTTCGCTCATTCTCCCAGCACAAGTGCATTTCTGCCTCACGGGGACTGGCTAGACTGCCTGTCAGTGACCATGGTTAGGCTTGGGGTGACCACTGACCACAGGCTACTGGAACTGGAAGGCACCGAGATGTCCGCCTATTGCCCATCATGGCCACAGGGCTGTGCGTGCATCTTTCTTGGAAGCCATGGCAAGGCTTTCCCAGGCAGGTGTGTCCCAGGTCAACAATGTGCTCAGTGTCTGCCACTCCCCAGCCCTTTGAGAGCCACTGTGTGATCAGTTTTGTCAGGAAGTTCTGGTCATGCCTCTCCCAGGCAGCCCCTGGCATGCCTGCTCTGGGGACTTGCAGCATGAAGGCTAGAATCCCACGTCTGGCATGAACTGTTCCCTTTTGTCCACTACTTCCTTGCCCTGGCAGCAGGCGCATGGTGCTCTCTGATGCACCTGGTCCCACGGATGCTGCTCAGTGCAGATCCTGCTGCTATGCCCCACACGGCTGCATCTCCTTGGTGTTAGGAGCATGAAGCCCGCTGCGCAAGGGCCTTGACTCAAATCCTTGCCGTGTGTGCCTGGGGCAGCCTCTCTGCAGCTCCATCTTCTCGTTTGCCTCAGTTCTTCTGCATGGACTTGTTTAGAACCATCTCCTCCTTTCCTGGCAGGGTCGGAGGGGGAGGGTGTATTCCCCAGCACCCAGCCAGGTGTGCCTGCAGGAAAGGACACCGATTCATCAGCCTGCCCACTTCCTCCTGGGCCGGCAAGGTGCACTGCCCTGGAAAGGCACCCATTCTCGCTCTGGCACAGATGGCACAGCTGGTGGGCCCACAGCAAAAGGACAGCCGAGCTGTAGAGAGTGCATTCCAATACCACTGTTTCTTCACGTTGTGCAACACATGAGAATCCTGGGGTCTTACACATGTACAGCCACTGGCACTCAGAAGAGTTCTCTAGAACACGCTGCTTTCTTGGTCTCCCTGCCCTGGTTAAATGGGAAAAGCTTGCTTGAAAACCCTGTGAGGCTAATCATGATGGCATACTGGTGCCTGCAGGCACACCCAGGTCCTGGCTGGGTGCTCGGTGTGCAGGGCTGCCGAGGCAGCATCCACAGGATATTGGTGACACTGTCTACTCTGAACCCTGCCCTCCCACTGGCGTTGCCTTTGGTGCCCATTTCTCTTGGTCCCTGGAAGCCCGGGTCTTCTTCCAGTACACTTATTCCCACCCCACTTGCACCTCAAGGCTGCTCCTTGAAGTACCTTTCCCACCTGGAGCGGATCCTCAGCCTCCTGACCCATGGCTGACAAATACTGCCTTTTGTGGACAGTTCTCCACTCCCATTTTCCTGTAGCTTTGGCTGATGACCTGAGCTGGAGTCCTCTCCCTTCTGTCCTATGTTTCCCAGGTTTGGTGTTTGGGAAGTAGGGTCCTTGTCCCCACGGACAGAACATCCACCTCTCCTCAAGACTGACTGTGTCCAGAGGTCACAGGTCTCTGAGCATTCTCTGTTAACCATGTCATGCCGTGGGCAGCATAGGAGCACTTTAGACCACACCAAAGTAGTGGCTGAGAGGAAAAGACAGTGGGTAGCTCTCAGAGATCACGAGCAGGGAGAGGACCAGGGAAGCTCAGCTTCTGCCCTGCGGTGCAGTGTCTCCTGAGGCTGGGCAACCCCCTCCATGCAGGCTCCTTAGCTCCCCAGGAGCCTCCCCAGGAGTTGCACGCTTCTATTACTTAACTCAGAGTTCATTTTTAGCTCAGGCGCAGACGAGCAGCCCTTTCTGCACTTAGCACTCCATAATGCACTTGGCAGCACCTGCAAGATACCCATAGCCGTCCATAACAGGGCACACACTCTGTTCGCACCAGACCTGTCTTATGCCCCAGCAGCCCCATTAAGCCCAGGAGTAAATTATTCATGGTGCTGACTAAAATCAAAACCCCAATGATGCAAATACAGCCAACTGACACACGAGACAAACAGAGATGTCTGAGAGAGCTTCTCCGTTCTCTGGGGGTCCTCAGGCTTGCCACCAGGCACAGCTGCCAGGCAGCCCAGAGCTGGCGAACCACAGGAGCCAAGCAACTAATAAGGGCTCCACCAGGACTTGCTGTTTTCCCGGCCCCCACTCTGTGTGGTCCACTCTGTGCCAAAGTGAGTAAAGCTGCCACTTGCAGCACTGGCAGCCCGTATTGGTTCTGGTTTGCATCCCAGCCACTCTATTTTCCATCCAAGTCCCTGCTGACGACCTGGCAGAAGCAGCAGCAAAGGACCCAAGTGCACCTACATGGGAGACCCAGATGAAACTCCTAGCTTTGGCCTGGCTCAGACCTGACCAGTTGTGGTCACTTTGGTGGTCAACCAGTTGATGGAAGCCCTCTCCTTCTGTCTCTCTCTGCAACTCTTTTCACATAAAAAAGTAAAGTCTTAAAACAGGGAGATAAAAGCTTTATCCAAGGGCTTGGCATGGTAGCCTGGCGACTAAAATCCTCACCTTGCATGCACAGGGATCCCATATGGGCCTTGCTTCGTGTCTTGGCAGCTCTGTTTCCCATCCAGCTCCCCTGCTTGTGGCCTGGGAGAGCAGTCGAGGACGGCCCAAAGCCTTAGGACCCTGCATCTGTGTGGGAGACCCAGACGAGGTTCTGGGTTCCTGGCTTCAGATCAGCGCAGCTCCAGCCGTTGAGACCACTTGGGGAGTCATCAGATGGAAGCATCAGATGAAGATCTTCCTCTCTGTCTCTCCTCCTCTCTGTATATCTGACTTTCCAATAAAAATAAAATAAATCTTAAAAAAAAGCTTTTTCCAAAAGCCTTAAGGTTCTTATTCTGAGCCAGTGTATGAAATTTGGAAGGAAGCAGATATGGAACATAAAAAGATGAAACTTCTACCAAACAAGCATTAGATATATATATAATAAAAATAAGATTCAGAGGAAAAAATTGGTAAGATTTTCAGTAAATGCAATAGAAGTTTAATATATAGACTCAAAAAAGCAGTAAAAAAAAAATTGAGGGTCTCAAAAGACCCTTGATTGGACAAAAGCAATCTGCAGTTAACATAATTATGCAAATCCTATTTGAAAGTTGAAAAAGTAAAAAGCAGGGGCCCAAGTGAAGCTCCTCTGTGGACGCGAGTGTTCCGTGAGCTCTCATGATGGCAGTCCTAAGTTGGTGTGTGCACATTCATTTTAGGTGGTAGGACAGGTTGACACGTTTTTTTGGGGGGAAACAACTAAAAATTCTCCTCCAGCTTCTAGAAAATGAGTGTGTCTGCTCCTTGCAGCAACGTAAGGCGCCCGAAAGCCAGAGTGGTGCTGGGAGACCTGGTCACTTAAAACGAACGGTGAACTTCAGCCAACTTGGGCAAACAAAGCCACAGCCAGGTGCAAAGAACTCACTGCCATCCAGGGAGACTCAGCAGGGTAGGTCAGGGCCAGGTAACAACTCCCTCCATGCTCAGTGGCCTAGAACAACTCTGCCTAGTGCTCCATGCTGTAACCGTAAGCCTCTCACAACCCCAGGCTCGGGCACTGGGCCAGTGAGGATGGAGTTAGTCACACGCTCAACTTGCTGAGGACGTCTGGGAAGACAGCTCTCTTCTGCTTTCTTGTTGGCTCTCAGTAAGGACCCTGCCAGCTCCCGCAGCCCTGCCATGGGGTAAAATGGAATCAGTAGTTAACCTCATTACTCTATGCAAACTGACTCTCACTATACAATGTTTTAAAAAAGTATTTCCTTAGGCGATAGCACAGTGTAGTGTGTAAGCCACTACCCACAGTCTCGGCATCCCACATGATTTGTATCCCAGCTGTTGTACTTCCAATTTAGATCCTTGCTACTGGCCTGGGGAAAGCAGCAGAAGACAGCCCAAGTGTTCGCCAGCAACGTGTGCGACCCAGATGAAGCTCCTGACTCCTGGATTCGTCCTGGTTCAGCTCTGGCTGCTGTGGTCATATTGAGGAGTGAAGCAGTGGACAGAGGGCTTTCTTCTTGCAGTCTGTGACTATTTCAAAAGGTGGGAAAGGGCAGAGAGTGAGAGAGAGCCGACCTTCTGCTTACTCTCTGAAAGCTCGCACTTGCAGAGCTGCGATGAGTGGACCGTGGGCTGTGCAGAGCTAGTCCAGGAGTCCAGCCAGCAGCTGCTGCCTCCCAGGTCTGCATTAGCTGGGAGTACTGGAGTTGGGAGCTGGAGACGGGGCTGGAACTCCGCGCTCATGTGCAAGTAGTGTCTCCACTGCTAAGTTACGGAGACAACACTCAATGCCTGTTAAATGAAGACACTTTTCAAAATAAAACAACCACCTGGAGCCTGGTGACCAATGTTAGCAATCTGACATCAAGCCTGGCAGGAGCTGGGACCAGCTGATGGGCAGCCGCCTCCTGTGTCCATGTCCATGGTCTGCAACTCTGCGTCCTCTTTGAGCTCCACAGGCTCTTCTTAGGGAAGCCCGGGTCCCATGTCCAACTCTGCGTCCTCTTTCAGCTCCACACTTTGTGCTTAGGGACACTTTGTGCTTAGGGAAGCCCGGGCCCCATGTCCAACTCTGTGTCCTCTTTGAGCTCCACAGGCTCTCCTTAGGGAAGCCCGGGCCCCATGTCCAACTCTGCGTCCTCTTTGAGCTCCACAGGCTCTCCTTAGGGAAGCCCGGGCCCCATGTCCAGCTCTCAGGCCACGGGCTCTGCCACTCACAGCAGCACAGGATGTTAGGCCTGGAAACTCCAGGCCACCACACAGGTCTGCCCAAAGGCCCAGGGCATGACTAACTGGAGACTTGGCCAGACGTGACACCAGCCCAGGCCTCTAGAGAAGGGGGCCAGGTTGCTGTGATGCCAGGCCTGCGCCCTGGGGCCCCTCCTTGCAGTTGGCGGTGGTGACAGTGCAGCCCACAGCCCAGCCCAGAAGCAAGGCAGCTGCACACCGCGGGGGAGGGGAAGAGTCCCAGAAAACTGCCACCCAAAACTCCAGGAGGCACAGGCGGGGTCCCCTGGGGATTGAACCTGGGGCGGGCACGAGCAGCATGGCTGTGTTCTCTGGTGCCGCAGCCCACACAGGCACATCCTGCCGTGCCCTGCCTGTGGACTCTCCTGTTCTTTCCTGCCTTTCAGAGGAACCACAGGCTGATCCCTATCTTGCAAGGGGCAGTGTTTGCAGCGGTGGCCTGTCCACGCCCTGGGGCGGCCCTGCACGTGCAGGGCAGTTTGCACAGGACGTAAGTGGCACTGGCCCGCTGAGCAGCCCCTCCTGTTAACTGTCATTCCAGTAGGTGGGAATTTCACTTCCGTATTTCCGGGCATAAATAAATGCAGATGCAAAGCTGAAGTCTTATTTTAGACCCAAGTGCTAAGCATACAGCTCTTAAATTTGCAACAATACTGTCCTTTTTTTTTTTTTTTTTTGAGGATGAGGAGGAAGTCTGAACTCAACTTGCTGCCAACAGTCCTTGCTTTAGCACAGCCCAAAGTGGAGATGAAGGCAGGTGGATTTACTACACCTGCTGCTCTAGCTCCTTCCAGGCACTGCTGGCAAAGAACTGGAGTCTTAACTCAGTATTCTGCGTAGGGCACTTTGGCAGCCTGGCATGCATCCGCAGTCCAGGGTCCCAGGATGCTGGGCTGCCTGGCAAGGGTCTGCCAGGCAGCGTTGGGGCAGGTGAGAGGCTCAGCAGACACTCCAAACGGGGCTGCTGGTCAAAAAGCATGAGGCGCCATCTCCTTTTGACTTCTCTGTGGCCTGCTGATGCTTTCCTTTGCTTTTCATACCCCCTGCTTTGGGGAAGGGAGCGTGCAGGGGCCCTTCCCAGGGGGATGCAGGCCCGGGACTCCTCGGTGGCTGCAGCCACTGAGTGGGGCCTAGAGCAGCTGCAGGTGGGGGCAGGCAGCAGGCTGCGCTGAGTGGAGGAGGTCTCAGAGGGCTCTGTGACTCCAGGGAGGCCGTGCACACGGCAGGCGTTCAAGGGAAAAGGATGAGCAGCTTCAAGATGGCAGCTATCGGCCCTGGCCGTGGGGTCCTGGGTGGCTGCCCTGCTTGCTGGCCTGTATCGGCAGGAGTGTGGGTGGCACGGGGGGAAGAGGAAAAACACAAGTGGCTTTTATCAACTCGTGATTTTGAAAGTGCTGCATTACATCCTGTGCCTGTTTCCCGCCTGCCCGCTGCGGCTGAGTGTGGCCTCTGGAGAGCAGCGTGGGATGGTCGGTCCACCAGTGCTGAGTCCTGGTGAACCCTGGGGCCCTGCCTCTCAGGGAACACTGCCTGCTGCCTCATGGCCCAGGCAGCAGCTTCTAGAAGTCTGTGGTCAGACCGGGCCATGCCCCACCTCTCATCTGCCACATTCCTGCTTTGATGGGTGGGTGAAGAGAACCAGGGCCTTCATGACTTCCTGCTGAGGGGCATTCCCTAGTGGACACGCTGTCCTGCAGGGCCCCACGCGGGGCAGGGTGGCAGTGTGCCTGGAAGCCAGAGCACACACGGGAAGAGGCTGAGGTCTGCATTGGAAGGCCTGCCTTTAGGCTGTGCTCCATCCTGATCAAGCAGAGGAGGAGCCGGAAGATGGGTGCTGGGGTCAGGAGGGGAGATGGCACTGCAGGGCAGGGGCAGCTGCGAACCTGCGCCAGAACCTCTCTCCCCAGGCCAGCCTGTCCGTCCCCCAACTCCCGGGGACAGGCACGGTCACTTCTGGCGGAGGACGGTCTTCCGCCAGACAGGATGGATTCCAGGGCTGAGGTGAGGACCGGCAGAGTGGGGACCACGCGAGCCTTAAGCGGCAACTGTCGCAGACAGGCGGCTGACAGCCATTCACTAGTGCCTGTGCGTGTTGAGAGGACAAGGCGCGGGCCAGCGTGGCGGCGTAGCCCGAGACACCCCATGCCCGAGGAGAGCGGGTTCCAGCCCCGGCCGCTCCACTGGCGGCCTGGGAGGGCAGCGCAAGATGGCGAAAGGCACGGGAGATCCCATGTAGCCATGGGAGAGGGAGCCGGCGAGCAGAAGGGCTCACTCTCTGGAACTGTGCCTCTCAAGCAAACAAATAAATCGTTAGAAAAGTAAAGGACGCCGGCGGCGGGGGCTCCAGGAACCCACCACAGCCTGCGGTTTCTGAATCCGGGTGGGTGGCTTCCTGCGCGCGGGGCACGCTGGGAGATGAGATAGGCCGCCCCGCCGCGACCCGCTCGGCGGTTTGGCTCCCGCCCCGCGGCCAGGAGGGCGGCCCCGGGCGCGGGCTGCCGGCGGGCGGGCCCCGGGGCCGGCTGCCCGGCGCGGAGGGCCCAGGGTCCCGGGGCGGCTGCCCACCGCCCGGCGCTCGGCGGAGGCGCGGGGCGCCGCGGCTATGACGTCACGCCCACGCGCGGGCGGCGCGGCGTTTTGCTCAGGGAAGGCCTGGGTCACGGCTTCCGGAGCCGGTGTTTCCAGTCCCGGATTTCCAACTGGACCGTCTGAGGCGATGAGAAAAAAGGGGCAGCCGTGAGGGGCGCCCTCTTCGTGCCTGGGCCCGACCCAGGAAACTTCATTTTGCCTCTGGGGGGGCGGCCCGCGGTGGCCAGTCCCCTGTGCGCGCGACAGCATGGCCGACTGGCAGTTCGGCTCTCCACGCTCTGTGTGCCTCATGCTTGCTCCGGGTTCTTTTGTGAGGCAACTTGCGGAAGGCTTTGCATTGAGGAGCACCAGCCAGGGCCGGGGGGTCTTCTGGCTCTGCAGCCCCCTCCTCCGGGGAGGCCCCTGGGACTGCCTTCCCAGGCTCCCAAGGGTGCCTCAGCCCCGAGAGCCCCTTAGTGGTGTAGGCGGCAATTCCAACTCAGAAATTCCACAGGCTTGGGCGATACAAGGTGTGTTCTTAAAAGAAAAGCGTTTCCAGCCACAAGCCAGTCCTGGGCGACCTCGGCCTCCTCCCAGTCTTCATAAAACCCAAGACTTCCTTTCCCACCCACCCGGTCACCTCAGTCACAGACTCAGAACCTGCCGCTCGCCCTGTCTCCAGTGTGGCTGCTGCAGGAGTGCGTGCTCGCTCCCCGCCTCCCCACCCTGGCCTCAGCGGCCCTGCTCGGCCCCTGGCCCCACTTGGACCCTCACACGCATCGCTAGCCCGTCCACCCCGCTGTCCGTGAGGACTCTTCATGCTTCCTGCAGAGGGGGGCTCCGAAGGAATCTGCAAAAATATGATTGAAACAGAGCATGAGTTTGCCACGGACCTTTCCTGCTGGCAGTGGTCCCCGCCAGAATGTGGGTGCTGTTACAGAGCACATCACTGCCACCCATGCTTTGCTAGTGCTGACCCTACTGGCCAGGGCTGTCAGCACTCCCTCCTTCGTGGGCTCTCGCATTCCCTCCTCTGAGTCCCCCTTCTACTTCCTGTTATGCAAGAGGCTGGCTAGGTTTCTCGGAACACTGATTCCCTTATAACAACCCCAAACATGGCCCATTCTGAGTGCAGAGCGCCATGCAAACTGCAGAGTTTGCTGCAATGTTTCCCTGCCTCCGGCCCTTAGCTGCTCCCAGCCCGGCTACCTGGGACTACCCACTTTCAGAGCCCTGCTGTCCTTTGGCCAGCTGTGTAGTGTGAATCCAGGCCGGGCCTCCGTTTATCTAACTCCCGTTTCCTAGTTCCAAGTGGAGACATGTCCGTGTAGAACAAAATGTGTTCTTTAGAGTCACATTTGGACTCAACTCTGGTCCCCACTGGTTCTGGCCACCTCTTATTTTCTCTTGAATTAAATGTTACTGAAAAAGATAAGTTATACTCGAAAGCAGAACGACCCGCTAGCGTCCCTAGCTACATCTTCATGTCCTACAGCTTCTCTGGCAGGGCCCCCTGCTGTCCTTGTGTCCCCAGGAGGCCTCCCTGAGTCTCTGGTCCTGCTGCATGGACCCCCCAATGCTGGCATGTGCATACTTGATGCCCACCACATTCGACACTGTTGCCTAAGCCTGTGTCTGTTAATCCCATTCAACCTTACAAAGGACAGGGAACTTGACTCACACTTCTGCTCTCTGCAGCTCCTCTTAATAAGGTACTTAATAAGTGTTCAACACTCCATCAATTCATCCATCTGTCTGCTGCATCTTGGTTGAACACTTGCTTTGTGGAAGGCTGCATGCCAAGCTCAATAGAGGATGTATGAGTGAAGAAAAAGAGGCAGCCTTGTTCTCTGGGGGCTTGTCTCCACAGTAAGGCCACACTCCATAAGGGTTTGGTTGGTCTGCCATGCTGGGAACTAAGCCCCAGCCAGTGTTGCAATGGTGAACAGATGACACTGTGGGAGAAAGACTAAATCAAATGAGAGATCACCTCTAACTTAATGGACAAATAGAACAAGGAGAAAAGCGAAGAAGGAAGATGATGTTACAGGTGGTTAGAATGAAAAAAAGTGTGTCTACTGAATCTTCAGTCTGAAAATGGAAGACTTTCTGAGCTGTCCTGAACTTCTGTAGCTTCACTAAAATCCCTCAGGGCAGAGGACGCTGTGCCACGTCCTATGGGCAACTGTGAGTATTTTCTTGGTTAATTTCCTGTTGGTTCAACTTTGGGTGGGTTTGAAACTTTGGAGTAAGAACCAACTCCAGCGATGAGTCATTGGATCCCTTTCCTGTTCTAGGAAAGGACCTGCTTTCCCCTCCTCACTTGCTTCCCTGGACTCATTTGGCTTGTAGCTATCCATAATCACAGTTATTCTTGCAAATGAAGAGACTAAATAATGAAGTTGGCCCTTTAGGCTCCGGGGAGCTGTTTGGGGAAGCAGCATGGTATGCCCCTTCTCTCGCTTCACTCATGCCCCTCAAGCCTCAACACCATTTCTAGGGCCGTAGGTTCTGAACCATGGCCCAGTGCAGACACTCACTGAACCCTTCAGTCATTGCCATGTGTTGGTCGAATTGTCTGTAACTGCACTCACTATGGGAAGCATCCTTACCGGAGCAAGACCAGTGGAAAAATGGGAGAGAGAGGCAGAGGGTGCGTAAGCCCTGACAGGGACTGTGCACCTGCTTATCACTTTCTCTGGTGCAGGCCACAGGGAAGAATTGGGGACCCAGATCATTGGTGGCCCAGGCTGCCTGCTGCACCACCCTGCCTCCGAGGAAAGTCAAAACTGCCAGGTAGGATGTTGCCAGAGCTCCCCCGGCTGCAGGCAGCCCACTTGCTTGGGGGCTCAGGGAACCAGGGGTGTTGGTGAGGAAGGCCTTGGCCCCTTCAAGCATCAGGAAGTTCTGGAAATCAGGCAGAAAATATAACCATGACATTTCCAACCCAAATAGGCACTGAAAGTTCAGAGTTTTCAGATAAGCATTCAGTTTCTTGATGCTTATCTAGCCTGCAAGTTGAAGCAGTCTGAGGTTCACTAGACCCCAAGCCAGGGAGAGTCAGACACTTCTTAAAAGAGCTTGGTTTCTGGTTTTGTTTCTGCCAGGAAGGGGTTAGTACCCCTACTGTGATTACTTGTGCCAGGAATAAATATTGCCCACAAGGAGCTACAAGTGGAGAAAAGTCAAATCCAGGGAGTCAGATGTTGGCTGGTGAGAGTACAGAGTGTGCTGGTCGTCTGCATGCCCCAGATACGGATCTCTCTCTCACTGAGGCCAGTGTACAAGCAGGGCCCCATCCAGGCATATGCCACCAGCACAAGAAACTTGCCCACACTGGCACTGCTAGTCACTGACACCCGAGGGGTGTCCACTGCTGGACCCACAGTGGTGGGAGTGAATGGAAGTCCACCATAGATGGTGCATCACCCAGCAGTTGTCAAAGCACTCCCACTAGCAGGGTCTCACTTGTTCTTCCCAATCACCAAACAGCATAGATGAGGCCTGTTATAGCTAGGACTTTGAGGCTCCATCTGTTGAATGACAACTGCAAGGGGTAACCTGGAGCAGGGGCTGGGATCCCTGCTCTGGCTTCCCTGAGCTCTGGGCTCACCCTGAAAGAGCCTCTTGCGTCCACTGATTCACTCCCCAAGTGGCTGCAGTGGCTGGAGCTGAGCCGATCCAGAGTCAGGAGCCAGGAGCTTCTTTCGGGTCTCTCACAAGGTACAGGGTTCCAAGGACTTGGACCATCCTCCACTGCTTTCCCAGACCCCAAGCAGGGATGGGGAGTGGAGCAGCCAAGACACGCACCAGTGCCCATATGGGACCCCAGCAGTTGCAAGATGAGGACTTCAGCTGCTAAGCTATTGCACTGGCCTGTGATATTGTCTTTGACCCACTTCTTATGTAAAAGTGTGTTGTCTGTTGTTGAATTTCCAAATAGCTGGGATTTTCCCAGGGTGTGTGTGTGTGTATGCATGTGGTGGGTCTCTCATTGTTCCATTGTGGTCTGAGAATATATTTGAAATGATTTTCATCTTGTACATTTCTTGAGAATATTTTGTGGTCTTGTATCTGGTTTATTTCATGGCAAATGTTCCATGTACAATAGAAAGAAATGTATACTTGGTAGTGAGTGGATAGTGTGCTCTGTATGTGTCAGGTTGAGTTGGTGGGGAATATTGTTGACAATCTCAGTATCCTTGCTGGTTTTCTAAGTGGTTGTCAATTATTGACAAGGAGTGTATTGCCAGTTCCACTGGTGCACTGCGTAATGCATATGTCCTCCTCCCAGTTCTGTCAGGTTTTGCCTCCTATATTTTTGTGGCTGTGTTTTTTAGTTGTGTATATGTTTAAATTATATATATATATATATTTCTGATATGTTGCTCTTTTTATTCTTACAAAAGTCTGTCTAGCAATATTTTTGTTGTCTCAAAGACTATTGTTCTGTAATGAATATAATTCTAGCTATTGTTGTTTGCATTTTCCTTCTTTTATTTTTGTTATTGTGTCTTTAAGACTAAGACTTGTTTCTTGTAGAAAGCATATAATGGTTTTTGAATGGTCTGTTTAATTCATTTACATTTAAGATAACTATTCATATGGAAGGATTTATGGCTGCCAGTTTCAAAAATCTATTTTCTTGGTGTCTCTTTTTTGTGCGTTTTCTATTTCTTTTTCATTGACTTATTTTTTAAAGCTAGATCCTTTTAGAACACTCTTGTAAAAAAAATTATTTATGTATTGAAAAGACAGAATGGAGAGAGAGAAAGAGAGAGAGAGAGAGAGAGGGGTCTTTCACTGACTGGTTCACTTCCCAAATGGCTGCAGCAGGTTGGATGGTCAGGTGGAAGCCAGAGCTCCTTCCAGGCCCCGCGTGGTGACAGGGCCCAGGGACACAGGGTATCTCCTACAGATTTCTGAGAAGCTGAGCTGGAAGTGAAGCAGCTATGACCTGGACTGTCCCTTGGATCTGAGATGCTGGTATTGCAAATGGGCAGCTCAATTTGCTGTGCCGTGTTGCAGGACCTAGAGCATCCTTAATTCATCTGATTTTGAAACTTTATTAAATGTTTTTTCCTAAGTAGTTTTCTAGAGATTTCAAAATCCAGCTTTGCTTAGCACCCTCTACTTCAGAGAAAAAGTTAACTCAAACACATCTCCTTTAGGGATACATTTGTTATATATATAGTATCGATAGAAGTTATTGACTTAAGAATACAGCATTATAAGTATTACTTTATGTAATCTTATGTTTTGAAAATAAGTCAAGAGAAACACAAGGAAACATGTTTACCAAGTGTTTTCTACATAGAAAATGTGATAACATACCATTTCCAGAGGCTATTACATCATTCTGTGGGTTCCGGACACTTTGTGGTGCCATTTGGTTTTGGTCTTTGTTTATTGCTTCTTCAGTAAGATACGTATTTATTTATATTTACTTGGAAAGACAGTGGTTGGCTATCACTTCCGTTTGCTGTTTCACTCACTGAAGACCCTAGGCAGCTGAACCTGGGACGCGAGTGCTGACAGTGAGCAGGGCTGGCGCTCTCTGTCAAGGTCTGCAGCAGCCTGGTCTCAGCTGTTTGAGCCATCCCCCAGCGTGCACAGCAGCTGAAGCGGAGCTGCTGCCTGAAGCCAGGAATTCCTGGGTGAGATGCTGGTATCCCGAGTCCCGTCCTAACGGCTGTGGCAATAGCCACCCCTCTCCTGCACTTCTGAAGGACAGCGTCACTTGATGTTTAGTTGCTAATTGGCAGGTTCTTTTTTTTAAATAACACTTGGAATGTTATTCCATTTGCTCCATCTGCTCTCCAGTACTTGTGATGCAGACAGCCTTACTCATATGTTTGTATATAATCAATCCTTATTGGTTAAGTTGCATGTCCATTGCTTACACTTTCCTGATGGCGTAGTTGAGACCTAACTGAAATCCACATGCTCTAAAAATGATATACATGTCTGTCATATATTTTTATATATACGTATATGTATAATATCAGTAAGGACATGTCTCACACAGCTTAGAATTAGGTCAATGATGTATAGTTGAGTAAAAACCAGGAGAAACTTAATTGTCTTCTTAAGCAAATGGACATAGAGAGGAAAAAGAATATGGTCATTGAGAAGGACAGAGACGAAAACTCACCAAACACTGAAGATGTTGTACAAGAAGTGAATGAGTAAGGTCCAAGTGAAGGAAGTACCTTGTGTTTCTAGAGAACTGTGCCGAAATCCAGGCAAAATATTGAAAAGGAGTCCACCAGACTACCCTGGCAGCACTGCTGAACCACAGAGGCGTCTGTAACAGCAAGGAGGCTTCAGGACATCAAGGGGTAAAAAGTAGAAAAGGTGAGGATTTGGTGGCCTGCAGCATCCAACCGTGGTCACTCCTGGCCCTTCCTTGGAACAGTGTCTGTGAGAAGAAAAAGCAGAGCACCATTTGCAGAGATTGTAGTGCAAAATACACGATTCCATAAGGTTAAATCTCACCTAATTATGAAGTTCAGAGAAAATAGACCACTCATCTAACTTTCTTTTAATAATAACATGCAAATTCATTTCAGGTGACCAAGAAATGAGTCCACGTGAATTAATTGAAAAGTGAAAAGTTAAGGTATGAAAAAAAGAGAGGTGAAAATCAAATTTAAATATTTAAAATGATTAAAATTAAATACATATGTTAATGTTATTTCTGCAACAGAAAATAAAATAATATTGTAGTAGTCATCTATGCGATAAACTCTGCATGGGGAGCAAGCTTTTGATCTTAGGTGAATTTTGGCCTAATTCTTCAGCTGCCCGTTGGGGGGTTCTGAGCCTGCCTCTGACTCAAGGTTAGGCTTAGTGGTATTTCCTGTGACTGCTGGAGATGCCTACCCCAGGAGCCTAGTGGGTGTGAAGTTTATCTGCCAGAGACTCCTATGTCTCCAGAAACTAGAAATACTTAAAGTCAGCATAACTTACAATGTAGACTAAAAGTAGAGCTAAAATATGTAGCTGCAGAATAACACTGTAATGCTCGCTACGATAACCTATCCTGTGACTACACAGAAAGCCTCAGAGGAATCACAAATTATCATCGAGTTTCAAGATGGGGGTTTCATTCGCCAGTGGCTAAAATCTATTAAATGAAAAGATCTGAACATTTTCTTTTTTTTTTTTTTTAAAGATTTTATTTTTATTGGAAAGGCGGATATACAGAGAGGAGGAGGAGAGACAGGAAGATCTTCTATCCAATGGTTCACTCCCCAAGTGAGTGCAATGGCTGGAGCCTCTTCCGGGTCTCCCACGCGGGTGCAGGGTCCCAAGGCTTTGGGCCGTCCTCCACTGCTTTCCCAGGCCACAAGCAGGGAGCTGGATGGGAAGTGGGGCCATCAGGATTAGAACGGGATTCCATATGGGATCCCGGCGTGTTCAAGGCGAGGACTTCAACCACTATGCTATTATGCCAGGCCCTCTGAACATTTTCTGAATGGAGTCCGTGGAATGCAGGTTTGATATTGAAAGTACAGGTTTTCAGAACAAATAACAGAGGAAATGCCGCATGTGGATTCAGCATCATGGGTAATGACAGGACCTATTGTAGTATTAATGTCCTCAGACAGCCGTGACAGGTAACTGTAAGCTTTAATCAGCCAAGCATCAAACAGGTAATAGAGCCGGATGTTTGCAGACTGTGAGAAGTTGCTTATGTACTAGCAACCCAGTAGGACATTCAGGAGACACTCTAAGGCAATGTAAACGACTCCGAACACCCACATCTGAGTGTGGAGGGCAGATAACAGATCCTTGGAGTTAGGGACCAGCTGGGAGTGGACAGCCTGACAGGCAGAGGACTTCACACACACACGGAAACACAAAAACACAGAAATACAAAACCAGAGGCACACAAACATAGAGATACACACAGAAACAGAAGCACACACAGAGACACAGGGAAATACAAAAAGCAAATAAAAACAGACACACAGACACAAAAAACGTGCACAAACACACGGAGACATGCACACACGAGGGCTCCTTGGATTGCTAGAAATCTTTCGAATCTTGTGAGGGTTGGACGCACGTGTGAATAAATAAATGGAACTACACACACACACACACACACACACACACACACACAGGGACACCAGGGAAGTGTGAATGAGATCAGTGTGCTGCGTCATCAGCAATGCCGTGGTTGTGATACTGCAGTGTAGTTCTGAACGAAGCGGCCAGTAGGAAACCATGGAGAGAGGCCAGGAAAGCTGGATTACTTTCTGTAACTTACATGAATCCTCATTACCTCAAGAGGGTTTTTTTTTACATTAGGGGAAAAAAATCTCTCCTCCCAAAACATAAAATCAGTAAGGCCCCAAAACAGGATGAGGACTCTAACATTTTCAGGAAGTGATGAAGTACCTGCAAATATGTCAAGGAAGCATGCTGCACTTACAGCGTGAGTGCTGAAAGCACACGAAGTAAGAACGGCTTTGATACTGGCTGGGGTTGAGACAGAGTGGCCCTGAGTGGTCTCGAGGTTGTGGGAATTCAGGAGCCCTGTGAGAGTGGCAGATGAGAACGTACGCCCACCTGTGCTCCTGGGCAGGCATCCTGGGTTGATCACAGGAAACACCACTAACTCTGTCCGTCTGAGTCAGTACAGGCAGGAAAATAACAAGGTGGTAGAAGTTACAGGAATGAAAACCAACAAGATTCCACATGAAAGACCGGTTGTCAGACTGAATTAAATCACTTCTTAAAGAAATTAAGATTTATATCTTCAATACAAAAGCACAGAACATTTGAAAGCCAATCAAATTCATAAATCTCTGGTTTGGCAGATAAAAGAATAAAGAGAAAAGGCATGTGTTACCAATATTAGGAATATGAAAGGGAACATTCGCAAGAAATCATGACACTTAGTTATTGTTGAAAACTTTGCTCCAGTAAGTTTGAGAATTTATAGAAAAATCCTTAGAAAAATATAACTGCCCCAAATTAACAATTGAAAGTAGAGTATTTGAATGATCTTCTAATTGGATCTTTGATGAAATCCCCCTAGGAAAGAAGAGCGTTGCCAGCCAGCTTCCATGGCAAGTCCTGCTGTGCACACCCAGATGGCGACTCAGAGGTGCCCCCTGCCCCACCTGGGGAGCTTGGTCTAGAACAGTCAGTGCTGCTGTAGTCTGCATGCAAAGCCTTCCCAGAGCAGCACAATCATGGAAAACCAGCAGCCAAGTGTTGTTAATGACCACAAATGCAAAACTGACTAAAATAGGAATTAAATCTAATAATCTAATAAGCAACAATATATTGCAACCCAGTTAGGTTTACTCTAGAAAATCATGATAAAACTGAATACTCATTTATGATGAAAAGCCTTAGGAAACTAGAAGTCTTTCCTTTATCTTTTAGAAAACTCACTGTGTGTTCATTTTAAAGGCAGAGTTATCAAAAAGAAAAAGACGCATTCTTCTGTCACCTGATTCAGTTCCCAAACAGGTGCAGCATCCAGAGCTCTACCAGACCAAAGCCAGGAACCTGGAATTCATCAGGGTTGGCCACATGGATGCAAGGGCCTAAGGTCGTCTTCTGCTTTCCCAGGCTCATTAACAGGAGGCTGGATCAGAAGTGGAGCAGCTGGGATGCTGGCTTTGCCAATTGGAGCTTAACGTATTGTGCCACAATCACTGCTTCCCTCCCTCTCTTCCTCCCTCTCTCCTTCCTTCCTTAAGATTTATTTATTTAAAATATTATTATTATCATTATCATAAAGGCAGATTTATGGAGAGAAGGAAAGAGAGAAAGATCTTCATCCAATGGTTCACTCCCCAAATGGCCACAAAAGCTGGAGCTGAGCCGATCTGAAGCCAGGAGCCAGGAGCTTCTTCTGGGTCTTCTACATGGGTGTTGGGTCCCAAGACATAGGGCCATCCTGCACTACTTTCCCAGGCCAAGCGGGGAGCTGGATGGGAAGCAGAGCTGGTAAGACATGCACCAGTGTCCATATGGGATCTCGGCGCTTTGCAGGGGGTGGATTAGCCAATTGAGCCGTTGCTCTGGCCCACCCCCCCTTTCTTAACCCTTAGAAGCAATATTTACATCTATCAAATCTATGACTTCCTCCACTATGCAGACTTAGCTCCTTCCAGGGACTACAATGCAGACGTCGAATGGTCACAGACCTGATGGGTGTAAGAGGCTTCAGCACTGGGAGGGCAGGCAGTGATTCTGTAGGCTTCACTGTGGTCAGTACGTCGAGGGAGCTGACTCACTGCCATACAGGCTGTTGTTGCTGGAGAAGAAATACGGAAAGGGAGCAAACTACGTTGTGGTTCTGGGTTGGAGTTCGGGATGCTGTGTAGACATAGCTGCCTATTAGCTGAAACTCTCCAGCTGTACCCCGAGAAGGAGTGAAGCCCAACACTCAGCAGCAGTGAGAGCACCTCATGCCAGTCCTCGGGAGCAATGGCTGACCCTGTGCCTGGAGCTGATGCAGCTTGGCGCGCAGCTGGCACGGCTGGAGCCGGGAAGCACGCAGGCTGTTCATGCAGGCCAGGAGATGGCACACAAAGGCATGGAAGAGGGTGCGGACGGGCTCCCACCATTCAGACCTGGGCAGACTCAAGTATGAAAACTGAACCACAGTGGCTTTTTGTTTTGGTATTACCTTATTCAAATCCCTGAGAGCTGCTACTCACAAAGTAAGATGTATTTAAGTTAATGATTAGAAGGTTCAGAAAGGTGGTTAGAAGGATCAGGTGGTGCCAGGCAACCCTGTGGGCCTGGGATGTGTTGGAGACTGGGCACAATGCAGTGAGTGGAGGAATGATTCTATGGTGATCCAGGAAGCAAAGAGAAAAGCCAAATCCAGCGTGAATGACTAGCTTCTTACAAGAGCTGCCTTCTGATGGCCACCCTAACACCTGAAGACCTTTTTCTGGCCCCTTCCTCCAGTCACCACAACGAGATCAAGTCTCCATCGTTAATCTGCAAACAAGAGACTGGGGACCAAGTGTCCAAGTCATGGGCCTCTGGAAGACGTCCAGGGCATTATCAAAACCATTGAACTAAATAGGCAAGTGTGAGCCTATATTGGTGTAACAACAAATTAATGAATAAATTACACATGTAATGAGGCTTGGAATATTTACACAGTTTCAAAGTGGCTGCCCATAAAATGCTTGTTTAACCAAGAGGGGGAAAAGAGGGGTGTACAGTAGGGGAACAGCAACTATATTTGTATTATCGGAGTCTATAAGGGCAGGGGGCATTGTGTCAACGACCTAGCCATCAAGTCATTTGGAGAGAAACATTCTCAGGAGTGTTTCAGAACCTTGGCTCTAAATTTGAGGCTGTCTCAGAAAGAAACATTATTGTAAAACAATGAAAATAATTAATGTGGACAGTTGTGTGTGGATCAATGTTTTTGGACTGGTACATAAGGAAAGAAAATATGTTCTGGGAAGCATTTGAAAAAGTGCATGGAAGTGAAGAGAAAACCAAATGATCTCTGTGTTTGATGTTTCAGGATTTGATAGAAGAGCGTGTCAGGATTGGAGCTGCACTTTAGAAAACACCATTCCTGCAGCTTCCCAGACAACAGCAGTCATCGTGGAGAAATGAGAGACAGAGCAGCTGTTTATAAAGCAAGGCGGTGGGCAGTGTGCCTGCTGGGCAGTGCAGGGAAGCAGCAATGGAGGGAGGTAGACTCATGGAGGAGCAAGGAGACTAGTGGAAGCTCCAACAGCCAGACGCCAGGCAGGAGCTTCGGGTGCTCACGTCTCTGCATATCTGAACTGTCCAGAGAGTCCGGGCTTCACTGCGCAGAGGCAGCGCTGAGCTGCTGGCTCAGACCAGCACCGCCATATGGGGCAGACGAGGAGCAGGGAGCCCACGGCTGGTGTGCTGTCTGCCTGTGCTGTGGCCTTTGTGGAAGGTCTCAGGACACTGACTGAGAGGCAGATGCCAGGGCAGGATGTGCCTCAGAGTCCAGGGAACAAGGCTAGCTTTGGGCCAATGGCCGAGTGGCCAGAGGTGGCATGATGGGCGGGCAGGTCCAAAGGACCCCCTCAGACCTGCTCTGTGGATGTCTGTCCTGTTCTTGAGCTTATCAGGCAGGGAGGAAGACAGGCTGAGCAGGAACAACCAGGGACTCTCTGTTCCAGGAACAACCTGGGTGTGTTACAGACAGTGTTGGGCTCGATCCTTGCTGCCAGCCTGCCAAGGGGGTGCCATTAGTTTTGGTTTGTCAGCAATGAACCTGAGGCAAGGAGAAGCACGGGATTCACTTCAGTGGGTGCTGCACTGCTCGTGGCCCGGAAGCCCCAGAGCTAACCTCCACATCCCAGGTTCCCAGCTCAGGTTTCCTTCAAAGCCCAAAGGCTCGTGGAGCCAGGCCAGGAGGAAAGTGGTGGATGTCATTTTTCCAGTGTGGGCAGAGATGTCAAGCTCAATGGATGACTGTGAAGCCTTGCAGTATTCACTCCAACCCAGGGGGCGGCCCAGGATTTTAGAATTTCAGGGGTTGTGGAACTTTGAGGCCAGTTTGTCACCTTCCCCTCGAACTGGTTCAGAAATCGGAACAACCATTTGGTAACCTGTCTCATTGCTGTTTGCTCTCAATCGATTGCTTCAGAGAAGGTAAAAAGGTGACATAAAGCAAAACGAAAGTACTCCTTGCACCTGCTCTGAGAGCTTACAAGCTTGCTGCGTTTTGCAGGTCCTAACGAAGTCTTTGGTAAGTACTGGCTAGTTTGGTAGTTTCCAAAACCTGTGTCTCCTATATTTGTATATAAAATGTGTGCCTCTCACGGAGTGGGGTGGCAGCTGCTTGCTGCATTCCTAATCTCATGGGACTATTATATGGTTTGGTTTGTTGACGATGAAAGACCCCACAAGCATTTGAGGTCCACTGAAGGGGTAAACTGAACATGGCTTTGTTTTGACTGGGGCTGCAAGCCACTGGTTACTTCAGTTCACCACTAGACTTGTCTGTGACTTGGGCCCAGGCACACAGCAGGTGCACAGCTGCCCAGGAGTCATTCACTGAGCTTGGCATTTGCCACTGCCTCTGCAAACTGACCACAGCTTTGGTGGTGAACCTGTGATGCTGTTATGGCTTGGATTGGAATTTCCATGGTTATTAATAAGATTACGTGTATTTCATATTAAATTTCCTCTTGGACCAAGAGGAGTAGCTAGTACACATCTTTGCTGGGTTATTGTTGTTGGAAATATTTGTATGTGTTGGAAAAAGCACTGGTTCAGGGATGGGTTAGGTCTCAGCCTGATGTGGACTATCTTTCCACAGCTTTGTGCTAGCTCAATTTTAAGAACAACTGACCAGTCATTTCCTTAATGCAATGTGTGTGTTTTTTTCTTGAAGCTCAGTGGTGTAGATGCTTCCCAGTGGGGTGCCTGGGTTTGATTCCCTGCCCCAGTTCCCACTCCAGCTCCCCGGTGATGGCTCAAATGTGGAATCCTTGCCTCCTGACCAGGACTAGGAGCCCAGCTCTTGGCTTTGTGCAGCCCTGGCTGTGGCAGGCATTTGGGGGCAGTGAAGCAGCAGATAGGAAAATCTCAAACTCTTGGTTACTCTGTCTTTTAAGTACATGAACATAAACAGGCAAACATAAAAGAGAAAGAAATAATAAATACAAAATCCAATCTTGCTTGTCCCTGGGTAGTAGTCACCTATACTAAGTCTTTTTAGTTTTGTTTTTAACTATTATATTTTCACATCTGTGTCGTAAATTTAGCTTAGATGGTTTTGTAGATTGTGTGAGACAGAAATGTTAGTTCATAGCTCTGCCTCAGTTAAAGCAGCTGTCTCCATGTTGGCTCCCACGACTTGCAGCAGCAGCTCCTGCCATGGTGGCAGCTGGCCCGTGCCTGCTCCACGTCGGCTCTGCCTGCACTGCTGGCCTTCAGGAAGGAAGGGGGTGGCAGCCCGCGTGCCTGCTCTCCTCTGACGGTGCCTGGTTTTCTGATTTTGTAAACCTCGTCGCCGATTCCTGTTACTGAACTGAAATGCTTCACTTTGATGGTCTTCTTCAGCTTGAGTTTTAGTCGTCTGTCACTCTTTCGGATCACCAAGACATTGCCTTACATTTTTTCTCAATTAGCTATTATTTTCTCTTTCACATTTGAATTTTTTTTAAAAGGATTTGTTTATTTATTTGAAAGTTACAGTTACAGATGGAGAGAGGAGACAGCAGAGAAAGTCTTCCATCTCTGCTGGTTCGCTCCCCAGATGGCAGTTGCAGCTAGGGCTGGGCCAGGCTGAAGCCAGGAGCTTCCTCCAGCTTTCCCAAGCGGATGCAGGGGCCCATGGACTTGGACCATCTTCAAATGTTTTTCCCAGGCCACTGGAAGGGAACTGGATGGGAAGTAGAGCAGCTGGGACATGAACCAGGTCTCGCATGGGATTCCAGTATCAGGAGGCAGCTTTACGTGCACTGCTCTGGCACCGGCCCCAGCGTTCGCATCTCTAGTTCAGCTAGAGCCATGCTGCCTCCTTCATGTGCGGCGCCTCGGCGCGGCCCCGATGCTCACATCCGTGGCTCAGTTAGAGCTGCGCTGCCCCTCCGGCAGCTGTGAACCCACTGTGCTCACCGAGGGTTTCACAGGGAGCTGGTGATTTTGGGGATATGAATTTTACCTTACTCATTTTAATTGAGTGAAATCTAAAACTTCATCAGCGTAAACATAGTGTCTTATTGCTTTGATAGTCATAGATTTCACTTCACATACTGTAACAAGTGAATGGTTTATCATGCGTACCAGGCGTGTGTGTCTGTTACTACACTATAGCATTAGAATCCAATTGGTGTCAATAAACTGATACAGTTCTAATAATCTTTTTCTGTGCATGGTGTTACTTGAATATATTATGAAAACATTAAGAGTTGGTGTGATGCATTTGTAAGTTGTGATGAGCAATTAAATTGGATTTTATCATTGTTTAATTGATGCATTTGACTCATTTTTCTAGCCTAACAACTAGCATTGTCAAATGCATATGTAAAATGCAGTCACACTCCTGATGCAGAAGTTTGTGATGTGACCAGAAGCACACAAAGGGCGGGAGACTGGGAGAGAGCAAAACTTCCTGCGAAATGACAACTGCAAGCTGCTGCGGCAAAGGAAGAACCTGCACACATGGTCAGGCAGAAAGCATTTAGATTTTGGTGTAAATATTTATTTTATTTTTATTTGAAAGGCAGAGTTACAGAGAGAAGGCGAGAGAGATGGATCTTCCATCTGCAGGTTTGCTGGAAGTCTGCAATGGGCAGCCCTGAGCCGACGGGAGGCCCGCGAGGAGTCCGAGCGGGAAGGGAAAGGCAGGCCTGCAGACACAGAAGGTGGGCATTGTCCCGGTGAGCTGGCACCGCTCCCCTCCAGCTCCCTGAGGCACTCACACAGGTGTGTGTTCCGAGTACAAAAATGCGTATATACATAGGAGAGAAGCTAAAGAAATATAGTGCAGCTTTCTGGAAGGTGATATTTCAGGTAAATTGTCGATGTTTTACAATTTTTTTGCAAATGCTTGTAAAGAACATGGATTACTGTTTTCTGTATATGAGAAAATATCCTGAGGATCTTTGAGAAAATGCAGAGTCGGAATGATTGAATCCCAGTTTGTGTGGCCTGCCTCAGGCATGTGTTGCTCACTGAATGTGACCCAGGCTTCTGTGTGAGAACCTAATGGCACAGCCAGCTCCTGGGAAGCCGCTACAATCGTAGGCTCTTCCGTGAGATGGCTAGCTTCAATGCTAACTGTGGCTCATGGTATGGCCACATGCCACCCAGTATTTTATTTTTGGATGGATGGTGCTGTGTTTTGGCTTTGCTTTTCATCAGCAATCTCTCCAATAACCAAATAGTTGCAATTGGTTTTCTTGAAAGATGTGTTTAAAATGGTTTGGGAGCAGGAAGCATGCTAGAAAGTCAGCAGAATACCCATGACAAGCAAACGGACGACAAAGAGACCACAATGTGAGGCAGTGACGGACTCCATCCACATGGGTGTCTGGGGCAAGCCGGAGACAGTGGTGACGTCAACTTTCTAACATGAGCAGGCGAGGGAAAGTTACACAGGTCACGCGACAAAGAGTGGTGGGTAACAAGGGATTCAGTCAGCAGTCTGAAGTGGATCCCAGTAGCTTATTTATACATGCACAATCCATTGAGTAGAGTCCCGCTCAGCTCAACCCCATGGTCCTTCATGGAGCTGTCTCCAGTTACCCCTCCGTAGCAAGGCGATTCTGTCCTGGCTCCAAGCGGCGACCTCTTGGTTATCAGTACAAATGACTCTCTTTGAGACCAGATGATCTCTGGTTGATTGCATTTCTCACGGAAGCTCTTTATTCATCCTGGTTTATGTAGAAACATGGCCTCCAGGAGGACATCAGACTCAGGCCTAGACATCAATCGATCAAGCAACAAGCAAAATCCACCCCAACTGCTGGTGCTCGAGAGAGGCTGTCCTGCCTGGAGAAATCAGCGAAGTTTCTACAATGGATGGATCTTCCCTGACTTCCTCACCTCTCCCTCGGTCAACATCTCTTGGGGCACCTGCTTCCTGTTTCTGAATTGTACTCCACATTTGACAATCTCACCAGGAATGGATATGGTTTACAATTTAAGGACACATCCCGGAATGCTGCGTTTTCTCAAAGCTTAAACTTGTGTTTTGCCAAATCTTTTTTTTTTTTAAAGATTTATTTATTTTATTACAGCCAGATATACAGAGAGGAGGAGAGACAGAGAGGAAGATCTTCCGTCCGATGATTCACTCCCCAAGTGAGCTGCAAAGGGGCCGGTGCGCACCGATCCGAAGCCAGGAACCTGGAACCTCTTCTGGGTCTCCCACACGGGTGCAGGGTCCCAATGCATTGGGCCGTCCTCAACTGCTTTCCCAGGCCACAAGCAGGGAGCTGGATGGGAAGTGGAGCTGCCGGGATTAGAACCGGCGCCCATATGGGATCCCGGGGCTTTCAAGGCGAGGACTTTAGCCGCCAGGCCACGCCGCCGGGCCCGTTTTGCCAAATCTTTAACACTAGAAGCTGTCGTGTGAACCTTGGGTGGCTGATGCACACACCCTTACCACATGATTCTCTTCGGCAGCGGAGATGCTTGTCTGTAAGGACCTGATGGTATTTCCTCCCTCCGAGTGCTCGTAGGTTCTATTTATCCCACAGCGTCTGCCAATCAATTGTGTATTGCAATGGAGAAAACAGAGGTCCCCTCCCAGTTGAGAAGCCCGTTCTTGAATACATACTTGGAAGACAATTTCAGCAGGGTAATCTGAGAACTTAAGTGATGCCGCAGGGCCATCCTGTCTGCCACCAATCGCATTCAGCCACAGAGCACGTGTCTGGAGTCACTGAGAGCTCTATTATTGTAACTTAGACAAGACCTTCTTCCTTTAAGCACTAAAATACCTCTTAGGGTCTGCAGAGATGAGGAGCCAGTCTAACTGGAAGAAGTTGGCTTTGCTCTTTTCATCAAACAAGAACAACACTTTCAGTTGTAATTTAAAACCAAAGATTTAACCAGATAAACTAAGATGAAGTTCCCCTTACCTGCAAACGCTCTGATTCCTTGCTGGAAGTGACACTGGGTGAGGGTTAGAGAGGGGTGTTTGTGGAGGCTTGGTGTTTGTGGCAATGGGAATGGCATTATTTTCTTTGTTGAAATAAATACATGGGAGAATTTGTCAAGAGTTAGCCATTACCAACGAGAATTGCTGGGTCAGCCCATGTGCAGGCTGACGAGCACCTCAGCCGCTGGTGTGGGGACATGAGGAGGGCTCCAACCCCCACAGCAGTTGAGCACGACGGGGCCTAGCAGCAGACTTGGGAACGAGTGCACGAGGGGACCAGGACACCGTGAGCTCAACTCTGCATTGGAATGGTGAGGAGACCGGCCCAACACGGGAAACGAGCATCAGGCTGATGCTGACGCTGCCACGGTGCACGTGTCCCCCTGCAAGGGATCCCGGTGCTCACACGCTGGCGTGCGTGGGTTTCCCCCTCTGCCCTCTCCACGTTAACAGTGAATCAGTAAGTGTTACCGTTTATGATAGAAGGAACAAAATGGGGAAGGTGACCTTTAGTTGAAAGTAGGAAATTAATTCTTAGAACTGGCTGCTTGAAACCCAAGCCCTGATCACACCAAGTAGATAGTGACGCAAGGGACCTCTGGTGTCAGCAGCAACTGACCTGGGGGGGCTGACTTGTGAGATTCCCCAGGAGCAGGAGGCCTCATTCCTGACAGAAAATGTTGGGTACTTACCACTCCCTTAAGCAGGTCCCCTGACCCTCCATCAGTTCTAGGCAACCCCGGGCTCCTGCTAATGACACGGGGTGAGGACCCCGGCAGCCACACACATACTTTGCTTCTGCTGGAAGGCCCATTCCTGCGACACTTCAGTTGGAGCTTAGAAGCTGGTAGGGTGCAGAGGAAAGGACGCGGGCTCCAACGCCCGAGTCACGGCTGGGAGACGTGCCTGAGCTGAGCTAGTACTTTGTGTGTGTCTAGGCTGGGAATCAGGTGCACACTGTGCCGGCCAATCCCTAGCTGAGGGCTAATTCAAGCTCTCTGACCCTGAAGAGTTGGCGGGGTCGGCGGGGGGGGAGCTAGGCTTAGTCATTTACTTAGAGTGTTCTATTTTAAAGTAGGAATATTCTCTTTAGATAAAATAGACACTTCCTGGAATTTTCCTGTTGTTGACTTTCTGTCCAATTTAATACAGATGATCTAAAACTAAAAAGTTTCTTTTTATTTTTTAAAGATAGATTTTACAGAGAGAAGGAGAGACAGAGAGATCTTTCATCTGCTGGTTCACTCCTCAAATAGCCACAACAGGCAGAGCTGAGCTGATCCGAAGCTGGGAGCCAGGAGTTTCTTCTTGGTCTCCCACATGGGTGCAGGGTCCCAGCAGGGAGCTGGATGGGAAGTGGAGCAGCCAGGACACCAGCTGGTGACCACAGGGGATGCCTGTGCTCCAAGTGTAACATTAGCCACTACACGGATTTTGAGCTAACTGTGGTTGAGCTGCATGTTATGTGCTGTTACCCTCATAAACATGGATGCGATCAGACACTAGGTTACAGCCTATCACCTTGCTAATATGGGAGACAGAAATACTGCAGTACCAGCCCTCGTATACATTCCACCTCAGGCTGCCATGCCCTTGGCTGCACAAACAGGATGCACTTGGAGAGGTAAAAGCCAGGAGGGGAAGTCCGTCTCAGATTCTCTGCATCTACAGCCATGCGTGGAGGACGAGGCGCTGGGGACCGTGCCAAGGCTCCCTGTCCCGTGGGCTCCAGGCTCGGCTTGCTGTTCTCATGGCCCCATTCCACCGGGGCTTCGTGTTCCACTTGCCAGGGATTCCCCACACTTCCCGCCACTGGCTCGGCCGCTCCAACCTGAGCCTTTCCTTCTGAACACAGCCGGCGCCAGATCCAGTCTCCTCATGCCCGAGCACAGGCAAGGCGGTGTGCCAGCTCGGCTGAGCTCCCTTGCTCAGGTGTCGTTTTCATGCTCAGCCGAGCCCTGGACTCAGTTTGGAGCATCGCAAGCCCCTGCTTGCCTTTCATCGGGAGAAGCTCGGGTCACACTTCGATATGGACCAGACTGTGTCTCACAACCTGTGTGTTTTAGAGACATTTAGAGCAAATTCATGCATCTGAGGTGCAAAACCTAGCTTTGCTCTCTGTGTTCAGTGTGTGGTTTGCTTCTTCCGTGTGGCGTTGTGATCACGTGCAGCAGCCATGTGTGATTTGTATTGGAAGCCTGTGATCTGAGTGACTCGTGTGGCTTCGTGTGTGCTCTGTGCTTCCTTGCACTCCATCCCAAGACAGGTTTGCAAGCACCCTCTTGACCAACAGGAAAATGGAGCGCTAGAAGGAGAAGTTTCTTGCTCAAGCCTGCCCCGGTCAGCAGCTGTGTGTGGGACTCGCTCAGCCTCCTGCGTTTCAGACCCTGAGCTGCCCCTTTGGTGTTGGAGGCCCAATTCTTTACCCATTGCAACTGCTCATGCCAACCTCATGCTATTTCAGTGTGTGTCATGGGACCGTGATGAGGCTGTATGTCCTGCAGGGTAACTGCTGAGCCTGGATGTCCTGGAACCCTGACAGTAGCAGGCAGGCAGGTGGCTTAGGGCCGTGCACACTCAGGTTGGAAGCAAGAGCGCTTCTCACTAGTCCGTCCAAACTCCATGTTGAATCGCTTGCTGTTTTGGTCCGTTTTCCAGACTGTATTTGGTTTTAGGCTGCCTAACTAATGGAGAATGATGGATGTGCATTACTTATTTTTCTGAATTATTAACAATTCCTTGAAGTACAGAAAACACTATGCGGGGAATATATTTCTGGAAGACAGCAAGACAGTGGAATGGGGATTTTGAAAGAAAGAGACTGAAGACACCAGCTTCAACTCTGGCTCAA
The DNA here is from genome assembly GCF_030435755.1 of Ochotona princeps. Lineage (NCBI taxonomy): Eukaryota > Metazoa > Chordata > Mammalia > Lagomorpha > Ochotonidae > Ochotona > Ochotona princeps. Next base: position 1,641,655 of record NC_080851.1, read on the forward strand.
ATACCCACAGGTTACGTGAGCCTCAGATGTCAGGCTAGCTACTGACTCTCAACTGGCACATCCATTTATTCATTCACTCATCTCCTACATTTTCGATTAAGTTCCAGGCAGACTCACGAGCTGAACAGGACATGTTGCAGTCTTGGCTTCTTTTTCTTCAATAGAAAAGCAACGACCCTGCTTCCTTGACTACAAACTCCAGGCCTGTGCACCCATCTTGTGAGGTTTAATTAAAGCATGTGTTTTTTATTATTCTTTTAAAAAGTTGTGACAAAATACACAAAGCATGAAAAATAACTTTAAAATTTAGTCATTTTAAAGTATAAAACCTAGGTGCATTAAGTACTATGGAAATATTTTGCAAGTATTGTCACTGTCTACATTTAGAACTTGTGAGTAACTCTGTGTGGACCTTCAAGCCCCTCTGTAACCTTGTTGAAATTGACCAAATCTAACTTCCATGCAGTCTTTGGTATATTCCACCTAAGAGCAGATCATGCGCAATTAGAGAAAGTTCTGCCACTTCCTTTGCAGTCTGGAGAGTTTTATACAATGATAAAAGACCCTTTAACAAGCAGAGAGAAGAAACAGGCTGAAGTAGCAGGAATCCCCCATGCTCCAGTTTATTCCTGACGGCCCACACAGCTTGAGCTTGGATCAGACCGAAGCCAGGAAGCCAGTCAGGGCTTTCCATGGGGGTGGAGGAGAGGACCTGACAGTGGGTGCCATTACCTGCTGGCTCCCAAGGTGCACATTTGCAGGAAATTGGAATAAGGGGCAGAACCAGAACCTGAATACGGGATGCAGGTACCCTCAACGGCGTCTTTACTCCTGCCTCACGTGGCCAGGTCTAAACCCTTCTATTCCGTGTTCTTTCCAACTGCTGTGACTGGAACTGTCAATGTAATGTAGAACACAAGCAGAGAGTAGGCACCCTTGTCTTACTCCTGACTTGGGGAGAAAACATTCGTTTTTCCAACTAAGTTAGCTTTTGTAACTACTTTTTGTCAGTTTTTTGAGCGTGTTTGTCATTCAGGTGTTGAATTTTTGTCAAATGCTTTTTGTTTTCATCCCGTTAGGTGCCCTATGAGCCATGTTCTTCATTCCAATGCTGTATCACTCTAATTGGCTTTCAGATGTAAAGCTGATCTGTAATCCACCCTGCCTTGTGTGCAGAGATGTGGCGATCAGATCGTGTTGAGTGTTTCTGAATCTGTATTCATCAGAGCAGTGATCTGTCACCTTGTGATGTCTTTGGGGTCAGTGGGTATTTAAGCTGTCAGGGCGGGGAGTGGGACAACTCTTCCAACAGCGCAGATGCAGAAGAAGCGGCGGGGTGTGCACTGTGCTTGTCTGTGGCATGACCAAGGCTTCCTTCATCCTTCTGACTGAGAGCTTCTGTGAGTTGGCCGAGGAGACAGCTGTGCCCAACCTGCAGGCTGGGCGGGATGTGCCTTGAGTGGGCATGGCTCTCGCTGCCTCTTGTTCCTCTGTCTTTGAAGACTGGTCCATAACAAGCCTCAGGAAGCAACATGAGCCCGTCTCATTCGTTTGGCCTAGGAGTAGTTTCTGTAAGTATGAAGAGTCCTCTTTGGGGCATTAACTGCAAGTAGTGACTGAGGCAAAATGCCAGTCCTCCTAGGATTTTTGTGAGAACATGACCATGTGACTCTATTTAATTTTCCCCTAGCAAATTATGTGTGTGTGTGTGTGTGTGTTTAATCACACACATAGTTCTACTGTGAACATTTGGAGACAACTGTGAGGTCATTCCCTGGGATGTGCTTTAGGGTTTAGGTCTACAGGTAAGCTTGTTGCATTGGATAAAACAGTAGGTGCAAGTGAATCCTGTGCTTTAGCTGCTTGTTTCCAGTTTTTACATCAACTCTGACACTGATTTGTGGCTTCCTGATCTTCTGTTGGCGACCTACACGCACCCACTGCTTCCGGCAGCCATACCCTGCCCTCCCCATCCCGCGTGGCATCAGGGCCTTCCCGTGTGCTTGTCCTCCTGATTCCTGGTGCTTTTCTCACCAGTGTCACCTCTCTCCCCTCTTTAGTGGTCCTCAACACTCCAACTTTATTTTCATGGAGTACATCAAGCTTGCCGGCCTGAAGTTGTCACCAATTCACTCACTCAGGCAGCTCCTCTGGACTCACCTGTCCTGAACAAAGGCAGACACTACTTAAAGCAGGAACAGTATCTGCAGTCAGGCAGTGATGCACAGGTAGCCTTGGGGGTGCTGGTCTGCCTACCAGCATAGGTAACAGGGCTTCGGGGAGCCCCAGGGCTGGACATGCTACCAGGAGCACAGAGCCCCAACCCAGTGTAGTTCAGGACATGCTGTAAACATGAGGGAGACAGGAGGTGACAGGATCCAGTCTGAGATGGAGCATAGCCATGAGCATGCCACGTGATGGAACTCTCTAGAATACCGCTTGTTGGAGACTGGTCCTGGTGAGCTGTTTGGAGACTGGACTTCAGGTGCCCGCGGCAGGAGCCCTGAGCTGAGCAGGGAGTTGGGAGAACTGTCTGGCAACTGGACGACCCTGCATGCCACTGCCTTGGACGGGGCCCACGGGAGAAGGCAGTCGGCCCAATGAGACAGCAGAGCGATGGAAGGCAGAACACACTGTGTACCTGGAATCCATGGCACAGATGCACGTGCTGATTCTGTGGGGCTCTGCCAAGTCGTAGGCCGTGCCGATGCTGCTTGTCCCTGGGCTCTGCGTGCAAAGGCTTGCATTGCCTCCGTCGGCAACTGCATGCACTCACATTAGCGCCTGGTCTGCTTTGCACTCAGCTTCCCATCTGCCCAGTGGGCATGGGGCTTCCTGCTCATGTTCTTGGGAGGAGCTGCAGTCTCTTGGGTCAGCAGCCCAAGGGAGCATGACTCCTGCTCGGACAAGCGCTGTCGTCATCCACAGGGCTACTTGGTGCCAGAGCAGCTGACCATTTAGAGAGGGACCCGGGAATAAGGGTACCATGTCTTCAGTCCGAGGTGCCTGGGGCAGATACTAGAGTTTGGCTGAGGAAGGCTCAGCCAGGGCTCGAGACAACGATGTGGTGAGGAGTACAGGGTGCAGGCCCAGGTGGACAGAGCCTGGAGCTTCTTCTGGGTCTCCCACGTGGGTGCAGGGTCCCGAGGCTTTGGGTCATCCTCAACTGCTTTCTCAGGTCACAGGTAGGGAGCAGGATGGGAAGCAGGGCTGCCGGCATTAGAACCGGCGCCCATATGGGATCCTTATGCATTCAAGGTGAGGACTTCAACCACTACGCTACCGCGTCGGGCCTGAGTCTGGCAATTTTTGACTCACAACCGAGCCAGCTGCATTTGTGTAGACAGGTGGGGAGAACACTGCACTGTCACGATTACCAAAGGATCTGTGAGAAATATGTTCTCTGTAGTGGAAATTGCTGCCCTTGGGCAACAGGAAAAGGCTGGCCATTACCGTAGCAGTAGGAAGTGGGAGATAATGAAATCGGGCAGCACACAATGCAACCACAAGGCAGGAGCGGCACCCCGTCTTCAGCATCCATCTCACACACGGCTTTCTCTTAGGCATCGAGACGCAGCCTCTAACAGCAGGAAATGAAGCGAGTTGTGCTATTGTCACTGGAGATGAATACCAACACGGCGGTTGCGCAGTGGGCTCCACAGCATCCTCTCAGACTGGACAGAAGTTGGAGCGGCAGAAGCCTGCCGAGGCACAGCTGCTCCCACTGGTGCGCACACTGGGCCTGTCGTTTTGGTCTTCTAATTTTTTTTTTAAATTCATTTATTTGAAAGACAGAGTTACAGAGACACAGAGAGATGTTCCACCTGCTGGCTCAGGTCCCCACAGCCAGGCAAAGCTGGGAGCTTTTGCTGGGTCTTCCACGTGAGCAGCAGGGGCCCGAGCACTAGGGTCCTCTTCTGCTGACTTCCCGGGCCATTGACAGGGAGCTGGGTACGAAGTAGAGTGAACTGAAGTTGAATCAGTGCACCTAAGAGATCCCAAGCCTCGTCAGTGGCATCATAATGCACTGTGGCACAGCACTTCAGCCTCACCTGCAGTGTGGTGTCATAACCCTGGGAGTTCAGGGGCCGCTTCCTCTGCTCCCTCCAGCCAGGACACTGGCAAGGGGACTTCTGCGGTGCCCTGCAGCCTGGCAGGTGGTGGCCACACATGCAAGAGGAAGCTGGTTGACAACGGGGGGGCTGAGGGGAGCGGGGCTAGAATGTCCTCACACAGTCAAGGACAGACATGGACTCCAGCGTGTCCAGATGTGGAGAAGTCCCACGTCCCCACAAATACATACAACTGCCATGTGTCCGTGAAAGACAAAAACATTGTAGAAGGGCAGGGCTGAACCCACGGCTGCTGTACTTGGGGTGGCGGGAATGGGTGGGAGGCTCCCCTAGATTGCTGACGGAAATGTGTGTGTGTGTGTGTGTGTGTGTGTGTGTGTGTGTGTGTGCGCGGCGGGGAGCAATGGAGATGCACGGAGTAAGAACACAAGGACGAGCCCAGAGCATCAGGACCTGCTGCTGAGCGGGGGACACAGCCAGTCCCCAGGGCGGGAAGCAGAGGCTCCTGGGAGGAAGCCCGGCAGCAGGTGGAGAGCGGCCTGCTCCAGCCCTGGGCAGTTCCTCTCGGGGAAGCTGAGGGGCGGATGTGGTTTCCAGCTCTCCGGAGGCCCCAAGAGCTGCGTATCCTGACCTTGCTGGTGCTTGATCTGAAGATAAGCATGGGTCTGGTCCACCGTACAGCGGGGATGCCAGCCCCCAGTCCGCGGCCCCATGCCCGAGCTGGGCCTGGGTGTCCTCTTCTGGGGCTCGCCCGGACCCTCAGCCCCTCACCCTTCCTCACATACTGCTGGCACAGGCGCCATGGGTCTGCCCAGCCATGACCGGTAGTCACTCTCTCACACGCTGCTGCTGTGGATAGTTTTCTGGGTGTAGGAAAGTCAAGCTGGTGAGACCCACACCCATGGGTGTGCCTGCTTCCCCCCTCTGCCCCTCCCTGCCGGCTGCCTCCACCCTCCCTCTTGCTGGTGCTAGAGCCCAGAACTGGGGCAGCAGCCCCCTTGAAGGCGTCCTGGGGCCCCACCTGCATTGCCGCCCTCCCAGCTGGGCCCCACCCTAAGTCCCACTCTGGCCTTTTCTCGTCGTGCTCCGATGATCCAGGCTGCCCCCACCCCCAGCCTCTGTGTCTTCACAACTTCCTCCCGGCTGTCACTCTCTGTGTGCACCTGTGTGCTTCACCAGGATGTTGTAGCCTTGAAGCAGAGGCCACCTCATCCCTAGCACCTCTTCTGAAGTTGCTTGTAAAAACAGACACGGAGGTAAAACACTCCAGGCCCAGCTCACAGGGCTGAGGCCCCCTCCCCGTCCCAGTCTCTGGGTGCACCTCTGGGTGGTCTCGTGGTTGCCATGGCCCACACGCCCCTGACCAAGACTCAGAACACGTGAAGGAGCATTGGGAACTGCAGTTCATGTCGCATTCTAACCCAGGCAGGCACCCGTGCAGGCGGCACTCGGGCAGGAGGAGAGGAACAGAGGCACGGAGGTGTGGGTCAGGCTCTGCTCAGGCTGTGTGACGGCCTCTGACCTGTGTGACGGCCTCTGACCTGTGTGACGGCCTCTGACCTCGCTGGCCCTGGGAGCAAGGCTGGCCCTGAAGAGTGGTCAGCACACAGATGGGACATCCAGTGGGAGTGCTCCTACCGCAAGCCAGCTCCTTGGCTGCCCAGGGGCTCCTGGAGGCCTTGCTGACTCCATGCCCCTTCTAGAGTTCGTGGCATCAGCTGAGTCCTGGGACACTCAGCACATGTGCCTGGACTCAAGAAACCACCTGGGGCCACCTGTGCCTCTCGTGGCCACTGTCCCAGTGGCTCTCACAGGCACTACGGTTGCATTGATGGCATACACACTGCCCCTCCATTCTGGACTGCCAGCTTGGTGACTCAGTGGGTGCCCATTAATGCCTGAGGCGGGGAGAGAGGAAAGATGGAGTGGACAGGTGGGTGAGTTGCCAGGGTGACCCTCAGCTGTTGTAGTGGGGTAAGCAAGGAACACTCACGGAGAAGCGAAAGACAGAGAGCTTGGTGGGGCCACACCTGCGGGCCTGGCTTCCCCACCGACGGCTCACCTCTCCCACCTGCAGCACCTGGCTGTTCCGACGGCTCACCTCTCCCACCTGCAGCACCTGGCTGTTCCGACGGCTCACCTCTCTCACCTGCAGCACCTGGCTGTTCCGACGGCTCACCTCTCCCACCTGCAGCACCTGGCTGTTCCGACGGCTCACCTCTCCCACCTGCAGCACCTGGCTGTTCCGACGGCTCACCTCTCCCACCTGCAGCACCTGGCTGTTCCGACGGCTCACCTCTCCCACCTGCAGCACCTGGCTGTTCAGAGATGCCCTGTGTTCTCACACATGCTAACGTCACAGTAACTACTGACTTTATTCATCACGTTCTCCTTAATCAGGTGTCACTAATTAGCGATTTTCTTTCATAATTACGAATCACATTTTAACATTGTAAAGTGTAGATTTAGTACTAAAATGTCAGCACTGAGGTGGAAATGCCTCACCCCAGCTGGAGCACCGGGCCCCATTTCTGGCTCCAGTTTTTGGTTCTAGCTTCCTGGGTACGTGCACCCCAGGGGCAGCCAGTGTGGCCCTAAGAGTTGGTGCGTGCCACACGTGCAGCGGATCTGGCTTCCAGCTTCATCCTGGCCTGTGTGGACATCTGTAGCGTGAGGCAGTGGAGGGACGATTACTTTGTCTCTGTTTCACTGCTATTCAAATAAATAAATAGAAAACATATATAAAAAAGAAATTTCAACCCAAAGTCATTAAAGATACATACTAAACATCAACAAGGTAAATGTTGGAAAGCCTTTTGTGAGCAAACACCGTTCACTAGACTTGTGTCATGTCATCTGCCTGCCACAGATGTTGTCTTCTTTACGGAAGTGATCCTGTCCAGGTCAGCTACTGTGGCAGGTGCGTGTTGGTTAAGATGCATACACTGTCTGACATCACGGTGGCCTTGGAGAGAAATGGGACAGCGGGCATAGACCCTGGGCCTGCAAGACAGAGACTGCGTGGACAGCAGGCCTCTCACACCAACCTCAAGATTGCGCGCACATGGCATTGGGCATGGAAGGGCTGTTCACACACAGGACTGTGGACAAGCCCTGAGCGTTCCGCCGCTGCAGGGTAACCTCGGCTCCTGCGGCACAGCTCACCAAGCCGGCACTCCTCACCAAGTCCTAAGGAGTGAGAGACCTCTCGCAGCCCACAGCAGTGGGCCTCACAGCTCTTGGCCCAGTGCAGTCCTACTTGCCCTGGCCAGCTGCCACTCGGTCGCTCGGTTTCAACAAGCAAGAGTGAAAGCAGTCTTGGGTAAGAGTCTTCTGGATGTGCGAACCGTTACACAAGGCGCTTGGTCAGCCCTCAGCGCTCTCTGGCTTCTGCTGGGGACGCAGCTATTGCAACCCGCACAGATAAGCAGGGATGTGCACAGGTCCTTGGTCAGTCTGTACACATTCCCGCTTGACCCACCCCGAGGGTCATGAATTGTCCTCTTGGGGATTTCAGTGCAAAGTCACCATTTCCCTTCTCCACGGCCCTGGAAGACGCACCGTGGAGGTCGGGAGAGCTGGTCGGTGAGGCCCACGCAAAGCCCTATCCTCCACATTCCGTGTGGGTCAGGGCAGCCGTCTGGCAAACTGGAGGCACATGAGAAGAAGCCCTGCCCACCGGGACCAGCCGCTCTGTCCGCCTGCCCACAGACAGCTGTGTGCCGGAAGCCACTCGCCATGAACACGATCTCTGCACTGTTTCTATGTCACACGTGTGACGAGGGCAGCCCTTTCTGGGGGGCCGCTGGTGCCAGAGGGGTGGCATGGGCAGCTCCCGGCAGGGATCCACTCCACGTCTCTGGCTCTGGCCTCGTTTCTCCTTTTGCAGTGGGGCAGTGCTGGACTGGGTGTGTTCAAATCTCCTTGTACTTCTGACCTTTCAAAAGGCCCAAAGGACAGTGAGTGGCAGCCCACAGTCGGCGAGTACAGGAGCAAGCGTGGAAATGCGTGAATTCTCAAGTGAACCACCTAAGGAAAGCCATCAACAGCGTCCAAGACGGGGAGAGCTGTGAGCCGGCAGCAGTGACAGGAAGGCCCAGAGACCACGCCTGCTCCAGCCCGGGCACCTGCATGTGCAGCCACCTTCCCGGCAGGCAGTGCGGGAAAGGTCGCGGCATTTATTGGCATGAGTCATAAGGTCTCGTTGTCCACGAGGCTCGACATTTCAGACTAGTGTGCTGTGCTCTGACACCAGCCTCTGACACACGTTTCTCGAACTGATGCCCTCAAAGGGCAAAGGGCTTTGTGGCAGGTGCATGTGACCGTTAAAGTCCTCCCGGCCTTCTGTGCAGGCCTGCGGTCTACACAGGCTGCCCGGCACCGCACCCTGGCTCTGCTCAGAAACACGCCTTTCACAGGCCCTGTGTTCTTGGACACACAAGTTTCCCCACCTGTGAAGCGCAGCCTACAACTTCCCACCTGGGGATGCAGCCCAAAAGAAGCACTCTATACAATCCTACCGTCCTGGAGAAATATTTTGTGAGCAAAATAGAGACAGAGTTTGTATATTTGTTCACTTGGCAAGAAGCTGGCTTGGGCGTGTCTTCAGGCCTTTCTGAGTCCAGTCGAATGTGAAAATATTTGGTTCCTGGATGATGGGCATCCCTCGTTTGGGAGCAGAGAGTCTTGGAGACACTCCCGGGTCTCGGCTGCCTTCTGCACTGGGAATTTTTCCTCCAAGAGAGAAGTGTGCACTTCTTACCAGCAATACAACCCCGGGTTTGGGAGGTGAGACTCCCCAAGTGCATGTTTGCTCAGCTCACACAGGGTGGGCAGCCCGCTTCAACTGGCGCTTACAACCTGAGGAAATGAGGGGCCTGTGGCCACTGGCACTAGCATCCCATGTGGGTGCTGGCTTGTGTCCCGGCTGTTGCGCCTCCTACCCAGGGCCCGGCAAGGGCCTGAGGAAAGCAGTGGGAGGTGGTCCAAGTGCCTGGCGCTGCACCATTGGAGGAGTTCTGGTTGAAGCTCTTGGCTCCCGGGAGTGAACCTGAGGCGGCAGATAAGAATTCTGTCTGCCCTTCCCCCCGTGACTTTCAAAACTTAAAAAGCAACACAAAACACATGGACAAGAAAGGGTGATGGTGAAAGGACTTCTGGAAGCAGATGACCTGGCCCAGAGAACTCAGCTTGGGCTGTGAGGGTTGGGGGTGCGGTCACTGGGAGCTGGGTGGAGCTGTACCAGAAACCCCCACGGAGCTGCCCAAGAGGTCTGACGTCACTGCTCCATCTCCCGCCTCGGACCATCCTGCCTCCCTCCAGTTCCCCTTTTCAGCTCCTCCTGTCCCCACCCCGGGAAATGGGTTCGCTCCAATTCTCCTGCACCTGCCTTCAGCGAAATCCGAGCCTGTGCCCCCTCACTTGGGGTCAGCCCAGTCCCTCATCCACCTGCCGCCAACGCTGCCTCACTTCCCCGCTTGTCCTGCCCTGGCTGTGGGCTGTGCCTGGTGCTTGGGGGCCTGCTCACTTTCCTCCTCAGCCGCTGCTCCACCCGGGGCCACCGCTCTAGTCTCTGTCAAGGGCGTGGGAGGCGTCCCCCACGTCCTCATCTCCCAGGGGGCAGCGCCTCGGCCTCCACTGTGACCTGAGCGCCCTGGGGGCGGCCCTGCCGCGGTTCCAGCTGAGGTCCCACGGAAGCTCCCGGAGCCTGGAGCGGCCACCCAGGAGCTCGCACAGCAGACAGTGACCCCTGACACTGGAGCAAGGGGGCAGCCGCACAGAGTCCCCCTAGAGTCGCCCCCAGGGGCCCCCGCTCCCCGCGCCCTTCTGCTTACTCAGCCCCTGAGCGCCTGGGAAGAGCACGCGCAGCTGGGGATTTCAAGGGCATTCCTGGGGGGGAATGCAGCGCCCCAGGCCCCCTCCTGTCCCTCCCAAGCCCCACACACTCCGCCTGTGACCTCCAGCGACCTCTGCCTCCTGCCGCTCCGCCAGGCAGCTCCTCGCCTGGAACAACCTCGGCTTCCTCCCTGGGGGGAAAATGTGAGTCACACAGAACCTGAGACCGAGATGGCACCTGCGCTGTGCGCTCACCGCGCGCGGGGGGACGCCCGGCCTGGCACGGAGGCGCCCCCGCTCCTCGGGGTCCGTGGGAGCCGGAAGCGCCCTGCACCTGCGCGGCCTGTGTCCACCCCGCCGGACATCCCTCGTCTGTGGTGGGAGCCCTCGGGCGCCACTGCCCCCTGGTGGCCGCCTACCCTCACCGCACATTCACCTTCTCTGCAGTAACCCCGGTCCCTGACTCCCCCACTCGCAGGGGAGGAAGACACGGGTTAGCCCCAGAGGAAGCTGGGTTCCTCTCCCCAACTCCCACCTCCGCACACAGCCCCAGGGACAGCCCACGCTCGCGGACAGCCTGCTGTGGTCCCGGGGCACCCTCCTGGCTGGTGAGAAGAGCGGAGAAAACAGCTAATCGGACCATCCCAGCCACAGCAATCTCAATCCCAAGGTCACGAGCGGGCTAAGGTGACAGGGCCTGGGATCAGCACCTGCTCACAAACATGGGTCTTGATTTCACTCAGGCCAAAACAAGGGTATTAAAATCGAACACTAGGGATGGGTGCTGTGGTGTAGCGGATAAAACAACTCCACTTGGAGTATCAGCATCCTATGCCCCGGCCACTTCATTTCTGATCCAGCTCCCTGCAAACGGCCTGGGAGAGCAGCGGGGATGGCTCCCGTACCCACAGGGGAGACCACATGGAGCTCCTGGCTCCAGGTAGCACAGCCCTGGCCATGTGTGAGAGAGCACTGGCCAGGAAGCCGTCTTCCTCTGCTCTGCCCACACAGCGCCCTGCCTCGGGGGACACGCCTGGCAGTCCACACCCTTGGCCTTTTTTCTCAGGATCACTGCCTTCCAGCTCCCTCTTCAAGCAAGGTGTGGGTTAGGCCTGGGCATGCAAGATAGCTCCAGCATCCTCGTCCTGAGCGACAAGTGGCAAGTCCATGGGGTTGCAGGTGGACAGCACGCAGGTGGGCCAAGCTACCTACTAAGGGTCCTCAGTCCAGGAAGCCCTCCATCCAGGACCCTGTGAAAGACCCTCAGGGGACACTTCGTCCGGGACCCTGAGAGGGCCCTCAGCTGAGGGGACACTCCGTCCGGGACCCTGAGAGGGCCCTCAGCTGAGGGGCACTCCGTCCGGGACCCTGAGAGGGCCTTCAGCTGAGGGGGCTCTCCGTCCGGGACCCTGAGAGGGCCCTCAGCTGAGGGGGCTCTCTGTCCGGGACCCTGAGAGGGCCCTCAGCTGAGGGGCACTCCCTCCAGGACTCTGTGAAAGACCCTCAGCTGAGGGGACACTCCGTCCGGGACCCTGAGAGGGCCCTCAGCTGAGGGGCACTCCGTCCGGGACCCTGAGAGGGCCCTCAGCTGAGGGGGCTCTCCGTCCGGGACCCTGAGAGGGCCCTCAGCTGAGGGGCACTCCGTCTGGGACCCTGCTTTCCCAGTCACCAACTCAGGTGTCCCTCTGCGGACTGCACATGTCCCATGCATGAAGTGCTTCACACAGGAGATGGTCATGGAGAGGTTGCAGCCAGGGGCTGTGCTGGGAATGAGGGAATCCTTAGCAATTGCCCTCCCCCTGTGTTTGGAGAGCGTGCGAGCCACAGGAGATGGAGGTCAGGCCAGACATCCAGTGGGGTGGCCGGTCATGCTTACAGGGGAAGGCCGGCTCAGAATGATCACACCCCAGAGCCCGGGGCTCCATCCTAACCCCAACTCTGCTAACACATGTGCCAGCGCACGGGCGCACACACACACACAGCCACAGGAGATGGCTCAGGTCGTTGGTCCCTGACCCCCACGTGGGAGACCTGGGCTGAGCTCCTACTCCTGGCCTGGGCTTCACCCAGCTCCCACTGCTGTGAATGCCTGGTGGTGCGCAGGAGTGTGGAGACTCTCTGGGTCTCTGCCAGAGAAATGATATGAACAGCAGTGTGCCATTGTGACCTAGAATGGCAGAGGGCACAGACAGCTTTCCCGGCTGGGGCAGCCTGGCTTTCCTGGAAGGATCCCTATGGATAGGGAGGGCCATGCAGGGGCAGTGGGGATGGAGATGAAGGGCACCCTTGGGAGGAGCAGGTATAAAGGGAGAGGATCTGACAGAGGCGGATGCCACGCTGCTCGCCCACCCCTTGGGGGCTGGTGTGCAGGGCCAGGATGCGCAGGGGGCTGCTGCGCTGGAAGAGCTGGACACTGGGGCAGCAGCCTGTACTCCAGGTAGGCTCTGCAGAGACTGCTGAGGGATCGTGTGGGCCTGGAGGTGCTGTCCCCAAGACTACCAGTCCTGGAGCAGGGCGCAGATGCAACAGTGCTGGACTCTGGTTAGAGGTGCAGGCTCCAGCAGCTCCCATCTCAGGGCAGCGTGTCCTGGTGCACTCTGGGGCCAGGGACAGAGCCTTCCAGGCTTGGGGTTCCCCTCAGCTTCCCTGCCCTGCAGCCAGGCTCCTGAGCCGCCCCTGCTAACCTCTGGCTGCAGGCGTGACAGTGTGGGGGGGCTCTGCATGGCTCAGAGGTCCGCGGTGACGCAGGGGACTTTCCGCTGCGGGCTAGCTTCCCACGGGAGGCTTGTGGGGTGGGCTACTGAGCCAGGCCGGCTCAGGCTTCAGGAATGGGGAGTGCCAGCCACTCCAGCAGCCCTGTCTTCATCTTTGAGGCCTGCAAGGGCCCCAGGTCCAGCTGATGGGAGGGAAGCAGCCTTCCTGTGTGTCCCTGAGTGGGGACAGATTCCACACAGAGGAAACCGAGGTGATGGCACTGGCAGGCAGGTGTGTGGCCTGACCCTTGCCCTCCCTCGCTACAGCCCGGGCTCACAGGAGATGGACGCATTGGCAACAAGAGAAAAGCTCCGCGAAGAAATTCTCGGTGGTTCCCTGGGAACAGACGCAGCCTCCCTGTGGTTTGCCACGTGGCCCAAGCTGTGTGGCTTGGCAGGGCTTCTGTCCAGAGGGGTGGGTGGTCTTTGCCTCTGCCCCGGCTTGATGGTGGACACAGTGGGGTTGTGCGAGCCTTGGGAGGATGCTCAATTTGGGCTTTTGACTCTTGAAACTCTGTCCTGAGATCATGGGGAAAGAAGAGGAGGAGGAGACGAGCCCAGTTAATGCCAGCCATGGGCTAGGTGGCTTGCCAGGAGCACAGCAGGGAGGTGAGCTAGGCCACTGCGGGGCAGAGAGGCATGTCCTCCAGGCACAAGCACTGTGCACCCCCAGGGCTGCTGCTGGATGCTCGGGACCTCTTTCCCATCGCTTTCTGCAGCTAACATGTCGAGCAAGGCCCGCAAGGACCCTGAAGACTCTGCCTTCTCCCAGATGCGGACACTGCCCTGCTGCCCAGGACGATGGCATGGTGCCCACCTCAGGGCGGCTCTTCTGCCTTCTCTTCTCCCTTTATCAGCCCAGAGCAGGATTTTCATGCTGGGCTCACAGGCACACCTGGGGCCGGCCCCGTGGCTCAGGTGCCCTACTGCCAGCATGCCAGTGTGCTGCAGTACTCAAGGGAAGAGCTGGACAGGGACTCCTGGGTCCTGAGGGGAGAAGGAGGCTTACGGGCTGCTGGCTCTCAGGGCGGGCCCCCGTGTGCTCTGAGCCCCAGTGGCTGTGCTGGGAGCCCCGGCGCCCAGCCACCCTGTGAAGCTGGTGCCCACGAGCCCCAGAGCTCTTCAGAAGGCCACTGAGCAAGCTGTAGCTGCCAAGTGCACCAGCTCAGCTGCCGGACCGCCAGGGGAGGCGTCATGTGGCCTCAAGCTGTGGCCAAGGCCGCAGGGAAGGAGAGGGGGTGCTTGCCCTTCCAAGTGGGAGGGAGAGGAAGACGGGCAGGCCCGCTGAGAGGGAGCAGCCAGAGGCTAGCGCAGGCAGGAAGTAAGAGGAGAGCAGAGAGGAGAAGGAGAGACGCAGGATGTGAACAAAGCTGAACTAGGGTGTCATTGCTGGTCACACATGCCTGGCCTGGCTCGCGTGGAAGAGTGGGCATGGCTGGGGTCTGTGCCAGCTGCTGTCCCCAGGGACTAGGTCAGCAGGCACATCCTGGGTCACTGCTGCCCCACCCAGAGGGGCTGCACTGGGGGTCCTGTCACATACCTCGGCCTCTGCTCTGTGACTGGGGAGGACTTCCGGGGAGGTCCCTGCTGTGGGAAAGTGAGCCCGAGGGAAGGCGCCACCGTGGCAGACAGACCCCCTGCTCGGTGACAGGCAGGAAGCCCTGTGCCTTCACACACCTGACCATTTGTGGGTGCCAAGCACTGGACATTTGCCAAGCAGGCCAAGCCTCTGGTGCAGTGTGGCAGACCTGACACTTGGTGGTCTTGGCTCTTACTTAAAATGCTGTTCTGCTGGCAATGTCCCTTCCTTGGCACTGTGGGCAACCCCCCTGCCTCAAAGTCCCCAGGATCTCCAAAAGTCTGCATAGTGCTGCCTGTGTGAGTTCCCTAACCGACTCATCAATCTCTGGGAAGCAGAGTCACTTAGACCCAAGCAGAGCAGAAAAACAGAAGGCAAAAGAAGCCACAGTGAAAGAGCTTGGGGAACTGGCTAGGCAAGCCCAGGGCTGATGTCACAGCCTGTTCCAGGCATCATGGACTGTCATGACATCACAGGCTGCCTCTGACATCATGGTTCTCATTGACATCATAGGCTGCCTCTGACATCACGGGCTGTTTGTTATCACTGACGTCATGGGCTGTCTTTGACAACATGAACTCTCATGACATCATGGGCTGCATTTGACATCATGGTTACCGCTGACATCACGGGCCGTGTCTGGCATCATGGTTATTGCTGACGTCATGGACTGTCTGACATCATGGTTACCGCTGACATCACAGGGTGTCTATGACATCATGGTGTGTCCCTATATCATGGTTTGTCCCTACATCATAGGCTGTCACACCGGGAACTCAAAGCAAAGTTGAGGGCTCGCTCTGAGTGGAAGGTCTGGCCTGCAGCATGCATGTCTCTCACAAGAAGGCTGCACACTCCCTGTGTCTGAGGTCCAGAGTGGAGGAAGACCACCGGGGTGCTGGGACCCTGACAGGATCAGAGGTCACGCTCTCGCCGTGGACCCTGTCGTGTGAGTTTCTGTTTCACTGACGTGAGGCTGAACGCACAGATTTTCTAGTGTAGAGGGACTGGAATGATTAAACAGTGTTGTATAAAGAAAAAAGAAAAAACTTTGGTAACAAAACAGATGTAACTCAGGATGCACCCCCATCGCTAGTTTGTAGCGGGTTCTGTGGCTCCTGGTTGCCATGCAACCATTGCAGGAGCTTCCCTGCAGCGCCTTCTTCCCAGACTGAGACTCAGGCCCACCAGCCCGTTACTTTGTGTCCCACGTGGGGAGCACCCTAGGGGACATCAGTTGGTGACAGACCCTGTGTCCTCAAGTTCACACCCGAGTGCCAACATCGTCTGCTTCCCAGCTGAACGCTGCCTTGCCACGGGCCGAGCCGCACTCTGCCTCTGGGTCCCTTAGCTGTCAGTGCTGCCTCGGTGAGCGCTTGAGAACCTGTTGCTCTCTGAACTCCTGCTCTTGATGTTTGTGGCCCTATATCCAGAAGTGGATTTTGTGGATGGTGTGCTAACGGTACGTTTAACTTGCATGAGAAATCGTCACACTGTTTTCCCCCGTGGCTGCACCTGTTTTCATTCCCACCAAGATGTGCAGGAGGGATCCTGGTCCTCACATCCTTCCAACACGTGTCCTCCCTCCGTCCCTCCGTCCCTCCCTCCCTCCTTCTCTCCCTTCCTCCCTCCTCCTCTTCCTCCCTTCTTCCTCCCTTCCTTCTTTCCTACTTTCCTTCTTCTCTCTCCCTCTGTCTCTCTTTATTTCTTTCTATTTTTTTTTTAAATAACAGTTACCCTAATGGTTGTGCCATTTCTCTGTTTTATAGACTGGAAACCAACACTTGGGAGATGTTGCCAGTTGGCTTAAACCACCCAGTAACTACATCCAATGCGAGATTGTGTCCAGGTGGTCTCGATCCAAGACATAAACTTTGGAGATTTTCTTTCTAGGAAGGCTGGCTACAAGCTGGAGCTGCTGTTGATCTCCTGGGAGAGGCGGGGCGACATCAGACCTGACATTGCACAGACAGCTGTGACTAGTTTGATCAGGAATGAGCTGGCAACTTGGACCAGCTGAAACCAGAGTGGCTCCGACGCTCAGCATGAACGCCAAGCAACCTGAACGTGGATAATTTTGGAAGTCAACTGAAGAGTTGAATTATTGCTTGTCTCAAGGCTTCCTGCTTTCGGTTGGGACGGGCAATGGAAGTGCCAAGGCCTGCCAGGAAGTCTTCTCTGGTGGTTTTACTGGTCAGGGCTAATTTAGGAAGTACTGGAAACCTTGCAGAAACCCCTTGGGAAATTTCGATCTTGTTTTCCTGCAAAAAATGTTCCACTCAGTTACAAAACCTCAGAAGTGACAGCTGCTCCCCTTGATGGCTTATCTGGGCTAAACCTAATGTTTTTCTCCCAGTGCGCTTCATTATCAGACAGCATAGCCCGGGCCACAGGCCGCTGGGAGGCTGGAAGGAGACAGTCTGCCGGGCGTTCTGCCGGCTCATGCGGTGCTCACCCGTGCTACGTACCACATCGTCCTGGCTCCACCCCACTCCACACAGCCTCAAGGTGCGCTCTGCAACGTCATTCCGCCCCCCACGGCTGGGTCCGTCCCTGAACCGCACATGTTCCCCCTGTCGCAGAAGCCCCAGAAAAGATTCCCTCCTGGAGGAGCTGGAGCTCCCTCCGGAAGCCGCGGAAGCTAAGATCCCTGGTGTGCAACCTCAGCTCCACACCAGGGCGCCACTTAGGGCCTGAGCCTTCCTGGGCCCCTTTGTCACCCCACACCCTGCCCCTGCAGCCAGCCCACCCCTTGCACTCCCCGGTGGTCCGGCTGGGGTGCCTGGGCCTTCCTGGTTAGATCCTGCCACCCGCTTCAGGACGCTGGTTGGTTCTTTTTCCTTGTTCTCAGTTCCCACATGGCTCCAGGCTGCACCTGTCTGCTGTGGCACCACCACCTGCCTGCGTCCTGCCCCACACACCACATTTCACCTGCTGGAGGCTGTGTCTGTGGAATGCCTGACAACACAGGACACAGCTCAGAGGACACACAGGGAGAGTTGAAAACGCTGAATGAGTTGCCAGCTCCCAATGTTTATGTCAAAACGGTACCACACAGTGTGTGACTTCTTCCTCTGAGCACGTGTCTCTGAGGCCCACATGAGGGCCTCATGCACACATTGTGTGTGGTCATGCCTTGTATTGCAAGACAATGCTCCATGGAGCGATGTCCCACTTTTCTTGTTCTGGCCACCGGGTGCTGGGCAAGGTGGGTTGGATCACCCTGCCAGGCACAGCAGGGGACCTACGTGCCACTTTCCTTGCTCCAGGCGGGTAACTGTGCTTGGCCATTCAGCCTAGTCATGCACCCACCATGCTCAAGGCTTCATGAGCAAAGCCCGTCCCCTTAGACCGCCCTGAGCGGGCAGGCAGTGGGGGCTGCTGTGCTCGGAGTGGACGCGTGTCACCATCAACCAACCCTGGGGCTTTTGTCTGTGCTCCTAGGCAGCACGTGTGCTGGGTGCAGGAGACAGGTGAGGCACGGCCATCTTGTAACTTCACACTGCGAAACTTCCTGACAGGCAGGGTGGGCTCACCTGGAAGCCCGTAGAGGGGGTCAGAAGGAGGACGTCAGGCTGTGGGTGTTGCTGATGAAACCCCAGGCCACTGCGCGCTTGGGACAGAGGGGGTGTGTGGACACAGGCCCGCCTCTCGGTTCGCTCCTGGAGTCTTCCATTTCAGCCTCCCCTGAGTGCCATGAAGTCTTCCGGGCAGCAGGCTGGATCTGAATTTGCACAAGCCCCTGGGACCTGCCCCATGCCCTGGCTCTCAGCCTGACCACAGGAAATGAAGAGGAAAGCAGTGTTGAGAGCTCCAGGTTCCCGCCCAAGACTACATGTAAACACATCATGCCCACAGGGCAGCCCTTAGGGGTCACGTCAAAACCTGTTGCTCCCCTAAGTAATGAAAAACAAAACAAAACAAACAAACCAACCAACCAGATCCCAAGCAGGAATAAAATCCGAGTTTCTCTCACAGTCCTTCTGGTCACTCTGCTCCCCAGGCAGCTGCTGAGCTGGTGTCACGCTGACACCAGGGTTCCTGGGAGTCCGCACCGGGCTGTTGCGCAGGTGCCTGCTCACCCTCTGTCCATGGTGCTCAGAGGCAACCAGAAGCCGCGGCCCTGCCCTTCTCCCCATCCCGGGCTGAGCGGCAGGACTCAGGCCTGTGTCCCGAGCCACCTCGTTCTGTGTCTGTGCCGCCCTCCCTGGCACGACTGTGACCTTGATTTCCATCCGCTAAAAGAAGGAGCAACTGTCAACCAGCGCCTGGCGGATGGTCGCAGCTTTATTGTCTGAAACCTCGGCAAAATGCTATCACCGCCTCACTTGGCTCAACAGTTTGCGTCGCGAAGCCGTGTGAGGCTCAATGAGACGCGAAGTCGGGCTCACCTCCGCTTCCCATTACCGACTGCCTGGAAATAGTTTGTCAAATTGTATTTATGGTGAGACGGGTTCGAGCAGCAGCTTCAGAACCACCCGTGTGGAACTACATTGGAAATGGAAAACGGTGGGAGCAGGAGAGTAATAAGGGGTCAATTACGGCTCGAGGGAAGATGGGAGGAAAGAAAATCAGAAAGCACGAAGATGGCAGGCTCTGCTTTTCATTACTGCTTGAAACTGCCCAGGGAAGAGGCATGTGCAGCGAGCAGGTAACTGAGACAGGACACGCAGGAGTCGAGCAATGGTATCGGCAACCTTATGGCCACACGGGTTGGTGACTGCAGGCCAACCATGCCAGGCTTGGGGCAAACCTCTCCCTGCCTTCCCGAGCCTTGGGCTCAAAGGGATCGACTCGCTCGAGTGTGTGTTGAGGGGAGGGTCCGGCTGAACTCCCTCACCAGGAAGTCTCTCCTGGAAGGTGGCACCGTCCCCTTGTCTGTAGGTGGATGGAGGACAACTGGCCTTCCCCAGAGCCTCTGCTGGGGCCAGTGAGTGACACTCACCCCAGGAGGCTGCCCACAGGGGTCATTCCTCGGGCCCGTGTGGCAAGGAGGACACAGAGAGTTCGTCCTGTATTTGCTTCTGCCTGTTATATAAATACGTATGCACGTGCATTCCAAGGTATTGGTGGGCGCATCTGGAGTGTCAATAAAATGCACTCGCGTTCCTTTCATTCTGTCTAGGGAGTGAGCACTGTGCTTCCCAGGCCTGGGAGGGGACAGTGTTGTTTGAGCATTCAGTCTTTGTGCTATTCTGCATCACGAGTCAATGATGCTACCTTGCAGTTTTAACACAGCAAGCAGAGCCAGGAAGGTGTGTTGCAGGTTTCAGGACTGATTCAGGATACCATCTGGGTTACCACCACACTCCGTTGTGTTGAAGGCCTGTCCTCCAGCTGAGCGCCTGCCACCTGCCAGATGCTTGTCCCTAACAGTGTCTTTTGCTCCACCGTGGCCTGCAGTGCAGGCCCCCATTCTGCTCCTAGCTCAGCCTGGCCTCTGAGAGGCTTAGCTCCCACCCAGCAGCACGCAGCCAGCCACCACTCACGCAGTGTGCATGCTCATCCAGGGCATGGTAGACCTTCAGGAAGGATTAGTTTTGAAGGGGATGTTGTCTGTGCAAGTGGAACTGGTATCTTCATGTTGGTGAGGGTTTCCCTGGTTCTAACATCATTTAAACCCTGGTGGGCATTCCCTTGTAGACTGTAGGCAACTGCCCTTTGGGGCTACTGCCATGTAGGGGGCTTGACAAAGGGAACAGTCCACCTGTCTGGGTCCAGCCTACTGGGAGGCTCCACCTCATGACCCGATCACCTCCCGCTGGCCTGCCCATGAAGGACCCACACACTGGGGCCAGTGGTTTAGCATGAACTTTCAGCCAACTACGTGAGACTCTCGTATCTGTCTGGCGACTTCCCAAGGGGCATGCCACAGGAGGTCGGTGCAGGGCGTTTGGCCAGGCTGTGAGAACTGCGGGAGCAGAGTCAGCCGGTGACCCCATCAGGCACTGATGCTGAGATGGGAGCTTTGGGAGTCTGCGGAGAGAGGCTGAGTGCAGGATCCCACCTGCGTTGCAGGGCACGGTCCAGGCACCTGACAGCTGGGGGTGGGCAGCCTCTGGCATCCACGAGGCTCTGAAAGCCTCCCCCATGACAGGGGCACCCGCCTCTTCCCTCGCTGCAGCTGAAGGGAAACTTTCCTCTGCCTTTGCTTCCCTTTGGGAAGTAGTTGTCTCATTGTCGGGACGACTCTGCTTGGTTAAGCAGCCAGGGCTCCTGCTCCTCTTCCCACAAGACAAGAAGATGTTGATGAGGACAGAGATGGTTGCTAGAGCAAAATAATAATAAAAAACTTCAACTTCAAAGCCACGGCATTTGAATACTTCCTGAGCCACCACACAGAATTTATTTAGGCTAGTTTAAAGGCTAATTGACACAATCTCAATTTCAAATGGAAACACTACTCATCATGCACTGTCATTCATCTTAACGGGCACTAATGTTGAAGGTAATTGTTCTCCTCCGTGCCAGAGCATCATTAACCCTGTTATCTCTGACTGATGCACAGAGAGGTGGCAGTACAAATGCCTGTCCTGGTCTCACCGGCTGTGGGAATTTCTGGGAGGGAAGAGGGCTGTCCGAGCCCATAGGCGGGGGAGCCGTGGCCGCTGTGGAAATGAGGGGATCGCACACAAAGCCCCCGAGTTGTGCCTGGAGCACAGCAGGGCCTGTGGACACGGCTGCCCAGGCTGCTGACTGCAACGCTCAACGCCAGCGTCTCCCTTGTCTTCGCCCTGAGCCTCCTGGAGGTTGCTGCTGGACCCAGCCTGGCCATTGTGTTGGCCGCAGTCGCTACACTTGCTGTCACAGGTGGGCACTCTGCTGGGTCTGGGCAGTGGCCACCACTGCAGCTGACCTGTGAGGACAGGGGCCCAAGGATGTCTAGGGAAGCGGCCCCACATCCACACAAGAGGTGGTCACCCAGCGGCGCAGTAGAAACTTCCCCTGGGGGTCTGGCCTGGCTCTTACCAAGCCACCAGCTGCCTGCACGTGTCTCCAGGGACAGTGGGCATTTGTGCCTCAGGCCAAAGTTTACAGAGCTGCTCAGGCTTTCAGAAAAGCAGAGTGAGTTGAGCTGAGCTGCTTCTCTGAGTCACTGGCCACTGTCTGGAGCCCAGAGTCCACCACTGGGACATGTGCCCTCACACAGCCCTTCCACAGTCCCTCGGGGTCATGAGGCACATGGCCAACCCCAGTTCAGCTGTGTGAGCACAGGCGTGCACATTGCAGCATTACTGAGGGCTGGCCCCTGAAGCTTACTCCTGGGACACTGCTGTCAACAGCTGTCAATGTCTTTCTTGCTTCCTTCGGGCAGTCCCATTGTGGTTCTGAGCCCTGTTCCCTAGCTCCTTCTCCAGCCTCTGCCAGGAGCAAGCTCCGCACCCTGCCACAAACGACCTGCCCAGGGGTCAGTGCAGAAACGGGGAGGAGATGACCACCTTCCCTGTTCTTGTTGAACACCTGCACTGATACTGTCTCAGGGTATTGATGTGCAAAATCAATTGTCGCAATAAAACCTGAGAATAGAGCACGCCTCCCAATTCACTCAACGTGTGGGGAAGCCGAGGGCTGGAGGGGCCTGGCTCCCTGACCTGCCAGCACAGCCGGCGCGCTTCCCCAGGGCTCTGCGGTGGACAGAGAGCACACAGGGTGTTCTGCATCTGACTGGGAAAGCCCAAGAAGAGGAAGTGTTGGGCTGGAATCTTCCCGCTTGAGTAAGGGCTTGTCGACCGAACAGGAAGGCAGGCAAACAGGAGCTGAAGAAATAGTGGGCCCCCTGCCCGGGGAAGCCATGGTCACTATGCCCAGTGAGAGGCATTTGTGCTTTGCTCAAGCTGAGTTCCTGAGGATGGGGTAGCACGATTGTGGGTGGGGATGTGGCCGAGCTGGGGCCCACATGTGTCCGAGATGCCAGTCGGGCCAGGGAGCCAGGGAAGGTGGTGTGCTCCCTCTGCCTGTCTGTGCTGCAGGAGATGTGGCGGGCAGTAAGGAAACATTGGCCTGCCTCACCAGTCCAGGCAAGGCAGGGGCAGGTTGCAAAGGCAGGGGCAGTGGGAGGGCAGAGGCACTCTGGTGGGCGAGTGGACAGGAAGGAAGGATGCGCAGGTATTCTGCATAAGAAGCGGAGGAAACTGAGGAACTTTGCAGAACACGGAGTTTCTGAAAGGTAATAGAATCCCGTCCCCGCACGGGGAGCAGTGTGGCTCAGAGCTCCCAGAGGCCCCGGAGGCAGGGCAAGGGCTCTCCGGCCTCCTTAATATTGGCTTGTCTGGTCTCGGTTTGCTGTGACATGTGGCCAGACACCTGCGGCCCGGTGCTGTGAGCACAGGTGCACCCCCACATCCTCAGGCCGCATGCCTGGCTTCGTGGAAGACGTGCTGAGGCTGCGCCGGGGGCCCCAGCTGCAATCTAGCTCTCCAGACAGACTCTAGACAAACCTGTGAGGCACTGCGCATTTGTAAAACAAAACAGTCTATTTTCTCCTGAGCACCCCAAAGGGCTCACAGAGAGAGCACAAGAAGCAGCCTTCACGTTTCAAAAGGAAGTGTGGCTCACTGTGGACACTCCATGCTAGCATGTCCTACACCAGTGATTGTGGGGGTGCTGAGGGGCGCTGAGAGAAGGGCTTGGTCGGGCCTTTAGCTCGGTCTGCACAGCATGCCTGTGCGCTGTGAGCCAAGCTTCTTTGCTCCGGAGTCTCGGTTTTCTAGAAATGTCAGTGAAGATACTTGCTCTCAACTCCGCCCCCGCGTGCCCGGTGAGGTCTGAGGCCTAGGGCTCCCACAGGCCACGGGACGAGCAGCCAGCCCTGAGAACTGACCCACAAGAAAAGCGCCCACGGAACGTCTGCCATACCGTCACCATTCGTGAGCAGACTCCTTTCTAAGCCCCTGCCTTCCCAGTGCACTTGGGCCTGGGCTGAGGCTGAGGCCGCAGGGAGAGAACAGGGACTCACCACCACCAGGACCCAGTGGTCAGCGAGTAACGCCATCAGGATGAGCAGTGTCGTCATGTCTGCCACCGGGCAGACCCTGGTCATGGCCTGCTGGGAGTGTTCTGCCACCAACTACCGGCTCCAGAATCCCTGGGGTTTGCTTGATTTAAGGGTTCAGTTTGCTAATGTACAGGCACTTGGGTTGCATCCCAGGGCCCGCTTCCCATGGCAGGAGGCCCCACCAGGAGGCTGCAGCTAGCTGGGGCTCTGGGGAGATCCTCCCTCTAGCCAGCGAGCCTTTCCTTCCGGTGCTGCTGGGATGCTGTCTCCTCCCTGGGGCTGGGCACCTTGGCCTACAGGGACCAGACAAGAGCAGAAGGGCACACCCCAGTCAGCTGGGGCACCAAGAACTAGCACTGGCCGGGGATCAGAAAGTGCATCTGCCCCTCTGAGAGCAGTCCCGTGCTGCTCCCACATTTGGGCACTGGGGGAACTCACTAGCAGCAGGCAGTGAGAGGGTTAACCGGGACTGCTTTCCCAGGGAGCAGAAGTGGGGAGCCCACACTTCACACCGGGAAGAGCCTGCCTCTGCCCGTGGAAAGAGGAAGCTCTGGCTGAGCATGTGTGGCTGGCGTGGGGGAGGCGTGCTGTGCCGAGGCTGGGCAAACAGCAGCCAGGATGTGTGGCCTGAAGCGATACTGTGTCCACAACGACAACAAGGATGGGAGAGCTGGCAGTTCGCCTGTCCGCCCAGGACAGGTGCACCCTCCACAGACGCGATGAGAAGTCATCACAGACAACATGTTTTATCTGTCCTGCCCAGCGGCTCCAGTGTTCTGTTTTGGGTCAATGACTGATGGGCCAAGGAGCCGACTGGACCAGCTGTAGAGTCGCAGTTACAGGAAACAACACCTGTGGCTGCCTGCTGGGAGGAAGACCTAGCTCTGCCTTCAGCGGATGTGGGTTCAAATCCTGACCATCCTGACTCGGCCACTTGCAGACCGTGTCATGAAGCCTCTCTGGGACTTGGTTTCTCCAACTGTAAAATGGGGTTACCGCGTGCATGCGTGTGTGAGGGCATGGGCGTGAGTCAACACCCTGCAGATGTTTAGAATCCCGCTGGGTGCATTGTCAAGGCTCGGAAGTCAGCTCCAAATAGTGGCCGTGGCATGCGTGTGACCACAGCCCCCTGTCTTCAGCTGTGAGTGGGAGCAGGAGCTCCTGGTGTGAGGTAGGACAGGAGTGGACCAGGCAGGTGGCAGGTGTGTCAGAACCCATCCCACACTCGGCGCTGCCTTTTACAAACCCAGACCACCCCGCCGCGATTCTGGACAGCCTGCGCCTTCACTTCCTTTTTTAAACTTTCCATTTAAAAATAAACACACACACCCACAGATGTATTCCCAAATCAGATCTCGGTGCGGCGTCCGGCGACGCGGCGGGATGGAGGCGAGGACTGTCTGCGCCCGGGCTGGCCGTGTCCGGAAGCCCCCTCGCCGGGACCACCGCAGCCACCAGGGGGAATTTGACGCGGGGCTGTTGGGCAATCCCCGGCTCTGACCCCAGCCAACGGTCACAGGGTCTCCCGCGGGCGCGGGATTGGGAGGCTTGTCCAGAGAGGAAATGTGACTGAGGAGTCGCGCTGGATAAAGGGAACTTCGGGGCTGACCTCGTCCAGAAATTTCCTGTGGAGTGTTTCACTTCAGGACAGTGTGGGGGCTGCAGGGGCTGGGGGCGCGGGGCCCGGGACGCTGCGCCAGCCTGCCGTCCGGCCTCCGGCGCCCCCTCTCTGCTGGGTCTGAGACCCCTGGCCATCTGCAGCTGACCGATGCTCCCCCATTGCGGAATAGGTTTTGAGCCCCTCTGTATCATCCACATTGGGTTTCCTTCCAGCTTGTCAACAGGCTAAACCCCTGGAGTCTCGCCCACTCCGCACCCCCGTGCCACGGCACCTGGCACGCCTGGCACCCTCACACCGTTTCTCTCTTCTCTTTATGTCAGTAAACGTGCCTCAGGCCAGGCTGATCGAAAAATGTTACAATAATAATTAAAAGTAAAATACACAAGCCGGAGGCTTATAGTAGCTGCATGAGGCTTACACTAACGCAGCAGAGAAGCTCGCGGGAAGGAGTGTGTGTCGGGAGCAGGCCGCGCCCTGCCGCCTCTGAGCGGGTCCCTGGGACCCGAGAGGGGAAGAGCGCCGGTCAGTCCTTCCATTTCACGGATCCTTAATCCATATTTAATGCAGACTTTGGATTTCAGACACAGCAAGTGTGCTTGTAATTATTTCAAACAGTTAAAAAAGCTAGTTAATGATGTTGAACATAAGTAATCATGTTAAATAGTAAAATTTAATTTCTTAAAAACTTAAATCCTCCTATCTTCTGGAATGCATTGTACTGGAGGATGTCTGAGTAAATTAAATTCTCTCTCGCACACTAAAGCATCAATTTCCTTATGGTAATTATCTGCTAGATTGGATCTGTCAGAGGCCGGGAAGCAAGCCTGACATTATACCCTCTTTACAAAAAATGATTACAAAAAATTAAGACGAATGAAGAAAATTAAGGCAGTGGTTGGTAAGCCTCTATACAGCCGTGGCGGCTCCCCGGCCGGGATGCCTTTGTGCCGGGGATGAGCCTTTAATGACTAGCATATAATCAGGGAAGTCCATTAAGGCTCGGCCCAGGTGACCGATGGCAACGATAACGGCCAGAAATGATTCTCCGCCAAGTAGAAGCAATTTATTATACACAAAAAAATGCCTTTCTGACGGAAGTGTCTAGATGGACGAGGAACTTGGCCGATGTGACAGGAGCCTCTCCTGGAAAGTTTGAACGCGCCAGAGCTCAGGCCGACCTTTCTCTGCTTCCGGGACTCACGGAGGGGTGCAGGTGGCACCTCCCAGAGACCCCCCAAGGCATGCCCACCACGCTGGGCTCCTCGCAGGCCAGAGCACGGCCTGCACAAGGCGGCCCAGAAGCTAATTCGGGCTGAGGGTTCCTTCAGTTTGATCTGAGCTGCACCGTCACTGATGGTGCCCAGGATAAGGGAACTGTTAATCTGCAGCTGTTCAAGCCAGCAGGGTGTGAAAGCACTTAGGGGAATATAATTGTGAGGCTATCAGGGCCAGCACAATAGTTTAATTAACTCTAAGGTAAAGAAAAAACATGAAATCCCCATGGAGTTGCCTGGGCATAAATTAGCAATGAAAAATGCATGACTCGGCACACAAGGCCCCAGCACCTCCACCCAGGCAGCTCCTGCGCCCTGGTCCCGGCCACCCTTGGAAACCTCTTTGCCAACCTGGTGAAGCCTTTGCTGGGACTGTTCCTTCGCAGACTTCTCTTGCAGAGCGCAGGGTCAGCCTCTGCTCTGCAGTGGCCTCCTGCTTCTCTGGGCCCATTTCTTGACCTCCAACTGGGACTGTTTGTGACATATCTGCTCGAGTTTGCCAGCAGTGGACACTACAGAAGCACCAAGCCAGGCAGGCTCCGGCACATTGAGGGGACTGCAAAAGCCCTCAGGAAAACGAAATTAAAAGCTGCTTTTGGTGCCAAGGACTTTGAAGCCAATGTGCGCATGTGCACCAGGGGCATCTGGCTCTCCCTGTGCAGAGTCCACCCTGTGCCCCCGCCGGGAGCCGCGTTGGGATGGGAAAGGGTTCAGTTCTGCATTCCATTCTCAGGAGCGCAAAGCAGCAGGTGCTGGAAATGATGGCTGGCTCAACAATGTGAAGGAAGGACTGGAACAATTTCCATGTTGAGTGAAGCTGTTCAAGCTTCCATTTTCGGCACTCAGATTGCAGCGCTGAGCTGCTGCACACCTTGGTAGTCTCTGGCTCCAGCTGAAGCAGAGGGGTATGGGTGCACCACCCATATCCAGACCACTGGCTCGGGGGCAAGGAGCCAGCAGCTTTCCACATGCCTTGCAGTGCAATGCCCTGGAACAAGCAGAAATACGATGGTAGGGGGCAGTCTTCCAATGTGGATGTGAGGAACCCAGACTCATTAGCTATGGGCAGGCGTGGCATGTGCTGAGGATGTCCCCGGGAACAGAGGTGGCCTTCCCGCTGGCGATGGCAGGCAGAGCCCAGCTGCGTGGTGCACTGCAGCTCACAGTCTCCCAGCACTCACTGCCACTTGGAGGGAGCTGTGTGCGGCCCCACTGACAAGTGCCTGCTTCCCACACCTGCACTGCGGCTCTCACTGTCCGCCAGAAAGACCCCTGCTCGTATTTTTAGACTTTGAATTCACACTTAATTGTTGACACCCTGGCTCTCTAGCCACAAGTTCTGTAGGTATTTCCACACAAACACGGATGCTCTTACATCGGTGCCACTCAGCCCAGGGGAACAGTGCGTTGCAAGCACATGGCCTACTTTCTGTTCTCTGTTTGTGCCTGTAATGGCCTGAAAGCCCATTCTGGTGCGACCAGTGTCCAAAAGAAGTGACGCCCCTCTGTGGTGACCCTGCACAGAGGCTGTGTCCCAGGGATGGGAGGCAGCTGTCGGCCTGGCTGCGCGGGAGCCTTCCCTCTGACACCCTGCAGCCCGGGTCTGGCTTTTCTTTCTTTCTTCATGTTGCTAATGTCAGCCACTTTTCAGAGCATAAGCTTCATGTTAAACTGTGGTAAGATGCACATAACACAAAATGCATACAGTAACTACCTGCAAGTGTACAGTTGAATTGGTGGAAGATACTGATGTTGAGAGCAGTCTTAACACCAGCCATACCCAAGATACTTCCGCTCCCCAAACCTCACCCCTGCCTTTGCTGCACGTGGGTCTCCATTCCTCTCCCACCAACTGGTGACATGAGCCTTCTAGCTCTGAGACTGACCACTCCGGATACTCACAGAGAGGAGTCCCCACCACGTGTCTTCCCACCAGCACCGGTCAATGCTGCGGCAGGTGGCAGGATGCCCTTCTCTGGAAGGCTAAGTCAGAGTCCATGCGTTCCACGTCGTGTTTCTGCCTCAGCTGCTGCCTGAGTTCTTGCACTTCCCAGCTGTCATAAATAAGGCTGCTACAAACGTGAGTGAACAAGCGTCTCCTTAAGGTTCTGCTCGATCGTTTGGATCTAGAGAGGCGGAATTACCGGGCTGCTCCTTTAATACTGCTTTCCCAGTGGCTGAAGAACGCCGCCTTCCCACCAAGGCAAGGGCTCCGACGGTCTCACCCTCTCACTAACCCCTGCTTGATTATTGCACGAAACGTTGGTGTGTCCGAATGAGCAGTTGCTCATGCTGTTGTGTGCCTCTTGGTCCCTGGTGTATTTTTCTTTGGAGTGATCTCTATTTGACTTTTCGCCCATTTTTAAATGGGGTTTTTGTTATCAAGCTATAGGATTTTTGTACCTATTTTTGTACCTGGATATTAACCCTTTATCTCGCATGATTATTATTATTTTTTCTGCAATTCTGTAGCTTGTTGTAGTATTTGTTGATTGTACCTTTGGATGCACATTGGAGTGGACAGAAATAGCTTGGAGATTTTTATTGTGTATTTTGTGCCTTAGGTGTCCTATCCAAGACCCCAAAACGAGCCAGGGAGTGGACCCTTGGCAAACAGCTGGTCTGTCCACGCCTGGAGCCTGACCTTCTCAGCCTCAGAGCTGGGAGCGACCAACAACTCAGCCTAAAGCCCTTCAGTCACACCAGCAAGCCCAGTTCCTTCCTAACACAGCTTGAAATCCCGACGGCTCTTCCCAGTTGCCTGGTACAGTCAGAGATCCTCTCATCTTTCACAGTCACCTAAAGATGCTGGCAGAGAACTTGGAAATCCTTGACATCAACAAGTTCACGTTGCAGTGGGGCCTGGAGACCCACGGGTGGAAGTGGCACTGCCGTCTGGTCTCCTGCTCTGTGCTGTCCCTCCTCCTGCAGTTCCTGACAGGCCAGCTGATGAGTGTTGATGAGAGCCAACCCCCACCACTGCTTCACTCCCCAGATGGCTGCCCTGGCCAAGACTAGGCCAGGCGCATGGCAGCAGCCAGGAGCTTGACATGGACTACCAGCCCGTTGGATGCCAGCACCTCAGGAGGTGGCTTTCCAGCTACACCACAATGCCAGACTGAGTGCCCTTATGTCGATCAGCTTCCCCTCCTGCCTGACCAGCTCTCTCTTTGCCAGACCCCAAAAGGGAAACTCCTCTATTTTATGCTTAAGTAAGCCGCAGGAGCGGGTTGCTGCCCGGGGACACCACCACCCTCCCCGTGACTGTTCGCGAGCCCTCTCAGTGTGGCAGCTTCTCCCTGGTAACACTGGAGTGCCGCTCGGTCCAGGCTCTCCTGGGGTCTGTGCAAGCAGAGCACGGAGCTGACTTAGCCCCAGACCCTTCTCTTAGCAGCATGCGGGATGTGCCGTGGTTTCTCCTGGGACATAAACACAGAAGCATTTACTAAATGCTAAAGTTGTAAAACTGAAGTGAATGAATTGGCAATGTTTCCAGCTCAGCCTTGGCATCTTAGGAGTCATTTTAGGTGAGAGAATGGAGGTGAAAATGTATTCTCTCAGACACATGAGCTCCAGCTTCCTTCTCCCAGCCTGGGCTGAGTTCCTAACAATTCCAGACAGTTTTTGAACCTCACAGGACCATTTTCAGCTTTTGCAAACAAGCAGAGCCAACACTCAAACGCTTGGACTGCACAGTTAGTAAGTACATGTGTGCACAGACAGCGATGAACCATGTGAAGGAATCAGCAATTCCCCCATGCGACATGGCAGGGGTGTGGGTCCACCACTGGGGTCCAGGCTGAGGGGAAGGAAGTCGACGGGGCAAGGCAGAGGACCAACTCCGTCAGGCTGTCATGCTGGGATGGGGTAGGAAGGTCAGGTAGCTAACAAGCCTGAAGAGAGATGAGCTGCTGCTGGTGGTGGGGCTCTGTACATGGTGGGGGGTGGGCTCTGTGCACGGGGGTCACTCTGTGTGTGTGTGGTGGGGCTCTGTACATGGTGGGAGGGCTCTGTGTATGGAGGGACTGTGCATGGGGCAGGGCTCTATGGACGGGGGGGACTCTATGGGAGGCTGTGTGTATGGGGGTCTCTGTGCATGTGGGGGCTCTGTGTATGGAGGGACTGTGCATGGGGCAGGGCTCTGCACGTGGCGGGGGCTCTGTGCACAGGGGTCGCTCTGTGTGTGTGTGGTGGGGCCACCTTCTATGAACATGGGAAGAGGAGCAAGAAGGGACACCGGAAGGAGGAAATCGGCTTCAGACTTGAAGGTGTGAAGCTGAGCTAGGCGAGCGACAGCGAGAGGACTCATCCCGTCAATCCCAGGAGGGAGATGTGGGGTCTCGGTAGCAGGACTGGACCCCTTTCCTGGGTCTCTGGCAGGGAGGAGGTCCCTGTCGTCCCCTTCCCAGGGCAAGTGCACCAGGATGCTGTTACCATGTGTTCAGTCTCTTTTCTATTCTAAACACTGTCCTCTGCTTGGAGGCAGCTATAAACATTCCTGTTCTGGTTAGGACTTTCTGTGGGATCCTTATCCACAGGGAAAAACCCACAGCCTGGCCCAGCTCCTGGTCATCCTTACAGACCCTCGGCGGAGGGACCCCCAGAGTCCAGTGCCCCTTCAGGTTTCTGGGAGGTGAGTGAAGTCACCGAGATTCACCTAAGGTATGTGATGTGAAGGTTTAGTCAGAGAAAGCAGTAGTGACTCACGTGTGT
This sequence comes from Ochotona princeps, assembly GCF_030435755.1. Lineage (NCBI taxonomy): Eukaryota > Metazoa > Chordata > Mammalia > Lagomorpha > Ochotonidae > Ochotona > Ochotona princeps. The sequence continues at coordinate 1,672,498 of NC_080851.1, forward strand.
GTACACGCACATGCAGGCACACACATGCACACACAGACTGCACCTGTGTGCAGATGCACACAAACACACATGCATGTTCTTTTTGGATACGCTTCATGCAGAGTGGGCTGGCCGCACTGCCTGCAGCAGGGGCTGAAGCCCACGGATGTTGAACCTACCCAGCACCGGGCAGCAGAGGCTGAAGTCCACAGATGTCGGCCCTGCCCAGCACCGGAGTGCCCGAGTCTCCCTTTCTCAGGATCACTGAGGTTGCAGAGAGATCGAGAGGTGGCTGCTGGCTGGGAGGGACGGCTCCCGCGGCCTATGTAGGCTGGGAAAGGGCTGCTTGCCAACCAGGTCCCACGTAGGGCCAGAAAGGGGAGCCAGGTGTGCTTGAGGCGCGTGATCTGCAATCGCCATGGTGCTGCCGCTTTTCCCTCCGAGTTTCTGTGCGCCAGGAACTGGTGCCTGACTGCGTCAGCACCCACAACAGCCCTCTCTGTTCCCAGAAAGGGAAGGTCCAGGCTCCTCTGGGACCTCACTACCAGCCAGTCATTGCTCTGACGAACCCCTGGGTCGTGAGCAGACAGTGGGGTGTGGAGCCACTTTCCAAGGGAGCATGACAGTGTTTGCGGGGTTCCCGAGTTCACTTGGGAAGTGCAGGAAGCCAGTGTTGTTGGAAAGTGAGAACGAACTAGCAGGAATGAGCTCAGGCCACAAGGAAGCCAGTGCCCTGGTCTGCGCTCAGCCCCATGGCTGTCGTGGCCAGGTGGGAAACTGGGGCTCCCTCTGTAGCCAGGGACCCCCCTCCTATCACTGCGCCTACCACAAAGCCAGCACCACACTCAGGCAGGAAGTGAAGGCGGGCACTTGGCTGGGTCCAGCGCTTATGCCCCAGAGCTTCCATCTCTGCAGGGCCTGTGAGAAAGGAGGGGTGTCGCCCTGGCCTCAGAGGGTCCTGGGAGCTGACTCCAGGCCCTTCTGAGGGATGCTCCTTGGAGTGGAGTGGGCACAAAAGCTCTGATACCTCACAGCCCATAGCACCCCCAGGCTCCTGGCCTTTAGCAGCACAGGAGGAGGTGAGACAGGTCTCTGAGCTTTGGAGAAGCCCCTATACTCTCACTTCCACAGTGCATGGGGGTCCACCCGAGGGGCAGCCCGGCTTCCAACAGGGGCTGGGACCCATGACTCCTGGAGCTGGAGACCAGAGCTGCCATCACTCTCATAGGGTGGGAGTGGCCCAGGGAGCAGCCAAGCCCCCAGGGCTGTGAGGGGACAAGGCCGGCCACGTTGGATGTGGCGGGGGCAAGCTCGGCCGTGTTGACCATGGCCCTTTTCCTTGCTCGTATCACCCAAGACATGCTCAGGAATGTGGGGAGGTCAGTGCTGGCATGCAAGGCCCCAACGCCCCAACTTGGGGTGCAAGTTTAGCTGCAGCCAACCCTCCCTCACCAGCCTAAACGTGGTGCTGGTTCTCCCTCAGCACCTGGACCCTGGTTCCTTGTCTGAGGCCATCCTGGCCCTTGGCGTGAACGTCATATACCTGTCCCTGGGTCTGAAGGCACACTTGCTCCCCCAGGGTGCATGTCCGTGCGGGGTGCTGCTGGCTTTCTTGTCTTCCTCTGGAGAGCACCTTGTGCTTCTCTGTTGATGGACTCATCAGTGAGTAATTCTTGGAGAGATACAGGCCACTGGTTTTCTGCAATTTGCATCACCACACTTTAACTTACCTTGAAAGCTGAGCCTTTTTGGTGCTCTTGTGGATGTGTGTTAATATTTCTGTGACCTTTACCAGGAGGCAGCTGAGACACATTCTTTCAAACATTCACAGAGAGAAGGCCAGGAACCCAAAATGCCAATTTCTGACCCCAGTTTGATGAGAAAATGAGGGCAGAGAAATCTTTTCCCAGGGAGGAATAGTCATGTAAAGTTCAAGCACAATGAAGAAAATCTCAATGCATTTTGCAGACATAGGCTCAGCTGCACCTTCCTCAGTGTGGAAGCAGTGCACACTCTAACTTCCCACCTGAACCCTGCACGTGCCATCAGATTTTGCAAGGGGGTGTTAGGAAGACAGCCACCAGTGCACAGCGTGGAGTGGCCATCCTGGCCACCCTGGCCACAGCAGCAGTCAGGCTGGGTGTGGTTGCCCGTCTTCACGACAAATGCATTTTCGTTTCCTTCAGCATTGTCGATAACTGGACGGGCTGGATTTGGCTGTGCAGCCGTGACTGCGACCACCCGCTCCCGTCAGCCGAGGGTCCCGAGGTTTATGCTGTTTACTAACCCTGCTCACAGTGGGCATCCCACCCTGAAAATTGAGCTCCCTAGGACCCGCACACCGGCCACACCCACTGCTGTGGGAGCCACGTGGTGTGGTCCTCCTGCCGGTCCCTGTTGTGCTCACTCTCGTTTGCCAGGATTATGCCAGGCTTCTGCATCCGGCACGTGCAATGGCTCAGCACAGGCATCAGCCTGGAAACGCTAACTCTTTGAGCACATTTCTCTCAGGAATGACTTTATGGTAAAAGAAAAGCTCCTGAGAAATTCTGAATCAATTACCTGAGCCAGGGGATGGGAATAGAGGTGGTTGGGGATAAAGTGAGCTAATCTGCTAATAGCTTTGGGGGACCAACAAAAGGCTGCGTAGCATCCTGGACGTGAGCTCAAGCCCTAAATCCCATCATAGCTGTTGCCAGCAGCCCAGGGCTTCCCAACCCTCAGCCAGCCTGCCCGGCCATCCCCGCAGGGCCTGTGCAGGGCCTGTGCAGAGCCAGGGCGGCTCAACCCAACCGCTGCCCCTCCCCATGCTTGGTCTTCACACGCGTCCCGGACTTGTGTGCTCCTGCAGGCACAGCTCTGCCCGCATTCCCGCCTCTGCTAGTGTGTGAGGCCCTCTGACATGTGCTGTGGCTTCTGCCCTTAGTTCACAGCTGCATTTATCCTATGAGTAAACTGAGTCCAGACAGCAGAGCACAAGGCCTCTGAATGTGGGGAAATCCCTTTGCTGTATGCAGGTCCCCAATCTGCGACTTAACACCCAGAATACAACGCTTTCAGAAAGCAACGTGTCTGTTCCACACCCGCCCCTCACACACTGTGCGCTTTCCCCCTCTTCAAATCATTCCCCTCCCAGTGCAGTCAAAACAGGTGTCTGCACAGCAGCGGCAGCGTCTGCGGTGTGCTGAGCCATCTGCAGGCGAGCTGCAGGGCACGGGAGGACACCAGGCCGTTTCCCAGGAGGGGCTGACCAGCCTGTGAGCTGGGTATCCCAGGGTTTCTGGGAGCAGGCATGAATCCCTGGAGTGTCGGGCAGCCCAGGGAACCCAGGGACAGCTGACCACGTGGATCTGACTTCAGGGTTGCTGGTCAGCATCTCTGGCAAGGTGTAAACATTGGGGAACACTTCTCCATGCCCTCCCTGACATGTCAAAGTGTCTGGGTTTCTTTATTTCCCAGCCAGTCTTGCCTTGCGGCTGCCCTGGGCACGGGAATCACTTTGGGAGGGCCACGCCAGCGTCCAGATCCACCACTGACCTGCGGCCCCCTGGCATGGCTCCCCACACACGCCAGCTACAGCCCTGCGGCCCCCTGGCATGGCTCCCCACACACGCCAGCTACAGCCCTGCAGCTTGGCGAGGGGAGCAGGCAGCACACCCTTAGTGCCTCTTCCTGCCTGCCTCCTCCCTCCCCCAACCTTCCCTGGGCTCCCTGCCAAGTCTCCTTTATCTTCTATCTGGAGGCTCTGCCCACAGAAGACACAACAACAAACGGTCACCCAGCAATGGAAAAATAGATTTACACGGGACGCTTTTTAGGGCTTTATTTCCAAAGTGTGAGAGTAAGGAAGTAGAGCCGCTTCCGTTCACAGTTTACAAATGAGAAGCAGGGACTTTGCCACAAGGGGTAACCAGCGATGCCTGGGCTTGAGGCGACCTTGTGCTGTGCACCTGTGAGCCTCAGGTCCGATGGACAGGGCCGAGCAGCCTTCCAAGGCGATTTCACCAGGGTGTGAGGGAGGTGCATTAGCAGAGAAATGAATGGGAATTGTTTTGACAATAGTAATTGTGAGTCTACTGAAAACCAACCATAATGAAAATGCAAGTCCATCAAATAAAAGCCCCGCTATTGCTTCTGTCACATAAAACCACAGTATTGTTTCCATACCACTTGGATAAATGTGTAAGGATTTATTATGACACAAAGTCATGGAAAAAAAAAACACTGAAAATCACGGCACCAGGCTAGACTATTTGCATTTTCATGTAGGTTCATAAAAAATTCACTGGGTGCTTGCTAGATGCTGTGCTCTTTGCAATTGCTGCTCCAAACCCAACAGCATTAAACGCTGCTTCTTTTCAGCGTGAGCATTAGTTTGGATAAGCCTTAACCAAGGTTTTCCTGGCAGAGCAGGACTCTGCACTGAGCGACCCTTTGTGTGCCAGCACCCACGTCACTGCAGTGGAGCTGCCCAGGGGAGGGTGTTTGGTACAGCGGTTAGGCTGCTGACTGGGATCTTGGCTCCACCGCAGTGCCAGCTTCCTGCTAGGCACACCCTGTGAGGGGCAGGCAGTGAAGGCTGAAGGACGTGTTCTCTGGCTCCCAGTGGAGATGCAGATGGAGTCCCCAGCACTTGGCTCCAGCCTGGCCCAGCGCAGGCTACGAGCGTTCAGGCTGCAAACAAATTGGATGAGAGATCTCTCCCCACTCCCATTCTCGCTCACAATTAAATAAAATGCAAACATTCAGGAAAAGTATAATTAAAGGAAAACAGGACAACATATTTTCAGTTTTAAAAATGCAGGGTTAATTTTTAAAGGAATGTTGCCAAAGTTTCAGCGGAGGTTCCTCACCCGGGCATTGCCTCAGGCCCTCGTGGTGCACTCTGTACAAAGATGCCTCCACGATAGCTCTTGGTGGCAGACCTGACTTCTGTGCGTGGTCCCCACGGGCTCCCCAGCTCCAGGACCTCTCACATCACTGCATCCTGGGCACCTGAACAGTCCAAGATGTGATTCCTGGGCAGCCATGTGAACATGACTGGGGTGACAGCCACACATCGCTCCATGTTCCGCTGGACAGCTGCTACTTTGTGGCACAGCACCTGAGCCTAGCAGAGGCCGCCTCCAAGGGCCGGAGCGGGAATTTTAAAACCTTAGCGCTGAAGAGGATGTTGCAGGGAGCACACCTGTGCTTGTCACGGCATCACCTGTCTTCGGCTTTTATGTGTGATAGTTCGTAAGCCATGATGCAGAATGCTGTGCTTCCCAAGGTTTAAAAGTAACCTAGTCCATCCTGGGCTAAATGGAGCAAACAGACCTAACTGTTGGAAAGCAATGCTGGGTTGTTGGGCTACTCCCATCGCCAGTAATGGCTGTTTCTAGTCACAAGAGGGGAAATAGTTCCTCTCCTCTGTCCAGGTCTCCACTGATGCGTGACACACGTGAGAACCGCACGGAGTCTTTGCAGTGTGATCTCCAAGCTTTCGCTCTCCTTGAGGGTCTAAAGCATATCCTGATACTGCAGGACCTTGGAGCAGACACAGAACAATGTAGAAGAGCATTGCCACGCTCTAAGGGCAGCAGCAGTGGGGCCAGTGGCCTCCTACTTAGTGGCTTGCAGTGTGGAAGCCTGGCTCGGGCTGGCCGGAGTCTCTGTTAATCTCTTTATTTAATGCAGCTGGGAGCTTCCTTGGCAGGAAGGGGAAAACAGGATTTTATGCTATATCACTTCATTCTTGTATACATGAGGGGACTTCAAATAGTTTTTGGAAAGTGAATACATATTATGAAAACACCAAGCATGGATTCCAAAATTTATGCGCCAAAATAAACATATCTTTTATTTCATACTTCCACAAGTTTCCACAGTGCCCTTCTGTTTATACCATGACACTTCAGCAGTGAGGGGGGCGGGTGGTTAATGTGAATCGTGTCAGGAGCCAGTTCTTCTGGAAGGACAAGTGGGGTCCTGGAACTGCCTCTTACAGGGAATTGTTTTGAATAATGTGTTATAAAGTGATTCCGGAAAACTCGAAGGATTTATCTTTTGTATACCTTTGTGAAGTCCCCAATTGTCAAGAGATACACACCACTTTAGCAATGCCGTACCCCTGAACCAGAGAACTAGCAAGCACTAACCTATGTTACATTTCCCTGCACTATTCTGCGTATACACATCCACATAAAACTTACGCAGACAACTCGGCACGAGGCGGGCAGCTGCTTTGGCATGGCCCAGCGCTGCAGGTGCAGCTGCCCGCGGTGGCAGAATCCTGTCACCTTCCCGGTGCTGCTCACGCACACAGTGTGTCTGAATGTGTTCCTGTACAACGCTTCCTCCAGCTCCTCTCGAACATTCCGTTGTTTTTCTTTCCAAACAACAAGCAGCACCTTTACCCTCTGCATGCAAACATACTTTCTCAGTTGTGTAATTATTTGCTTGACAAAATCCTCAAACTGAAATTGCTAAGCAGAAACATGTACTGCTTGTGAAGTCTTTATGAAGCATTTTGCCAAATACCCCCTGGAGACGTGTCGTCAAGAGGAGGCCTGGCCCTCCCACCAGCAGCACCTGTGGGTGGAGGATGGAATACTGCAATACTGCAGTCATTTCTCTACCACCACTCAGGCATGAATATTGGAATTATTGGCTACCTGTATTTTGTGTAATTTTCAGTTACTATCCCTTACTAGCTCCCACAGGCCTAATCCATCTTTAAAATCATTGGTTGTTTTTACAATGAGAACATTAATTCTTTTAGTTTCCCAACCAGTATGCCTTAAAGGAATTTATATGCTAAATGTCTTTGTTTCTTCATGAATTGCTGGCTGCAGTGGCTTTCCTGGAAAACCCCCCACTCCGGATTGTTAGGACCTGCGGCTGTCAGCCTCACTCTGGGAGCAGGTGCAGAATGGGCCCCTTCGCCTTGACTTCCAACTGCACAGTCTCCTTGCTCTCATCCTCTGGGTAAATGCACCTTGCATGACAAGTTTGAAATGGTGTGCTCTGTTTATAGCTCGGTACTCTGTCCCACTGTGTGTTTCAGGTTGGTTCCTGTTGCCGTGGTGCCCTGCAGCCGTCGCAGGATGCACTGTGTAACTCCTCCTCTGCTAGAACAAGGTTGTAAGCATGGGGATGTTCTTGCGTGTGAACACCATCATTTTTAACAACACCCCCACTTCAGTTTTTATTAAAATAATGCAGAGGTTCTCTGACTTTGTGACATCCCTGAGGACAAACAGAAGCTGACATTACTGGGGACCAGCACGGGGACAGGACTGAGAATTGGGCCGCAGCTCCAAGTGGACAGCGCCGCGTCAGCTCCTGGGGCACCAAAACCATCCAAGACCAGAGCGCCCAGCTGGAGGGCAGATTCCCAGCCTCAAGATGATCCTCCCTGATAGCTCAGATCCTCCCTGATAGCTCAGATCCTCCCTGATAGCTCAGATCCTCCCTGATAGCTCAGATCCTCCGATAGCTCAGATCCTCCCTGATAGCTCAGATCCTCCGATAGCTCAGATCCTCCCTGATAGCTCAGATCCTCCCTGATAGCTCAGATCCTCCCTGATAGCTCAGACCCTCCCTGATAGCTCAGATCCTCCGATAGCTCAGATCCTCCCTGATAGCTCAGATCCTCCGATAGCTCAGATCCTCCCTGATAGCTCAGATCCTCCCTGATAGCTCAGATCCTCCGATAGCTCAGATCCTCCCTGATAGCTCAGATCCTCCCTGATAGCTCAGATCCTACCTGATAGCTCAGATCCTCCCTGAGAGCTCAGACCCTCCCTGATAGCTCAGATCCTCCCTGATAGCTCAGATCCTCCCTGATAGCTCAGATCCTCCCTGAGAGCTTTCAGGTGAGTTTTCATCAGAGAAGCCCAAATATCATCCCCAACACACAGAAGGGCCTGGCCCTGCCAGGTGCTCGGCTGGGCTGGCCTTGGATGCCAGGTGAGATGGACGAGCTGTGCTTTCCAGCCTCAGAGCTGAGAAGCCTGTGTGTGACAGTCCATGTACCCCTCCTCCCAGAAGGCCAGCACCCACTGGAAGCAGTGCAGTCTGCCCAGCGAAGGCCCAGCTGCTGGAGCCCTCTGGCGTCTCACCTGGCCTGGTGGGAGGTTGCAGCCCAGACCTGGTTCCAAGCGCAGCACACGGCTCAGGGGGTGGCCGGTAGGGACCGGGCCACGCTGCCTTACCACAGGCCACATGAGTGTGACACACACACTGGGAACACCTTTATTCTCCACTGCGTCCTGCACCATGCCTTCCCCAGGACTGCCCGAGGCCTGTGTAGTCTTCAGTAGCTTATGGCTTGTTTCTGCTTCCTGTTAAATGGGTTGTAGGGTTTCACAGTTGTAACCATCTGGGACAGTGGTCCCTGGTGACGGAACAGGTCAACTTTCATTTCTTTCCGTAAGACACTAGGATAGAATGGAGGGAGACAGAAATGATACATCAAGAAAACCTGCATCTGTCACCAACAATAACGAGCCACACAGAGACGGGAGGGGGAAGGCAACGAGACAGAAGACAGCTGAGAGATGAGGAGAGGATCAGCAGACAAGGCATCTGGGATTGTGGGTACCAGTGACAAGTGCAGAGTTAGTGGCCTGGTGCAGCGGCTCAGTGGCTCAATGCACACCTTGCAAGCCCTAGGGTCCCATATACGTGCTGGCTCATGTCCTGGTCACTCCACACCCCATTCAGCTCCCTGCCTATGGCCTAGGCCTTGGCACCCTGCACCCATGCAGCAGACCCGGAAGAAGCTCCTGGCTCCTGGCTTCAGACCGACTCAGCTCTGGCTGTTGGGGCCTTTTAGGAAATGAACCAGCAGATGGAAGATCTTTTTCTCTGTCCTTTTCTCTGTAAATCTTATCTGCCATTCCAATAAAAATAAACACATCTTTTAAAACAAAGTGCAGAGTGGACAACTGTGGGCAGCCCACATCTGCTGCACATGAGCACCCTGCAAACAGCGCGTCTGTCTCCAGCAGTAACAGCAAGGATACTTCCCACCGAGACTAGAGATTTGTCTGCAAGATAAGAGGAGCCTCTCACCACAGGCTGGATAGCGTGACTCTGTGGGTGCAGAGCCTGGCCGGGAGACAGGATGTTGGGGTGGGGGATGGAATGTGAGCCAACAAGGGACCAGAAGCCCTTGCATTTGCCCTGATGCAGGAACTCTGGAGTTGGATCCCCTCTAGGTCAGGGCCTGTCAGCCACGGGCTCTCTCGTTGCTGGTCTTTGGGGAGGCAGCCCTAAGTGAGTGGTTTGCTTTTCTCTCGATGCCCAGCAGGCTTGCTGTTGGAAGTGGATTTGTAATGTTTCAAAAATACATTTGGACATTGCCTTGGCAATGAGTTTTTAGGGGACCCAAAGGTCAGTCTACAAAAGCAAAATGAATGTTTGAGATTTTATCAAACTAAAAAGCTTCTGGGCCAAGCACAGTAGCCTAGCGGCTAAAGTCCTCACCTTGAATGCATAAGGATCCCATATGGGCGCCGGTTCTAATCCTCGCAGCTCCACTTCCCATCCAGCTCCCTGCTTGTGGCCTGGGAAAGCAGTTGAGGACGGCCCAAAGTCTTGGGACCCTGCACCCGCGTGGGAGACCTGGAAGAAGCTCCTGGCTTCGAATTGGCTAAGCTCCAGCCATTGTGGTCATCTGGGGAGTGAATATTCGGATGGAAGATCTTCCTCTCTGTCTCTCCTCCTATCTGTATATCTGACTTTGCAATAAAAGTAAATAAATAAATAAAAAACTAAAAAGCTTTTGCACAGCAAACAATCAACAAAACAGAATAGGGAAAATTACAACAATTCATATCTGATAAGAGGTTAGTGTCCAAATTTTGTAAAATATTCATAGATCTAATGGCAAGAAAATATGCAACTCAATTAACAGCAGGATTTTTCCAGAAAAGAGGAATAAGTAGCCAGCAGGTACAAGCCAGGTGCCCCCATCAGCAGGACAGCACAAGCAGCGCCTGCTGCGCCCTCCCCAGGGCAGCCTTTGTCCAAGAGGCGGGAGCTGAGCGCTGGCATGGCCTCACTCTGTCAGGAATGCAGATGGAGCAGCCATCATGGACAACAGCATGGAGCTTCCTGAAGAACCTGAGACTAGAATGAGCATGTCACTGGGCCTTCCATCTTCTGCCCTGGACCTGCTGCCCCATGAAGACATCGGCTCTCTCGTGTCTGCCACAGCATTGTTCACAGGGGCTGGAGACCACCCGAGTGTCTTTCCAGGACAGATGAACTGGGCATTGAGAGGCAGACATGTCTGATGTGGCTCCGAGGGAGCAGGTGCTGTAGGTCACAGGCCCAAGGCAGCAACCCTAACACAGGCCATGAGGACTGCAGCCGGCAGGCCTTCGTCGCGGCCAGAATTCTGCAGCTCCTCAGCTACCAGCACAGAGGTCTCTATGCTGCAGGAAGCCTTTTCTTTGCACTTCTGTCTCACTCTAGGACCCACTGTACTACACATGCTGTATATATATCATCAAGGCACAGGCGTTAGAATAATACTAACACTTATTTGAAAAACACTATCAATGTCAATATTATTCAGGATAAAGAGAATCTTAAGAGTGACATGAATGGGAGACAAGGGCCTAGAAAGTTGGAGAGCTCCTCTTGTGTTCTTAGCACACGGCCTGGACTCCAGCTGCACGGCGGTGCTGATGCAGCCCCATCGGCTGGTACCCACTTTCCTCTCCTCCATACAGGGCCCTGCATCCATAGCGGCACAGAATGAGGAGCTGCTGGCCACGGCATCCACACAATGTGTGGTGGCCTATTGCTGGGCCCTGTAGGCCCAGGACAGATCAAGGCCTGCTCCTCCAAAAGTGGCTTACCAGATGAGCCACTTCCTTGCTTAGGGAAGTTTCCCTTAGTGTCTCAGCTCCTTGAAGTTTGTGTGTGCCTCAGTTTTTCCATCTGTAAAAGGGGAGAGAATCAGTCTGTTCTTCACAGGACTTCTGGGACAGGGACCTGAGTTAGCGGCCTTGATGCATAGGGCATGTGGCCCCCGGAAAGCACCTGGTCAAGCAGGTGTGGCACCAGCACTTCTGCCAGGCATCGCCCTCAAGCACTGCCTGCTTCACCTGGCACACAGATGTGTGTGTGGTAGTGACTGCAGCCCTGCAGCCACATGTGAAACCACAGTGAAAGGACATCACGTTCAGACCCAGCTGCAGCAGTGGGGGACAGCAGATGCAACTGGGCAGTGGGAGCACAGCAGGGTGGCTGCCCACCTCGCACCACTGCCTCGCAGAGGCATCAGAAGCCCTGAGAGCAGGACGCAGGCTGGGCTCTGCTGCTGGAAGACCAGCCCCCAGCCAGCTGTCTGACCAGGTGGGATCTTCAGGGTTCCAGGACAGACCGGCCCTCTAGAGAGCTGCCCCACCCTGATCTAGCCCACAGCCTGCACCTACCAGGCTGGGACTTCCCTCCACGCTGCCAAAGGCGGGAGGTGACATGATCCGCTGATGGCTTCCAACACAGAAGCCGTCTGCCCCTTTCCAGCGCATGGAGCCCATGCCCAGTGTGCAACAGTGAGGCTAGCAGTGTTTCCCTTTGGGCAGACTTCTGGCTTTTATAGAAATGTGTGCTTGGAAGAGCAGTCCTTGCTTACAAGGAGCATGCCCGACCCACACTAGTGCAGAAGGGTGGGTGTGCCCCACCGTGGGCTCAAGGGCTCCCGCCTCTCCTGACACATCCTTCAGTGCCCCAGTGCCAACCACCTTCCATCTACACACACAATGGAGCTTGGGGTGACAGTCACAGACAGAAACATGTGCAAAGCCTAATGAAGCCTCCCTCGTCGGGCAATGAATGTCTCGGTGCCACCTGGACTCTGTGTTTGACCTTTACTGCGCTGACTGTGCTCAGGATTCCCTCTGCAGCACCCCTGGGCTTCCCCGGCGCGGTTCCTACTCACCTGTGCAGTTGGGAGTCTGGTGATGGGGTTGTTGGTGGAATATTAGAATTTGCTGGGTGGGTGGCTGTGAAATGAACCTTGCCAGTATATCCTGGGATATTTGCAGCTCTAGAGACAGAGGAGTCAAAAAGAGGGAAGAAAAGAGGAAATTAAAACGATGATCTGTGACCTGGTAATGGCAACTCTTCCAAATACAAGAAACACAAGAAGGTGAGGGTTCATGGTTCTCTGACAGCTGGACCACGGGCACAGGTACACGGCGTGCCGAGGCAGACTGCGCTCCTGGGGGCTGGACCACGGGCACAGGTACACGGCGTGCCGAGGCAGACTGCGCTCCTGGGGGCTGGACCACGGGCACAGGTACACGGCGTGCCGAGGCAGACTGTGCTCCTGGGGGCTGGACCATGGGCACAGGTACACGGTGTGCCGAGGCAGACCGCCCTCCTGGGGACTGGACCATGAGTTGTCTGGACAGGGCAAGGCACACGTAGACAGTGTGTCACGCAGACCACTCTCCTGGGGACTGAGACCTCAGTTCCAGGGATTGTTTTCCTGTTTCAGATTTGCACATTTTTTGACATGCCTGGGTCACTGCTGAGTTCTGTTTCATAATGAAGGCAGGCACCAGTTCTTGGCAGGACAGAAGTGTGCTCCCCACACACCTCTGGAATGAGGACTCCAACACTGATGGGCAAAGGAGGGACTTCGGGAAGCTAATGGAATGTGGAATGAGAAGAGAAGTTCACTTTGGTGCAAAAAATTTTTTAAATTGTTGTTTTTGTTCCCATAAAACGAATTTTGTACGAACTTTATGAAGTCCTTTTGTTTGTACAATTTCAATAGTTTTTGCAGCAAATTAACTCATATTTTCATCCATGTTCCATGAACTTTTTGGAGATTCCTTGTACATTCACATCTGTGTTCTTCGTTATCAAATGTCTTGCTTATCACCACTGAGAGCACGCGGGGTCAACAGGCGATTTCCCAGAGGTGCATCGAGAACAGATAGCTGGTTCTGTTCAGTTCCAGACTCCTCTGCTTCCCATCCTTTTGCTACCAGCGACAGAGGGGAGGGCGGGCAAGCATGGGAACACAGGGGAAGGCTGGACAGTGCCCATGAGAGTCCCTCTAGCAAACACACACAGGTAGGCGGTGGCATGAGCAAACTCAGGAGTGTGGTGAGGTCCATGGCTGTCACCGAGGCAGTAAGCTGGCTTACCTGGATTAGTTCCAAGAGGGTAGGCAAGGCTGAATCCCAGGGCCAGCGTTCACATGACGCCAAGTTCTGTGTGCTGTTCACAACATGGCACCCCAGCGCGGGGACAGAAGGGAAATATACAGGCAGGAAGACACCATTCTGATCTGGGCTTTGCTGGGCCTCCTGAGCCTTGGGGCCTAAGCCATGACATCGACCAAAGGGGCAGTGAGAGTGAAGAGAACCAGTGGCCAGATTGCGATTCCTGGGTGCCACGCCCACACGGACATCATGTGAGGACTCGGGTGTTGTCTTTCAAGGGGGCAATTCTGTGACTCTGTTGGTGAGCTCATGTTTGCTTGCAGCCAATGGAATCAGGGATGCCCTGGCACACTCAGAGTGAATGGAAATTCCACCAAGCACAGTATCAGAATCAGGGGTACAAATTAGTCAATTTTGAGAAGCAAAGTATGCAAGAAGTCAGAAGGCACGGGAAGCCCCCCCACTGAGCTGTTTCGGTTCTGAGCTTGAATCCCACTCACTCGACTACAAGATGTTGCTCAGAGAAGAGAGCTCTCTGGCCAAACCTGGACACGTCTTACCATTGACTTCTTGGGCTGCTCTGAGGATCAGAGGAATTCAATGAGTGTGAGTGCAGGCTGGTAAGCCCTTAACACTTAGCAGGCACTCAACTAATTCTAGTTGAAATACAAGACATCAAAGCAGGTTAGGGAACATTTTTTTTTCTTCTGAAACATTTGGACATTTATAACATCATTCTTGGGACATACAAAATTATCAGTTTAAAAATTAGCCTGCCACAGGGCCGGCATTGGCACGTAGAGGATAAAGTTGTGCTCTCCAATGCTGGCAGCCCCTATGGACACTGGTTACTGCCCTGCTGGCATCCCCTATGGACACTGGTTACTGCCCTGCTGGCATCCCCTATGGACACTGGTTACTGCCCTGCTGGCATCCCATATGGACACTGGTTACTGCCCTGGCTACTCCACTTCAGATCTAGCTTCCTGCAAAAACTGTCCAAGCGTTTGGACCCTGCTACTCAGGAAGGAAGCAGCCTGCTCAGCGTTGATATTGGGGCCATGTGGGGAGTAAATTAGCAGATGGAAGATATCTCTCTCCCTTTCTCTCACTGTCTGAAGTTCAAGTACACAAATAGACCTTACACATTAGCCCATTATAGATTTACTGAATTTGGAATCTTGCCTCTGGCTGCCTTGGCAGGGTCAGACCGAGAGGTTTTGTGGGCCTTCTATGGTCCATAGACCGATGTCCCCCATTGCTGCCTTAAAGAAGTACACACCTGGGGGAGGGTGGCGGGGAGGAGGCAGAGTGCCTGCAGGTAAGACAGCTGTGAAGGTGTGCAGTGTTCAAGGGTGCTATGCAGTGCAATCTCCCAGGCGCTCCTATGATGTGCCACATGGGATTAGTGTGGCCTGAAACGGATGTTTCCAAGGCTGTCCACGATTCCAGTGTGCAAAGCAGCCGGGAGTCTGTGTGTTAGGAAGGCCTGGTGAGGCTGGTTGCAGGCGCCTGGCTGAGCGAAGCAAAGCTGTCCTATGCCAGGCAGTGCCCTTTGGGACGGCTCAGATTTCTCTTGAAGAAGTACAACTGTCAGGCAGAGGGAGGATTGTATGTGTGTGACTCCGCCCCACACAGCCATTGAAGCGTCCCTGTGTGTTACAAAGGAAACCCCCTTTTCGGGCGTGGGAGGTTTTTTCCATGGGCCCTGAAACACCTGTGCAAGGAGCATGTCTCTGAAGCTGAGGTTAGAAGTCACCAAGGGACACAGCCACCTGCTGTCAGATGGAGGGTCGACAGGAGCCATCATGCCTTCCTTGGAGTGACTGTGACATCACATCCAGCAGGAGCTGGCCACAGCATGGCACTGATGAGGAATCCAGTCACCTCATCAACTAGCACATTTGAAAACCAACCAAAGTCCTCTCAAGGCTGCTTCGGACCGACTGCACTTCACCCTGCGTGTGGGGAAGCCACAGAGAAGTTCTGCCATCGGAAGTGTGACATGGTAGCCCTCTTCCCAAATAAACTTGGATTGTATTTACTAAAGAGTAAGTGTAAATGTATTCTTGTCTAACTTTGCAACTGCTTTTTCTAAGAAAGCATAATAAAATAGGATTTGAATAATTTCAAAAATAATAAAGCCAGAAAGCAATTCAGCTAGAATTATACAATTAAAAGTTCAATATAAAATAAGGTAAAACCAGGTTATCTGTTGAATACGAATAGAGGCATGCAGAGGAAAATTTTGCCAGGCATATAACTTCTCTCTGAAAACTACAGGCCTAATACCCACCGAGTGTCCTCTACCTGCCTCTGGATATGAACTAACGATTTGCTCTCATGATAACCCTGTAAGATACCCATTTCATAAACAAAGGACCTGGAGAATAAAAAGTCCAAGTACTGTGCCCAGAGCCAACCCAGTCAGCAAGTGCCAAAACAGGATCCCCATCTAGAAGGCCCGAGGAAGGGCTGCTGGCAGGGCTCTCGGTCAAGCAGGACAGTTCTGTCAGCTCAGACGCAGGGCGTTTATTCAGGGTGCAGTGGGAAGTGCAAGCTCAAGCCAACGTCCTGCAAGCTGTTCACCATCAAGTACAAGCACAGGCAGAAATCTAGCAGGCCTAGCCCCGATGGTTCGTGCTCTCAGGGCTTTGTTCTAAGAATGCATGTGGAGAGAGCTGAGGAAACCAAGTGGCAAAGACCAGGGCTGCAGAGCACCAGCTGGGTGCGGGGACACACGCTGACCTCCAGGACACCCTGAACAGTTGTGTGACCTGACACCAATACCCAGGGTGCTGGCGCCTCTCTTGTAGGTGTGCTGGTGCTGGCAGGTGGGTACAGAATCAGTGCAAGAGGAGCAGCATGTAGGGAGGGTGGAGGGAGAGTGGGTCCAGCTCCAGATTTAGGAAGGGTTCACCCAGGGGACGGAGAAGGGCCAGGCCACACTGAGCTTTGTGGCAAGGTGCAGGTGGGGAATGCGAGACAGTGGGGCATGGTGAGCTGTGAGCTGTGTGACTTCCCTGGCCAGCAGAAAATGGAAATAACACAGAAACCATCTGTGATGGCTTAGTCACTAAGCTGTGCTCCTCTCAATGCTTTAAGAGGCTGTAGCCCCGAGATATTTTTCAAGGATTATAGTTTTATTGTTATTGCTATCACCGGCTATTAGAGTTTTTCCTCCCATGTTCTCAGTCTTTTACTCGGGGGTGGACAGTGATGTCACCTAAGACAGAGCTTGTCTGGGAGGTCCCTGGAAGTGGCTCAAGGCCCTGCACCTGCCCCTTCCCCAGACTTCAGCCCTCCTGGAATGAGTGAGCTGTCATTTCCTCTGGCCTCAGCCTCCTCCCAGGCCAACTGGTGACAGATCTGTTCCCTAGGGCTTGTCTCCTCACCCTCTTTTTGAAAAACAAATGAGGGAGTAGATGTGAAAGTGGTCTGAAAGGCAGAAGTGTTGGCTCATGGAAGGAACTACTATTCATAGTCAGTCCTGAACCTGCCTTGTGGTGCGAGTCTTTCTTTTTTAAGCTGCATCGCAGCCCAGTGCTGGGCAGGGAGGCCTTCCTTTTCCCAGCTTAGACTCTTGCTGGGGCTGCCTGGAAACCCGGGCTGGACAATTCCTCTTTCTTTGCAGACGCTTCCTCACAGCCAAGGCTGAGGTGAGAAGCTGCATCTGTAGCCTGGGGTGTCTTGCCATGCAAGAGATTCCAACTGATTCCATGGCCTGGTGCCAAGAGCCAGGCACAGGTGCCCACAGGAGGGGCTGTGGGAGGAGACATGGCCCCTGCTGGCCTGGGTCTGTGCCCATTCCAGGTCCTGCCTCTCCCGGGAAGGCAAGGCTGGCTGCAGCTGGGTGAAACACAGGAGCCAGCTCCCGTGTAACAGTTCTGCGTTCTGCCCAGACCTGTCCCGGCTGCACAGCACTGACGCCCCAACATCAGATAAACCCAACACTCTAGGGGGCTGAGCATGCTTCAAAAGATGAAGAAAATAACATCACATTTGAGAAGAAAAATGTGTGTGTGTGTATGTCGGTGTGTGCTGTACTGGTATGTGTGTTGGTGTGTGCTAGAGTGTGTATGTTTTGGCATGTGTGTATGTTAGTGTGTGTTTTGGGGTGTGTAGTGTGTGTTGGTGTGTGTGTTAGTGTGTGTGTTGGGGTGTGTGGGGGTGTGTTGGTGTGTGTGTTAGTGTGTGTCTGTTGGTGTGTATGGGGTGTGGTGTGTGTGTGTTGGGGTGTGTGGGGGTGTGTTGGTGTGTGTGTTAGTGTGTGTCTGTTGGTGTGTTTGGGGTGTGGTGTGTGTGTGTTGGGGTGTGTGGGGGGATCCTTCACCCAGCCTTATGTTTTCTGCTTGACACTCCTTACACAACAGGGTGAACTGGAATTCCTTACTCCAAGACCCTGGGCAGTCCCCAGGGCCAGCCGAGACAGCTGGGAGCCACTGAAGAGGTGTGCAGGCCTCCCCCAGGCTTCAATCCCTCCTGCTGTACGGGCAGGCATGGTGGACACAGCCCCTTCACCTAGCCTCAAGCTTTAACCAGGAGGAACTGGCGGGGAACCACACAGATATCCTGAGTTCCTTAAGTCTGTGTGCCTTTTAATATCTGGGCAAGTGGTCAAAATGAGAAAAGATTTCATCTTCAATGAAAACATTAGTTTAGCAATCCTATTTGGCAAGTATTTTCTGCAGGAATGCATGAATAAAACTTGATATATTGTTTATAAGAGCAAAACACTGTGGTTGTGACTTGGCAGATGTAACCCTGATCTGGCCTTGTAGTGGAATGCCACGGGGCATGGCAGTGATGTTAATGTGGGGACAACGACCAGTGCACACTTCCACCTCACATGCACAGGCAGACACAACACACACGCACATTCGTAGACACAGGGTGCGGAGTCTGTACACAGAGCTGCTTGTCACTATTGGGACTGTAAACAGACCCTTCAGAGCATCAAATACTAGAATGGTTTCTTTGACAAGCACAATTAGAGAGGAAATGAAGGTACTCCAGGAACACCCAGCGCTCGCAGCGCAGGGAGCACGCCTCCTGGGCACACGAGGAGCCCAGCGCTCGCAGCGCAGGGAGCACGCCTCCTGGGCACACGAGGAGCCCAGCGCTCGCAGCGCAGGGAGCACGCCTCCTGGGCACACGAGGAGCCCAGCGCTCGCAGCGCAGGGAGCACGCCTCCTGGGCACACGAGGAGCCCAGCGCTCGCAGCGCAGGGAGCACGCCTCCTGGGCACACGAGGAGCCCAGCGCTCGCAGCGCAGGGAGCACGCCTCACGGGCACACGAGGAGCCCAGCGCTCGCAGCGCAGGGAGCACGCCTCCTGGGCACACGAGGAGCCCAGCGCTCGCAGCGCAGGGAGCACGCCTCCTGGGCACACGAGGAGCCCAGCGCTCGCAGCGCAGGGAGCACGCCTCCTGGGCACACGAGGAGCCCAGCGCTCGCTGTGCAGGGAGCACGCCTCACGGGCACACGCGTGCTGCAGTGTGCAGTGAGTGTTGGGGAATGCTTCCATGACAGCGAGCAAGCTCTGTGTGCTCATCCCAGAATCTATTTGCAGGAGCTTCCTCAAGTAATCATCTCTAATTATGATTCATGTACAAAGGATTTGAGGACATTATTTACCACAGCAAAACAAAAAAAATTTACATATGCAATCTTATTGAACCAGCCAATTACAGTACATCTGTCCCAATAAGGATGATAATGAATTCATGAATATATGTGCCCACAATTATGCCACGAGGTCCAAGTGGCAACACTGTCACCCTACTACGATCATAGCTATGTGCATGACAGGTGGGACGCGGCCAATGTTGGCCGTGTAGATGTTTTTATTCCTAAGTTGGCTTTGCTGTTATTAATGTGCTTTTTTTCCTATAATGAAGACATTCAGTTCTACCATCCAAGTAACAAGCTACTCTAAACTCTTAATATAGTCACCACAATAAAGCCTGAACATATCAGATGACTTGGTGATGAGAAAACAGAATCAATTAATGAGGGCAAGTTGAAAATTTTTACCCTGTAAGGAAATGGGTGATTTCCAGGAAGGGATCATTTGACTGCAGAGTCAGTGGCCCTGACCCTGAGGGATGTCCCATCAAAGGCAGAGGGGAATGGGACAGCGGTAAGCCATGACTAAGTGCCACTGGTCATGAGGAAGACCTCACTAAGGTCCCAAAGACAGTTCTCTTAGAGAAACTTCACAGAGGCACATGTAGCTGATGCTTCTCCAGTCCCTACTCGGCACCAAGTGGGCTCGTGTGCTCGCAGAGCCTGGACTGCACGTGGAGGAGATGGTGTGAAGGCGGTCTGTGAGCCCCTGGGGGCTGGCTCACATTATCGAGTGAAAGCAGAGAGCAAGGCAGCGCTCAGTCACAGAAGCTAACGAGGGTAGTCTCTGGGTCGGGGAAGGGGAAGTTGGGGCAGTGAGGCTGCGGAGGAAAACGGGACCCTGAAAGATTTTAGTCAAATTCTCCTCTGAGGTTCAGTTTGGCTGCACATGCTATTTGTTGCCATTTTATACACATACATACACATACCATACCCTCATGTATCCATACATGTTTCATAACAGAAATGGCAAACATTTCTTTGTCTTAAAAGGTCAGAGTCTTGAAAATTTGCAAAAAGATCAAAAGAAACTTGGCAACCTTGGAGGCCCTCTAGTGTCCAAATCAAATTTCACACCATCTCTCATCATTTCACTTTAAAAACAAGTGAACAGAAAATGAGGAAGTTTTGAATTTTACAAAGATTACTCTAGATGCCACATGGAGAAGGACCTTGAGGGGAATGAGTCCTGTTGCAGTAATTAGCCCAGGAAAGCGCTGGGGCACACTTGGATTAAGGTTTTGTCCACGTGGACGGAGAAGAGAGGCGATCTCCCAGAGGACTTGCAGATGGAAAACGTCCTCAGTGGACACTCAGTGGACACTCAGTGTTAAAACACCAGTGGGGACGCCCACGTCCAACAGCAGCTGTTAGGGAGCTCACACGACAGTACCCAGCTAGCAGCTTGATGTGCCTCTCCAAAGTCTACTCTTTTCTCTTAGACGCATCATTTGCATCTTTGGCCTCCCTATATTGTAAGAGGGACCATGTAACTGAGCTCTGCTTTTACCTATACATTTTGTTAAAAATAATGATTCAGTATTTAATACTAAATTATAAAAACACGCACATTCCCCTTTGGAGTAGCTGCGCCGACACCACGCCCTGGTCCTGATTCCAGCTTCCCGCTGCTGCAGACCATGGGAGGGAGCGCAGGGACTGAAGAATCCACCTCCCACATGGAAGGCCTGGACTGCACTCTTAACTCCCACTTCTCAAACCAGCTGCAGACATCCGGGAGTGAATGAGTAGAGGGCAACTCTCTCTCTCCAGTGAAGAAAACATCGATTGTGATTCATGTCATGCACTTTCATGAGGTCTTCTGCATGATCTGTTAGTCAGGACAGAACTGAATCAAGATGCCACTGACGTTTGGCAGTTTGGCTGCTTAATGGAAGCACAGCAGTGCTTTGGCTTGGCGCCTGCCTTGTGAACACAGGAAAGGTACAGCCAGCCTACCATCATGGCAGATTCAATCATCTACAGATAAAAAATGGTCAAAAGAAAAACTTCTGTACTAAACACACACAGACCTTTTTTGGGTCAATATTCCATAAATAATAGAATCTAACAGCTGCTAGAGACATCCTACAGAATACAGGAGAATGTGCCTAGGTTAAATGCAGATGCCACGGCCTCTTACACGAGGGATCTGAGAACCTGTGGGTCTTGGGATTGCTCCCCATGGATGCTTAAGAATAGTTATGATTTAACCTGAGCTTCAGCATACTCATTGCTAAGACTATGCATGGGAGGAAGAGAGAGAGAGCAGGAGGGAAGAGGAGGAAGAGAGAAAGGGAGAGGGCGGGAGGGAGGAAGAGGGATGGAGAGGGAGGAAGAGAGAGAGAGAGGGAGAGAGAGAGAATGAAAAGGTGGGCCCTTCCACTTGCTGCTTTACTTCCCCAAAGCCCACAGTAACTGTGCTGAGGCACAGCCAGAGCCAGGAACTAGGGACTAAGTGCACGACTCTACTCAAGCGGTAGCAACCACCTGCTCCCATCCAAGATTTGTATTAACAGGAAGCTGGGATCAGAACCCAGAGCCAGGATTTGAACCCAGGTACTCTGAGACAAATTTTTAACTGGTACCTTCAACAATAGGCCAAATATCCATTCCTAAACATATATTTCATAGCTTATGGTACACAGACAATCCCCAAGTTAACCATGGATCCACTTACGGCTTTTTTCACTTTGTGATGATGTGAAAGTCATATGCATCTAACAGAAACCTTATGTTTGATTTGGCTCTTTCCTGTATAGTCTACCCTGTCGGTAATGTTGGCAGCGGGGTTCCAAAGCACTCACAGCCGCGTGGGGGACAACCCACACTCCAGTTCTCTGTGTGCTGACTGAGGGCGTGCAGTGGGGCAGGCGGATTAAGTGCCTTTTCCCCTTATGACATATGCAATATCTGATAAGTTTCTTGGGAAATAATCCCATAGTAGGTTGAAGAGCAGCTGTATAAGTATTTTACACACACACACACACATGCAAAGCATGGTATTACTGGTGTCCTGTCCTTCCTCAGATTCAGGCTACCTGTACGTGTCCATGTCACTGCTGCCCTCTTGGCTGTGTCAGCTAGCACTCTTCCAGAGACCCTGGGCTGTACCTGCTGTCTGCCTGGACAACTGTCCCGGAAAGCAATGCCCCAGTACTGACACACTCATCTTGTTCTTGAAAATAGCCCAGCTTGGCAACTTTCCATCGGGGTGGGAATGCTTTACAGACATCACTGATCTGCTGCCACCCCATCCCGACTGGCAGCATTTAGCCTCACACAGTCACCTCAAGAGCAGCAGCTCACACAGAGGAAGTGACTTACTCAGGTTCCAGGTGAGTCAGTCCCCACAACCATCACCTCTTTAACGGCAAACACTGCTTTTTCCAGAAAACGCCTTTCTTCTTAAGCCATGTTTAGGCAAAACACTTGTTTTAAAATCATGTCCAGTACCATGCTTCATCCTCAGTGGAAAATAGGCCCATTCCGAGCAGCACTCACCGGCCTGTGCTGGTGTAGTGAGGTTTAGAGTGCCGAGGCTTGGCGAGGGACGTGATGTCTCCCAAAGGGTTGTCCACATCATCAGCATTTGTGGACTGCACGTGACCACTGTTGGGGGAAGGGGAAACCCACAGTTTTGATGAGGAATAGCTGGGCAGTGTTCTAATAGGAAATTCCGTTTCCCAAAGTGGATGTAAAGCTCACAGCATGCAAGCTGCAGGTGATTTTCCTCCTTCAGAGAACAGGTGCCCCATCTTAAGCTGGAGGGAGAGGGAGAACAGCTGTTTTGCACTGGATTGTGGCTGCGGCCCAGAGATGCAGGTGGAGCCATGCTGAGCCCTGCTGAGCCAGAGCTAACAAGTCTCCCGAGGCTGTGGTGCTAGCTGCAGCATCAAGCCGTGAGCCCACTGGGCTGCTCGACGCTCCCAAGGCTGCGCGGATGGCAGAGTGACCTGGGACTTCTGGAGCCACCAGGAGTGATCCTGATCTCCTCTGCTATGGAGCAGCAGAGGCTGCAGTAGTGAGTGGGGGCCCATGCTTGTCCTCCACATTCTAGTGTCTATCTACGCTGTGCCGGCTTATCCTTCAGTCCACACAGAGCAGACTCCCGTGGTATACAATGAACTTCTTCACCATTCATGTAAAGCCAGGTGTAAATGCAGAAAAGGCATACAGCATTTCTGGCACTTCAGGGTTCATGCATACATCATGCTTTCTGTATCAACCCTAGCGATTCAGCACTAAAGAGTCATGAACAATAAAGCACGGGATGCTTTCTCTCACAAAATAAAATCATAAGTACCACTTCTCATTTTACAGTTAAAACTTAAACATTTGATGAAACTCCTGACATCAAGTAGGTACTATGCCAGGAAAATATCAGGCATATGTCAGGAATACATGGCTGTCCCGCAAGGTGAATTCTATACATGAATGAGGGGATAGCATGGTGGCCTAGCAAGCTGATGCTTTTCCTGCAGTGCCATCACCCCATACTGGCACTATTTCATGTCCTGGCTGCTCCACTTCTGATCCAGCCCCCTGCTCAGGGCCTGGGAAGGCAGTGGAGGACGGCCCCTGTCCTTCGGCCCCGCATCCATGTGGAGACCTGGAAGAAGCTCCTCATTCTTGGTTTCACACAGGCTTGGCTCCAACCCTTGTGGCCATCTGGGGAGATCACTTTCTTATTCTCCTCTCTGTAAAACCTGCCTTTCAAATAAAAATGTGTCTTATAAGTAAAAAGACATGAAGGAGATATAACCTAGCATAAATCAGAGTAAGCACTGGAGTTCTGGTAACACTGAGAAATATTACTTACGTATACAGAGGGATATATTTACTTCTAGAACTTGGACTCACGCTTGGAAAAAAAGAAAATATGGGTAATTAGGCTATGGATCTTCAGTTAATAAACATCAAATTATTATATTATCTCTATAATTAAATAATGTAATGCATAATTCTAGTATCTCTGTAATTGAAGCCGTTGCAGAGATCCTGTAGAACTTGGCCTCTAAGAGTAGGAGTGATCAGGACGCAGGTCTCACTCTGCAGGATGCACTCCTGACCTGCACGAGCCGCAAGCCTTCAGGGCTGGTCCTCTCACCGGGCAGAGTCCACGCTCTGTCCCCTCTGCCGCACAGCCGGTCCTCTCACCGGGCAGAGTCCACGCTCTGTCCCCTCTGCCGCACAGCCGGTCCTCTCACCGGGCAGAGTCCACGCTCTGTCCCCTCTGCAGCACAGCCGGTCCTCTCACCGGGCAGAGTCCACGCTCTGTCCCCTCTGCCGCACAGCCGGTCCTCTCACCGGGCAGAGTCCACGCTCTGTCCCCTCAGGACCCTGGGCGTGGGAGGTCGCTGCTAACCTGGACTCCCCGCCTTCACCGGGCAGCTGAGGAGAGCTGCTGCCTGGAAACACTCACCATTCGGGTGAGCTCTTGACTCCTTCCTGAACACAGGGAAGTCACGCCAGTGCTAGGAGAGGTCTACGATTTAACATTTATGTGTTGAGATTTTGTATTTAATAAATATTTGAGTAGGATTACCAACAATCTCAACTTGCTGTATGCATGAGGATTTTAAGGTTTTTTCAATATTTCAGTTTCTTTCAAAAATTATTATCATTGAATTTATAAACTGGATCTAAATTGATGTATTTTATACTTTTAGAGAAAACTACATTAAATAATCTTTATCAAAAACGTTAATCTAACAACCAATGATGGTGAAAACTCTATTGGTGAGAACCTAAGGAAAGAAAACTTACAAATTGACTGGTTTGAGGGGTGCCAAGAATGATCTTGTTTGAAATCTGTCCCAGAGTCCACCAACCATCTGGAATCAACATCAGTATAAATGTTAATATCCCACGAACATGTTGCTACAAATTCTCAGCTCTGAGTTTGGTGCCTGTCATTGTTCCTTTACTCCAGCTGGGCCCCAGCTCAGCACCCTCTAGCAGCCCCAGCATGTTGTGGCGGGCTGCACTTGGCCTTCAGACCCTCACTTTGTACTTGCTCTGTCACAGCTCTGTCTCATTCTCCACCTTGGGCTGGGAGCCAATGGGAATGATCTGAGCTTAGTCTCGGCCTAGACCTGTTCTTGCCAGGAGCCCTTGGCCCACCTCAGCAGCCAGGCTGCTTCCTTGCCTGTCCCCTCTCCTCAACTTTGGGCCTCCTTGTGTCTGGAAAGGACTTTGGATGCTAGTATAATTTAACTCCCAGGAATATCCAATGGTGACCAATGTTACACATGAATATACAAATATGTTGATGTAGCTTGAACATTGTTAAACATAACTAGAACCATTCAATCTTTCCTTTAATTAATTTTCAATTCTATATGAAAATTTCAGGCTTGAATTCTTACATCAAAGCCACGTTTTCCTCCTCTGCTATTATTTCTTCACCATAGAAGTTGTGGAAGTTGACAAGATAACATGGACATACGAACCTGGTTCACAGACTCCTACAGAGCCACGTCTAGAACTGTATCTCAATGTATTAGGAATACAGAGATTCAAACACTCCATTGTGACCATAAGCCCACGGGTTCAGGCAGGCTTGGCACAGGAGGGTAGGGGTTGGTGAGTGCAAGGGCTTGGCAAGCACAATCATCCAACCCCATAGCTGAGACTGGAAAAAATCATCAGGATTGAATCTGGTACAAGCAGTGGGCAGTGGGGGCACAGGCATACAGTCACAAGGGACAGGACGTGGCAGAGAGCAGGGACCTAATGATCAGAGAGAAGCTCCGTGAAAAGAAAACAACTTTGTGTGTGTGTGCCAGCCACTGGGCCACGGTACGGGGTAGTCGGAGTGCCAGCTGGCATGTGTGCCAGCCACTGGGCCACGGTACGGGGTAGCCGGAGTGCCAGCTGGCATGTGTGCCAGCCACTGGGCCATGGAACGGGGTAGCCGGAGTGCCAGCTGGTGTGTGTGCCGGCCACTGGGCCATGGAACGGGGTAGCCGGAGTGCCAGCTGGTGTGTGTGCCGGCCACTGGGCCACAGAATGGGGTAGCCGGAGTGCCAGCTGGTGTGTGTGCCGGCCACTGGGCCACAGAATGGGGTAGCCGGAGTGCCAGCTGGTGTGTGTGCCGGCCACTGGGCCACGGAAGCGGGTAGCTTTGGAATAGCACCGGTTGAGACTGACCTGGGTTAGTGCTGGAGCGTTTCTGTATCTCCTGAGGGTGAAGCACTGTGAGATGGGGTCCGCAGCCTTTTCCACGGTTGTTTCTCTGGGGTCCAGTTTTGGTGGCAGCATCTTGTCCCAAGGAACAACTTCATAAGCTCTATGAAATCACAGAATAAGGGTGTTTCACGGAAAGCATGTTTTCAGTTGGCCTGTGACTGACAGTATCAAAGTCCACAACAGAGAGAATTCTAAGGTGATTCCACTGTGCCTTGCTGGGAATGGTCAGTCCGGAGTTCACTACCTCCCAGGGACAGGGACCACGCGGAAACCACAGGGTAGCACACCTGAATATGCCTTTTTATAAAGCAAAATCGATCGTAGTCTTGAACTAGCTGAATCTGAGTTCAACAAAAGGAGGACTATACCGAGTGGACCTGTCTAAACCACAGTGTTCTGTGGCTTTCCTTCAGCCAACAGCTACGACTCCCGTGGCTGCATGCACAAATGCTGCCCACAGCCTGCAGGTGGCACCCTAATGCCAGGCTGGAGAGATGCTGAGCTGCAGCCCAGAGGGCGGGGCCCAGAGAGACCAGGGGCTGGAGCCCCCAGGGAAGGCCCAGAGAGACCCCCAGGCTGGAGCCCTGAGGGAGGGGCCGGAGAGACACCCCTCCCCCTCCCCAGCCCAGAGGGAGGGGCCGGGAGAGACACCCCTCTCCCCGCTGGAGCCCAGAGGGAGGGTCGGGCTGCTGACCCGCACAGATGCAGGTTACTGATAGCCCCTGGGGTCTTCAGTGCCACGGTGGCAGCAGCTAATGTGCACACCTACACACACTCACACCTGACGAGCTTCTGTTGACAGTGTGGAAGAGCACTAATTCACAAAGAAGCTGTCACTAACAACACTGTCTGCCTGCTTGACAATACTCAACTCCTGCTATTTGCCTATGAAAAATCAGAAGCATGGCTATGATTGAGTGTGAACAGACAGGTTACACAAATTGTGAGCATGGCAGCAGGGACTCAGTCATCCGACTGAATGCAGGGAAAAAGTTACTTGCAGACAGGAGAGAGAATTCTTATGTGCTCATTCACTTCCCAAACATCCACCACAACCAGGGCTGGGCCAAGCTGAACCTAGGCGCCAGAGTCCAGGCCGGCTCTACCACAGGCCTGGCAAGAGCCTTAGTACTTGAACCCTCACAGGAAGTGCGTTAGCAAGAAGCGGTTAGAAGAGCTGGTCCGGGGCAACCTGAGTGGTGTGCAAGATAACTCACTGTCTGAATCTGCGATATATTTTATGAATATTCTGTGAAATTTTCCATATGTTTATGTTTATGTTTTTAAAGGGATATTATTAGATTATGATTCAATATTTTGTAAAAATAAGTGACCATATTTGAATAAAATATCATGCCTTGAATAAAAGCATTCACTGTTTCTAAGATGATCACTGGATGAAAATTAAGATCACAATACAATGGATATGAAGATCACAATACAATGGAAGATCACAATACAATGGATATGAAGATCACAATACAATGGATATGAAGATCACAATACAATGGAAGATCACAATACAATGGATATGAAGATCACAATACAATGGATATGAAGATCACAATACAATGGAAGATCACAATACAATGGATATGAAGATCACAATACAATGGCTATGAAGATCACAATACAATGGAAGATCACAATACAATGGATATGAAGATCACAATACAATGGATATGAAGATCACAATACAATGGCTATGAAGATCACAATACAATGGATATGAAGATCACAATACAATGGCTATGAAGATCACAATACAATGGCTATGAAGATCACAATACAATGGAAGATCACAATACAATGGCTATGAAGATCACAATACAATGGCTATGAAGATCACAATACAATGGCTATGAAGATCACAATACAATGGCTATGAAGATCACAATACAATGGCTATGAAGATCACAATACAATGGATATGAAGATCACAATACAATGGAAGATCACAATACAATGGATATGAAGATCACAATACAATGGCTATGAAGATCACAATACAATGGAAGATCACAATACAATGGAAGATCACAATACAATGGATATGAAGATCACAATACAATGGATATGAAGATCACAATACAATGGAAGATCACAATACAATGGCTATGAAGATCACAATACAATGGCTATGAAGATCACAATACAATGGCTATGAAGATCACAATACAATGGCTATGAAGATCACAATACAATGGCTATGAAGATCACAATACAATGGAAGATCACAATACAATGGCTATGAAGATCACAATACAATGGATATGAAGATCACAATACAATGGATATGAAGATCACAATACAATGGCTATGAAGATCACAATACAATGGATATGAAGATCACAATACAATGGCTATGAAGATCACAATACAATGGCTATGAAGATCACAATACAATGGAAGATCACAATACAATGGCTATGAAGATCACAATACAATGGCTATGAAGATCACAATACAATGGCTATGAAGATCACAATACAATGGCTATGAAGATCACAATACAATGGAAGATCACAATACAATGGAAGATCACAATACAATGGAAGATCACAATACAATGGAAGATCACAATACAATGGCTATGAAGATCACAATACAATGGCTATGAAGATCACAATACAATGGAAGATCACAATACAATGGAAGATCACAATACAATGGAAGATCACAATACAATGGAAGATCACAATACAATGGCTATGAAGATCACAATACAATGGAAGATCACAATACAATGGCTATGAAGATCACAATACAATGGCTATGAAGATCACAATACAATGGAAGATCACAATACAATGGCTATGAAGATCACAATACAATGGCTATGAAGATCACAATACAATGGCTATGAAGATCACAATACAATGGCTATGAAGATCACAATACAATGGCTATGAAGATCACAATACAATGGCTATGAAGATCACAATATAATGGCTATGAAGATCACAATACAATGGAAGATCACAATACAATGGCTATGAAGATCACAATACAATGGCTATGAAGATCACAATACAATGGCTATGAAGATCACAATACAATGGAAGATCACAATACAATGACTATGAAGATCACAATACAATGGCTATGAAGATCACAATACAATGGAAGATCACAATACAATGGCTATGACTGCAAAGCCAGGACAGCATTACTCGATGCCTTCGTGATCCTTCCTTTTCGGGGTGGGGACTTTGAGGACCTGTCCTGCAGTACAGGTCCCACCTGTGTGAGTCCTGATGTCTACCCAAGAGCACACACCGACAGTACACACACGACTGGTGTCACACACTCAGGGAGCCCTGAGAACAGACAATTCACACACGACTGGTGTCACACACTCAGAGAGCCCTGAGAACAGATGGTGCACACATGACTGTTGTCACACACTCCTCAAGGAGCCCTGAAGACAGACAGTACACACACGACTGGTGTCACACACACAGGGAGCCCTGAGGACACCGACAGTACACACACGACTGGTGTCACACACTCAGAGAGCCCTGAGAACTGACGGTACACACACGACTGTTGTCACACACTCCTCAAGGAGCCCTGAGGACAGTACACACACGACTGGTGTCACACACTCAGGGAGCCCTGAGAACAGAAGGTGCACACATGACTGTTGTCACACACTCCTCAAGGAGCCCTGAGGACAGTACACACATGACTGTTGTCACACACTCGGGGAGTCCTGAGAACACTGACAGTACACACATGACTGTTGTCACACACTCGGGGAGTCCTGAGAACACTGACAGTACACACATGACTGTTGTCACACACTCGGGGAGTCCTGAGAACACTGACAGTACACACATGACTGTTGTCACACACTCAGGGAGCCCTGAGGACAGACAGTACACACATGACTGTTGTCACACACTCCTCTAGGAGCCTCTGACCCCACACCTCTCTGAATGAAGCTGCTGCCCCGAACCCACAGCACTGCCGATCCTCTGCTGGTTTGCCCCTTCGTTGTCTCCTACACTTCTCATCTTCTAAGATGGACTTCACCGATTTTCTGCTTGATCACTTTCTTAGATTGGTTCTATTTATTTCAAATTATGTTTCTGACTCCCCTTAGAATAATGACTCTTGCTTTATTCAATGATGTCTCTAACTCTGGGACAGAGATTTATGACTGGTAACATATTGCTCAACGTGGGTATGTCCGGTGCAATGTGCAAACACCACAGTGTGCTCACACACACACTAACCCGGCTATGACATCACCGCGTGGTACAGACCTACACTTCCTTACATAGTTGGTGGCTACATTGGTGAACTGAGTCAACGCACTGCCCTCCATCCGGCTTTCTCCGTTACTGTTCTGTATGTGCTGTCCTCCTCTTGCTGATCATTCTCTGTGTTTGTCTTATTCTTCCATTACACGTAGGCATTGTTCTTTTTTGTTGTTGTTAAGATGTTTTTATTTATTTATTTTGGAAAGGAAGAATTACAGAGGGAAGGTGAGGCAGGTTCAATTTCCAAATGACCACAATGGCTACAGGTGGGTTCATCAGGAGCCAGGAGCCTCCTCTGGGTCTCCCAGATGGCTACAGGGAACCGAGCACCTGGGCGTCCCTGTGTGCCCTTCCAGGTCACAAGCAGGGAGCTGAATCAGAAGTGGAGCAGGCAAGACTAGAACCAGTGCCCATATGGGACGCCAGCACAGGCTTAGCCTGCTGTGTCGCTGAGCGGCCCCTGCACAGATGTTCATAACGTAAATATCTTTTAGGCATCCTTTAAATTACTGTTCCTGGACATTGTGGGCACACACAGGATTTTTATTTAGGACAAATGTATGTACTTGAAACATCAGAATTACACCAAGAGAAATGCTTACTTTTGTGTCGAGGACTTGTAGAATGAGTCTTTTGCACTGCACTTCCTGTTTGGTTGAACAGGTGGCTCAGCATCCTACAGGGCACACAGAACGCATTAGAAGGGCCAAAGGGAAATGCAAACTGCTACTGTTTACTATTTACCTTTTATTTTTGGTCTTCATTTTTGACTGACCAGGTTTAATGCTTCCATGCTTTTCTATTTTAGAAATTTACAATCTGCTTATATTTTCATAATTTAAAATTCTAGAAAATACTCAAAATTAATAGGAAGTAATTTTTATAAGAAACTCAGATTTTAAACATGGGCAAATCCTCAGTTTTAGCACCATGTAACGAAAAGCAGAGATGTCAAATCCCAGCTGTCTCATCTAACAACACAAGCGCCTTACTCTGAGGCTTGCTTCTCCCCGGCTCTCCCCTTTTCAAAATTACTTGTTTGTTTATTATTAAATAATAATTAATACGATCTTCTGTGGCTATTATTTGACTTTCCAAGGTACTTCACCATCCTGCACCTACCTTCACTTCATCCCGTTTTCCCTCCTGTACTCTCTTGCTTGGACTTCCCTGAAGCTCAACGTTAGTAACTTGTTCAAGGATGTGGATCTCCACTTGGGCTAGTGTTTCATTCACCCTCATGTAAAACTTACTTTTAAGCCATTTGAAAGAGAGGGAGGGAGGGAGGCAGAGAGAGACAGAGCGAGCGAGCACGAGCTTAATGCACCCTGTGCCATAATGTTGGACAAGTAAAAAGGAGTTTAGACAAGGGATAAAACAGTAATGAGAGATACGTCTGAGCAGCGGCATGGCACACACAGCGCGTGGCGGTGGCGGGGGGACCAGAGCTGGCCCAGACTACCTGCTGGGGATCCTAGCTCCCCACACAGCACTGCCAGGCAGGGGGAGGGTCCTGAGCTTGACCAGGCCCGAGGTCTGAGAACTTCCTCCATCTACAGCACCCATTCTGGGGATGGATCTCGGACAGCTCGGGCATGCCCGGGACATGGTTCCGCTCACTGCCATCATGTTGGTGGGCGGAGTCCAGGTAAGACTGAGCAGTGGCACAGCTTGATGTCTGCGTCCCCTAGCCACAACCACATGGCTGGGGGTACCTGTGCCAGCCCAGACTTCCTGCTGGGGATCCTAGCTCCCCACGCAGCACTGCTAGGCAGAGGGAGGGTCCTGTGCTTGTGGGCAGCCAGTGCACCAACTGGCTCCAGGCTCCACCTGCTAGCCACCTGCTAGCTGCCTGGTGGGGTCTTGGGGGTAGGCAATTTACTGCCTAGGGACATCCAGGGATAAGGCCACAGTACATGTAGGCGAGGAATGAATCCTGGGGGACACCCAACACAAGGCCATTGTACCTGCAGGTAAGTGAGGGGACTGAGACCTAGTGGTTTGGAGGGGAGAGACCGGAAGAAAGCTTTTGGGTCAGACTGACGCACCAGCGCACATTGAAGTCTGGGGTTGGGCTTGTTAGCATGGAACATGGCTGGCCACCATGTGCCAGCGTGCATGTAAGTTCTGGCTTGGGGCTTGTCTGGCAGGGCTCGATCCCAGTACCTGACAGTGAATGTCGGACCAGCGCACAGGAGATCCCGGTCCGGGGTGGATTCTGTGGGGGATATGTGACCCGACCCCACGGAACTACAAGTCCTGCTGGTTCTTTCGGAAAGCAAACTGGTGTCCAGTTGCATCTCTTTCATTCAGCATTTTTGTCTGAATTGCAATCCACTGTGAATCACAACACATTTCCTTTAAGAATATTTATTCTATTTGCAAAGCAGATTTTACACAGTGAGAAGGACAGACACACAGGTATTCCAACCACTGCTCCCTCTTCAAATGGTCATAACGGCCAGAGCAGAGCTGATCTGAAGTTAGGAGCCAAGAGCTTTTTCCCGGTCTGCCATGTGGGTGCAGAAACCCAAGAACTTGGACTATCCTCCTCTGCTTTCCCAGGCCATAAGCAAGGAGCTGGATGGGAAACAGAGCAGTCAGGACACGAACCCTAGGCCATATGCATCGCTGGCACTGCATGCGAAGGACTAGCTTGCTATGCCACCACGCCGACCCTTACACCACATTCTGTTAGTCCAGGTATCAGTCTGTGGACATCTGGGTTGATTTCACATCTAAGCTACTATGAATTGAGCTGCTACTTCCACTTTTATCAGATTTCAAGCAAACAACAAAGCATTGTTAGCTACAGTCACCAAGGTTTTTTTTTTTTTTTTTTCTGGACTCGCCAAGCTATTTACTATCATTATTCTCTAGTTTGAGATTGAAACATGTCATTAACATTAGAGCTCTTAGTTTCCTAATC
Source organism: Ochotona princeps (assembly GCF_030435755.1). NCBI lineage: Eukaryota > Metazoa > Chordata > Mammalia > Lagomorpha > Ochotonidae > Ochotona > Ochotona princeps. The sequence goes on from NC_080851.1 coordinate 1,705,673, forward strand.
TATGCATACAAATATATTGTTTTTTCTTCCTCAGCAGGATTTGACTGCATCATAGAGAATGTGATGTGCTTTTACAACTCAGTATAAAATATTTTCTAATTTCTTGTCATTTCTTGTTTGATCTACAGATTGTTTCAGATTTTTTTAAAAAAAGATTTATTTATTTTACTTGAAAGAATTACAGAGAGAATGGGAGAGAGAGCGGTAGAGAGAGATTCTTTCACCCACCGGTTCACTCTCCAAATGGCTACTGCGGTGAGAAATGGGCCAGTCTGAAGCTTGGAGCCACGAGGTTCAGCTGGGTCTCCCATGGGAGTACAAGAGCTCAAGGACTTGGGGTGTCCTCTGCTGCTTTCTCTGACCACTCACAGGAACCCGCATCAGAAGTGGAGCAGTCAGGACATGCTGGTGCCACAGTAGAGGATTAGCCTGCCATACCACTGTACTGGCGCAAGCTTAAATCTCTGTAATATAACAATATTTGATGTTTTCCTGAATTCCTGGTTTAGGAAATTAGTTCACTAGCTCTAGTGTGCTAACACATGTTCTGTCTTCTTGCATATGGTGTATCAATGCATTTGAAAGTAATATGTACTCTGGACCCGGCACTATGGCTCAGCTCAGAGGCTAAAACCTCACCTTGCAAGTGCCGGGCGCCCACATGTGTACCAGTTCATGTCCCAGCTGCTCCACTTGCCATCCAGCTCCCTGCTGTGGCCTGGAAAAGCAATCAAGGACGGCCCAAAGCCTTGCAACCCTACACTCATGCGGAGAGCTGGAAGAAGCCCCAGGCTCCTGGCTCCGATCGGTTCATCTCTGGCTGTTGGGGTCACTTGGGGATGACCCAGTACATGGAAGCTCTCTCTCACTGTCTCTCCTTCTCTCTGTAAATCTGCCTTTCCAATAAAAAGAAGTCCTTAAAAAAAGAGAAAGAAAATGTGGTCTGCATTTTTGGGGTGTGGTTTTTACACATATCAATAACATGAAGGTAATCAATGCACTTATTAGATCTATGTATCTGATCATTAAATTTGGGTAGATCATTCAAAAATAGCTACTAACCCCCCTTTAATCCCCTAATGTGACTGGTGGAATTGTATTTCTCCTGTTGAGTCCGCTTACTTTTGGTAATTTGCTGCAGGTACATGTATATCAGAGTCCGGCCTTTTTGACAAACTGACACTTCTCTAAGCCATCTCTCTCTCTTTATATTTCATAACACTCTTTGTAAACAGCCTCTATGAAACACAGGAGGGGGAACAGAATAAGACAGAGTTTTGCAGAAAAATTTAAGTAGTAAAATTCAAATGAATGGTGATGTTTATTATGCTCTTTTATTTGAGGGAGAGAGAGGGAAGGAAGAATAAGAGAGAAATTGGATAACATTCTTATTAAGCTGTTCACACCTCAAGCAAATGCTTGCAATGGCCAAGATTGTGCCAAGCCCCAAACCAGGACTCAGAAACTTCACTGAGCTTTCAAGCGTGGCCATAGGAACCCAGTTGCATGAGCAGTACCCCCGTGCCATAGGAGGCTGGAGCCAGGAGCCAGCAATGGGCACTGATCCAGGCCACAGGTGTTTCAGCCGGCATCTGGGTCCCTGAGCTGAACTCCCACCTGCAAAGATGGATCCTAATGAAACTTCCCACCACCTTTTGCCTAGAGTTGGATACTACTGAACAGTCTAAAACCAAAATCTCACATTCCTGTCATTCCCAGCTTGATTCCTGGATCTGCAGGCAATTAGGATTCATAGAAAGGTGTATACCATGATTGCTTTTGACTGTATTCTTGTTCATAATAAGAGAGGATCCGCTATGTCCTGATGTTGACTCTGTGCACCTGGGCACAGAAGCATGACAAATCACAAGACAACCTTAGTGAGGAACATCCCAAGGTCACTGCCAACTGACACTGTTGGTATCAGGGGGAGGGGCCTTGCCTGGTCTGCATGGCTGGGTCCGTAGCCTCTACACACTTACCTACCAAATAGCAGAACTGCTGAGAACTGTGGCAAAATTCATTCAATCTGACTGTAAACCAGGCGAATTACAAACTATTTTCTATTGGCACTGCATATATTTTCAATTGCTTCACCCCTAAAAGTCTTTGTATCTCTGTATCCTGAATGGTCTTCTTACAGATGACATACTGCTGCGTGTCTTGCTTTGTTATTTATTGGTCGCTCTGCCTCCCAATTGGAACATTCAGCATATTGACATTTACGTAACCACGGATAACTCTCAGGATCTTGGGAAGACCCTCTCCGTGTCACACAGTCCTGGGGCCAGAAGCTTTCCCGTGGGACAGGGAGGTCCCATTGTGTCTCTCAGCACCCAGAACCAGGCCCTGGCTACCCCAATCCTTAGTGTAACTGACACCCCACCTTCAGGGACTAATGGAACTCCACACTCATCTCACAGACACACATCCGAAGCTACACACACTGCAGACTAGCTCAGTGTCACTTACAGACAAGGCTGGCATTAAGTAAGCCAAAATAAATAAGGCTACACCTCTGGACTAACCTAGAACCTTTTACCTGCTGATTCCCTCCCCAGACAGCCACACCAGCACGCCAGGTGCTGCTGCTGGGTCTCCCACAGGGAGCCATTACTGCTGGGGTGCAGGCTTCCTCACAGTCCACTAAAAGGGGGTGCTGTCCACCAGCCACCCCAGCTTTGGATCCTCACTTCCACGGCACTGGAAAGAGTCCAAGTCAGATATTCACGTGCTTTTGGAGGATCAGAAAACTCGTGCACAACCAATGTGGTCTCAACAGTCTGGGCTTCAATTTTAGCCTTTCCATCATCCTCTGCTAGCCCGTTAATTTATATTATACTTTTGATATTTTAAGGAAAAAATATTAATCCAGTTGTTCTATCCATGTTACTTAGCTTCCACTAATAGGAGTATACTATCAAGGCTTATTTCTGTCACAGAAAGTCTAAACTTACTTTAAATTTAAATAAATATGCTGGTAAGAATTATTCATATGACAAGCATCTACTTCCTAATATCAGAACATGGGACTTGGCATGAATTTGCAGTTTTCATCTTAAAAGGGCACCAATGTCTTCAGTTTCCTCTGTTTTATTTGACAAGTGAGAATGTTGTCCTAACAAGCCTTGTGTGCAGGAGCAATGGCTGCTTTGATAACAATCTGGAGATGGGAAAAGTGAAGTTGACAACACAAACCTTTACTGCCCTTGCAATCACCTTTCTTTGAAAGTAACAACGAAGAAAGCCAGGCAGGTGCCCTGGCCGCAGTGACACAGCACTGTAGCCGCTGTCCCTGTGCTCTCTGTTTCAGAGCCCTGTTCCAGAGTGTAAGCCGTGACATACAGGAAGTGTCCCTCAGCCTGTTTCTGGCAAAAGTAGAAAGTGAAATGGAAGAAGCCTACGTCACTGCAGGTGTTATGCCAAGCACAACAGCGCTGCAGATCACAAGAGGAGTCAGAGGAACAGAAACTGCTTCCTTTACAAGCATCATGTCCTCACTGATGCCCGGTGTTTCTTTCGGATAATGAGGATATTCTGCAATTAATGTAGTCATGGCTGCAGAATTCTGTGAGTATACTACAAACAGTGAATTGCACATTTCAAATAACTATGTTCATGATTTGTAAAATTCATCTCAATAAACCTGCCTTAAAAAAAAATCTTTCCAGGGCCTGACGCAGTAGTCTAGCAACTTGAACACCCGGGATCCCATAGAGGCACTGGTTCTAATCCCGATGGCCCCGCTTTCCATCCAGCTCCCTGCTTGTGGCCTGGAAAGCAGTCAAGGACAGCTCAACGTCTTGGGACCCTGCACCCGCGTGGGAGACCTGGAAGAGGCTCCTGGCTCCTGGCTTTGCATTGGCATAGTTCCAGCTGCTGCCATCACTTGGGGGAGTGAATCATCAGTCAAAAGATCTTCCTCTCTGTTTTTCTTACTCTGTATATTTGACTTCACAATAAAAATAAATCTTAAAAAATCTTTCCATATCTATGTATTCCTATTTATGTATCTGAATTTCAATATTAAGAGTTTAAGGATCATAAAATCCATGCAGAAAAATCATGTAAGAGCATAATCCTTAACTTCAGAAAACATCTAGTTTTTAATTGTTAAAATTTACTATCTCTGTGATCTTAAAGTGAGTTACTTAACATCATTTGGTATCATTTTTTCAAGTAATATGGTAATGTCATGCTCATAAGCAGAGCCTGGGATGGGAGTGCTGTTCAAGCAGTATGCTGTAGCGCACCCTCAGGTAAAGGGGCATGAGGACAGGGATAAGGAAGAGGCCCTGGAGCTGCACGTCCCAGCTGGAGAACAGCTGCAGTAGGCTTGCTGTTCCCTGGGCCACGTCTGCAGCCAGTGTGGAGGACAGCAGTGCTGGTGGCTTCTTGGGGCAGGAACGCCTGTCAGTGAAGGGACTGGCATGGGAGTCCCCAGCACCTGCAGCCCTCTTCCTTCCATGCAGGTGTAGTACACGGCAGTGCACTGGAGGGAGGGCTGTGAGGTCTGCAGAGTGCCTGGCTCACGAGCAGCAGCTCACAAACAGCAACTATTTTCTAAGAAAATAGAACATGATATACGCTCAATACAACAACTTAATTATAGGTTTGGCATGACACTGCCCGGTACGGAAATCTTACTGTGTTCTGTGCCTCCTCCTCAAATGCGTATGAGTGGTTTATTGAGCAGCCTTCATGAAGGGGTTGCAAAGGAGTAATTTTCACTGGGCTTGTCCAACCTGAAAACAAAAAGTGTACGTGCACAGGGTTAAACACACAGCACTGAAAGTACTTCCTGCAGAAATATCCCTGGACAGAAAGTTAATCTGTGTGCAGGTCATTTTTTTCTTTATTGTCTAGAAACTGTCCTGGATGTCTCAGCAGTGAGAAGAGGACCGCTCTGGAAGTTACAGTAGTACAACTCTGCTAGTGCAGAATTATAGGCTATTATTGGTCTCTAGGAATCTGTTTATGTTCAGGTGGCCATGCTGGAGGTGGTGATGGTACAAACATGATCATGATGCAGACGGCTCGTCCACTCACAGATGAGGAGCCCCAAAGCACTCACAAAAATAAGTTTTTGTTTATAGAAGAGTATCTCTCTATGAATGGAAATATTTATCCATGATGGGTGTCTAAGGAGGAGAAACAGGGTTCCTGGTTTTGAGGTACTGGGTACAGACACTGGCAGCAACTGCAAGACTGGCTGAGCTGAGGGCAGTCCAGGGGTCATCAGAGGGCTATCCGATCTAACCAGACTGTCAGGAACCAGGGACGTCTTCCTGAAGATGACACATGATCTCATCTTCAAAGCTGAGTAGGGCTGGTATGAAAAAGAGGGAGCGAGGGAAGGCTGGCAACCCAAGGCAAGCAAGCAGCATGTGTAATGGTAGGCCTGTATGCGAACACACAGCGGAAATACAAACTGCACATGACCAGCTGCAGACCAGGAAATGGCAGACTGGGAACACTGGACGGTCAACAGCGGGGTGCCAACAGGGAGGCCTTGGACCTCTGCACACGGGCTGCTCTGGCAGAGTTTTAGTCAGTGACTTAGGAGAGGTGCATGTGAAGATAACTGTAGCTTCCACAGATTCATTCTTGTACGTCATGCGGCTTCTAATTTGCTTATGTACTTAGTAGTTTATTGTATGAACTAATAAAACTTGGCACAATGTGAATCTGAAAGTTAGTTAGAAGCAACAGCACAGACCCCTGTCCTTGGGGTACTCACTGTAGCAGATCCACAAGGTGAACAATCTACATGCAGCCTGCTTACAGGATTGAAATCGCACAGTTAATGGATACAAACTAATGTGCAAAAATTCTGGCATATAATCTACATGTTCAACAGGTTTATTAACAGGTTTGTGATAAACAGAAACTGTTGAACATGTAAATTATGTAATTACCATCTGTCAGCATTTATAGATTAATATTTCCATGGTAATGATTCTATTTTTATGTCTATACAGCTATATGGAAAGGCAGCCCTCTGTAAACGGGGAGGCCAGGAGAGAGAGGTAATGAATTCATGTATTTCCATTTGCTACATCACTCCACAAATGCCAACGAAAGCATTTGGGAACTCCATGAGGTTTCTCACTCAAGTGGGTAGCAGCAAACCATACATCTGGGTCATCCCCCGAGGCCTCCAAGGGCATCCCCTGCCAGGAAGCTGGACAGGAAGCACACAGTAGCCAGGACCTGAATCACGCACTGTAACATTGATGAGAGAGTGTCCTAACACCACAATGCCTGATCAAGTTCAGGACAGACCAGCAAAGACTGGATACTTGGTGGTCTGTGCAAGTGGGAGGGGCAGCTATAAAGACTAGAGTCTCTGCAGGCCTAAAAACGCAGACAGGACAGAGGAGGCCAAGTGAGAAGGGTATTATTTTCAGGAGTAAAGTCTCCTGAGTAACAGTGAACAAGGAAACAGCCATGACATGTGAAGGTCTACATGAGACTTGAAGTGGGTTTTCCCCCAGCTCCTTTCCATAAGGACTGACACGATGCCGTAACTTCAGCAGTTAGACGCTAAACATAAAACAGCTGAGACTCTCGGCTTCTGACTGTGTGGCAATTTGACACAGAACCAAAGCCACCTCCATCTCCCCCCACCACCAAGCAGCTGCACGGCCACTCCACCCCCCACCACCAAGCAGCTGGATGGCCACTTCCAGCCCCCTGCCACCACTACCACCAGGCAGCTGGACGGCCACCTCCATCTCCAACCACCCCCCACCACCAAGCAACTGGACTGCCACTCCATCCACCCCCAACAGGCAGCTGGATGGCCACCTCCATCTCCAACCACCACCACCACCCCAGGCAACTGGACGGCCACCTCCATCTCCAACCACCACCACCACCAAGCAGCTGGACGGCCACCTCCATCTCCAACCACCACCACCACCAAGCAGCTGGACAGCCACCTCCATCTCCCCGCCCCTCCCCCCAAGCAGCTGGACGGCCACCTCCATCCCTATTGCTGAGAAGCCAATGGCTGTTCTGCCTTTGTCCTGTGTCACTTGAGAACACAAGTGGGAGGCAGCCTTCCTCAGGGCAGGGAAAAAGTTCTTCACTACAAATCAATCTGAGGACTCTAATCTTTGGCTTCCTAATCTTTGAAATTGTGAGGGAAAAAATACCCGTTTTTCTGCCACTCACTTTTTGTTTTCTAACCTGCCTGAACTGCACAATGGTTTAAAAGCAGGAAGGCATTCGGAGCTCCGACACTGCCAAGAGGAGGCAAAGGGAGGAAATCAGGGGAAATCATCATGGACAACCTCTGGTTTTTTTTCTCGGACAAGGAGATTATTTCTGGGATTTGCAAAACTACTGAAAGTCTAGCATAACGATACTGAATTCAACATCAGCCTAAGAAATTTATATTAGAATAGCTAATATTAGTTGAATGCTTTTACTGTGTTCCAAACATTTTGCTAAGCACTTTACATCTCTTATTTAGTTCTCAAAATAGTGTAAGAGAATTACCATTATTCCCAATTTAGGTATAAAGGAATGAGAATTCTGGAGTTTTCTACAATCTGAACATCTACTGGTTCTTTTCTTATGTCTTTTATTTTTACTTGAATTACATGAAATGGTCCTTACCATTATGAATAATTATTGGTATGTAAATTTCACAAATAAGGATACACAGTCATAGAAAGAACAGTGTTTCACACTGGGTCATAAAACAAGCTTTTGCCAAGATTCGAGCCCAGGAAGTCTCACTCCGGAGTCGTGAGTTCTGGGTTCCTCTGTTCAAGAAGTGAAATACATTGGGTAATGAGTTCTGTGTTGGGCTATGAACTGTTGCTGCAAAGTTCACTAATTTTAGTTTTATGCTAGCTTACTAAAATATTTATACAATCTAAAATTCATTTGAATAGTGTTTTAAGAGGTCATTCTTAAAATAATTTACATGAGTAAAAATTCTGCCCTAAAAATTATAGTAGACTGAAGTTTTTGCATACAAAGCAAGTGACATGCTTGCCTAAAATTACAAAAAAAAAAAAATTTCCATTTCTTTAAGGACGGATTGTTGACTAGCAATTGTATTTTACTTCGATCAAGTTCGGGGTTTGTTTCTTAATGAACTAGAGAAACAGAAGCTCAGAATTGGTGAAATATAGTCTGTGGGTGGAGGTGAGATTTTCACAGGTCCCCCAGTGCCAAGACTACCAAGACTTAAACATGTACACATTTAAATGTATAGCTAATGGTCAAAAGTAGGTACAAATATATTTGATTCTCAGAAACACGATTTCCCAAGATAGAATTTCCAACGAGTCATAACATAATTCAAGACATCTCTCGGGCCCGGCGGCCTGGCCTAGCTGCTAAAGTCCTCGCCTTGAACGCCCCGAGATCCCATATGGGCGTCGGTTCTAATCCCAGCAGCTCCACTTCCCATCCAGCTCCCTGCTTGTGGCCTGGAAAAGCAGTTGAGGACGGCCCAAAGCTTTGGGACCCTGCACCCGCGTGGGAGACCCGGAAGAGTTCCAGGTTCCCGGCTTCGGATCAGCGCGCATCAGCCCGTTGCGGCTCACTTGGGGAGTGAATCATTGGACGGAAGATCTTCCTCTCTGTCTCTCCTCCTCTGTGTATATCTGGCTGTAATAAAATGAATAAATCTTTAAAAAAAAAAAAAGACATCTCTCCTGCCTCCAGGTTCTAGACCTGTTTATGCAGGAGCTGCTGCTTACAACATACAACATTCATTTTTGCATATCTTCCTGTTTCCTTTCAGACACTATAACCCATATATTGGGTTACAGTCTGTGGCACAGCACGTCAGGCTCCTGCTTGGGGTGCCACAGCCTGCATCACTGAGTGCCAAGGGCAATCCTGGCTTCTCCGCCTCCCGCCCAGGTTCCTGCCAACGTGCCTAGGGCAGCTGACAATGGACCACATGGGAGCCAAGACAGCTCCGGGCCCCTGGCCTGGCCTGACCATCTCAGCTACCGCAGCATCTGGGAGACTGAACCAGCGTCATACAAGATCTCACTTTTTCCCTCCCTCTATTCAAAACTCTGCCTTTCAAATAAAGGTAACCAAATAAATCATAAAACAATGTGTTAACAGTCACCAGGTTATTTTGACAGAGAAAAGAGGCATTTTATGCAATTATCAAAGTGATACATTCCTTTTGGGCTAAAAGTTATCTTTAAATCTAGAATAAATTGCTGTACCAGTTTGTGCTATTCAAACTAATGCATGAAAAGAAAACCTGAAGCATGTTTACAAATAGGTTGATCATTTCTACTTTTTTCTAAGAAATGGCAATTTCAAAACAACACCTTATTTAATTATTATTTTACGAGAATAAACCATGGCAATCCTGGCTGTTCGACCTGTGTGCTTTTCCTTCTTTGGAATACTGAAGACACAGAACCTCTGACACCACCCCATTTACCTCCGAGTCGGGCCCTGATGGAGCTGTCCGGGACGTCCCTGGAATTCCACCTCGTGTCCTGTTGCAGTTCTTCTGAGAGAACTGTATGCCTTTTTATGGTTGTTTGAAATCCCATGTCTGGTGTGGGAACTCGATGTTGAGGCTTCACATCACTGAAACCAACCAGGTTAGGTATGGTTCTGCCAATGCCAGGCTTCAGATCAGCATCGCCACCAGGACTCATGAGCATGGAGCAGCAGTCCCCTGAGGGCACGTCATCTCGCAGTGGAAACAGCGGGTAAGCTGGTCCATACGGCGGAGGGTAGGGGTGGTGCAGGTGGTAGTTCGGCAGGACCGACGGAGGGTAAGGATGAAATTTAAGAAAGGCAGGGCTGCATTTATTCTCAAATCGGACATAGCTATGTCTGTCTTCAACTCCTCTCACAAAAGGCATGTTGATTTTTCTTAAGAGGTCACAGCAGTGTGGATAATCTGCATTGTTCAGGGCCTTTGTTCCGGAAAGGATGAATCTTTCTGAGACACTTACCTTCCCGGGACTGTCCTGCTGCCCCAAAGCCATGCCCTTTGCTGCTACTTTTCTGATTAATATAAATGATTTCTGATGAGTATTGCAACTATATAAACTCCTATATTTTCAACAGCTTAGGGTTAATCAAGCATGACTTTTATCCAGCCTTCTAAGTGTATATAATTTTCTTAAGTTAATTTTTTTTCTACCTAAAGAGAAGGCAGTAAAGGAAGAGCAGGAATAAATAAACCCAGTCGTGTCCTTGTTGCTCGGCAACAGACGGAACTCTCAACATGCTGAACTATTTATTATATAAGTCATAATGTCATTCTTAAAATCTCAAGATGGTCTTAGAACTATTTCCATGATATTTTGATCCCCAATGGTCAAGAAAGCTGTGCTCATTTATTTCCATTTTCTGTAACTTGCTATTTCAGTGGATTCAATGACAAAGGATTATAAAGCAGCCACTCCAGTGACAATAACCATACACATGAAAACATATATTAAAAAAATGCCTGTCGTTAGGTATTTGCTTGGTAGACAAAACCATTATCACTATCTAAATAAATGTAAACTTACATGCACTGTAAAAAGTAAACATGTATTAAAGCTACAAAGTATATCTAATTTTTAGGGGAAAAGTCAGAAATAGTTCGTTCTTTTCAAGCCCTAATCGCCTTAATTTCACTGTATGCCATCATGATGGCCAAAGCAAGAGCAGTTTGGACTTTAAGCTCATCTCAGGAAACTTCACAAGAGTACTGGTTATTTACCTAATGACAAAACAGTTTTCTTCAAATCATCAAGGATTATTCACTGATATGCAAAAGAAGTCTCACTTAAATCGTTAATATATCAGTTTTCTTAAAAGCTGCATTCTAATTTGGTCCTGCAAGGGCACATCCAACTTCAGATCTGGGAGATCGAAGCCAGAGCAACCCTCTGCAGCAAAATGCAAGCAAGATGTCCGCTTGGGATGCAAGCACAAAGCTAAAACCACCAACAGCGACACGGCAAAGGGTTGTGGCGTCTGCGGGAAACACGAACAGCTATGTTGCACGGAAAAGCCTCAGCAGCTACTGCCTACCTCTAACCAAGCGGGGCTGTTGGAGTCGGGATGAGATCCCGCATCCCGAGAGGAGACCATCCAGCGGCCGCCCTGCCTGCCCTCAGCGTCACCGTTTCTCCAGGTTGAGAGGTGACAAGGCCCTTGCCAGGCATTCTGACTCATCAGCATCGTCTCTGTAAGCAGCTGACTTCCCCCAACAGCAAGCACGTGCTTTCAGGGGGAGAAGGGCAGAGGCAGCTCCTCCAGGGTACAGTCCATTGGACACGCACTGCGTCTCTGCCCAGGACCTGAACACCTCTGTGCAGCACTGGCGATGTGTCCATGCGTCCCTCAGCACTGGCGATGCACACTGTGTCCATGCGTCCCTCAGCACTGGCGATGCACACTGTGTCCATGCGTCCCTCAGCACTGGCGATGCCCACTGTGTCCATGCGTCCCTCAGCACTGGCGATGCCCACTGTGTCCATGTGTCCTTCAGCATTGGCGATGCCCACGGCGTCCACGTGTCCCTCAGCACTGGCGATGCCCACTGTGTCCATGTGTCCTTCAGCATTGGCGATGCCCACGGCGTCCACGTGTCCCTCAGCACTGGTGATGCCCACTGTGTCCACGTGTCCCTCAGCCTTGGCGACAGCCTGCGCTGCCTCGTGCTTTCTCGCCCCCGTGGGCACCGGTGGGTCCACCCAGCTGTGGGGTCGCGCCCCTCAAGGCTGACGGCCCCCACAGGCGGCTCGACGTTCCTAGCCAGTGCCAGAACCTTGGAGCCGCCCAGGTTCTCGAGGATTTCCCCTGGAGGCCGGTCCCAAAGACCCAGGCTTCCCCCAACGCCGCCGCCGACCCCACCAACCGCCCTGGCGGAAGTGGCGGCGCGTCCCTCAGGTGTGTCGCCTGCCCACTTCCGGCGGGCGCGCGGCGCCTAACGACCGTCTCCGTGGGCGGCGTCGGCGAGTGAATGGCGGCCTCGGCCAGCGGCCGGCCGCGGCGGGGCGGGCGCTGGCTCTCCCGGGGCGCCGCCCTCCTGCTGCTGCCCGCCCTGCTGGCGCTCTCACCCCCGTCAGGTGAGGTCTCCGTCGGGGCAGGTGAGGGCCCGGCCCGGGGAGGCGCTCCCACCTGTGGGGCCCCGCCAGGTGAGGTGGCGGCCCAGGTGAGCCGCCCGCCAGGTGAGGTGGCCCCGACCCGTCGCGGCACGTGGACCCGGTGGTGTGTGCCCCTCGTGGGCGCGCGGGTGTGCAGCGCGGGGCGCTGGCATCTCGCACCTGCTCTTCCCGTACTGACTTGGAGCTTGCAGAAGGAAGAAGCGGTGGGAGTGCAGGGAGTTGGGGAGAGGCAGCATTATGTTGTGTTCCAGGCTCTCCTAACTTTAGGAAAGTCTCTCCACGAGGATTGCTTAAAAGGAGCCCGAAGAGCTCAGATTCGGAAACAGCCAGGGGTTTTGGAGTGCCTTGTCTGAAAGCTGATTGTTGACAATGATTTTTTTACAGAAGTCACAGTGCTGTGTTTCGGAAAGATGAGGGACAGAGGGCCAGGGATACAGATTTTTCCACCCACCGTGTCCCTTCCTAAATGCCCACAAAAGCCAGGGCTGGACCGGGCAGAAGGCAGGGGCTGAGTGGGAGCTGGATCAGAAGCAGGTAGGGACCCCCACCCAGGAACCCTGGTGGGGGCTAGAGGCCTTGCAGGCAGCAGCTGAGCAGCCCCCTGGACCATCCAGGGTTCATGATCTGGTACTAGGTAGAAAAGGGTCCGAGTTAAAACTTGCCTTTCTGTGGTTCAGGGATGACGCTAGAGGCATGATTGGTGTCTTAATCCATCAGCTATGAAACACTTTCCAGTTTAAAAGTAGCCTATTTAGTTTCTGCATTTGTTCTGACAGGTGATTTGGTGGCTACGTTAGCATTAGTACATCTGCCCCGTTCCCTGTTCACCTGTTAGGCCCATCGTGTCTCTCATTCAGCAACAGCTGGAGACTGCGAGAATATGCCCACAATTATTAAGATTTTACTGTGTGTTTAGGGATCATGTTTGGTATCAGTTCCCCATAAATGGATGTTGACACTGATTCCAGTGGCAGTGGACCTTACAATCTGATTTGGAAACGAGGAGATGTGTGCAAAGAACCGTAATACGGCAGGGCAGGAATACTGTGAGAGGGGCCAGGAATGACCATGGCATTAAGAAATCAGGACAAACAGGCTTTGGAAGAAAAAAGGGTCTGTGACTTGGGCTACAAAGGCTGGGAGAATTTTCAATGCTGAGAATGTTCTAGGTGGATTTAGAAATAAGCAAATGTGAGGTCTGTTAGATCCAGACAGTAGACTAATTTCCTGAGACCTATGAAGGAGATGAGTTCCCGGAGCAGCGAGATAAGTGCTCCGGGAGACTTGCGGAACTCTCCCTCAAGACCAGGCAGTCATACTATGCTATTTGGATTTTTTTTTTTTTTGAGTTTGTAATTAGGCATATGGTTAACTTTTTTTTTTTCTTTTGATTTCTAATAGTTGAACATTTGGTTCGAGTACCAAGAGGTTTTCGCTTGACTCAAGATGCAGTGAAAATAGTGGGCTCGACAAATTTCCCAGGTATTTAAACACAGACTCTCAGTGATTCTAAGACTATTTTTAGCCTTGGTGAAAGTTTTACCCTTCTTGTCCCAAAGGCTAAAGCTTCCCCAGGTGTGAATTTGCATACATTTTTATCCATATCTGATTGCTGTAACTGCTTACATGCAGAAAGAATGTTTCTAAAAGTTATCTGAAGTTTCATGTACAGCTTTTGCTTGTTTTGGATGTAAGGATAGTGATTTTGTCAGATTTCTTTAGTAGTCATATGAAGTGTACAAGTGGCAACTCTATTTTGTGTTTCTAAAAATTGAGACAAATTCACTTCCCATAAAATTCTACCTTTAATGTGTATGATTCAGTTGTTTTAGTTTAATGCCAAGCAGGGGCAGCTGCTCGCAGTCAGCTGTTACACTTCCTGTTGCTGGCCGTGCCCGCCCCTGAACGCTCCGGCATCACACAGGTGTCTGTGCGAGCACCTGTCCTGCATGTGTCTTTGGGTCTGGATTTGTCCCGAGTGTGATGTCCCTGAGGTTCATGCCGTTGGAGAGCGTGTCGGGGCTTCATGGCCTGTGTGGTTGGCGATTAGCAGAACACTCACTGCCCTTGTTATTACGTGTTACTGTTACTGTCATTCTACTGTGTGTTCAGTGGTGCCTCATTGTGGTTTTGATTTGTGTTTCCATAAAGACTAATCTTTATATCTCTTCATGTTTGTTAGTTTTTGGCCATGTACGTATCATTTTTACAGAAATCCTTAGACTCTTTTGCCCTTGGTAAGACCTGCCTGTTTGTCTTTTTGTTACTTAGTTGTGGACATGTTTTAGTATTTTTGGCACTGGACATCTTTGAGGTCTATGGTTCTGCAATGTATTCTCCCATTTCGTGGATTCTGTTATTACTGTAACATGTGAAGCATGAGTTTTAATCTCTGATACACAAAAGCTTCCATTTTTTGTCATGAGCCAGCATTAGGGAAGGCATTGATACAGCATTGATACATGCTGTTTTTTTACCTGTATGAGTTTACTTGTGAACTCTAAACTCCGTTCCACTGAGGTGTGTCTCTGTGCTAACACCCTGCTGTTCAGCTTATTGTCCTCGTGTAAGATTTGAATTTTTAAACGCGAATCCTTCAAATTTGTTCTTTTCACATTTGTTTTGGCAATTCTTGGTCCCAGGAATTTTGTATTCATTTTTGTAGAATCAGCTCATTAAATTTATCAGAAAAACCTGTTGAGATTTCAATAGGAATGGCCTTGAGTGATGAGGACAATTTGTGGTAACTTATCATTATGAAGTTCTGTAATCTATGGACATTCAATGTGTTTTTGTTTATTTAGTTTTTCTTTAATTTATCTCATTGTTTTGCAAGTCCTACATTTCTTTTTGTGAATTATATTTCTAGATATTTTAATGTTTTGATGATATTGTAAATGACAGGATTTAATTTCTTGGATTTTTGTGTTTTTAATTTCTAGTATGTAGTAACACATGATATTTTTGTATCAAGGCATTCTGTCATCTTGCTGAGCCGATTTATGGCCTTTATTTCTTTGAGAATTCCTTGCATTTTCTGTGTATTAAGGAGTCAATTATAAATTACGTGCAAATTCACATAAAATTCACAAATAAAGTTTCATCTGTTCCTTTTACTCTTACTGCCTCATGTTTTTCTTTATCATTTTAGACATGATCTTTGATTATGTTTAAATGGCTGACTTTTAACTCTGTCCAGTAAGTCCAATATCTGATCTGCAGTTTCATTTGGCTGTTTTTTTCCTTGCGTGTTTCATGTCTTAGTATTCTAAACAATGTGACCTCGGAATTCTCTTTCCTCTTCCCAGGGTGATTTTTTTTCCTGATAGTGTTTGCTTGTTTAGTGACTTTTCTTAATTAAGTTTGTACATTTTTTTCATTGTTGATCATGTACAACCGCTCAATCTTTGGCTCCAGTAGTTACGCTGGTTATTGAACAGACTCTAAATACTTGGAGTAGTAGGCTGGCTGACTGCGCATTGTGGCGCGTTCGAGTCCTTGGGCAGGCTGCTCACTGCGCTCCCCAAGAACTTGGTCTTCCAAGCGTGTGCTCGCCTGCAGTGCAGCTCCAGGCAAGCTCTGGCTTTCCCCTTTACTCAGAATAATCAGAATACTGCACAGTTCCTGTGGCTCGTCAGCTTTTTTCTTTTCTTCTTTCTTTTCTTCCTCTTAAGTGAACTTTTCAGTTAGCCAGTTGTGTTCTTTGCCTCTACGTATGTGCTAGTGAAAGAGCAAGGAAAGATAGCGTAGCAAGTGGAGTCATCTGAGAAACTGCTGCCAGGCCATAGGGTGACAGGCCTGTATGCAGGGGCCTTAGGGTGACAGGCCTGTATGCAGGGGCCTTAGGGTGACAGGCCTGTATGCAGGGGGACTTAGGGTGACAGGCCTGTATGCAGGGGGACTTAAGGTGACAGGCCTGTATGCAGGGGCCTTAGGGTGACAGGCCTGTATGCAGGGGCCTTAGGGTGACAGGCCTGTATGCAGGGGGACTTAGGGTGACAGGCCTGTATGCAGGGGGACTTAAGGTGACAGGCCTGTATGCAGGGGCCTTAGGGTGACAGGCCTGTATGCAGGGGCCTTAGGGTGACAGGCCTGTATGCAGGGGGACTTAGGGTGACAGGCCTGTATGCAGGGGGACTTAAGGTGACAGGCCTGTATGCAGGGGCCTTAGGGTGACAGGCCTGTATGCAGGGGGACTTAGGGTGACAGGCCTGTATGCAGGGGGACTTAGGGTGACAGGCCTGTATGCAGGGGCCTTAGGGTGACAGGCCTGTATGCAGGGGGACTTAAGGTGACAGGCCTGTATGCATGGGGACTTAGGGTGACAGGCCTGTATGCAGGGGGACTTAGGGTGACAGGCCTGTATGCAGGGGGACTTAGGGTGACAGGCCTGTATGCAGGGGGACTTAGGGTGACAGGCCTGTAGCCAGGGGGACTTAGGGTGACAGGCCTGTATGCAGGGGGACTTAAGGTGACAGGCCTGTATGCAGGGGGACTTAAGGTGACAGGCCTGTATGCAGGGGCCTTAGGGTGACAGGCCTGTATGCAGGGGCCTTAGGGTGACAGGCCTGTATGCAGGGGCCTTAGGGTGACAGACCTGTATGCGGGCCTTAGGGTGACAGGCCTGTATGCAGGGGCCTTAGGGTGACAGGCCTGTATGCAGGGGGACTTAGGGTGACAGGCCTGTATGCAGGGGACTTAGGGTGACAGGCCTGTATGCAGGGGCCTTAGGGTGACAGGCCTGTATGCAGGGGCCTTAGGGTGACAGGCCTGTATGCAGGGCCCTTAGGGTGACAGGCCTGTTGCAGGGGGCTTTAGGCTTCCTGTATCTTCTCTGCTTCCTGCGGTGTCTGACAGCTTATTACTCTCATTGGCTTTCAAGGCTGTCACAGGTCAGTGGAGATGGGCAAGAGAAGATGCTACACACTCGCTCTTCTTGCCAAATTTTTAACTTACTGTGGCTGCCATGACAACAGCTCACGCGCCAAAGCAAAATGCCTCACAGGTACTTTCAGAGTGGTTCTTTCCTGGAGGCAGTGTGGGCGGGGTCTGTCCCAGGGCTCCATCCTGGGCTTGTGGGCGGGGTCTGTCCCAGGGCTCCATCCTGGGCTTGTGGGCGGGGTCTGTCCCAGGGCTCCATCCTGGGCTTGTGGGCGGGGTCTGTCCCAGGGCTCCATCCTGGGCTTGTGGGCGGGGTCTGTCCCAGGGCTCCATCCTGGGCTTGTGGGAGGGGTCTGTCCCAGGGCTCCATCCTGGGCTTGTGGGAGGGGTCTGTCCCAGGGCTCCATCCTGGGCTTGTGGGAGGGGTCTGTGCCAGGGCTCCATCCTGGGCTTGTGGGCGGGGTCTGTCCCAGGGCTCCATCCTGGGCTTGTGGGAGGGGTCTGTCCCAGGGCTCCATCCTGGGCTTGTGGGAGGGGTCTGTCCCAGGGCTCCATCCTGGGCTTGTGGGAGGGGTCTGTCCCAGGGCTCCATCCTGGGCTTGTGGGAGGGGTCTGTGCCAGGGCTCCATCCTGGGCTTGTGGGAGGGGTCTGTCCCAGGGCTCCATCCTGGGCTTGTGGGAGGGGTCTGTCCCAGGGCTCCATCCTGGGCTTGTGGGTGGGGTCTGTCCCAGGGCTCCATCCTGGGCTTGTGGGAGGGGTCTGTGCCAGGGCTCCATCCTGGGCTTGTGGGTGGGGTCTGTCCCAGGGCTCCATCCTGGGCTTGTGGGAGGGGTCTGTGCCAGGGCTCCATCCTGGGCTTGTGGGTGGGGTCTGTCCCAGGGCTCCATCCTGGGCTTGTGGGAGGGGTCTGTCCCAGGGCTCCATCCTGGGCTTGTGGGAGGGGTCTGTCCCAGGGCTCCATCCTGGGCTTGTGGGAGGGGTCTGTCCCAGGGCTCCATCCTGGGCTTGTGGGAGGGGTCTGTGCCAGGGCTCCATCCTGGGCTTGTGGGAGGGGTCTGTCCCAGGGCTCCATCCTGGGCTTGTGGGACCCTGTTCCCCCTTTAGGTTTTCGCATCGTCCTCCTGAGGCATATGTTGCATGCAAACTCTCCGCATTTTATGTCATTCAGCTGGATTTAGACCCAGTCTGATTACTTAATTTTATTTTGATTTGCATTGTAAAGACTTCAAATAAGTGCACATTCTGGTGTACTGAGGTTAGCAATCCAACGTGAATTTTTGGACAGGTGTATGTAATCAACCTGTAGCACTGAGGTTCAACTTTTTTGAATGAATGTTTTCTAGATTGCGGAAAATATGTATTTTTGTTGTTGGGGGAGTTCTGAAAAATGGTTGTTATGACAACTTCGGCCTTTTCTCTTTAGTTTTATGAAAGATAATTTTTGGATTTCCTTGCTCTGCCATTTTTATTTACTTTTATTATCACTTTTAAAAAGATGTGAAGATACAATGTAGTATGCATCTCTACTTCCAAATCAAAATGGACTCCTAATGAAACTGTTGGATATATCTCGACAATAGGATGCTGGACTTTCTGCCATTGTCTGTAGCAGCAATATGTGAGGACACACTCACATAACGGAATGATGGACTTATGATTGCTTATGAAGGAATATAGGAATATGCTATTGTAATAATATGGGGAAAATCAGTTGGGAGGAGAGAATTTGGGGAGGGGTACGGAAATCCCAGACCCTATGAATTGTACCATAAAATTAAAAAAAAAGAATAAAATCTGAATTATAAAATAATTATCTATAAATATTTTCTTTTTATTTTATTGGATAATGTTAGCTAAATTTATTCTAATAATGGATCAATATTTAAATTCAGTAGATAGTACTGTAATTATAAGTCAAATATTATGTGATAATTTACTAGCTATGGCATTATAATATGATCAATATCTGATATTTTCTGCCTGGAATTTTTTCAACCTTTTTTAGGTGAGTTCCAGCTTTATTTTTTTATGATGCAGTTCCGTATGTTTATTTATTTGAAGGGCAGAGTTATAGGTGGATGGGGAAAGAAGTAAGACCTAGAGAGTTAGAGTGTGTGTGTGTGTGTGTGTGGAGAGAGAGAGAGAGAGAGAGAGAGAGAGAGAGAGAGAGAGAGAAATCTTCCCTTCTTCTCTCCAGTGTTCTATTCCCCAAATGGCTGCAACAGCCAGGGCTGGGACAGGCTGAAGCCAGGAGCCGGGAGCACTTCCAGGTCTCCTCTGACAGTCCAGGGAACCAAGCAGGTGAACCATCTTGTGATGCTCTTCCAGGCATGTCAGCAGGGAGCTGGGCGGGAGTATAGCAGCCGGGTCAGGAACTGGTGTCCAATGGGACACTAGAGTCTCAGGCAGTGACTTTACCCTACTACCATATTGCTGTTTTATTTTGTGTAACTTTTTAATATATGTTGAAACTTTTATCGCTAATCCCTCTATTTTAAACAAAGTTATTTTTGCTTCTTATGAATCCTTAATCTTGCCCAGTACATTTAGAATCAGTATTGCAAAGTCTTTTTGTGACAAAGTGATAAAGTTTATTTAATGGATGAGAAACACACACACACACTTCGGGCAGGGAAAGGGGAAAAGAGCCCCCTTTTTAGTCCTCTGCAGCGAGCCAGACCCTTGCAGTCGGCAGAGGAGGGGATATGCCCTGGGAAGGGGCATTTGACAGGAAGGAAGGTAGGATTGCATATGCAGGTGAGGTGTGGCTTCAAGCTTGTGTCCCTAATGTGGCTTTCTGCTTTATCCCAAATCATCCCTCCTCTGTTTCCCTGGCTTTATT
Source organism: Ochotona princeps (assembly GCF_030435755.1). Lineage (NCBI taxonomy): Eukaryota > Metazoa > Chordata > Mammalia > Lagomorpha > Ochotonidae > Ochotona > Ochotona princeps. The sequence continues at coordinate 1,725,507 of NC_080851.1, forward strand.
CTTAAGGGAGTTTTGTGGGATCGAGTTGCATCTTCTGTGTCTACTTTCATCTGGTCGTGGGCATGGTCTCTGCCTATTTCCTGTTTGCACATCTCTTTCTTTTTCATCTGATGGGTCTGTCCCAGAAACTGGAACGTTTTCATGCGTCACCACCAATGTTGTGGACCCTCACACTCATTAGTACTTGGAGAAGTTGTGGAGTTCTGAAACAGACAAGTTTAGCATTCTGTATCAGCAAAATTTTAAAAAAGAAAAATGCAAGTGGGCTTCTGTTTAAGAAAAGAAGAACTATTGTTTCCCAGACAGTGGGTGTTGATAAAGGTGGACAGAGGTCTCCTTGGAGACTGCCCATAAGGATTACTAATGCCTTTTTCAGTGAATACATTACGGCTGAAGTCGCAGTGACAGATACCATTGCTTAGAGCACTTGCCCCTCTTGCTCTGTCAGTGTGTATTCTGAGGCTTGGTAGTTGTCCAAGACTGTGGTAGACAGAGACTGAAGTGTAGACACAGTCTGTAGACAGACTGAAGTGCTTGCTCTACCAGGTTGTGACTGGAAGCTGCATAGGGTCAGTGGGATCCAGACCAAAGACTTGGATGCTGTGTCGTCGGAGAAGACAAAGCACAAAGAATGAATTTTGCTGAGTTTCTGAAATGGGAGGGCACACGGGGGTGGTGTCATGAATCCATCCTGTAAATTGGAAACCAAAAATGGACTCTCAGTGGAAGTGTTGGGACTGTCTGACATTGTACCAGTATTGTCGGGGCACACTTATAGCAGACTGTTGGAATTGTAACCCTTATGAAGAGTTGTGACGTTATGGAAAAAAATCAATCGGGAGGTAGTTTAGGGAAGGGGAAATCGCAGACTATATGGAATTGTACGATAAATTTCAAAAATAATAAAAAGAAAAAAAGGATGTTTGTAAAAGGTGTGGCGGGGTATATGTGAAAGACAGGCTGGAGGAGGGCCAGTGAGCCAGGCCAGGGACGTGAGCGTTTAGTAAAGAAGCTGCAAGAAAGAAGAGGAATTTAAGTTAAAATATAGAAATAATAAGAAAAAAAGCAGGAATTAATTACAGGTGATGAAAGAATAATAGGTCACCTGGAATAACGACTGTTCTAAGAGCAGTCAGTAGCCATGAGGCTAATTTGTTGTTATAAGCCTAAATTGAATAAATGAGGGGTTAACTATGTAAAATAGACTTCCTTAAATGTGACTGCTAAGAAGTCTGATTTGCTTCATGGCTTGTCCAACAATTTTTTTTCTTACTCTGTTGTCAAAAGCAAAATGAAAAAACAATTAAAAGGCTATACAACATTCCAAGGAGAAAGTCTGTGCATTTTTCCAAAGCAAATATATAAAAGAAAAACCTTCCCATTGATTGCATGTGGCATTGTAAATTAAGTGTCTACCCTAACACTAAGTAGTAAATAATAATGAATATGAAATAAGTGATAACTGTGTGAGAGTGAAAGAGGAGAACAGGAAGAAGCTTATATGTAGTTATTGACAGTATTAGAAGGATCTTAAGGAAATGCTTAAAACTCAATAATTTAAATTTTAAACTTTATTATCAATATCTATTATTTATATAATATATAATATAAGCAGAAATAATATAAATATTACATTATTAAAATTCAATAATATCTAAATTTAAAAGCATAACCCGTTAGCTTTGCCCCAGGAAGACAGTGTGCTGAGATCAGCTCTTCCGGAGGAGGAGCAGCAGTCTTGCTCAGCACTTGGCCCCGTTTGCTGCTGCTTCGTCTCATGGTGGAGGGCTTGCAGTCCTGCCTCTGCTCCTGAGTGCAGCTCCCTGCTAGTGTGCGCTGGGCAGGCAGCAGGTGGTTGTCCAAGGGCTGTCCGGCCATCTGCATTTGAGCTCCTGGGTCCCAGCCCTGACTTGGGTAGCCTTGGCCACTGCAGGTGTTGGAGAAGGAGGTGGCTTATGGGTGCTCCCTGTCTGTCTGGCTTGTATCTCTCTGTCTCTCCAGTAAGCAGATAGTACACTCTATATGATAGAAACACAGATGTCATCTTAATCGTTATGGAAAAAAAATGCTAGATTCAGTATCAATTTAGGATGAAAACAAACAGCTCAGAAGGGAGAATTTTCAAGCTTGTGACAAAAATGTTTTCAGAAACACACCCGGTAAACAACATGCTTTATGTTGAAACTTTAGATGCAGTCTTTTTAAGGTTTTGGAAAATTTTGATTTCCTAACAATTTTTTACATATTGCCTAAACTGTAAGAGAGAACTTGACAGGCACTTGCACAAAGAAGAAAAGAAATGGGGAAGCTGGTGGCACCTGATTTAATTAGCTTATGCTATGTGTCAAAATTTTGCACTACATCCCATAAAAATGTGTGTTCTATGTCTTCAAAAATTTAAAAAATAAAATAATTAAAAATAATCTTTGTTTTGCCACATGACAAGTTTTGCGTGTACTAAATCACTCTACTTTGTGAACCGTTTCTAAGTGTGTACTTGAGTGAGCTCAAGGCAGTCAATCCTCATGTATAACTTCTGTCACCTCTAAAGAACAGTATTTTTGGGTAATTAACAGGACTCCTTAAAAGTTAAACTAAATGAAAACAAAATTCTTTAGTTTTTACAACCAAAGTGCATGATTGTGGACTCTGTATTCATGTAATTTTTTTGTTAAGTTATATTGTGGGGCATAGTATATTTTTTCTCTAAAAATTTTATTTGTAAGTTCCATTTCGGTTTGATGTCTGTGTAAAGCAGCTAGTGCTCTAGGTATGATAATCTTAATAGTTTATAACAGAAGCAATGTTATGAAAGTAAAAGGTTAACGTATTGGAGTTCTGAATCAAAGATAGCAACACATCTCAGATTGAAGACATACTCAGACACAGATGAAGTCTCATATTTTTTAATATTGTGTAGAATACAACAAAGGTTACTTGTTGGTATCAGTTAACAGGAGCAGTGACTCTAAACATCCTATAAAAGCATGTTACCCAAACTATGAAAATGTAAGGTGTTGTGGAGAAAGAACATAAATATCATTGGAACATTTGAATATTGTATTTTCAGTGAAAGTATACGTTATGCTGCATCAAAAGAGTCCACATGTGTTGTGTGTAACCCAGCGGCTGCGAAACTCTGAGCTGATAGACCCGTCATTCCAATGGCACGGGCCCAAAGGAAAAATAATTTCAGGTAGGATGTTGTTTCAATTGTTGTTATTAAATGAATACATCAAAATGCACTCGGGAAAGAAGAGTGTTTGTCTCTCACGTATTTACCTACTCCCACAATGCCTTTACTTATAATTTCTCCTTGGAGCTGGAGTAGACATTTTTCACATATCCTATTTTTAAATAACGATGTACTAGAGGACCAACTTGTTTGATGAAGTTCCCAAACATCTGTATTCCAAAATGAGTTAATTTTGTCACATAGAAATGTATATTTGCATGACTTATTTTATTAACATTTATTTTAAATGCTTATTTTACTTGTGTAATTATTCTGACAACAGCTGATTTTTCCACGAGGCACATTATATAGATGAGTGTAGAAATCTTAGTTTGTTTTCTTTCTAAAAACACACAATGGTAAGCTGCATTCTGAAGACTTGTTCAGTGAAGTTCCAGCCCATTTTTGCATCTCCTCCAGTTGTCTTTTTGGTCCTGTGTCTCTTCTTTCCTCTCCCCTCCCCTCTGATCCTCTCCCCTCCTCTCCCCTCCCCTCATCCTCTCCCCTGCTCTCCTCTCCTCTCCCCTCCCCTCATCCTCTCCCCTACTCTCCTCTCCCCTCCCCTCTGATCCTGTCCCCTGCTCTCCTCTCCTCTCCCCTCCCCTCATCCTCTCCCCTGCTCTCCTCTCCTCTCCCCCCCTCTGATCCTCTCCCCTGCTCTCCTCTCCTCTCCCCTCCCCTCTCATCCTCTCCTCTCCTCTCCCCTCCCCTCTGATCCTGTCCCCTGCTCTCCTCTCCTCTCCCCTCTCATCCTCTCCCCTGCTCTCCTCTCCTCTCCCCTCTCATCCTCTCCTCTCCCCTCCCCTCTCATCCTCTCCCCTGCTCTCCTCTCCTCTCCCCTCTCATCCTCTCCTCTCCCCTCCCCTCTCATCCTCTCCCCTGCTCTCCTCTCCTCTCCCCTCTCATCCTCTCCTCTCCCCTCCCCTCTCATCCTCTCCCCTGCTCTCCTCTCCTCTCCCCTCTCATCCTCTCCTCTCCCCTCCCCTCTCATCCTCTCCCCTGCTCTCCTCTCCTCTCCCCTCTCATCCTCTCCTCTCCCCTCCCCTCTCATCCTCTCCCCTCCTCTCCTCTCCCCTCCCCTCTCATCCTCTCCCCTGCTCTTCTCTCCTCTCCCCTCCCCTCCCCTCTCATCCTCTCCCCTGCTCTCCTCTCCCCTCCCCTCTCATCCTCTCCTCTCCCCTCCCCTCTCATCCTCTCCCCTGCTCTCCTCTCCTCTCCCTTCTCATCCTCTCCTCTCCCCTCCCCTCTCATCCTCTCCCCTCCTCTCCTCTCCCCTCCCCTCTCATCCTCTCCCCTGCTCTCCTCTCCTCTCCCCCCCTCTGATCCTCTCCCCTGCTCTCCTCTCCTCTCCCCTCCCCTCTGATCCTCTCCCCTCCTCTCCCCTCCCCTCTGATCCTGTCCCCTGCTCTCCTCTCCTCTCCCCTCTCATCCTCTCCTCTCCCCTCCCCTCTCATCCTCTCCCCTCCTCTCCTCTCCCCTCCCCTCTCATCCTCTCCCCTGCTCTTCTCTCCTCTCCCCTCCCCTCCCCTCTCATCCTCTCCCCTGCTCTCCTCTCCCCTCCCCTCTCATCCTCTCCCCTCCTCTCCTCTCCCCTCCCCTCTCATCCTCTCCCCTCCTCTCCTCTCCCCTCCCCTCTCATCCTCTCCCCTGCTCTCCTCTCCCCTCCCCTCTCATCCTCTCCCCTCCTCTCCTCTCCCCTCCCCTCTCATCCTCTCCCCTCCTCTCCTCTCCCCTCCCCTCCCCTCCCCTCTCATCCTCTCCCCTGCTCTTCTCTCCTCTCCCCTCCCCTCCCCTCTCATCCTCTCCCCTGCTCTCCTCTCCTCTCCTCTCTTTGTGTCTTACTCAGTGATTTTTGTTTACAAACATAACACATTTATTATCTTGTATATTTCTCTCATTCCAACACCTAATACTAGTCTGATGAATTAATGCTTCCTGGTCTGTGGATTTCCCTACTTTCTGAATATTCACACAAACATTGATAGAAGCACATGTTTGCATGTATTTGGGTTTTTCTCTGTAACCTTGTTCTTATATTTTAAAAAGAAATATAATAGACTATATTTTAGACTGTCTTAATGTTTTTATAAAGAATCTGATATGTAATATATGAAATTTTGTGAAACATATTGAAACATATATCCTTGAGCCTACAGTATGGTCTAAGCTGTTGCCAGGACTACTGGCTCTTTTTGTGAGTTGTTTGAAATCCTAGTCCCTTGTTGCCACTGACCCCCAGGCAGATGCCATCCTGAATCTCCAGTGTTGTTGCTTATAACCTCCCACAAATACTTACGTATGCATTCTGAAAATATGTATTTTAGTTTTATTAATGTGATTTTTTCTTGTTTTTCGGCCTCATCCCCAGATTTATTCAGGTATGATCGACTGAAGTGTATTGTATTTAAGATGTACATGTGATAATGTTGATGTCAGCATACAATGTAAAATCATTACCACAGTGAAGCCATTAACACATTACTTTTTGTGGTGATATTTCTTGATACATACCCTCTTAGCAAGACTGAAATATGCGGTACATTATTAACAGTAGTCACTGTTAGGCTGCCTGTACTTACTCAGCTTCTATAGTCTCCCAGCCCTAACTCTGTTTAGCCATCATCCAACTCTTCATTTATGTGATTGTGTGCTTTGTAGATTCTACAAGTGAGATTATATGTATATGTCATTCAGTGACTAGCTTATTTTACTTAAAATGAATTTTATAGTAAAATAATAATATAATATTTGCAGATAGTGTGTCAGATACCATTCTAAGCAATTTAAATGTATTAATCACTTGATTTTCCAAATCCTGTACAATAAGTATAGCCATTTTCCATTTTATATATGGGAAAATAAAGACGTTGAGAAAATGTGCCATATCTCTGGTGTTGTATGTCTTTGATGTGTGACTTCCGAGTTTGTGGGTAGACTCTTGGTGAGGAATGAACTGGATTATCACCATTTTATTAGTCTTGGTAGGTTTTTTCAAGGGATTCATTAGAATATTCTGCTTCTTGAATGTATGTGCATAGAGGAGTTTGTAATATATTTAAGTATATTGATCATATACTTTTGGGATCTATTATGTAAGTCACTAATCAGAAAATACAACATCATCAAGATAATATATAAAATATTAATTAATTTACTTTTTGATGTTTAATTGCCATTTTAGTAATTGGAGGCATTTTCTTTCTGAATTTTACCTGTCTGAGACGTGGACCGTGAAGTTTCTAAAGCATACCACTGGTGTAATTAAATACAGGGTTTTGTTACTTGTGGTTTTCTGATTGTCAAAATACTAAAATTTCTGCTATGTTTTTTTAAAAAGATTTATTTATTTTTCTTACAAAGTCAGGTATATAACGGGGTCCCTCGTCCAGCGAGTGCAGCTCCGACACAGGTGCTTGCTCTTATGAGGATTTATTGAAGGACAAACTAATTACATAACATAACATAACAAGAAATCCAAGTATAATACAGAAGGGCAGTAACTACAGCGTATTTACAGGCTTCCTCTTCTACTACTACTACTACTACTCTACCACTACTCCTCTTTGTTCTTCTTCTCTTCTTTGTTCTCTCTCAAACTTAGGTTAAAACCCTATCAACAGCTAATTGCAACAGGGCTGCTTGGCCACACATCAAACACACCAATCACAGCCTTGATCACGCACGCACACACCAATCACAACTCTGATCACGCGCACACCATGCAGACTGCATGAGACCTTGAACCAATCCTCTGCAACTTCCTAAAACTTGTTTACTGCCTTTGTGCCGTGAGAAGACAATAACAAGCGCCATCTTGGGGCATAGTCCCGCTCTCCACAGATATACAGAGAGGAGGAGAGACAGAGAGGAAGATCTTCCGTCCGATGATTCACTCCCCAAGTGAGCCGCAACGGCCACCTGGAACCTCTTCCGGGTCTCCCACGCGGGTGCAGGGTCTCAAAGCATTGGGCCGTCCTTGCCTGCTTTCCCAGGCCACAAGCAGGGAGCTGGATGGGAAGTGGAGCTGCCGGGATTAGAACTGGCGCCCATATGGGATCCCGGGGCGTTCAAGGCTTGACCCTTTGAAGTGCTGAGTGGCCAGCGCTTGAGCTGCTGTCCCGTGGGTAAGACTCCCCGTGGTATGACCTGCCTTCCTGACACCTTCCTTCAGAAGGCTCTTCTGGTCAGTGAACCGCTTAAATTCTGGGTTTCCAGTTTGATCTTGTAGTCACGTCTTCTGGCAGATTTCACTTGTTTTGTCTAAACAAGAATGGCTTGGCTTTTCAATACCTTCCGATGGCAGGAAGGTAACTAAATGGACAACTTGGTGTATTTGGAGACTTCAGATCTATCTAGACCAAGATCCACCTGAAGTAAGGCATCCTTTTGTTAACCACTCATGTCATTTCATCTCTACAACTCCTTGTACCTGATGTAGAGGTTGAACTTCAAGGATTCACCCTAAAGTCTGTGCTGTCAGCAACTGCCCCCCACCCCAGCTTATAGGCCATCCTGCAGTCACTGAGTCCAGTGGGCTAGCAAAGCATGCCACTTGTGAAAGCAGAGCCCATTATTGAGTGAGTATGTCCAGGGTGTTTCCTGTTTCTTTGCTACTGAGGGAACAGTTTGTCTAAATTAGGGATTGTAGTGCGTGAGCCTTTGTTAGCTCATTCATCTTTTGAAAGGTCTCGTGGTGTTTTTCTATCCAGTCAGGAAGCTCTGTTAAAGAACCCTTTAAAGCCTTGTGATCAACAGGATCAGAGATGAAAAATGAAATATAATAACAGATACCTTGGATATACATAGAATTATTAGGAAGTATATGCCAACAAATGCCAACAAGCAACTATATCAGAAGACTTAGAAAAAATCAGAAGAGCTAGAAGAAATGGATAGATTTTTGGATACATACAGTCTACCAAAATAGAGTCATGAGGCAATTAATAATCTAAATAGACCTATAACAAGGACAGAGCTTCAATTAGCAATTAAATGCCTCCTAAACAAGATAAGCCTTGGACCAGATGGCTTCACTGCAGAGTGCTACCGAATGCTTCAAGAACTTACCCCAAACTTCTACAATCTATTCCAAACAAATGAAAGGGAGGCAGTCTTTCCAGACTCTTTCTTGAAGTCAGAATCAGCCTACTATTGAAGCCAGAGAGATACAACGGAAAAAGAGCTACAGACCGATATCCCTGATGAACATAGACAAAAATCCTCAACAAAATACTAGCCGATCAGGATCCGGCAGTACATTAGGCAGATCATTCTCCTGACCCGGGTGGGATTTATCCCTGACATGCTGGGATGGGTAATGTGATTCACTACATCAGAAGATTTAAAAATAAAAGCCATATGATCATCTCAATAGATGCAGAGAAGCCATTTGGTAAAATATAACACCACTTCTTAGAAAAAACTTTAAGCAAGATGGGCATAGAAGAAATACTCTATTACCTCCCCCAAATGAGCAAAAACACCAACACTACCATCATACTAAATGGGGAAAGACTTGAAAATTTTCTGGTAAGATCTGGAACGAGACAAGAAGGTCCACTTTTATCACTGCTGTTCAATATAGTATTCGAGTCCTTGCCAGAGCTATTGTTAGGCAAGAGAAATAAAGTATTTCAAATTGGCAATAAATAATTAAAATTATTCCTGTTACACATGATATGATTCTCTACAGAGAACAGCCAAAAGATTCAATCCTGGGATTGTTGGAACTCATCCGAGAGTTGGAAGAGTAGCAGGATACAACATTAATGAATATAAATTGATGGTCCTTGTATACACAAATAACCCCATGGCTGAGAAAGAACTTGTAAGTACATTCCAATTTAAAATAGTGGAGAAGAATCTTAAATACCTTACAATTAATATATATAAAATTAAGAGTGGGGAAACCTGCGCCTGGCACAATACCCTAGCAGCTAAAGTCCTCGTCTTGAACACACTCATATTGGCGCCAGTTCTAATCCCGGTAGCCCCGCTTGCCGTCCAGCTCCCTGCTTGTGGCCTGGGAAAGCAGTCGAGGGTGACCCAAGGCCTTGGGACCCTGCACCCGCTTGGGAGACCTGGAAGAGGTTCCTGGTTCCCAGCTTCGGATCGTCTCAGCTCCGGCTGTTTCGGCCGCTTGGGAAGTGAATCATCGGATGGAAGATCTTCCGCTCATAGTCTCTTCCTGTCTGTATATCTGACTTTCCAATAAAGAACTAAATAAATAAAAGTGGGGAAACCTATCATGTTCCTGGATTAGCCAGATCAACATAATCAAAAGTCCATATTACTGAAAATAATATGTAGAGTCAACACTATCCCAATCTAAATCCCAACATTCTTCTCAGAAATAGAACAGCAGATACAGAAGTTCACCCGGAAACACAAGAGACCACAAATAGCCAAAGCTATCCTGGAGAATAAAAATCAAGCTGGAGGGATCACAGTTTCTCAAGACATACTACAGGGCAGTGGTATCAAAACAGTCCAGTACTGGTACAGAAACAGGGAAGAAGATCAATGGAACAGAATAGAAACCCCACAACTGAGCCCACAGGTACAGCCAGCTCATCTTTGACAAGAGAAATGAAAATCATTCAGGGGAAAAGCCTGCTCTCTTCACAAACGCTGTTGGGACAATTGGTTAGCAGTCTTCAGAAGTGAGAAGCAAGACCCCACCTCGCACCTTACACAAAAGCATGCTCTGAACGGATCAAGGACCTAAATCTGTAACCAGAAACCATCAAACTACTAGAGGAAGACATAGGCAGCACTCTGCAAGATACTGACATTGGTAAACACTTCTTAGAAAAATCACACGGGGTCCTGCATGGTGGCCTGGCGGCTAAAGTCCTCATCTTGAACATGCAGGGAGACCAAATGGGTGTCAGTTCTAATCCCAGTGATCCCACTTCCCATCCAGCTCCCTGCTTGTGGCCTGAGAAAGCAGTTGAGGACGGCCCAAAGCCTTGGGACCCTGCACCCGCATGGGAGACCTGGAGTGGCTCCTGGCATCGGATTGGTGCAGCTCCAGGCACAGCTCTATGTATCTCACTTTGCAATAAGGAAAAAAAAAGGTCTTCTGAAACACAAGCAGTTAAAGCCAAAGTGAAGAAATGGGACTACGTCAAACTACAAAGCTTCTCTGCAGCAAATGGTCAGCATAGAGAAGACACACCCTATAGGATGGGAGAAAAATTTAGTGAAATTTTGAGAAATTTTAGATAATAGAGTTAAGATCTAGCATGAAAAAAGTACCGACCTTAGTGAAAGTGTTAATTGAACAACTATGGTTTAATGAGTTCTTGGAGTGCACAGTCCTTGGCATCTTCAAGGTTCTGCAGACTTAGTCACTTATGGCTTTGAGAAGTGATCGGTGTTAAGTGATAGTATAAGGCATATTTTTATGTTTGTATGAAGTTGCCTGAATACATTTTAGAAGAATACCATGGTTTTATTTTTTACAATAAAAATATGGATAGTGGGTATTTTATTAACGATCATATTTTTTCAACTTTCTGGTTTTCACAATCTGTAAGATTGTAGACGTTTCCGTATAGACTTTAATATGCTGGTGGCTGCAATTCCCGGTGTGAGGAGCTTTGGCTTCGTTGGCAGAGAACATGAGGCCTCATCCGTGGCTGGCCACTCGGATGCCGTCCTGAGACCGATTAGTACTTTTATCAGGTTGTGATTCTGTGGTTATTTCTGCTGAGGCATACTTTAAGCACTTGCATCCCACTAGTCTGATTTAGGACAAAGTCAGCATCAGAAGATACTCATTTAATACATTATAACAGAATTCCTTCTAAATTTGTGTGACACTTTCAGCGTCATCCATGAGCTCCATGAATTGCTGAAGGATGCGCGTTTATGTCTGGTTATTTCTCCTTCACTGTCACTGTCTAAAACAAGGCATTTTCCTTCACTTTTCCTTTGTGAGTTGTTTGTGAGGCAGAGAGAGGTGGTGAAATTTCTCATCTAGTGATTCAGACTTTGGCTGTCTACAGCAGTGGGCCTGGGCTGAGCTGAAGCCACGAGCTAGGAACTCCTTCTTGGCTGTGTTCACAGGGACCAGCGCTGGGGTCATCACCTGCAGCTCTCTGGTGTCCAGGTAAAGAAAAACCCAGATCAGGAGTGGGACTTGGACTTGAACCCCAGTCCTCTGATGTGGCATGCAGTCGTCTCAGTGTAGGCCTTATCCACCGTGCCAGGCACCTGTCCCTTGGGGCATGGTTTTCCTTACACTAGACACCAATGACATTTCTCTTACTTAGAAGACTCTTGTTTTGGAGAAATAAATCAGACTTTGTAAGCAATGAATTATTTAATAAAAATAAAATAATTGTTTATTCATATGATACTTGAGTTCCAGTGAACGGAATCTTAAGGCATTGACTGAGCACATTTTAACTTTCGAGGCGTTTTCTGAAGGGAAGCTTGAAGGTGAGGAGGAGCAGTTTCCTTGTCCGGTGGTTTACCTTGACATTCATTGTGTTTCTCTGCTGTCCTGTGAGATTTTTGCTACTTTGTTGTACAAATGAAGGAGCTGGACTCCAGGGAGAGTTAGTTCTGAGTTAGAGAGCTGCAGGTCTGAATGCCCAGGGGAGGCTGACAGGCGGCGCAGTGCAGCGTGGTCCTGGCAGGATGAGGACGGACTGAAGTGTGCTCTTCCACACTGGTTTCCAGCACAGAGACAGTCGCGTGAGCTAATGCTCTGTTTTTCATTCTGTAACCACCGAAGTTATAACCAACGTCTGCTTCTATCATGTATAGTGAGAAGAAATGTTTAGTCATTAAGTGATTTCATTCTGATGGCTTTTGTTCTAGACATATCATTTTTACATCACGTGCACTTTATAAGCTTAATGAGGTTATACCTGCCATGTATGTGTCTGTAACACACATTTTGGATATATGTATATAATTATGAAATACATTTTATATGTGCAGAGGAAATCTCCGCACTGCACCCGTTTGTTTATACGGTGTGTGCTGCGTTTGGAGGACGGCGCAGCTGAATGCATGTGGCTTGAGTCACTAGTCACCTGTGTCTTTTCCTTTGTCAGAGAACAGCACTGCACAGGTGACGTCCACAGGAAGTCTTGTGTTTGAGAACTTTGAGGAAGGCATGAGCGGAGTCTACACCTGCTTCCTCGAGTACAAGCCCAGTGTGGAGGAGATTATTAAAAATATTCAACTGAAATATGTTATTTATGGTAAGAAGTGCATTTATTTGTGTTTTAAACTGTCGATGTTTTACAGTATTTACTATCAAGGCTGCTCTAAGGAAAGTGGTCTTTTTAGTCTCTTTCAGTATAAGAGGGTTACTGCTGGCGCATGTACTCGGTGCAGCATTGTGCCGAGCGTCAGGGCCGCCGATGGGCACTGTGGTTTAAGCCAGGGGTTTGGGAACATTTAGAAACATTCATGTCCACGAGAGAAAGCATGTTTTCAGCTTATGATGGAGTTGCTTGTGCTTCTTTTGAATATGCATTCCAATTGTTGCATATTCTATAATACTCCTACCCCTGCCTTTGAAGAAAAATAGAGTACTATTTTACGTATGAGGTGAACATGTCAGATGTTAAAATGTATTAAATATAAGAATAGATATTTAAAAATAATGCACTGAATATCTAATGTAGTTTTTTCGTAAGCAACATTAATTTTCTTAAAAGATGTATTTATTTTTCTTACAAAGTCAGATATACAGAGAGGAGGAGAGACAGAGAGGAAGATCTTCCGTCCGATGATTCACTCCCCAAGTGAGCCGCAACGGCCAGTGCTGTGCCGGGAACCAGGAACCTCTTCCGGGTCTCCCACGCGGGTACAGGGTCCCAAAGCATTGGGCCATCCTTGCCTGCTTTCCCAGGCCACAAGCAGGGAGCTGGATGGGAAATGGAGCTGCTGGGATTAGAACCGGCATCCATATGGGATCCCAGTGCGTTCAAGGCGAGGACTTTAGCCGCTAGGCCATGCCACTGGGCCCAAGCAACATTAATTTTTTTTAAAAGATTTATTTATTTTATTACAAAGTCAGATATACAGAGAGGAGGAGAGACAGAGAGGAAGATCTTCCATCCTATGATTCACTCCCCAAGTGAGCCGCAACGGCCGGTGCGTGCCGATCCAAAGCCTGGAACCAGGAACCTCTCCCAGGTCTCCCACGTGGGTGCAGGGTCCCAAAGCATTGGGCCGTCCTTGACTGCTTTCCCAGGCCACAAGCAGGGAGCTGGATGGGAAGTGGAGCTGCTGGGATTAGAACCGGCGTCCATATTGGATCCCGGGGCGTTCAAGGCGAGGACTTTAGCTGCTAGGCCACGCTGCCGGGCCCCCGCAACATTAATTTTTAAGTGCAAATAGTTTGTTTACATTTTTTAATCACTGTTTTACCCATTGTTATATAGTCATTCATGCTGTTATTTGATACACAGATTTTATAATAAGTGTGCATCAAGAATGTCACTCAATCTTAATCCCAAAGCTAGCACATATCAAACTGCCAGCCATGGGTGTGACTTTATAGTGATGATGAGAGCTAGTGTTTAGTGAGCCCTTGTTAAGATCCAAGCAACACAAAAATATGTAGTCACAGAGTACCTTACCGTGCAACATTGCCTAATTTGGTGTAATTCCATTTGTTCATTTTGGCTTTAACTGCCTGTGCTTTGGGTGATTTTTCTAAGAAGTGTTTACCAATGTCAGTATCTTGCAGAGTGCTGCCTATGTCTTCCTCTAGTAGTTTGATGGTTTCTGGTTACAGATTTAGGTCCTTGATCCGTTCAGAGCATGCTTTTGTGTAAGGTGCGAGGTGGGGTCTTGCTTCTCACTTCTGAAGACTGCTAACCAATTGTCCCAACAGCGTTTGTGAAGAGAGCAGGCTTTTCCCCTGAATGATTTTCATTTCTCTTGTCAAAGATGAGCTGGCTGTACCTGTGGGCTCAGTTGTGGGGTTTCTATTCTGTTCCATTGATCTTCTTCCCTGTTTCTGTACCAGTACTGGACTGTTTTGATACCACTGCCCTGTAGTATGTCTTGAGAAACTGTGATCCCTCCAGCTTGATTTTTATTCTCCAGGATAGCTTTGGCTATTTGTGGTCTCTTGTGTTTCCGGGTGAACTTCTGTATCTGCTGTTCTATTTCTGAGAAGAATGTTGGGATTTAGATTGGGATAGTGTTGACTCTACATATTATTTTCAGTAATATGGACTTTTGATTATGTTGATCTGGCTAATCCAGGAACATGATAGGTTTCCCCACCTTTAATATCTTATTCTATATTCTTTTAAAAATGTTTTTCATATTTTTTGTAAATATTTTTCATCATATGAAAATATAATTATCATCATAGAAGTTTTCCATGTCTTTGGCCAGGTTAATTGTAAGGTATTTAAGATTCTTCTCCACAGTTTTAAGGGGACTGTACTTATAGTTCTTTCTCAGCCTTGTGTATACAAGGACCATCAATTTATGCTCATTAATGTTGTATCCTGCTACTCTTCCAACTCTCGTATGAGTTCCAACTATCCCAGAATTGAATCTTTTGGCTGTCCTCTGTAGAGAATCATATAATCTGTGAACAGTAATAATTTAATTCCTCATTTCAGATTTGAAATACTTTAATTTATTTCTCTTGCCTAATAGCTCTAGCAAAGACTCCCAATTTTGAACAGCAGTGATAAAAGTGGACATTCCTTTCTAGTTCCAGATCTTCGATGTCTTCCCAATTAGTATAATGTTGGTGTTGGGTTTTTGATATATTGCTTTTGATTGTGTTATAGAATTTTCCTTCTATGCCAATCTTGTCTAGGGTTTTTAGCAAGAAGTGGTGTTGAATTTTACCAAATGGCTTCTCTGCATCTATTGAGATGATCATATGGTTTTTAGTTTTCAATTTTTTGAGTAACGTTTTTTTGATTGTCAGTGTTTCATTTATTGATTCATGCAGTACACATTTTTTGAGTGCCTATTGTATGAGGACAATATTCTAAGTACTCAAATAGAGCAATGAAAAAGACAGATACAATGTTTTGGCTTATTCTCAAGGTACAATGATAGTCCTCATTTGATTGGATATAAACTGTCAGCATCTCAGGAAGAGAATAGTTACAGTAACCTGAAAATCACCAGACTTATGGTGCAATGATACATCTCTAGGACAAACATTGTGGTCCAATATCACCTGGAACACCTGCTTCTTATATTCGAGTGCCTGGGATTGAATCTCTGCTGTGCTTCCAATCCAGCTTCTTGCCAGTGTGCTCAAGCGGTAGCAGATGATGGCTTAAATGCTTCCTGACACCTGATTAGCAACTTGGAATTCCTGCTCCTGGCTTTGGTCTAGCTCATCTTCAGCTATTGCTGGCATTTGTAAGGATCTTTTTATACATAATTTTTACTTCCTCTCCAGTCATTCTGCTATTCAAATATATAAATCAATAAAACTTTAAAAGTAGGTATCTAAGCTACTAAGAATTCTACATTCTGCCTCTTATTTTTCCTTGCTTATCTTTCCCTAAATTGCATATTCTTCCCCTAGAATTGGAGGGTTAGTTTTTTTTGAGCTGGAGTATTTGGAGAGGCTAATCATAGTGGAAGAATAAACTTCTATATAGCAAAAGAAATTATCAACATAATGGCAAAGCAGTCAACAGAATGGAGGAAGTCCTGGCCTATTACAGAACCAAAAGGGGGCTACTATCCAGAATTTACAAAGAGATTATTAAAAAACTCAGTGATAGCGTAACAAACAACCCTGTGAAGAAATGGGTGAAGCAAATGAACAGACATTTTCAAAATAACAAATTCAAATGGGTAATAGACATGAAAAAATACTTAGCTTCCCTAGCCATCAGAGAAATACTGCCAATGAAAAACCTCATTGTGTTTCCACCTAACTCCAGTGAGGTTGACCTACACTCAGAACTCTGCTAGCAACACCTGCTGGTGTGGATGTGGGGAGAAAGGAACCCTGCTTCACTGTGGGTGGGAGTCAATGTGGAAAATGCTAACACAATTGAAAATTGAACTACTGTGTGGCCCAGCTATCCCACTGCTGGGAATATATCCAAAGGAAATGAAATCTGCATATGAGATAGTGACCTATAATCTTGTATTTACAGCAGCACAATCCAGATGCCTATCAAAAGAGGAATGAATAAAAAAACTTTGGTAGATATACTCCATGCAATACTACTCAGCCATTCAAAAAGAATGAAATTTACGGTTTCCAATGACATAGTCCCAGATAGAGATTATTATGCTCAGTGAAACCAGCCAGTCATGAAAGGATGAATATCATCTGTTCTGTGATAGAAGGTAGCCTTCATGCAGAAACAGAAGATCAATAAATGTTCATACACTTATTCATCTGGAGGAACTATGTAATGGAGATTGGTATACCAAGAAGTGAAGATACAGTGCAGTGTGCATCTGCTGAATAAATGGAGAACTCTCAATGAGCCTAAGGAACTGTATCATGAAAAAGCAAAATTAAAGAGTAAAGACATTGCTCTAAGTGCTTCATTTATATGAGTTGTAACAGTCCTCACATCATGACTATAGAGATAGCACTATCTACTATATATATGTAAATATATGTGTATATATATAGCATCTGCGCTTTTTTTTGCTTTAAATATTTATTTATTTGAAAGAGTGGCACAGAGCATGGAAAGACAGAAATCAAGCTCTCCCATTGTTTCACTCTCCAAATGGCTCCAACAGTCTGGGCTGGGCCAGGCTGATGCTAGAAGCTGGAAGTTTCGTCCCAGCTTCTTGTGTGAGCACAGACCCAAGTGCTCGGATCATTTCCCGCTGCTCTCCGAGGCTGTGCAATTGGGAGCTGGATCCGAAGTGGAGCAACTGTCACTCCAGCTGGTGGTTCTTCTGTGGACGAGGAAACCTGGCTCCAGAATGGTAAAGTGACTTGGTTAAGGCGACAGTTAGTGAGTGACAGGATTAGGATTTGAACCCAAAGTTGTGTTTCTCTTGTTACCATTCTTGCACTTTCTGAGGCTCCTCTTCACACCACTGGCACATCAATGCTGGCAAAGGAACCCCCGGAAAGTCTCGGCTTTTGTAGATTAGCTTATTTTAAGGTTATGACAAATCACATAGCTCATTCATTTTTTCCTATAAACACTAACTTTGTCTTCGTTTCTCGTGGCCTGCTGATTTTGCAGTTTGGTAGAGCATGTTCCTGAATGGAGGATTTAGTTTGTTTCACGTTTCTCCACCTCACACAGTACCGGGTAGAAAATTTGAATATCCGCTTGTGTCATTGTCTGCTTCATTTTGTAGCTGAAGTCCTTAGTGTTTCTTAAGTTGGATTCTGTAAGGGAGAGATTGCCAGCGTCGTCCCGTAAAGAGCTTAGCACTTTGTCCTGCTGAGGTTATAGGCGGGGCCTCAGTTACTGAAATACCCCAGTGTTGGAAAATATGTGCTCTGTTGGGTTACTAATGGCATTTAATGATTTTAAATTATATTTCTTGTCTTTTATGGGTTACTTGAATTTTTTGTTTATGTAAGCTTTGTGTGTCTGAATAGCTACTGAGAGATGTAGCTTATTGACACTAACTTGTAACAGATATATTCCATTTTGTATTTTTGTTTTCCTTTAGTTTATTAATATTTTAAAATACAAAGAAAAAGACAGTTTAAAGTTTCAAAATTTTAAATCATCTGCAAGTGGCATTTTCTTTTTGCATAAAAAGTACATATTGTTTTTAATGAAGAAAAGATAAGGAAATAAGAAATAGAATAACAAAATGGAATGTGAAACGTTTAATTAATGCTGGTTTCCAGAACAGCTTTAAAATATTCAAAAATAAGTGTGTAGACTGTTTTTATTAAGATGCTGACTTTATTTCACATGTACGTTTTTGTTTCCCCACCGTTTCCATGTCTAACCATTATCACTGCCATCTTCACATACAACTTGCACACAGGCTTACAGCCCTGCAGAGGGCGCCATTCTACCTCTCGAAGCTGGACAGACATCTCGGCAATGGAACGTGTGCCATTTCCTTGTAATGTTTTCTTGATGGCTCATGTTTCTCATTATGTTGAACAAGACATCCAACATCCCTTAGAACACAAGAAAGGAGTTTACTTATAAATACATGATATTTTTACATAGGTAGTCCTTTAACATTTCAAAAAATGATAGAAGCATAATACCTAGTTTTATTATTAACTTGAATTTGAAAAAGTGATAGGTGAAAGACTCATTATTTTAATATGCACTATTTAATTATTAGTATATGTATGCGTTTTGTAATATTTATTCAGTGGGTTCTGTCCCTTCCTGGTTCTCATTTTGGTGGTGTTTGGAGTTATTTTCATGTTTGTGTTTCTGTAGCACTTGAGTGAAGTCGCAGGGTTGGGTAGTGCATCTTGTAGTTGAGAGCGCAGCTCTGGTCTTCGTAGGTGATGTCATAATATTGATAGTGTACACATTGGGTATGTGACATAATCCCTGTCTGGGGCAGATTCTGGATGATGGATATGGCAATAATTCCATTCTTAAATGGTGTCAGGAAATTTACACGATTTACTATTTACAAAGTTTACAGAGTGTTTTTATCAGTCAATGGCTGGGTAAGTGTGCTTTCTTCAGTAAACAGAAATATAATGTGTATAAAATTAAGCACTGTGCTTTTATCTTCAATCATGATTTCTCCTGAAATAGGTGGCTCTGTATTTGAGTTAAACAACCTTGTTTTTATTTTTTCACAGCTTATCGTGAGCCTCATTATTATTACCAGTTCACAGCTCGCTACCATGCAGCTCCTTGCAACAGTATCTATAATATTTCTTTTGAGAAGAAACTTCTTCAGATTTTAAGTAAATTGGTTCTTGACCTTTCGTGTGAAATTGCCTTGCTTAAATCTGAATGTCATCGTATTAAAATGCAAAGAGCTGGCTTGCAAAATGAGTTGTTCTTCACTTTTTCAGGTAAATATAGATAATTTTTATAGAAAACAAATTGAGAACAGATAACTGACAACTTTAAATTGACAGCAACATTTTGAGACTGTCAATGTTGAAAAATATATATATTACCTTCTCTACTTTAATCAGTGCTAATAGCTCCCCCCAAAACCCTGCTGATTCCTGCATTTAATGAAAAATTTGTTCCATCACAACTTAAAAATTGCTTCGATAATTTACTACAGAATGGAATTTATTGAGCATGCTGTAATAAGCTGTAAGTCATCTTATTATGATACTAAGTGTATTATAGACAGAAGGAACCAGTTGAAAGTGTAGAGGGGAAATTCAGTTGTTTGGAAACAAAGAATTGAATTTGCTGTATGAGAACTTGAGCTTTATAAATGATTTGCTTCTGAAAGGGTGTTCAGGACCAGCTGCCCCTGTGCTTTTAAAACATTGCACTCCTGGAAGGGGGCTGCCGTTCCCTCCCAGCCTCTTGCGCTAACACTGTCCCATTCTTTTCTCCTATTTTTTCATTATCTCTTCGCCAACAATATTTGGTTATACTTGTGCATTTTCCTAATACTTACTTTTCTCTGTGTGTTTTTGCTATCTGCGATTGAATTTTGTAGGCACTGTTGACAGGAAACTTTCAGAATAAAGGTGGAGAGGGGTCCAGCCATATGTCATTGTGTTTTGTAATCTGTGCCAGAAGCCAGGCCGGGCAGACGGACATGGCATGGTGTCACCTGGCCCCGGGACACTGGAGTCTCGCTCCTCCGGCCAGGGTGGCACTTGCTGTAGCCTTCATGCCTGTGTTGTCTGGACAAGTCCGTCAGGCCTATTGGAAGGAAAATTGGGTTATTTTGCCTTCCTTTGCTCTTTATCTGGTACTGATCTTGGTGTATGATCTGAGTTTTTGAGCTGTCATTTTCATCTCTGAACGTTTCCTGCATGGCAGTACCGCTGGAGACGGTCGGCAAGCTGTCTGAGATCTTAAGCAGTGTGGGTTCCTGGGGCTCTTCTCGCCTCCGGGCTGAGGGCTGTGCTGGGCTTGTTGCTTCAGCCCTCTGCTGGGCAGTTTCTTCTCTCCACTCCAGATTCTCTGTTTTCTTATTTTCTGCATTTTGGATGTGATCCACACATCTAGATTTTTTTCTTAGTATTTGTCCTCTTGTTGTTCTTTGATTTCCTGAATTTTTTTGTGTCTGACATAAATAATAGAAAATGCTCATCAAATTTTACTTCAAATATTTTTATTCTCATTCTTTGCCTAGCATTTTCATTGTATTATACGATCTTTGTTATTCTTTCATGGTTCTTGGATATTCATTTTTCTTTTTTCTCTTTATATTTCATATGAGACTTTTTAAACTGCTTCTTTTTCCTTCATTTTATTATTGTTATTATTTTGTGATACACTTCCAGAGGCTCTGGGATTTCCCTTACCCCCTCCAGAAGTCCCTTCTCCTTCCCACGTCTGTCCCTGGTGTTATTACGACAGTGTAGTTCTTCATGAACAGTCAGAAGTCCATCATTATGGGCATGGACAATGGCAGACATGTCAGCCTCCTATTGTCAAGATATAATTAACAGTTTCATTGGGAGTCCATGTTTGATCTGGAAGTAGAGATGCATACTGCATTGTATCCTCACGTCTGGATTGACAGTCTCCATTTCACAGTTACTATACATTCCCTTAAATGAAAAGCCACAAAACAAAATCAAGACAGGAAGAAAAATAGAAATTAACAGAGCCATGATGTTAAGTAACAAGCTACTGAATGACTAATGTGTCCCTGAAGAAATGAAAAAGAAAATGAAGAAAACATGTTACTGTATGATCTGTGAGTCGGTGAAGAATTTACTATGAGGAAAAAAAAAACTTTTTTGAAGAAATGAAAATAAAAACAAAACCATCAAAATTCATGAGATACAGTTTCTGCTGGTTTTTGTTGATGAGATGTGTCTCCTGAAGGCAACAGATGGTGTTTGTTTTCTGATCCACCCCACT
Source organism: Ochotona princeps (assembly GCF_030435755.1). Lineage (NCBI taxonomy): Eukaryota > Metazoa > Chordata > Mammalia > Lagomorpha > Ochotonidae > Ochotona > Ochotona princeps. The sequence goes on from NC_080851.1 coordinate 1,746,699, forward strand.
AATGTATGACGTTTAATTGACGAGTTTAAGACATTTACATTCAGGATTAATACAAATAGGTGGTAATTTGGTCCGTTATTTAGCAATGGGTTGTACATTGTTTGAGTCAGTCTTCTGTTGTTGTTTTACTGGGATGTTCTTTGCATTTGTCTTTGGTTTTGGTGGGCGCTATTCCTCTTCTCTGTCAAGAGAACATCTTTATCATTTCTAGAGCAGGTCTGGAAGAGGCATATTCTTTGAGCTTTTCTTTACTGTGGAAAATTTTTATCTCATTTTCAAAGACAATGGGAAGTTTTGCTGGGTACGTCATTCTGGACTGACAATTTTTTGCCTTTAGAATCTGGAATGTGTCACTCCATTCTCTTCTGGCCTGTAGAGTTTCTTGAGAGAGGTCTCCTGCGATATTAACTGGCATTCCTTTATATGTCAATTGATTTTTTTCACATGCATATTTAAGGAGCTTTTCCTATGCTTGCCTAAAGAGAGCTTGATAATCATGTGTTGTGGTGAAGATTGCTTTTGATCAATCCTGTTTGGAGTTCTGTGCCCCTCCTGTATTCTGTTTCCCAATTCTTTCTCAAGATGAGGGAACTTTTCCTTTCTTATTTCATTAAATGCATTTGTAAACCCAGCTTCTCTTTCTGCACCTTCTAGAATTCCTGTAACTCTGATGTTTGGTCTTCAACAGTGCCCCTTAACTCTTGAATATTTTTCATGGTTTGACTCAGTTTCTCTTCCAGCTTTTTGATTGTTTCCCCATTGTGGCAAGAAATATCTTCCCAATTCTGAGATTCTTTTTCTTCTTTAGGCTTTGCACTAAATTTTTATTTTGTTCCATTGTGTCCTTTATTTATTTATTTTTAAAAGATTTATTTATTTTTATTACAAAGTCCGATATACAGAGAGGAAGATCTTCCCTCCGGTGATTCACTCCCCAAGTGAGCCGCAACAGCCGGTGCTCCGCCAATCCAAAGCCCGGAACCAGGAACCTCTTCCAGGTCTCCCATGCGGATGCAGGGTCCCAAAGCTTTGGGCTGTCCTCGACTGCTTTCCCAGGCCACAAGCAAGGAGCTGGATGGGAAGTGGAGCTGCCGGGATTAGAACCGGCGCCCATATGGGATCCCATTCAAGGCGAGGACTTCAGCTGCTAGGCCACGCCGCCGGGCCCGCGTGTCCTTTATTTCTAATAATTCTGCTTGATTTTGTTTCAGTGTTGCTGTTTCCTGTGTAACATATTCCTTGTGCTTCTCATTGTCGATATGCTTTATAACAAATTTTTAAAGTTCTTTATCCCCCATTTCCTCAATTTTTTCTTCAGTTAACTCTGAGATTGGCAAAGGCTTTTGCTCCTTAGCAGGGGAGTCTTCAGTAATATTCATCGTGTCTCTCTCTGTTCTTTTGCTATTGGTCACTGTACTTCTGGTTAGCAGTTTCTAAGCTGTGTCACCCAGAGGTCTACAGTTTGATTTTACTTATTGCGTTCGGTCCCCGGTTCTTTGTTTGCAGTCACTTGGGTGGGTTCTTACGTTAGATTTCCACCATGGTCTCCATAGCCTCGGCTCCTGGCGCACCACTCTCCACCTCCAGTGATCCCATGCTGAGGCTGCACCGTTGTCTGCACAACCTTTCTCCCACTTCTGGTTAGAGCAGTTCCAGGATTAGAGAGACACTCGCTGTCCTAAATAACTAAGTTGTTTGTGGTTCTGATCTTGCCAGAACCTGCTGGCCATTAGGTCTAAAGGCCACCTAGAGCTGTTTTGACCCATAGGATGCCAAAGTTGGTATATTTTCCCTGTGGGGCTGGTGCTATGCACTGAGCTAGAAGTGAGTTCACTGCTACCTCAGCACACGTGTAGCTCCCTGTCGTCCCTCCAGTGTCACAACCTGTGCCACGCTGAACAAAGTGGTGCCTGATGTGCCACTGATGGAGTTCTGGATCTGTTTACCATTAGGTCTTAGGGCTGCCTGGACCTGTTTTGGGTGGGACCTGTAGGATGCCACATCAGTGCACTGCACTTTTACCTCCCTACACAAACTGATGCCCAATACGGCTCTGGTGGTGGTCTGGGCTGTAAAATCCATCCTGTTCCTGCATCGCCTGTTTGGGGTCTGCTGCTTTGTCTATGATCTTGGTCAAATCAAACCAATCAGCAGGACGGGCAGTTCTCAGCCTGGATTCGCCTCCTGAGCTGCCGGTGGAGCTCAGTTTGCCGCTCACTGACTGCCACTGGGCTACCTGGTCGCTGCAGCACCCCACAGTTGTCTCTGTTGCTTTCCTGTTCCAGCAGTCTCCAGGTGCCCCTGCCGTCAACTGGTCCTCCCCTGTTTCCTGGAATGTGCCCTTTCTGCTTCACCCTAATGATTCTCCATTTGTTTAAATGTGTCCTTACCCTCCTCCACCATCTTGATTCTCTCCACAAAGTACATCTTAGCAGTGCAAGATCCTTCGTGTGTCACGAGTGTAATAAGGGCTTGATGACCAGAAAATTTCCAAAAGTCTTTCCCTTGTGTGGTGGACTTTTCCGATTCCCAGGCTTATCACATGTCCTGTTTGCTGATTGGTGCTTGAGGCTCCAGTCTCGTCGATTGTTATCCTTAGCCATTTTACCGATGTGCTTATCAAAGCAACTCTTCATTTTTGTCAAACCATTTTTCATGTTTCATTTTTATTTAGAATTTGTTTTATTCTCCTTAGAGCTACTTGTTCCTATGTTTTCCGTCTATTTAAATTCTTGTTCAGAATCAGAAATCTACACCCAAACTAACTTTGATCTTTTGCTTACGTTGTTCATTTTTCATTTTGGAAACCCTAACATGATGCATCAGTTAATAAGGATGCATTCTTCTTAATAGGAGCCTACTGGGGGGCCGGTGTTGTGGTGCTTTCCTTACACCACGGCCTGCAGCACTGGGGTCTCGTCTAGTGCTAGTTTGAGTCCTGGCCACTCTGCCTCTGATCCAGGTCCCTGCTGGGGCACCTGAGGAAGCCACAGGATGTGGGTCAAATGCTTGGGTTCCTCCACCCACATGGGGGACCAGGATGAAGCTCCTGGCTTTGTTTCAGTCATTTAGGGAGTGAACTAGCCAATGGAGGATTTCTCTCTCTCTCTCTCCGTAGCTTTGCCCTTCAAACAAATTAAAATAATAAAATAATAAAATAAAATAATAAAAATAATAAATAAAATAATAAAAAAGATAAATGGATTAAAGGTATCTTTAATGTGAGACCTCTTTTTTTAAATTTAAAAAAATGTGTATTACTTGAAAGTCAGGGTTACAGAGAGAGAGAGAGGTAGGGAGATCCTCCGTCTACTGGTTCATTTCCCAGATAACTGCAGTAGTCAGTGCTGGGCTTGTGTAAAGACAGGAGCCAGGAGCTGCTTCTGGTCTCCCATGTGGATGCAGGGAGCCAAGATCAAGCTTGGGCCATCCTCCCATACTTTCTGAGGCCATCATCAGGAGCTAGATTGGAAACAGAGCAGCTGGGATTAGAACTAGTACCTGTATGGGATGCTAGTGCTACAAAGGAGTAGTGTGCTACACCACCTCACAGGCCCCTAAGTGAGACTTTTTAGTTCATCTGTTTAGTAGCTGACTTATGCTGTAACACCACCTCTTTCTTTTTCTAGAGTTATAGTGGCTTATTTTGTCTCTGAAAGTTTGTAACTAAAAATGAAGACTTGAGTAATATACACCGTTACGTATAGGTAGATCATTGTATGAACGCACATACCCACTTTTAAATGCATATGTATGTTTTAAATGTTGAAAAGAATTCTGTTAATGTTTAAGCAATCAATAACCAGACATGAATTCTTAAGTTCACTGCAGACATGGTGTTTTCTTGACCTTGTATTTTTTGATGAGAAAGAACGATTTGGCATTAGGAAAATAGTATCACTTTTTTCTTTCCCTGCCCCCAGCTTAATTTTTAAATGGAAGAGAAATGCTAAATAAATAGTATGTTTAATTTTCAAAAAGGCAGTTTAAATATTGTGACACAGCTTATGCCCTATGATAAAACATATTTTCTCAGTTTCATCTTTAGATGCTGAAAAAGGACCCAAGCCATGTTTAGACCATAGCTGTGAGGCCTCCAGAAGACTGTCAAAGGTATGTCAGGGGGTGCTGGAGAGACGTCAACACAGTGTCAGCAAACACCTTAGCCATCTGTTAATTATGTCACATTCCCACATGGATTCAGAAATAAAGACTTCACTCAACAATAAATAATACGAACGTGAAGAGAATTGATATTTCACGTGCAGTATTGTCAGAACCGGCACTTCCTGACTGATGATAGAATGGCGTTCCCATTTGTTTGGGCGTATTGTCTCTGGTCGGTTTCTGCTGTTCTACATCCTAGATGATGAGAAGATGTAAAATGTAATATTTACTAACTTTTTATGTTGTTCATGTCCAGCATGCGTAGAATGAAATTTATGCTGTAGCTTCTAGTGCCGAGCTAATTCACTTCTCTGCTTTGTAGTATGCTTAACTATTGTTTAATCTTAGTTTATGGCTGTGTTTTCTTTCCTATGTCTGATGATATTTCACTGACCACAAATGCTTTATAAAAAGAGTGTTTTCAACTGATTGGGCTATACTTAAATTACGGTTGTTGCAGAAATTTTCTATTGAAGATATACATATTCATATCGAGGTCAGTATCTATCTTTTCCCAGTACAGTTGATACAGATTTATTTCTTAATTTATAGCCCGTAAGCATCTTGATAATTTACATAGTACATATTTCCATTTGAATTTTCTTTAGGATTAGCCTTTCTTTCCTGAGATCAGTTTTTCTTTACTCCTAAAATAGTTTTAAGCTTTGGGCCACCAAGAGCAGAAAGCAATTTTATTTTTCTGTAGTCACCTCTGAATTTGTGAGTGCTATGCTAATGATTGTTGAACTAATATGTAATACACATTTTACCTTCTATCAATCTTCAAGCTGTTTTAATAGCTGACAAACCTATTGAGATAATTTTTCTGGTAATGGTGTAAGTTTAAATATGAGTTTATATATGTGTGTATATAGGTATACACATATATGTGTACATATGAATAGGAATCTGACCTCTTTAATTTTTCAGTGGAGAAGGTCTCAGAGTGGTGTACATTATAGCTTCTTCTATTTCTTCTAATACTGAAAATCAGTATTGCACTTTCAGTAGAAACAAAAGTAAGTGCAAGTGTCTGACGCTTCGCACGACGGAGGCCTCAGCCCCCTGGAGCACTGCCCGGTGACTCCAAGTTCCTCCACAGACATTGCCCCAAGGATTTTCCTCTCTCTTGGAAACCTTTGATGAAGCAATTTGTCTTTCCTTTTAATCATAAAATCTCATATTTACCTTGTTATATTAAAACAGGAATTTATCGCTGGATATTCCTGATTAATAACCTTATAAAGCTGGTGTAATACCTGTCGCAGTAACAAAACACTTATTGACTGTTTCCAGGCGGGATTTTTTCACAGAAGCACTTTAGACCTTCATGTAAAAATCGGACAAGAAATATTTACTGTGTTTTTCTTTAAATCATTCACTCTACAATTTTCAGTTCCGGAACTTTGTTGCATTTGGCTTCTTGCGTGTTAGTAAATACAATCCTTAGATTTTAGAAATATTTGGGAATGGAATGGGAACTACCAGTGTTACATAAACACAAATTTCCTTTGGAATATTTGGCCCAGTGATAGCATATATTACATTCCTAAGATTTGATCAAAATAAATTCCATTTGCTTTTAGATGAACCATTTCTTTTCACCTTTCTGTTATTGTTAACTGCTATGCAAATGCCATATTTCCAGCCCTAGTTCTGTATAACAAGGCCAAAGCTATGTAGTGTAAATGCTTATCTTGGTCCAGCTGGATACTCTACATCCTTTCATTTCCAGAAACTTTAGAATCAGCCTGTCACCTTTTCCAGAAAGGCTTTGAATCTATCAGTCAGTTTTATAAGAATGATTATTTTTACAATCATGTCCCATGTCCCTGAAAATGGTAAACCTTTCCATTTATTTGGATTTTAAATAATCACCACAATTTTTGTGATTTTTCTGGTATAGAGATTTGATATGTTAATTTCTACATTTATCTCTAAATAAGCACCTGATCCTATAATATTCTTTGTGGGCAGATTTTTAAAAATAAATTATATTTCTTGAATAAATGTAGGGATATATTTTCACTTTTATTTTGTTAAGTTTGAGTAAGTTACATTGAGAAACTCACATATTGCCTTTAAATTTTGAAAAACTTTGTTGTATTTTGGTTACTATTTTTTGACATCTGAAAGACAGTGGCAGTGTTAGCTTGGCTAGGTTAAAGGTGCAGATAGCTGGTAAAACATTGCTTCTGGCTTTGCTGTTAGGTTTCTGGATTGTTGTCAGAGGAGAGATGGCTCTGCAGTCTGAGCGAGCATCCCTGAACTCAGAGAACGTGAAGCGCAGTCAGACAGGAGAGGGACTAGTTTGTGCTGGAGCTTGGGCGGCCATGTCCTCCTCTTGCCTTTGCCCATTTATGCTCCTGCTGCTCAAGCTTGGTGTCTGGACCGGAGCTTAGCCATCAACCCCCTCACACTCCAGCTGGAACTTCCACCATGGGCTTTCCTGATGCTCTGGTTTACAGATAGAGAACTGAGAAAGGCTGGTCCCCTAATTTGATGAGCCCCTAGTAATCAGAAATGGCATTAAACATCAATAGGAAATGAGATATGTTAGACATATGGTACATTTATACCATTCTATCTATATGAAGAGCCCGAATAAGTAATCGGTACCTAGAGTGGCTCTAGAAAAATAAAGTTTTGTCTATTTTTATTTGAAAGGCAGAGTTACAGAGAGAGGAGAGACTGAGAGGTTTTCCATCTGCTAGTTCACTCCCCTAAATGGTCGCAATGATCAGAATTGGGCCAATCTGAAGCTAGGATCCAGGAGCATTCTTTGGGTCTGCCACATGGGTGGCAGGTTCCAGAGACTTGACCTCTGTGCTGGGAGAAGGCCTTTAGCAGGGAGCTTAGTAGAAGTGGAGCTGCCAGGACTTGAACCAACGGCGGTATGGGATGCTGGTGTCACAGGCAGAGGTCCAGTGAATTGATTCTGTAGTTTCTAGAGTTGCTTCCTTAATATTAGTATATTGAAAGCTGTTAACAACTCTTCTTTCAGTATTAAAGTTCTGCTACTTCATAACCTAAACTCTAATCAACTCCCTGATCTAGATGACTTTGTATATCATAATTTTCAATATTTTTGGAAAACTAAAGATTGTGACATTGTTTTTTCAAGGTCCTAATGCTGCTGGGGAAAAGGTTGAACCAAGCAATTTGATTTCCAAGCTCACCCGTCGTGTAGCTGACCTAAGATTGTGTGCATACTCCCCAAAGGAGAGAGGCCCTCAACTTTTTTTAGTTGTGTGGCTGAGTGGAAACAGGTGCAGAGCCTCCACCATCAGCTGATTGAATTACAAGTCAACTTGGCCTCTCGGCCTCATTGGGTGTCTACTGTTAACATGAGGCCACAGCCTGGGAGGGAATGAGGGCCTTTAAGTTTTAAGGCAATGATGTGTGAGAAATTCCTGATAACATTTGAGGTCCCTGTGTTCCTATATTTTGCCTCTGAAAATCATCATTTTCTCCCAATGCTGTTGGCCTTTCTAGCTTCTGTGTTGGAAATGCTCTCCAGCCATGCTGCCAGACTTCCCACCAGTGTCTGGGAAAATGTCATGTGCCTGCCCAAGCCAGTGTCCCTGCCTGACAGTGCTGGTCATGCTTAGGAGCCCTTGGCAACACCGTTGTTGGCTTTTGGGTCTGTGCCTGGGTCCTAGTTCCATCAAGGGTCCAGCGGTGAAGCCCAAGATACAACCTGTAAGGAAGTACGCTGAGCACTGAAAGAGGTGTTTGAGTTGTGCAACCGTGCAAGCACCGATTTAGGGAATGTGTGTGGAGTGAGTCTGAGAGGTAATAGTGACAGGAGGAGCATCGAGTTGTATCAGGCTGAATTGATTGAAATGGGCTCACTAAGTGGAGGTGTTGCTTACACTGTGGATGTGAAACCCACTGGAGGTGACTGGGTTCCATGGTGGCAGAGGCCAAGAGGAAGAGCCAGCCACCAGAGCCCAAACAGTCATAGGATGATGGCCTGCCAGGTTAAGAGTGATGAGGAAGGGCTTACAGGTGCAGACCTCTCTTCATGGCCAGTTTGTTATGGCTTCGCTAGAAGTGAAAGCGTCCTAAATTCTTACCTCGTCTGTGTGAGTAGAAAGGCTCCACGTTTAGTGATGCGAAGTCTTACATCACTGGGACACAGACCTGGGCTCTGGAAGCAGTTCGCAGACTGGAGCCCTTTCACAGCCCTTTGAGCAAAGGAGGCACGAGGGCTTTTTGGACAAGGGCTGTCAAATGTAGATGATCAATGTTTCTTGTATCCTTCTCCAGAGAGACCTTCTGCCTGTTATCAGAGTAGCTACACCAGGGGGAAGGAAATAAATTATTTGGGGACTGTCAGACAATGGGGTGCTGAGTAGAAAGGGTTATAGGTTGGGGTGGAGTAAAAATCAACTAATACAGAGCAATGGAACTGAGGATGCCACTTGAGGCTTGAATACATAGATCTTACCATACAAAAGCATCAACCTCTTGTTGATTTTAGGAACACAAGGCTAATTATCACACATAGAAAGGCCTTTATTAGAGGTATTGCTTAATTATTTTGTAAACTTAATCTTTGCAACAGAGAACTGGCAGTATAGCGTGTATTGTATTTTCTCTCCCTTTAAAAGCATTCCTTTTTGTTTGTTTGAAAAGCAGAGTAATAGTGAGAAGAAATGATCTGTTAGCATGCTCACTTACCAGATGCCAGCAACATCAGGCCTGGGCCAAGCCAGGCCTCCCCAGGAGCCTGAACTCCAGCCCAGTCTCTCATGTGGGGGCAGGGATACAGCTGTTTGAATTATATGGCATTGGAAGTGGAGGTGCTGGGACTTCATCAGCACCCCTAAATGGGCTGCCAGGACTTTAGCGGTCCCCCAGAGGGGCTGCAGGTGTCTCAAATGATGTTTTACTTGCTGTTCCCTAAATAGCCCTTCTCTCTTATTGAGCCTAGTATGGAAAGAATGGAGTGAATAGTTCACAGTATACAAAGATTTTTTTAAATGCGTCTCTTCAAGTACATTTAATTTCTTAGTAATTCTTTAGACCTCATTCAGTTAGAGGGCTATCTTGATTGTGCTCATGTGCATATCCACATATTCACAATTCAGTGTCCAAAGAATTTTGTTGTGAGTACGAATGTATCATGTGTGCCATATTTAAATGTATATTTGGATCCTTAAGGAATGTTGATGATATATTTTCATTTTTATTTCTTGTATTATATCTCATGAATACTGAAGGAAAAAATAAGGACCTTGATTCTTCTTTCTTTTGTCTCTAAGTCCATATGCCACCTCTTCTATTTTAAATCACGTTGGGTTTTGGCTAATAATTTTTCCAATTGTATTATATTTTAGGCCAAAAATCTCATAGAGAGGTTTTTTCACCAACAAGTGGAAGTTCTTGGCAAACACACAGAACCCCTGCCGGAGATATATTACATTGAAGGCACCCTGCAGATGGTGTGGGTTAACCGCTGCTTCCCGGGCTACGGCATGAACCTGCTCAAGCACCCACGGTGTCCGGAGTGCTGCGGTAGGGACCAGCTGCCACTCTGTGTTGTAACTGATGAGGACTCACTTGCTTCTGTTAGCCTATCACTTCATTGTGCTATCATTTTAGGTGTTTCTGTAGTTAATTTGAAGTAGCATGTTTGAAAATGTGAATAAAACCGTGTAGGAGAAAAAAAAAGGTTTTAATTTTGGCCTTGGCACCAACGTTGTGGTGGGAGGGTGTTCAGGAGTGTTTGACAGTTCTTGGGGAGGAAACGGAAGTGGTATTTGAGTCATTTCCAGTTGCCCTTGAAAGAGACGAGTGATGCACCTTCTAGAATGATTCATGGAAGAGTTATGTGAGATAGAGAGATTCCTGTGTCACCTCCTTCTGCTTTTGTTCTAACATTGTTTTCATTTGTTGTCACACGCTGGGGTGTGGTCCTAGCGAGGGCCTGAGCCACGCTCTGCAGCATTCGTTCAGAAGGGAGTGCTGTGCGATCGCTGGCTTGCGTTGAGTGTAGCACGCATGATCTTTGCTTCTCTGTTGCCAGGGGTTGAGTGGGCCCAATCTAGTTCAGTTTTCAGAGGTCTTCGTGTAAATATTGCTAAGTTGGTGTCGTTTTCATTTTGTCTCCACTGATAATTTGGCGTTTCTGCCTACTATCTCGAATTAGATTAAAATGGTTTCATATAATAAAGTTCCACTATTCTCTTTTATCTTCAGGTTGTTTGATTTTAATAGATTTGTCTTCAAATTATTTTTCTGATTTTGTTTTTGATTAAAATAATTTAACAAAATATACTATAAATATATCTTAGAAAATTCCAAGTTAACAAATAAAGCACTTTCAAATGCCCACTCTCTAGCCATTTTGATCATTTATAATTATTTTTTGTCACTACAAATCACATGAAGAATGAAGAAATGTCTGGAAATGCTAAGTGCCAAGACTAGTTTTCAACTGTCTGTTCATATACATTAATGTTTTTATTCAAAGAAAACTTAAAATATCTGCAGTTTAACTAATTATGAAAATTTTGAAGTTATTAAATGTAGATCTTGCAAGTAGAATAGCAACTTTAAATCTAAGAATTACAAATACTTTTATCATTAAGATTTTCTGCATAAATATAAATCTGGCTGATAACATACCTGTCAGGTTCTCTATTTTCACCATGTGGTAATAATAATCTCTGTTCTGGTAAGTGGATTTTTTTAATTAAAAAGTTAGATTTACACAGAGAGGAGATACAGAGAAAAATCTTCCATTCATTGGTTCATTCTCCAAATGGCTGCAACAGCCAGAGCTGAGCCAATCTGAAGCCAGGAGCCAGGAACTTCTTTGGGTCTCCCATTCAGTGTTCAGGGTCCCATGGACACGGGCCATCCTCCATTGCTTTTTCAGGCCACAAGCAGGGAGCTGGGTGGGAAATGGAGCAGCTTTCACATGATCCAGCTCCCACAGTGGATCCCAGCACCTGAAGGGGGAGGATTAGCCAACTGAGGCATTGCACAGCAGGCCGCATTCAGATGTTCACTTCAGTGTTTGTTGTTGTTATTTTTAATTTACTCATTTGAGATGCAGATAGAGGAGAGGGAGTGAGAATGCACATTCGTGTATTCTAGTTCAGTCGCCAGATGAGTGCAGTGGCTAGCTGCTGAAACCGGGAAACTAGAGCTCAAATAATCCTCCTTAATCCTTCCTAAACTGTTACATGGGCAGCAGTGAAGCAGGCACTGACGCCTCACCTGCTGCCTCCCAGGCATGCGTGTGTGTGTGTATATGTGTGCGCACATACGTGCACACGTGTATGTGTGCTTATGTGCACATGTATGTGTGTGCGCGTGCGTGCATGCTTTCATGTGTGTATGTGTGTGTGTGTGTGTGTGAGAGAGAGAGAGAGACACGGTCTTTATCCCTTTATCTGTTGCTGATGAATTCTTAATTTCCTGGCTATTGTTACTAGTGTTGCAAATGTCTCAGCACAGATCTCTTTCCTTTGGTTATATATTGAGTATTGAAATTGCTACATCATAATCTTTACAGATTGTTCAACAATTTATGCCAACAATTCATCAACATTTGTGAACTTATCATGCTTCAAAATGACGAAGTCAAAAATTTTACATTGACATAAAAACTTTTGAACAGCTCTATGTGTCTAAGAAACTAAGTTCATTATACTTGAGGAATAGTAATGTTTATTTGTTTCTGTTTTGTGGGTTTTTTGTTCCTTGTTATTATTTTCTGCTTCCCCAGTCTTGATATCTTTACCTAATCTAGTGTTGAACTTGTGATTGAGAAATGGAATGAATGTGTGCTATTTTCAAAACTAGAAAAACAAAGCAGGAGGACGGAGCACGGGGCATGTGGGCAGGTGGACAGTGGGAAGTGTCAGTAGGCTCCCACGTTTGCATTGGAACGTATGTGAGTGTTTGCTACTTTATACAGATAAATTTGTCCTCTAGAGCTAAAACAGTTAAAGAAATAATAACACAAGGTTATGTTCTTTTTTTAAAAAAAATAAGGATTAAATGCTTTCAGTTAATTTTAAGGGACGAATATATCTTGGTATCAAGCTTTAATGAGTAAAGGAATGATTGGGACCAATAAAGTCCTAACTGGAATGCTCAAGAACCTACATGCTGGTCGCTCTGCACTCGTTTCCCTGCCACCCGCTGTGCAAAGGCTCTGTGTCGCTTGGATCTGTTAGGAATCCCTTGGGCTTTCTAGATTTGAATGTCCGTTTCTTTCCAAGGTTTGAACACTTTTCAGGAATTATTTCATTGTATTGGCTTTTGTTACAAATATCTTCCCCTTGCCTTCCTGAAGCAACCATAATGTGAATGATTGTTCTTTAATTTTTAAAAATTTTTAGCATTTTCTTTTATCTGAGTTATTTTAAAAAACACACTTGTCTTCAGACTCAGAAATTCTTTTATTTACCCATGCAGTTTTGTTGTTAACACGCCTAACTATTTTTGGTTTGGTGTATTTTATTCTCTGGCAGACTTAAGTTAACATTCTAAGTTATCTGCCTGATGTTTAGTTGTCTTGCCTGTGTTTTCTTTCATCTTATCTCGCTTCCCTGTTGCTGGAGGAGCGCTGTGTTCCTTGGTAGGCATCCTGTACTTGTATTTTACGTGCCCCTTTGCCCTGTGTATTTGTGTATTTGGTGGGTCTCCTCTGCGTCCTGGGATTCCCGATGTGGGGCTTCATTAGGAAACAAGACTCTTGCTCATGAGGTTTCAGTAGTTCAGCCGTTCCGCATTACTGAGCTTGCCACTCCTGACACAGTGAAATCTCTCCAGAATCAGCTGGTTGACATAATCTACCTTAGAATCTCCGTGTGCCAACACTTGGCTGGAGTAGTTGATAGATTTTGTTTTAAAGATTTATTTATTTTTATTACAAAGTCAGATATACAGAGAGGAGGAGAGACAGAGAGGAAGATCTTCTGTTCGATGATTCACTCCCCAAGTGAGCCGCTATGGCCAGTGCTGTATCGATCCGAAGCCAGGAACCAGGAACCTCTTCCGGGTCTCCCACGCGGGTGCAGGGTCCCAAGGCTTTGGGCCATCCTTGCCTGCTTTCCCAGGCCACAAGCAGGGAGCTGGATGGGAAGTGGAGCTGCCGGGATTAGAACCGGCGTCCATATGGGATCTCGGTGCGTTCAAGGCGAGGACCTTAGCTGCTAGGCCATGCTGCCGGGCCCTAGTTGATAGATTTGTTCTGTCCTCTGTTGTTGTACCAGGTGTCCTCTGCAGACTCCAATGTACTGCCATATCCTCCATGTGCACCTGGACATGCTGTTCGCTGCTCTGTGTAAACCACTGAGGAGGCCCAGCTCTAACACATGCACTCCACGGTCAGATCACAGAACGTGCAATTCTCTCCATGGTTGGGGTTCCGAGTCCAGCAATTCAGTTGGGGAGGATACCCATAGAAACTTCATATGAGGTGACCCCAGACCTGATTGCCAATACAGTGTCCAGCACAGTCCGGCGCCCCAATCAGCTTATACACATGCTGGTGGTTGCAGTTACTGGGTTAGTTCTGTCTCCAGCCCTGTCTTTTACACAAACCAGTAAGTGTTGCAGCCCAGCCTGATCCTGCCCACCACACACTCTGCCTTCACTGACACTAGTTGGAGCTGCAGCTTAGTTGGGGCAACTTGCAGTAATCCCCACCAGGCCCGCCCCCTGCCCTGGTTCCCATGCTTGCCAGGATGTACAGCAGGCTGGTCCACTCGGTCCCACATCACACTCAGCTCTCATACTTGTCAATGAGAATTGCAGCCTAGTTGCTGGTTGCAACCCAACCAGCCTCACTATTAGCCCACATATGTGCCAGTGGGTGCCACTGTTTGTCTCGTCATGCCTGTCCCACATGTGGTTCTCATTCTCACCAGGTGGAGTGGCAACCAAAGAGAGAGGTGCCTACTGTTTCCCTACTAGGCCCACTCCCACTTTCGGATCATGCACTCTCCAGGTGGTTCTGCAGTTTAACTTGACAGAATTTGCCCCCTGTGCCAACATCTGCCAACTGATGCTATGGCAAAGCCCAGCCAACCCACACTCACTCTAACTTATGCATGCACCAGTGGGAACAGTCAGTCCAGCTTGACCTTCCCTTGATCCAGCCCACATGAGGCTACCAGGTATTGTGGCCCTGCCACGCCTGGTCTGCCCCCAGTCCCAGCTTTCACACTCACCAATGGGAATGGTGCCCAGCAGGGAAGCTCCCTGCATACCCCCTGCCGGGTTTGCCTGCTCTCCCCCAGGTCTCACGTGTGCTGGTTGGGTGTCTGTGGCCCAATATGGCATGGCCTACCTCTCCTTGACATTTACCAGTGGTTGTCATAGCCTGGCTGGGCTGGCCCACCCCCAATTCCAACTCACACTGGTGGGGGCTACAGCCTAGCCCAGCCCATTCGTCCCCCAGTCCTGGTCCTCATGTGAATTGGCTTGTGATCCAGTCTGGCCCGACCCACACTCCCTTCTGGTGCTTGGATTCACCAATGGGTGAATTCATGATTTTGATATAAGAAATTTAGTATCAATAGCTATCACCTTTATATAACTCCAAACTATTCTAATCTCAAAAATCTGATAACTTTAAACAATTATTCCAGTTCTCTTCTAACTTGTCTACCTAGCCTCTAGCAATTATAAAACAGCTTTCTATGTCTCTGAATTTACCTGTTCTGCATATTTTGTAGAAATCAAAACCTAAGGTATCGAGCACTTTGGCTTTGCTTCACTCAGTCAGCACTCTGTGGAGGTGCCCTCTGTGACGCAGCGCTTCCAGCAGAGTGACACTGGCATCGCAGATGCCGTATATGAAGATATGTTAATTCCTTTCCTTATTATTATTAAATTTACAAAGCCAAAAATATGAAGTAGTGCTGAGGAGTTTGCGTGTAACGCTCACCCCTTTCTCTCATTGTTATCTTGTATTAGTGTATTTGTCTAATAGTTGATAAAAGATCCAACGTAGATGAATTTATACCAGTATAAATACTGTTCTGTTCTGTACAGAATGTACCAAGATGTGTGTGTAAATCTATGCTAACTTCTGTGGCTGTGATAACAACACTTTCACTATATTTATTCACCATCTATATGCTTGTATTACAAAATACGTCAGTGGAAGTTGTGAGAGAAAATGTGCTAGGAGCGCATAACGTGAGGAAACACACTATACTACATCCTTGGAAGCTTGCTGTGTTCGTTACCAGTAATCCATATTTGCTATTACTGGTATAATTTTGTTAAATCTTGTTAAACTGTTTAACCTTGTTTAACAAATATCTTTTTGCAGCTGAAACTATTCACCAAATGAAACATCCACTAAAAATGAAATAATCCTATGAAAACAACTATGGAAATTACTTCCTCTGAATAAGTTAAAATATGTCCCAACTAGGAAATCAGATTTCATCATATGAACCAAATACAAACATATCATGGTTGAATCATAGTATTGGCAAAATTATTATGTTTGGGCCATGCTTTGGATGTGTTGTTTATATTCTCTGGATTCCTTGACAACTACATTGATATTCAGAAAGATTAGAGAAGCCAATCAGAAGGCTTGTTGGCATTACCGGACATGCTCCTGTGCCCAGTGGAAGTGGTGGGTCAAGGAAGCGGCCCCAGAGGGCATAGTGTTAAGCATTCATTGAGTCCTTGTGATGGGCTGGCTGGGTGCTTCCTCAATTTGAATTCTCATGCTATTACTCTGAATTGGTTAGTATGGTTGTTATTTTAAAATTAAGGAAAGTGGAACTGTGAGAGAGTTAACTACTTTACCTAGCATCCCAAAGTTGATCAGCGGTGGACATGGCCTTGGCCTTGGCTTATGTCCTCCTCAAATGATTATGCAGAATTAGCTGTCGTCATATGGTCATGATGTACACTATTCTTATATTAGGGATTGGCAGATTAAGTTAGGTTAAGAAATTTCCCACAATTTCATATTTAGCAGATTATAGACATAGGACTTGGATGTTATGAAATGTACATGGCAGTTTCTTTTGAACTTGGATCTGTGCCTTCAAAGCTAAGGCCAGCTCATGCCGGTCCCTCTGATAATCACAGCTGGTTCCATGTGAGATGTTCTACCCTAACTTCAAGGATGTTGCAGTCAACCTCTGCTCACAGCTAGTAAGCCAGGTGCCCATGTGAGCCAGGATTGGAGTGAGAAGCTCAGGTTTTACAGTGTGATTTCACACCTAGAGACGGGGAGCAGAGTGAGGGCTAGGAGGGGTGTTAGTGGCTGCGGGGCTGCAGTTGTGTGAGCTGCAGCCGTTCTCACGGCTGCCCTAACAGTGTGAGTGTATCTAACACTGCAGAAAGGCAAGACCGTCCATTGCGCATTGTGTATTTTATTTTTGTTTAAAAGTTGAACGCTAGGAGGACTCTGCTCTACGAGCTGGTCCTCTAGGTGAAGCTGGCTTGGGTGCCTTACTGCCGTATGCTTTATTCACAGTGATCTGCAGCCCTGGATCTTACAACCCCCGGGACGGGACTCACTGCTTGCAGTGCAACAGCAGCCTGGCGTACGGCGCCAAAGCGTGTCTGTAGGCTAGCATCGTGACCTACTGAGTGGCCCATTGAACATAAGTGTGTATTTTTAAATATTGACATATGATAAATCACTATTATGCTAAAATTAAACATACATATTTTGCAAAAAGTGTGTCATCGTCTCAATCACTGTTTGACAAGTGCCTTCTAATTTTAGCCCTGCACAGGACCCCGAATGTCTCCCGTGTGAGCGCGTCTTACATACAGCGCTGGCACATGCCCTCGGTTGAGCGGCTGCTCGGAATGCCACGTTCCGTGTCAGCGCAACTCGCCTCAAGCCTCTGCTGACGCCCACCCTGGCGGGAGCAGGGGATGCCTCCGGAAATGGGCTCTTGCCACTCACCGAGAAGACCCCAGTTCAGTTCCTGGCTCTTGTTTGAATCCTCGCAAACCCCCAGGCATGACAACATTTGGGGGTTAACTGGCAAATGAGAGAACTGTCTCCCTCATGGTCTCTTATCTGCTTTTCAAATAAATAACAATAAATATCTGGAAATAAAATTGCTCCAATCATCCTGTATTGGATTGGCCCTGCCCCCACTTTAAGGCTTTATCAAACATATCCCATTTTATCTTGGCCATTGTGTCTTTCACAGTGACCGTCGTTTCATCTTGCTTCATTCCTCTGGTCACCTTTGTGGGCATTCCTCATTCTGCCTTGGCCTTGGGTGCTTCATAGGCACTTGGAATGCCGGGCCATCTCGCTACAGTGTGAGGCCTCCTCCCAGCCACAGGCTGAGTTCATACAATTCCCTGTGGTGTCGTTAAGCTGCACTTTAAACCCTCCTAAATTACCCTTGGGACGTTTTGGAATGGAGTAACTGTGTGTACTTAGATTACCATTTGTGCTTTCCCACTGAAGACAGAAATGAGGCCTTTTCCTTTTCTGCTAACAATAATCAAGCCATCAAGCCAGTTTCCTTCGCTGTTAAGACGGGGGCCAGCGCTGACTGGCACACACACTCTCACACCGAGACGCTGTGTTGGAAAATGAGCAGCTTACGCAGTGAGTAGAATTCTGTGTCCTTATTACATCAGCTTTACTCTCTGCGCCATCCCTGTCCTCCTCTCGTTTCCTGTTTCTAAGGACGTGGGCTTCCGCAGACAGCAGACGTGGCGCAGTGGGACTGGAACACAACTGTGCAGCTCCTGACAGGCAAGGTTCGCCTACAACGTAGACTTGCTGACCCTGTGAAGGTAGGCCAGTTAGTAAATGGGCCTGTCATTTAGCTTCCCATGGCTGAGTGTAACCCCAGGAGTCTCACACAGTCAGTGGAGGTGTTTCTTTGCTGATATGGGTGGTGTTCCTTTAATGTCTTTATCTTGATAACATAATTATTCTCACGGTTTATACAATTTTTCACGTGCTTTCTTTTCTCCAGTAATATTTTGAACATATCACTGCCAAGTGAATTAGGAAGGATTCAGTGTAGATTTGAATGTGTATTCATCTGCGATTCTGTGTTGTGTGTTTGCATTTTTTAATGCAAGTGTGCCAGGGCAGATGTTTGGTGCAGCAGTTAAGCCATGACTCGGCAGGTGTGTGTCACAGTCTGTCTGGATCTTGAGTACCCACTTGTTCCTTCCGGTTCCTGCTGCTGTACATCCTGGGAGGCAGAAGAGGGTGGGGAGACTCAAATGGAGTTTTGGGCACCTGGCTTCAGCCTGGCGTGAGCTGCTGGGTGGTAGGTTTTCCTCTGCCTCCCTGCCTTTCACATAAATGAAAATACATTTTGAGAAAATACACCAAAATGTTAATAATTGTCTTGTGTAATGAGGTCATGTATTGCTTTTTAAAAATGTGTTCCAAAATTTCTACAGTGAACTGAATTAGCTTTTCAAAATCTTAACAGCCCTGTACTGTGAAAATGGGAAGCAGCCAAGACATTGCTGCTGATCTTCGTGATGTTGCCCAGTGCTCCCCTCGAGTCACTTCTCCCCTCGGTCCTCAGAGCGCAGGCTCTCAGTGCTCCCCTCACAGAGCGCAGGCTCCCAGTGCTCCCCTCACAGAGCGCAGGCTCCCAGTGCTCCCCTCACAGAGCGCAGGCTCCCAGTGCTCCCCTCACAGAGCGCAGGCTCCCAGTGCTCCCCTCGGTCCTCAGAGCGCAGGCTCTCAGTGCTCCCCTCACAGAGCGCAGGCTCCCAGTGCTCCCCTCGGTGTTCACAGAGCGCAGGCACCCAGTGCTCCCCTCACAGAGCGCAGGCTCCCAGTGCTCCCCTCGGTCTTCACAGAGCGCAGGCTCCCAGTGCTCCCCTCACAGAGCGCAGGCTCCCAGTGCTCCCCTCACAGAGCGCAGGCTCCCAGTGCTCCCCTTACAGAGCGCAGGCTCCCAGTGCTCCCCTCACAGAGCGCAGGCTCCCAGTGCTCCCCTCGGTCTTCACAGAGCGCAGGCTCCCAGTGCTCCCCTCGGTCTTCACAGAGCGCAGGCTTGCTCACTGCCCAGGAGCACAGCCAATCAGCACAGGCTTTTCTGCCGCAATTACTCACTCTGGGACTTATTATTATTGTAATACATGAAGAAAATGAGTCACAGTAATGAAGATGGCTTCTTCGGTGTGTGCAGCTGCGGATGGCACGCCCTGTGCCACCTGGGACTGGTTCTGTTGCTGCGGATCGGAACCCAGGCAGCTGCTGCAGCGTGTGTTGGATCGTTCCGGTAGAGCTGCAGCACATTCCACCTGGTCCAGGTGTTGAGGCAGAGACAACAGAGTGATGTTGCAGTGGCCAGATACCCCAGTGGTGCCCAGCTGTCAGCAATCAGTGATCGGAGCTCCACCGGCAGCCAGCGGGAAGGGGAGCTCACCAGGAGCTCAGGAGGTGAACTCGGGCAAAGAAGTGCGCATCCTGCTGATTTATTTGATCTGACTACAAACGGAGACAGAGTGGCAGACCCCAAGTGGTGCAAACAGGGTGAATTTGACAGCCCAGAACTCCACCAGTGCCACGTCAGGTGCCATGTTGTACACTGTGGCAAAGACTGCAGGACTGAAGGGAAAACAGTGAGTTGTGCATGCGCTAAGCCTGGAGCAAACGCGCTTCCAGCTCAGCACATTGCACTGACCCCACAGAGAAAACAGTGCTGACTTTAGCATCCTACAGGTTCACCCAAAATAGGTCCAGGTGGCCCTAGGACCTAGCAGCCAGCAGGTTCCTACCAGTACCCAGTGATCCAGGACAGCTCAGCTCTCCCTAATCCCAGGCATTGCTTGAGCCAGAAGTGGGAGAAAGGGTGTGCAGGCAACAGTGTGGCCACAACTCAGGCTCGCGGGGGTGGAGAGTGGTGAGCCAGCAGCTGGGGCTGCAGAGACCATGGTAGAAGCCTAGCACAATTTTGGACTGAAACTTGCTGGAGGGAGTGGCACAAGTGAGTGCAAATGAAAAACCAGACACAGAATGCAATCAATAAAAACAACTTGTAGGGCAGTGGGCAACGCGGCCTAGAAACCATCCCTAAGGAGAAGAATCTGCATGAAAAGTATCCAAGAGTTAAGAGACACTCTTAAAAAGCTAAATGTACGTGTTGTGGGAGTTCCAGAAGGCACAGAAATAGAAGCTGGGCTTAAAGATTATTCAATGAAATAATAAAGAAAAACTTACCTAATGTGGATAAAGAACTGAGAAACAATGAACAGTGGGGGGCAAACTCCCCTCGGGGTTGATCAAAGCGATCATTGCCACCACACGTGGTAAGCAAGCTCTCTTCAGGCAAACATAAAGATCCTTAAATGTGCATGTGAACAAAATCAGTTGACATGTAGAGGAAAGGCAGACTTACAACGACCTCTCAGAAGAAGGTCACAGGCCAAAAGAAAATGGAGTGACATATTTCAGATTCTAAAATGAAAAAAAAAAAAGTCAGTCCAGAATAACATACCCAGCAAAAAATGGAAAGTGAAATAAATTTCTTCCACAGCATAGAAAAGCGCAAAGAATTCGCCTCTTCTAGATCTGACCTATAAATGTTGCTTAAAGATTTTGTCTTGACAGAGAAAAGGAATAGCACCTACCAAAACCAAAGGCAAATGTGAAGAACATTCCAGTAAAAAAACAACTTCATAATAAATAAATGAACAACCCGTTGCTAAAATGACAGGATTGAATTACTACCTATCCATATTATCCTTGAATATAAATAGCTTAAACTTAGATCAAACATAGATTAGTGGGCTGGATCAAAAGACAAAACCCATTCTTTTGCTATTGTTACGTTTATTGGAAAGGCAAATTTACAAAGAGAAGAGACAGAAAGATCTTCCATTTGCTGGTTTACTCCCTAAATGACCACAGTCGCTGGAATTGGGTCAGTACAAAGCCAGGAGCTTCTTCCAGGTTTTCCACACAGGTTCAGGGTCCGAAGGATTTGGGCCAATCTCCACTGCTCTCCCAGGCTACAAAGCAGGGACCTGGATGGGAAGTGGAGCAGCCAGGCCAAGAACCAGCTACCATATGGGATCCTGGCACTTGCAAGGGGAGGATTAGCCAACTGAGCTATCTTTTTGGGGCACACCTTGTCCATTATTGTAAGGGATTGCATCGGCAAGGAGATCAGACTGTGGTGGCCTAAGAGGTCTCTTACTGCATCCTGGGCAGTGGTGACAAATGACATGCTGTGGAGGCAGATGTCTGTCTGGCCGTGGGGTTAGCGCTGCTTGTGGGCAGTGGCGATAGCCTGGTACAACCCCGACATGATGGAGCGGTCTTCAGCATCGACAGTGGTGTCTGGGCGTGCATAGTTCACGCTTTCCCCTAGTGCGTTCATGTTATCTGTGTGCACATAGTCTGCCTGCCTCAAATTTCCTCATGAACAAGATGAAAATTCACTAGGACATATGCAGCTGTGTGACGAGGCGGGGTTCATGGCATTGTGATGCACTGATGTGTCCGTCTTCCCTCGGAGACTTTTTCCATATTCCTTTTCTGCTGTGGTCTCTGCGTGCGTCCTGCCCCAGTCTGCTGGCCTCTGGTCAGGCTCGCAGTACAGTGCGTGCCATGTGGAGCGCGACAGGGCGTGCAGGCAAGAACCGTGCAGAATCCTTTCTGTCATCGAGTTACTTCGTGCTTCAGTAGCTGCTTAGTAACAATTTTGGAATGAAAAAATCTACAGAGGAACTGGTTGCAAGGCCTCAAATGTTGATCTTTGCTCTCTCACTCTGCCTGCGCACCTGCGAGCCTAAGTGTGGATGCCGTCAGTGAAGGCAGGGCTAGCCTGTACCACTCACGGATCAGCTCAGTGGGGCTTCGCAGTAGCTTCCTTTGCTCCCTGTCCAAATGAACCGAAAACAAGGTTCGTTTGGAAGCCTGCTGGGGCCTGCACTTGGCTCTCACGCGTGTGTGCACTGAGCTGCTGGTCGGTGTGCTCCTGAAGGATCACTGGCAGAGGGCGGTGCTGCAGATCTTTTTTTTTTTAAGATTATTTTATTTTATTTTTATTACAAAGTCAGATATACAGAGAGGAAGATCTTCCCTCCGGTGATTCACTCCCCAAGTGAACGCAACGGCCGGTAGCGTGCCAATCCGAACCCAGGAGCTAGGAACCTCTTCCGGGTCTCCCACACGGGTACAGGGTCCTAAGGCTTTGGGACGTCCTCGACTGCTTTCCCAGGCCACAAGCAGGGAGCTGGATGGGAAGTGGAGCTGCCGGGATTAGAACCGGCGCCCATATGGGATCCTGGGGTGTTCAAAGCAAGTACTTTAGCCACTAGGCCACGCCGCCGGGCCCGGTGCTGCAGATCTTACTGGGCCTTCCAGGGAGACTGGATGGCTCGTTGCTCTGGGACGCGTGGAATGCTCAGCTGACAGCCGAGGTTTCTGTACCATACTTGAACTTCAAGTGTAATTTATGCAGAGTTTGATTTCCCTTCATTTTCCTCCAGAGAAACAAGGGAATCCCCCTTACAATACTGCACCCTTCCACTTCTTGAACAGGGAGGGGATCTGCCAGCTGACTGCGTTCCTCAGCTCACGGGGCGAGCTTGGTATTTCTAGGAGACACAATGGTGTAAGGTAAAATGCACTTGATCTCAGCCGCAAGGCCGAGAAGCGATGCAAGGCAGAATGAAGTGTGTGTCATTAGTCACGGTCCACCGAGGAGGAGCCTGGAGAGAACTTAGAAAACGCGTGCACAGCCTCTCGTCCTGCGTTCTCCAAACGAGTGAGACTAAAGCTTCAGGAAAGCGGTGTGCTGTTACCAAGTGAAAGGAGCAGGTCTGGACACGGCTGAGCTGGAGAGCGCCCCCTGAGCCCTTGCCCGTGCACTGCCTGATGAGGCAGGAAGGCAGCCTGGCACTGGCACCGCCCGCACACACGTGGGAGCAGACCTGGCAGAGAGATGCAGGGACAGCAAGGAGGGTTGACAACACAGCATTTTTAATTTGTATCTATAGAAAAACAATTATATAAGCGCTCTAATAGAGGATTATAGAAATACATTTAATATATAATAGTGTACTTTCGGGTACTTACTGTGAAAATAGCACATTTATTAGAGAGTTTTATGCCCAAAGTCCTTGTTGGCATTTCCTTTTCTTGCAGTATTTGTTACCACAAAAAGCAAAAGTACCCACCATTCTCCAGTGTTCCTCATGGAAGTTCTTTGCACCGACGATTCCAGAGTGCTCTCGCCCACAGCGGTCAGAGACTCCGGAAGGCACGAGCATCCCGCTTCCCAGGGTCGGCCAGGGCGCTCGGGACGGGCCTCTGGAAGCCTACATTTGCCTGCACTCGTGCCTCGTGCACATGGCTTGCCGCTCAATCCTCCACGTGCCTTCCTCGTAGGTGCAGTGGCATATGGTGCATTCGTCCGTCTTCACCTCCCTGCCGGCTGGGATGACTGCAGTTTCTGCAAAGCAGTTGGGACCTGAAATTCAGGAAAAACGTCTTAGATTCTGGGTGGGCAGAAAACGTGATGCACACAACGAGGCATCTAGGACGGTGGGGAAATTAGAAATCGTGTCAAGTACCCTGGATTCTTTCTGAAACGCAACCAGTGCATTTCCATGACAACACACAGTTCTCCAGCAACAGGCTCTCTCCCTAGGGCCTTGTGCACAGGCCGAACCAGCAGCCGTGTGACTGAATGATGTCTGATCATCACCGAGGAGGCATGATTAACCACAACCTTCCAGTAAGCATTGTGCTTGTCCTCATCAGAGGAGCTTCCGTGTGCACAAGGCTCGAAGGAGTGTGAGTCCAGGGTGACCCTGCTGCTCTCGGAGCAGGCCCACAAGCTTCAGCCGACTGCCAGGTCTGGCTCCCACACACTGGCTGAGGTCTGCCAGTCTCCCAGAAGAACTGCAGGCCGCCTGCCACAGCCGGTCAGCAGCTCAGCTGCTCAGCCAGGGCGACATCTTCAGCACGCTGCTCTCTGCGTGAGGTCAAGGACACGAGGAAACAGGTATAGAAAGGTTCCAGTGTGAGCTGAGACAAATGGCTTCTCAGGGACTTTAAACTGAGATTATATACTATATTAAGGTATGAAAAGCTGCTTTGCTTCCAAACCCCCGTCTAAACTTCAAATATCAAAAAAGAACTATAATAAAATCCAAACACCAGTGGTTACTGCAGCCTGAAGTCTTTGAACTCTGAACTTCAACAATCTGCCAAGTCTCATTTGCCCTATTTCTGTGTTTCTAAAGCCTTTGATAATGTGCTCAAACAAGCAAAATATGTTTAATTATAATGTGTGAAGTCACCCAAGAGATGAAACACTTTCATCCACACAACGTTTAAAAAGGAATGAATCCCCAGCGCAGCAGGGTGAGGACTAGCCCTCCTTGCTACGCCTCCCAGGAGAGTCGCCGCTGCCTTTCTGGTGCTTTCCATCAGCCAGGCCGGGTCCCAGCTCCTGCACAGCATGACCCAGAGTGGCCCTCCCCCTCCCAGACTAGGCCTTCTTGCCGCCCTCCCCCCGCCGTTAGGACGCCGCCCTTGAATCCTTCTCCCTCAGACAAGGGGTGGCTCTAACGACCCAGTAATTTCAGAATGACTCTGAGTTCCGTCTCGCCGTGCGGAGTTCAGTCATCCTAATGTTTGTCAGCGTGCTTTGTACACAGGAGATGCAGCATAGAGCCTGTATCCTAGAGTCAGCAACTTGTAAGTCCTGTCTCTGGGTGACTCCGTCCGGTACTGCTCCCTGCCCTCCGCTGCAAGGACCCCTCAAGCCAGCTTCCCTCCCCGCCCTCCTGAGCACTTCTCTCAGAACATTTGTTGTAAGACAAGATCTCCAGGAGCCAGGCTAGTGCCACCCAGGAGTTGGCTGAGGGGAGGTTGAGGGGCAGGCCAGGGGAGGCACACACAGCCACAAGCTGTACATGGCTGGCTTCGGGGCTGGGGGACTCAGGGGTCTTTTAATGCTCAGGGAAAGACCATGCTATCCACAGGCTGTGACTGCCACGCTGCCCGTGTGCCCTGACTGCCACACTGAATGCCCTGACTGCCATGCTGAATGCCCTGACTGCCACGCTGCCCGTGTGCCCTGACTGCCACACTGA
The DNA here is from genome assembly GCF_030435755.1 of Ochotona princeps. Taxonomy (NCBI): domain Eukaryota; kingdom Metazoa; phylum Chordata; class Mammalia; order Lagomorpha; family Ochotonidae; genus Ochotona; species Ochotona princeps. The sequence goes on from NC_080851.1 coordinate 1,771,932, forward strand.
ATGCCCTGACTGCCACGCTGCCCGTGTGCCCTGACTGCCACACTGAATGCCCTGACTGCCACACTGAATGCCCTGACTGCCACGCTGCCCGTGTGCCCTGACTGCCACGCTGCCCATGTGCCCAGACTGCAACGATGCCCGTGTGCCCTGACTGCCACGCTGCCCGTGTGCCCTGACTGCCACACTGAATGCCCTGACTGCCACGCTGCCCGTGTGCCCTGACTGCCACACTGAATGCTCTGACTGCCACACTGAATGCCCTGACTGCCACGCTGCCCGTGTGCCCTGACTGCCATGCTGCCCGTGTGCCCAGACTGCCACACTGCCCGTGGCATGATGCGGAGGACAGGGATGGTTTCAGCGCCAAGTGAAAGGCCCGGGAATCTGTTCCACGTGCAAGTGGAGCCGTCGGTGGGCTTCCCTATGAAGGAGCATGGTTCTCATTAATCTACTTCTCTCACAAATTAATGAGAGAACACAATAAATATTGATGACACCACTAGTTTGTTCTCAGGCTGTATGGTGCCTGTAAATCAACTTGTATCAAACAGTGTTTACATGCACGAGTTGTCTGTTTTCAGTAATTTCTAAAACAGAAAAGTCTGTGAGCAACAGTTAGGCAAGCAGATAATACTGGGTACTCTGTGAAGTCTGTTTTCATCTTCTTTTTCAGCTTACCGAATGATGTGAAAGGATAATTTATTTCAAGCAGAGTTTTAATACTGAAAAGGTTTTTTTTATCAGTTAACTGGAGTTGGAATATATAAAATTATAATTTTTTAATATTTGAGCATCTTTTAAAGTGTATCAGTTTATAATGTATCTAATAGCACAAAATAAATTACGGATTTTTTTAGTAAACATTACTGTAAAGATGATTTGAATCAATCAGCAAGCGGGGAAACTGCTGTTCAAGCTTAACTATTGGGCCTGGCGCGGTAGCCTAGTGGCTAAAATCCTAGCCCTGCATGCACTGGGATCCCATATAGGCCCTAGTTTGTGTCCTGGCAGCCCTGCTTCCCATCCAGCTCCCTGCTTGTGGCCTGGGAAAGCACTAGAGGATGGGCAAAAGCCTTGGGATCCTGCACCCGTGTGAGACCCGGAAGAGGCTCCTGACTCCTGGCTCCAGATTAGCACAGCTCCAGCCGTGCTTGGCTCCAGCCACTTGGGGAGTGAATCAGCAGATGAAGATCTTCTCTGTCTCTCCTCCTCTCTGTATATCTGCCTTTCCAATAAAAATAAATAAATCTTTTTTTTTTTTTTTAAAAAAGCTTAATTGTAATTTTTCTAGTAGGAATCCAATCAAATCCAAGGTGTTGAGGCCTAGAGGGCACGGTGCTGAGGGCTGACCCCGGGCAGATGTCTTAACTATAGGTGTCTGCAGCACCTCTAACAAGGAAGCAGCCAGTGCGTGAGCGCGGCTCCGTGTGGCCCAGGAGGCTGCTGGACTGGCCAGGGCCAACCTGTGAACATGGAAGCAGCCGGTGCGTGAGCGCGGCTCTGTGTGGCCCAGGAGGCTGCTGGACTGGCCAGGGTCAACCTGTGAACATGGAAGCAGCCGGTGCGTGAGTGCGGCTCCGTGTGTGGCCCAGGAGGCTGCTGATTGGCCAGGGAGCACAGTGGTCAAATGTGGTCTAACCTGGGTAAAACTGAAGTCCCAGCAGCGAAGGAGAAAATGGGCAGAGGCAACCTTCAGCCAGAATGTGGCCAGGAACAGAGCCTCGGGAAAGACGGGGTGGAGCGTCCCATTCGGGCAGGGAAGGGCTGCTTTGCCTGTAAAGGAGCGGGCCCCCGGCAGGTGACGCAGCCAGAGGAGACGACTGGTCTTGGAGGTTTGAATGCAAACAGTTAGAAGTAGCTGTTCGAGCAATGTTCTTCAGGAAGCCAAGTGCCAGTCACAGCTGCATGTGAACAGCTACTGCTAAGCTTCGCCTGGTCTGCGGGCTCATTTCGGCAGAAGGAAGGCGTTTGGAAAGAGTTGGGAGAGGTGGATCGACAAGGCCACGCATGTGGGAGGCTGCATGGAGAAGGTATTGGCTTTGTGCCCCATTCCATTCCACAGGGTGGACTGTGAGGGCACTCTAAAATGTGCTGGAAAATGCAATCAAAGGATCATCCTGATGGGAAGACAGTTGGAATCTGTGGCTGGGCTTCTCACGGTATCACCCTGTGCATTGTTGAACCCCCTTCCGTATGACACTCAAGGAAGTGTTCGGAGAAGCAGTGTTGTGAAGTCTTTGGGGTGACTGAAGCACCAGTTAACATTTCCACTGAAAGGACCCATGAACACAGCTGGAGCACCCACCGGGAAGACGTCAACACTTTCAAGTTAGAGAAAACAGACTAAAATACCCCAATCACCCAGGATACCATGAGCTGAGAGGGCAATCCACTCACCACACCCAACAACGACAGAACACACCTCTCAGCCGCAGCCAGGCTCCAGGAGATGGGAACCAGACCGCAGCGCTGGCCACGAGCCCACTGGGAACCAAGATTCTTCCACGTCATTCTCCCCCTCGGTTCTAGCAGCACCCCAGCAGTGGCTGCGGGCAGTGGCGTGGTTCCTCCCAGCTCCCCTGGGCACTGGTGGACAGGCAGAGGGCTCCATAGCCCCCACCAGCCTGGAAGACCTGTCGGGGGACCCGGCTGAAGCCACAGCCGTGAGAGCAGCGCATGGGTGAGTTGAGACGCCGTGTTTCAGGTCGTCCTGGCAGGTTGTGTCACATCCTCCAGATACAGTGACTCGCTGCAATTCAGAGGATCGTTTCCAAGCTAATTACACCATATTTATTCCTACCAACTGAAACTGTGTTGACAGGTAATGACTGAATACAGACACAGCTGTCAAGAGGAAGAAGGCAGCAGGTGGGGCTAAAAATAGGAAGCCACCCTGCCGCTTCCGAAAAGCACAAGGAAACTGCTCCCTGGATCTTGCTGGGGCTGCTCTTGCTTCTCCGAATACGTGCTGGATTAGAGTCCTAAGTTTGCTAGGAGATAGCTCAGAAGCATCCTGCATGCCGCCGCCTGATGGCATTTATGTGAGTTTGCAGTCTTCAAGAGCTTTGAGCTACAGCTAATGGTTTTCAGGATTCAGGAAGGCAGGTCTTGTTCTCCCACTTCACAGATGTGGAAACTGAGACTGTGAGTTCAGCTTGCTCAAATGTGCTGACCATGGAGTCACAAGCAGGGCCTTGCAAACCGGAGGCATGCGTACCTTCCACCCAGTCAACCAGGACTTCTCATTAGGAAAATTTGCCACAGTTCTCAGCAGTTCTGCTATTTGGTAGGTAAGTGTGTAGAGGCTACGGACCCAGCCATGCAGACCAGGCAAGGCCCCTCCCCCTGATACCAACAGTGTCAGTTGGCAGTGACCTTGGGATGTTCCTCACTAAGGTTGTCTTGTGATTTGTCATGCTTCTGTGCCCAGGTGCACAGAGTCAACATCAGGACATAGCGGATCCTCTCTTATTATGAACAAGAATACAGTCAAAAGCAATCATGGTATACACCTTTCTATGAATCCTAATTGCCTGCAGATCCAGGAATCAAGCTGGGAATGAGATTTTGGTTGTGAGATTTTGGTTTTAGACTGTTCAGTAGTATCCAACTCTTTAGGCAAAAGGTGGTGGGAAGTTTCATTAGGATCCATCTTTGCAGGTGGGAGTTCAGCTCAGGGACCCAGATGCCGGCTGAAACACCTGTGGCCTGGATCAGTGCCCATTGCTGGCTCCTGGCTCCAGCCTCCTATGGCACGGGGGTACTGCTCATGCAACTGGGTTCCTATGGCCACGCTTGAAAGCTCAGTGAAGTTTCTGAGTCCTGGTTTGGGGCTTGGCACAATCTTGGCCATTGCAAGCATTTGCTTGAGGTGTGAACAGCTTAATAAGAATGTTATCCAATTTCTCTCTTATTCTTCCTTCCCTCTCTCTCCCTCAAATAAAAGAGCATAATAAACATCACCATTCATTTGAATTTTACTACTTAAATTTTTCTGTAAAACTCTGTCTTATTCTGTTCCCCCTCCTGTGTTTCGTAGAGGCTGTTTAGGAGGTTTCCCACATGCTCCCCTACTGCACGTGCCCAGCGCTGAACTGTCCAACCTGTGCTTTCAGGGCTTTGATGATTGCACTGCCAGCTCATCCTGCACACCATTCTCTCCTCTCACCGCCTTCAGAGCCGCTCCGCCGGAGACCAGGAGTTTATCTCTTATTATGAGGTTTTTTCAACAGGGTTTCCACCACAAAGATCAGGATAAAGTAGGGCGCGTGGCTTTTGGTCCTCTCTGGTGGGTGATGCTGTCCAATCATGGCTTACCATGCACAGTGTTTCCAGCAGCCATTTTCTGTGTTTCAGAACACGGTCATGGTTACCAAAGCTGGCACTTGGGGCCTGCAGCCTCACCTGCCGAGGCAGCAAAAACCCAATGCTTCGGGTTTCTTGTTGCTCCCGATAAGCATTTTGGTTTTATGTGCAGGTTGCTGATGTTTGTGCAACTCCGTAGCCGTGCGGCTCCCATCCTGATCATGAGTCAGGAGAGTGTGTTGTCCTGGAGTTTCCCTGTGCCTTTTCCATTTGGTGAGGCTGTCGCTGCGTCCCGGCCCCATGCCCCGCTTTCCTACTCCTGAATTGCAAGTCCTACAGTGTACACACTATTTGGAGTTTCTTTCAATCAGAGTATCTCTGAGATTATATTTGTTTTGACAGTTGAGGAGCTCTGCTCTATGCATTTGCCACCCTTGGTGAATCCACTCCTCTGCGTGGGCACCCGCGCTGCCTGCTGCCCGAGGCTGCTGTGATTAGAACACGTTTGTACATTTTGTACATGTCTCCTGAAGCACATGTATGCTCCACTGTAGCGAGGGGCAGAGCCACTAAGCTGTAGGGCAAGGCACGGACAGCCGAGTTCCAGGAGTTCTGGGAGTTCCGAGTGTTCTGTATCCCTACACTGGCAGCCTTTTCAAAACTTTTAGTTTAATTTATTTCACTGACAGATACCAACATGAAGGCTTTAGAATTTTGTAGGAGACTCAACATGAAAGTCACAGCTATGTTAATCTCCTCAGTATGGAGAACCTTGAGTGCAGGCCAATCCCCAGCTTCTCACAGCGTTAGCTGCAGTAGCTACGAGAGCTGTGGAAGGGAGGCAGCGTTGGGCTTCTGCCTTGCTCTTTTTAAGATGCACAGTCCAAGGCAGGCAGCCCATCAGTCCGGTGAGTGGTGGGAATGGAAGAGGTGAACACTTGTGCGGAGAATCAGGGAGCAGAGCGAGAGTGGCTGGGTCAAAGCCAGCGTCCACATGTGCCTCTGAGTGTACACCTCCATAACCAGAGCACTTTCTGGGATCACCTCCCAGTTGCCCACACTGGAGCAAACACCTGCCCCGCCGGCGGCGTCAGCCAGGACTGGGGAAGTTAAGCGCCTGGGAGGGTAGGCAGGCCAAACCACACTCAAACCAAGGCACGCATACCGACCTTGCAGTGCGGGATCATTTCCTCCGTCCCTGCCCCACAGAAGGCGTCTCAAATACTCCGCACTCCCAGCCCGGTGAACCTGCCCTTCCCCAGCGTTCATCTGTGGATTCCGGGTGGAGTTGCCTGTCCCATTCACTGTGCTCTCTGCAAATGCTCAGTTCACGACAAGCAACTCGTGGCAGCTTGGGTCGGTGTCGACCTCTTCCCTTGGAGGTCACACTCTATTCCTTGTGTGCCTCCAATCCTACGGCTAGCGTGCCTCGAATGTTTATGACAAAAAGAAACGTGGAAATTTACACATTTCCTCACTTGTATCTGTGTCAACAATTGTTACAATGAAGAAAGACAAACTGATATTCTCCGATCTGGCATTTATGCCCTTTGAAATCATATTCTGCAAACCTGCACTTTGAGAGAATGGGACAGTCCGTATTCGCCTTCCTGCGGAGGAGCATGTGCGCGGCTGCCTGGTGTAGGACTGTATGTCGGTCATTAGCGGGAGGCTGCTGCAGTGCTTTCTCTGCTTGTGCGTGATTCAGATAGTTTGTCAATGGAAACCAGAACCAGGCAGACACGGACGCCGACGTTAGGTGTGCCTTGTCTCCTCTGCATCATTTGCTCATGTATGTTCAAGGGGACGGGCATCAAAGGACAGCTAGCTACAAGAGTAACTTGCCAAAGGAAGCCCAGCCGAGGTCTCTGTGTTAAACAGATGTTGAATCAGCAAGGAAAACTTCCCCCACAGAGGACAGTTGGGAACCAGATGGTTTCATTGCTGACTTGTCAAACATGAAAAGCATGATTAGCACATTATAACAGACTAGCAGGAAGCAGACTCGATTGTATCTTAGGTGGCAGGGCTGCCCTTGACCAGAGCTGGGCAGGACCTTCTCCAGATACCTCTGAGGACTATGGACATGAAGGTCTTCAGAAATACCAACAAGCTCACTCTGAGAGCATATTAAAAACAACTGTATGGCAGGTCAGTGGGGATTTATCCCTGAATTCAAGGGTGGATCAGTGGCCAAGAGTCAATGAAAATAATGTACCACATCAGGAGAGGAGTGTGAGAAAGAACTCATCTCAATGGAGGCAGGAAACACAGGGCGAAGGACTCTTCCATCAGGAACAAAGCACGGGTGGGAGAGAGCGGAGCAAATGTGACAAATGGCTCTGCATGAACAATCGCTCTTACCATTACACTTAGGGATGAGACAATGTCGGCCCTCCACTCCCCTGCCCCCGAGAAAAACGAGACAAGGGTTTCCAGTTCTTCCAGCACCATTTGACGTTATCCTAGATGCTTTAGCCATGTGCATTAGGCAGGGGGATAAAGCATGAAAATTGCAAAGGAAGAATTAAAACTACTTCTGTTCACTGATGGTAGGACTCCCGAACACCCACAAGAAGCACGTGAGGGCCCCTGCTAGTACTCAGCCATGTCAGCATGCGGGTCCAGCCACGTTTCTGTGTACCAGCAATGTACAATCCAGACAGGCCAGAAGGGCAGTCGGCTTCAGAACAGCAAGTAAAACAACATTCCTAGCCACAAAGTTAACAAGCTGAAAGCTACAGAACGTTTCTTAAAGAAATTAAGCGAGACTCAAATAAATGGAAACACATCGCATGCACATGGCTTGGAAAGCCTGATATGATGATGATAGTCACACTGTACACAGCATTCTACAGAATCAGCATGACACCTATCAAAATTCCAAAGCTCATTCCCACAAAAACAGAAAGGTCTATGCCTTAGGTTCACATGGAATTACACAGAACTCTGAATACTCAACATAGAAGTTACTACAAAGATACAGTCATCAAAAAATGGATACCAACATAAGGACAGGTATGATCAACGCTTGAAAGAGTCAAAACTACACTCCCACATGCCAGCTCACTGCCTGGACAGAGGTCCAACAGCTGGTGGGGCAGCCAGCGAGAGCGTGACCCCAAATGCAAGAACTAAGTCATGAAGCAAAGGCGTGAATCGTCATGGCCCAGGATTTGTTGGTGAACTTTTAGATATGACACCAAAACATGAGCAACAAGACAAACATGAGTAACTTGGACTTCAGCAAAATTAAAAACAAACAGAAGCAAATGTTTGCAAATCATGTGTCTGATCGCTGCCCAGTGTTGTGAATGCGAAGGCTTACACTCAAGAGCAGAAAGTTAAACAACCTGGCAGAAGAAATAGGCCAAGACTTGGATAGTGGTTTTCCCAAAGACAAAGCCACTAGTATGTTAAAAGCTGCTCAGCGACATTAGTTGTTAGGAAAATGCAAATCAAACCCACAATGATATTCCACTTTACACCTACTCAGCTGTTATAATAGTAATTTCATTTTGAGATTCATTTTCAAAGGGAAAATAACAGCCGGTGAGGAGGACGTGGGGAAATCAACGACCTTCCGGATCATGCCGGTGTGTGGGGCCTTCAGAAACGGAAACACAGAGTTACGTGGCAGAGGCGGGTCCACTCTGTGATTCACACAACCGTCCCAGGGCCTAAAGCTCATCAGTGTGCTTGTGGACGTGGTCTCCCCAAGGCCTTCCCTGTGGCTCCCACGCGGGCAGCCTCTTGCTGGCCACCAGCCATGGCCTTGCCCTGAGACGGAGCACACACTCCTCAGAAGTGACTAGCCGCTGTCATTCAGCTCGTCCCTGGAGACAGGTCCCCTACAGAGGGAGGCGATTTATCTGGGCCTGTAGTTGTTGGGGTTCTCCGTCCACGGTTGCTTGGCCACCTGGCGTCTGGGGGGATGTCCTCGCTGGCGGGCCCCGAGGCAGCACAGACGGAGTGTGACTGTCTGGCTGTCCTGTCCTGCTCCTCAGAGGCTGCCCAGGACAGCTCAGCCTGAAAGTGTCCCAAAGACCCCCTAAGCACACCATTGGGTCGAGTGTTTCCCTTGCTACTCCCATAAGCTAAGACCTTGGAGACTGAGGCTGTAACACGGGGCTTTTGCGGGCACTCCAAGTTTCACATACGGTACCGCAAGGCGAGGTAAGACAAGGGCTTCGCCCTCAGCTTTCCGCTCACATGATTCTTTCTGCACCTCCAAGGAGAGCGATGCGGGGAGACCTGGCTGCGCCATGGGAGCGTGGAGGGGAACCACCAGGATCGTGGCCCGTGGGCGCTGAGAGCACAGGAACTCATACCCTGCCTCCAGGCTGGTGTTTGCCTGTCGCTGTCAACAAGCACCGGCCAGGCAGTGAATGCCAGGCCAGCCTGGGCACAGGGGCACACAGAGTGACGTCCAACCCTGCACAGCATGGAGCCACACCGTGTGCAACAGGGGCACATCCTGAACACATTTCAGTTTCACTACGTGACATTCACCAGACCCAAGAGCAGGCAGACTGTCCTAGTGTGCCAGCTTCCTCTGTGGTTGCCAGTTCTAGTCCTGGCTTCTCCACTTCCCAGTCAGCTCCCTGCTAATGTGTGTGGGGAGGCAGAGGAAGGTGGCTAGGGTCCCTGTAGCCCTGTGGCAGATCAGGATGGGTTTCCGGGCCCTGGCTCCTGTCTGGCCAGTCCTGGCCGTTGCAGCCACTTGGGGGGTGAATCAGAAGATGGAAGTGCAGCTTACTCTCTCTCTCCTTCCTTTCCCTCTGTAACTGCCTTTAAAATAAATAAATAACAGCTTTTTTACAAAAGAAATGAGATATAAAATGTGTGAGGCTACGGTAAAAATGCTTTCTACAAAGCCAATAAAGTGGGCCTCATTTACAGGATATATTTACCCATATGCGGGTACTTCAAATATTCATGGAAAGTGGGATGAAAAACTAAGTTCATTTTAGTGTAAAATTGTTTTGAAATCAGCACAGAGCTTCTTCATAGTAAACACTTTGTGAACTTTTAAATACAAACATGGATTTCACATTTTCCACCCTCAATCATATTGCTTTTCCATATGTATATATAAACTTTCATATACATATATATATGCCTCTTATGTATATATATGTAAACTTTTCACTTATTTGCAAAGCAGGAGAGACTTAAGTACAGTGAGTGTGGCTTTGCAATGAGAAGTGGCTGGCTTGTCAGGGTCTTTGCAATGTAGACTGGTTGGGGGAGTGGGGGGCTCACACGACCCTGGAGCTGAGAAGCAAAGCCACGGCAAGCCCCCCGCCGTGGGAGGACCCTACCGGGGTCATTTGCCACGCAAGCCCCCCGCCGTGGGAGGACCCTACCGGGGTCATTTGCCACGGCAAGCCCCCCGCCGTGGGAGGACCCTACCGGGGTCATTTGCCACATCGCAGGCGGTGTCCCCCAGGGCCAGAAGCCAGTTCAGATTTCACACAGGCAGGTCCTGGGAGGGAGCAGCTTGCCTGATGCGGGCATCTGGAGGGAGCCAGGGTCCTGAGGCCCCCCAGGAAGCCTGCTGTCTTCCCACCAAGGTCTGCCCGGCACAGCCTCACCTGCGGTCAGCACACTGGCTGTTGGGGCAAAGTCAAGCCCAGCGCCGGCAAGGCTTGCAGCAGGACTGGGGCCGTGCGGAGCTCCTCCAGGAGGACACTGTGGTCCTCCCTGCGTGCTTGAGGAGGGAGTGTGATGGAGCAAGGGGCCTCTGCAGCACAGCTCTGCACTGGGCTTTTGTGGACAGCCAGTGGTTCATTGTCTCCTTTCCGCCTACTGGCGTCCCCAGACATGCACTGCATAGACATGGGCACCAGAGGGCGGTGCAGTCCAAGGAATGGCCGGGTCCCAGCCTTGAACTCCAGGTGTATATGAGTATGAGGGAGCCAGGCAGAGCCAGGCCTGGCCCTGTGGCTCACAGTGGGGCGGCAGGGCATCACCCAACCCCTCGCTGTAGCCCAATGTCTCAGTCACTGATTGGAGAACAACCCCAGGGACAGCCACCAAAGAATGTCTGTGCCAGCTATGATCTTTGACCCTTCTGCCCATAGTGCAGATGATAAAAGTTTGGTGTTATCTCCCTAAGGTGCTGGGCCACGTGTCATACGTCCAGCATTGCCACAGTCATGTCCACAAGCAAACACAGAGCTGCCAGCCACCAGCCAGGCCTGCGTCTGGCTCCTGGACAAGGGGCAGCTTTGCAGCTGACTTCCGGTCCTTCTGAGGACAGGGACAGGGCAATGACCATAGGGTACCCACAGCAGCATATGTGTGTGTGTGTGTGTGTGTGTGTGTGTGTGTGTGATGGGGGATTCCTCCTCTGCCCAGAGGCAGCCCCTCCCAGAGCCACTCAGCTGTGACCTACGCCCACCCTGGGTGGCAGCCATGGCAGTGGATCAGATCACAGCAACGGTGACTGGAGGTCTGCCAGGTGGACCCAGTCCCAGGCTGGCCCCATTCTGAACCCAGCACCTGACATCCCTGAACACCCAGCCCTCCTCCCACAAGGTGCCCTCGCTGGGCACCAAGCAGCCTTGGTTGCTTGCTGCAGAGCCCTATGGGTACAGCGTGTGCAAGCCTGTCTGGCTGCTTCTCTCCTTGGCTCAGCTCTGAGAGCTTCTGAGGTGCTGGGCAGCTTCCCCCGACAGGAGCATGGCAGCAGGGCCCACATGTGGGAAGCTGAGCAGTGTGGAAGCAGGTCTGCTTCCATGGATGTCATACCTACGCTTTGAAAAATTCATGAGAAAGGACATTTTTTAAAATCCATTTTTCCCATCATGCTCATTGCATGAGGCTCTGAAGGCCCATGTGGTGAGGTCGGAGGAGGCGGGAGCCACAGACGCTGAGTCAGAAACACTCACTGTCCCAGAACCCCCGGGGCGGTGGGCTCTGGAACCCCATGTCCCCTCTGACTGAGAACTCCAGGATGGACAGGGCTGCCGTAGACACAGTGTGATGCTCTCGTTATCCAGGTCAGAAACAACACAGGGAAAGGGCCTGTGTGTGCACATGCACCTGTGTGTGACTATGTATGAGGGCAGGTGTGTGCACATGTACCTGTGTATTTCTGTACATACCAATCTGTTTATGCCTGTCTGCGTGTCTGTGTACCTCATGTTTGCTACACACATGCAGATAATGTGTGTGTGTGGATTTGTTTCCACATGCAGGTTTAGGCCCGTGTGTTTCTGGTGTCTCTGTGTTGCACACACAAAGATCCTTGTGTGTCACAGGCAGACACTTCCTCCTGCACTGTCCTGAGCACTGACACTCTGACACTTCTGCGCCTGCCACTTATCATGCTCCACCTTGGCACAGTGGCTACTAAGATGGCTCTACCCGAAGACAATTCAGCTGTCTGCTATCCTTCTTCCCAAACACATTTGCTGGGACTTCAGAAATGCTCCTTGCTTCCTGGACAGAGTCGCAGAGTGTCTTCAGGGGTAACTAAGGTGGCAAATAAGCTCACAGAAGCAGCTGATACACCAAAACAGCTCTGGCCGTAGCAGTGACCTGTGCTCTCAGCGGCTCCCCATCGCTGCCAGGCTAAGGCACCTGCTCCAAGCTCGCGTCACTGCCTTGAGGGCAGAGATGTGGAAGGAGACGTAGCTGCCTGAAGCAGTGACAGCAGCATCTGGAACTACAAGTGTGCACACTGCGGGGGCTACAAGCAGAAAGCTTTCCTGTAATTACTGAAACCAAAGAATTCAGGCAGTTAGTTTTCTGTTTGCTTTGAGTAGCAGCTTTGGAATAAGAAAAGCACACACAGAAAAATCACAAGAGTCCTGGTTTTCTTAATATTTGAAGTGGATTAAAGTGGACCAAGGTCTGTTTTTGGATGTGTTCCTAGTGTGCAGGCAATGCTGTTCTGACATGAGCTGGGTGTCGCCACAACTGGGCTCCTTCCTGCACCACCACTGGGCCTGCGTACCCCAAACAGGGCTGATGTTAAGCCATGCTCCTCAGAGGTGTGGCTGATTTGCTGCTGGGCAGTGGGTGGACAGTTGTTCTGGCCACGTGGACAGGCCCTTCCTGCATGTACAATGGGTGAGACAAACCTGGGTCCCACATTAATGGGGTTCTGCGGAAGGCATCTCCATCCATTGTGAACCATCGGAAGAACTGTGTGGAGGAAGGCATCCAACAGGGCGGGAGGGCCCAGCACATCAGCTGTTGCCTTGGGGATGTGTCCTGCAGGGCTGTAGGGGGTAGGAGGGACTCCCAGGAAGTCCGAGTGGAGAAGCCCCAGGTCCACTGAGTAGAGGCAGTTGCTGGTGCCCCGCTGCACCACCTGCAATAAACACTCGGACCAGGGTGGGGCAGCACTGTGGCTCAGTGGAATGGAACCTCCAAGGAGAAGACCCAGGAGGCAATGGCAGAGCCATGGCCCTACGCCAAGGACCCAGGAGGCAAGGCAGAGCCATGGCCCTACGCCAAGGACCCAGGAGGCAAGGCAGAGCCATGGCCCTACGCCAAGGACCCAGGAGGCAATGGCAGAGCCATGGCCCTACGCCAAGGACCCAGGAGGCAATGGCAGAGCCATGGCCCTACGCCAAGGACCCAGGAGGCAATGCAGAGCCATGGCCCTACGCCAAGGACCCAGGAGGCAATGCAGAGCCATGGCCCTACGCCAAGGACCCAGGAGGCAATGGCAGAGCCATGGCCCTACGCCAAGGACCCAGGAGGCAATGGCAGAGCCATGGCCCTACGCCAAGGACCCAGGAGGCAATGCAGAGCCATGGCCCTACGCCAAGGACCCAGGAGGCAATGCAGAGCCATGGCCCTACGCCAAGGACCCAGGAGGCAATGGCAGAGCCATGGCCCTACGCCAAGGACCCAGGAGGCAAGGCAGAGCCATGGCCCTACGCCAAGGACCCAGGAGGCAAGGCAGAGCCATGGCCCTACGCCAAGGACCCAGGAGGCAAGGCAGAGCCATGGCCCTACGCCAAGGACCCAGGAGGCAAGGCAGAGCCATGGCCCTACGCCAAGGACCCAGGAGGCAAGGCAGAGCCATGGCCCTACGCCAAGGACCCAGGAGGCAAGGCAGAGCCATGGCCCTACGCCAAGGACCCAGGAGGCAAGGCAGAGCCATGGCCCTACGCCAAGGACCCAGGAGGCAATGGCAGAGCCATGGCCCTACGCCAAGGACCCAGGAGGCAAGGCAGAGCCATGGCCCTACGCCAAGGACCCAGGAGGCAAGGCAGAGCCATGGCCCTACGCCAAGGACCCAGGAGGCAAGGCAGAGCCATGGCCCTACGCCAAGGACCCAGGAGGCAAGGCAGAGCCATGGCCCTACGCCAAGGACCCAGGAGGCAAGGCAGAGCCATGGCCCTACGCCAAGGACCCAGGAGGCAAGGCAGAGCCATGGCCCTACGCCAAGGACCCAGGAGGCAATGGCAGAGCCATGGCCCTACGCCAAGGACCCAGGAGGCAAGGCAGAGCCATGGCCCTACGCCAAGGACCCAGGAGGCAAGGCAGAGCCATGGCCCTACGCCAAGGACCCAGGAGGCAAGGCAGAGCCATGGCCCTACGCCAAGGACCCAGGAGGCAAGGCAGAGCCATGGCCCTACGCCAAGGACCCAGGAGGCAATGCAGAGCCATGGCCCTACGCCAAGGACCCAGGAGGCAATGGCAGAGCCATGGCCCTACGCCAAGGACCCAGGAGGCAAGGCAGAGCCATGGCCCTACGCCAAGGACCCAGGAGGCAAGGCAGAGCCATGGCCCTACGCCAAGGACCCAGGAGGCAAGGCAGAGCCATGGCCCTACGCCAAGGACCCAGGAGGCAAGGCAGAGCCATGGCCCTACGCCAAGGACCCAGGAGGCAATGGCAGAGCCATGGCCCTACGCCAAGGACCCAGGAGGCAAGGCAGAGCCATGGCCCTACGCCAAGGACCCAGGAGGCAAGGCAGAGCCATGGCCCTACGCCAAGGACCCAGGAGGCAAGGCAGAGCCATGGCCCTACGCCAAGGACCCAGGAGGCAAGGCAGAGCCATGGCCCTACGCCAAGGACCCAGGAGGCAAGGCAGAGCCATGGCCCTACGCCAAGGACCCAGGAGGCAAGGCAGAGCCATGGCCCTACGCCAAGGACCCAGGAGGCAATGGCAGAGCCATGGCCCTACGCCAAGGACCCAGGAGGCAAGGCAGAGCCATGGCCCTACGCCAAGGACCCAGGAGGCAAGGCAGAGCCATGGCCCTACGCCAAGGACCCAGGAGGCAAGGCAGAGCCATGGCCCTACGCCAAGGACCCAGGAGGCAAGGCAGAGCCATGGCCCTACGCCAAGGACCCAGGAGGCAATGCAGAGCCATGGCCCTACGCCAAGGACCCAGGAGGCAATGGCAGAGCCATGGCCCTACGCCAAGGACCCAGGAGGCAATGGCAGAGCCATGGCCCTACGCCAAGGACCCAGGAGGCAATGCAGAGCCATGGCCCTACGCCAAGGACCCAGGAGGCAATGCAGAGCCATGGCCCTACGCCAAGGACCCAGGAGGCAATGGCAGAGCCATGGCCCTACGCCAAGGACCCAGGAGGCAATGCAGAGCCATGGCCCTACGCCAAGGACCCAGGAGGCAATGGCAGAGCCATGGCCCTACGCCAAGGAAACGCCTGCCATTTGCCAGCCTATGTTGGTGTTTCTGTTCACGCTGAACGCTTTCTCACTTGCTGCAGTCATTGGAGTTGACCACCAGTGAGCTGCACACACCTGCTTCTCTCGCGTCACAAATGTAAAAGCAAGACAGCTGAGTGCCTGGCTGGCAGCCTTCCCTGCACTCACACTGCCAGGAAGCTGGTGGTCCCTGCCTGGCACCGGTGACTTGAACCCAGAGCTCGGAGACTGCTTAGCACACAGTCTGCCACGGATTCCCTTTCCTGCCCTGTGTCTCCCAACTCACCTGGAACATGTGACTCACCCTCCGACTCCCTGAATCTGTCCTTGGAGCATGTCGGTCCAGAATGCATCCCAGCCAGGCCTCCCATGGCTCTGGGTGAGTGAGTTCTCATGGCACGGAGCATGCCTGAACTCCAACTCTGCTTTGAGGCTACAGCGAGGTTGGGGAGGACAGCACACACACACACACACACACACACACACAAGATGGCTAGGTTCCTGCAACCCTGCAGGGTGCTGAAGCCAGCAACAGAAGCCCTATCCAGGCAAGGGAACAAGGCAGCAGGACAGAGCCTGCCGTCCTCCCCTCCACAGGCAGCACATGCTGTCCGGAGAGAGAAGCCTGTGCAGGGGGGCATGTACCCAGTCTTCGGAGCAACAAGCCCTTCCAGGTCGACTCCCTGCCCCCACCTGGGACATAAGAGGGAAGAATGAGCCTCTGACGGCCCCCCCAACTGGCATGGCCCCCAGTCTCACTTCTCTCTTGATGGTCAGCACTGTATGTTACATATTTCAAAGCTAAACACAGAGACTCTGCATTTTTTGAGTCTAACCAGTCACAGATATAGAATATCAGGAAAAGGCCGTTACATCTGCACTAGACATGCACGTGCTGTTCGTCTTGTGTTCTTGAAGACAGAGTCCATTAGTGCTTTATACAGAATTCACCCTGTAGTGGGCATTACAGGATACCCAGAGGTGATGGGCAGCATGCGGGTGGTGTGTGGGTTTTATGTTCATACTATACATACTGTACTCCTTCTCACAAGGCATTTATGTCCACACGGGTGTGGTGTATGCTCAGGGATGCCTGCCCTGACACAGCCAGTGACATGCAAGCAAGTCAGCAATGCTCAGGAGGGCACACATCTGGGGCATTACTGCCGGGGCAGCTCAGAAGGAGCAGCAGCAAGACCCCACAGAGCTAATACTTCCTGAGTCTGGCTTCGCTGTGTCTGTTCTCATTCTCTATTTGTAGGCTCGAAGAACTCCAGCTCCTCTGGTCCTGGGGCCAGAGACTTTGTCTTGTAGTTCAACGTACAATGCAGATAGCAACACTCAGTTGCCATCATTAACTGGTAGCAGGCTGGCCCCTCCCACCCGGAGGCCACCACAGTCAGCTGTATCCAGCAGATGTGCCCACTGACCAGCTCTCAGATGCCCGCCTAGTCTCAGATCACTGTAACCCTGTCCTGGGTGCAGTGGTGCCAGGTACCAGCTCTCAGATGCCCGCCTAGTCTCAGATCACTGTAACCCTGTCCTGGGTGCAGTGGTGCCAGGTACCAGCTCTCAGATGCCCGCCTAGTCTCAGATCACTGTAACCCTGTCCTGGGTGCAGTGGTGCCAGGTACCAGCTGCTGTTCATTTGGATCTCTGAGCAGCAAAGTTTTACCTGCCACATCCACCTGCATTGGGTCTAGCCTCACACCCACAGAAGTGCTGTCACACCTGAGACCCAACCACTGTGAGCCACTGTGGCAGTACCCACAAAGAGGAGCCTCAGAGAGCAGCCAGACGTGAGGATCCCCTTGCTGCAGCCCCGTGAGGCAAATCCTGTTTCTAGGTAGATGCAGGCAACAGAGGCCAATCAGCCGCTCAGCACGGAGCGGAGGGTAAGAAGTTAGGTGAACCTTAATAAACTCAGTTTCTAAAGAATCAAGAACCATATGATTTACATATAACATATTGCTTGAATGATCTCTAAAATGTTAAACATGGAGGAGCAAGCTGAGGTCCTCAGGTTCATCTGCTGCAGGCCCCTTGTCCTGTGTGGGAGCCCTGAGCCAGTCTCTCCGGCTGGCATCATGGTTTCTCTGTGTCCCACTGTCGGGGGAGAGGCCACAGCCTCATCTTTCTGTGTGTCTTGAAAGGACAGAAATGGTGTCTAGCCTGCCAATTTGTCAGATGGATTGCTGGCACAAACAGTGGAGTTAAACAGGGGTTAACCAGAGAGCAGAAAACCCTTCTCGCAGTGAGTTCTCGAGGGGTCACTGGTCACACGTGTGAGCCTCAGTCATGTCACTGAGTAACACACACTCTGCTTCAATGGGCGAAGGCTGGTCCCTCATGCTGACTTCCACTCATCAGGACGCTCCTCCGTGTACTGCCTTCCTGTCTGCGCCTTCCCAAATCCATCCACGCTGTAGTCCTATCCTGAGGTTGCTCAGTGCAGGCGTCCCCCTGATTAGCGGCCCTCCTGGGGAGCATGCCAGCGTGCACCTGTGAGCCCAGCTTAACTGCTCCTCAGGCGACCCAAGAATTGTCCAACAACCAGTCTCACGTTGCAGTGGAAGCTAAAATATAGACACTGCAAAGGTGTATCATTCTTATTATCTAAAGCATTGCTGTGTTTCTAATTAAAGAGTTGGCAATGCCCCCTCCACACACACACACACACACACACACACACACACATGATAATGCCTCATGCGATGATGGCTAAAGTGCCTCACAAAGAAACTCGGTGAATATGTGATTAAAGAGCCATTCAGCTCGCAGCTGTCAGGATTAGCAAATGGTAACAGCTCTTAAGTGAAGGCATTTGTTTTCTCAAAGATGCGATGCAATTTCCATAACTGAGGTTTATGGATACCTCCTGGGATAATGGCTTCTTTACACCTGAAGTTTATCTTCAGCAGTGCGAGGGCAGGCTGGGCCCCGTTCAACAAAGAGGGCATTTTGCATTCCCAGGAAGCATCGCTGTGGGTCCTTGCTAAGACTCCTCATTGGCTCGTTGTCTGGGAGACGTAGACAGAGTGGGCGAGTCGTTGGCAGGGCTGTTTGTCTTCTCAGAGGCGACCACCGACACTTGGCTGCTGCCAGAACGCACCCGGCTATCTGCTGACGGCGCATTGATCACTCCGGGATGCGGCAGGATGCCTGTCTTGGGATGAACGGCTTTACTGTGTGCTGTGACAGTTGACTTCCTGTCCGCCTGGGCACACAGGCGGGAGACGCTTCAGGCCACTGTGTTAATGGCCCAGTGGCTTTTCCAGGTGCACAGCGGCCGGGGAGAAGGGGCCTGCCTGGGAAGTATGGCTGCAAGCCGAAGCTCTCCTTCAGCCTTTCTGCCTGTCTGAGGCCACAGTGCTCCCAGAGCAAGTTTTAAGAGGAACCTAGAAGGAGGGCACATGGAGAAGCCCAACCTCGGGAAGAGCAGGCAGCACTTGGCATCATGAATCCTCACTGGAAGCCCGCAGATCTCACTCCATGTCACAGGGCAGACACTGAAGAGGCTCAGTCAGCCAGAGCAGGAGCACGTGGGAGGGGTCACACAGGATGCTTCTCTGTCCAGCCCCCAAACGCGGGTGCATTTTCTTCCAGGAATTAAGAGTACAGAACAAAGAGCCTCCGCAGCTGTGGTCTCCGACAGGGCCTGCGACCCACTCTCTAAGCCGGATTTTTTGCTCCTTTTCCATGTCAGACAAGGGGCTGTTCTTGGACTCCTGCCCTCCTACATACGTTATGGCCAGCAGAAGGTGTTCGCTCATTACGCGTGCGCCTCCCTATGGCTGCTGCCTGCACCTGCGCAGTCCTCTGGAAACAGCAGCTTACACCCGAATGATTTCGCAAACATAATAGTGCCATTTCCATTCTAAAAATCCATTTTTTTTTTTTGCGTTTTTCTAACTTGATCCATCTTCCCTTACAAGCCCTGGAAGTGCTCCCAAGCCAGTCACCTGCTCCTGCCCTGCCCATCATCTCCAGGCTTGAGGAGGGCACCCCTCCCCGTCCCGGGCGCAGGCTCCTCCCTTCCTGACTCCTCTCCCTTTGGTGCGAGTCCTGCTCACACTCTGCAGGTCCCTATTTCCACCTTAGCTCCTGGGTTAGCGTGCAAAGAGTCAGTCAACACCTGCAGGCTGAACTAAGAACTTCAAACTCTGTTGTGTCACTCAATGATCTGTTTACATCTGCCAAAGCAGCATTTTATAGGCACAGCAGTGTCCCTTGATTCACTCAGCCTTACTCTGAAGCATTTGATCACCAGGCACTTAGCAACAACTGGATGAAAAATCATTTCAAAGATATTTGAAGTTAGGTTGTTAAGAAGGTAAAAATGCGTGTGTCGTGTGGTAGATAAAAATGCCACCTCAAATATTTTTGTCCAGTATCGACTATCTAGGCACCATTTTGTATGAGTTAAGTTACCAAAAGAATAGCAAGGTCATAATAAAACCAGAGGTTGGGGAAATTTCTGGAGCCTTTTGTAATCCAACATAGTTGCTGTGTATCAGAGTCAGAAAATGCTCCCAGTCCTCAGCCTGAGCATTTCAGGCCGGAGACAAGTCCCGATGATGTCACTCCAAGGCAAGCAAAGGCCAGCCGTGGCAATGTCCACTGGTCTCCTGCTTCTCACATCTCGCTCACCACGTCCATCAGAACCGTAGCAAACGCACTTGTTTGCAAGGAAACCTCCCCTGGGCCAGGAGCTCATCAACACCAGGCTCCAACACTTATCTTTGTGTTTGCAGGGAAATAGCAACGTCTTCATTTTATAAAAGCAGCATAAATGCACACGTCAGCATACACACACACATGTGCCTCCAGAAATGAAAAGGACAATCAACTGTTCAAGAAAACGAGATCGTCACATTAGTGTCTTGAGGGTTCCTCCGGCCTGGAGCTACAGGCTCAGGGTGGGTTTGCTCAGGAAGCAGACCACAGATCTCCCAGGTGAGGGTATGTGCGGTGCATTCTCAAATAGTCACAGCACATTACCCAGAGCGGGTGCTCTGTGCCTAACCAGGGCTGGGCTGCAGCAAGTTCAAAGGGTGTAGCGCGCAACGGTAGTCTAAGACTAGTGGAGGCCTTTCTTTGATGAGTTTCTGGAAGCACACCAATGAAGCCATGGACGCAAGCCCTTGTTGGACACTGATCTCAGCGAAGGACTTCACCTTGGGGCGAGTTTTGTGACACAGACGGTTAAGCGCTCCACGTCAGAGAACCTGGTTCAATCCCAGCCGCTCTGCATTTCCAGCAGAACATCCTGCGGACAGCCTGTGAAGGCAGTGAGTGGTGCCCAGGCACCTGTGCCCTCGCTGCATGGAGCCTCAGGCTCCCGTGGACCAAGGAGGAGTGTCAGGCTTCAGGCCTCAGCCGAGCCCAGTCCTAGCTCTGCGCATCTGGCGAGTCGTGCACGTATTGAAGGAGTCTCTTTCTCTTTACTTTTCTCTTTCTTTATTCCTCTCTTTATTTTCATTTCTTTCTCTGTTTCTCTCTATTTCTTTTTAATGCTGTCTCTTATAAAGCAAATGAATAAATAAGTATTTTGGAAAAAAGAAAAAAGTGCTTCACATTAATAAACTACTAGCAAGTACTTTGAAGTAGTATATGTGTAACTTGATTCATTTCTTTAAAAAATGAGATTGTGCCCCAACGTTAGCAAGCGAGTAGGCTAATGTTAAATGTTTTCAAGTTAATTTTTAAAAAAGATGCTAATCCGAGGCCTTCAGAGGAGATGGAAACAGATAAATTCTGAATTTAAGAGATCAAACTTTATCCGTTCACTGCTTTTATCTGCTTTGTTAGCCATAAGAAGACCCGAGAGCTCTCTGAAGCCTGCGGATGCTCCACGGCAGCCTGGAACAGGCAACCGCAAACCCTAATTGAGAGTGGGCAGGGAAGGAAGGGCAGCTGTGTGAAAGCACCTGTTACTGAGACTGGCCAGTCCAGCGCTTCTGCAAAGACGACCAAGTAGTTTGACGCGCCCTGGGCTCTGTGAGGATTAACTGGATGCCTTCCAAGACATTCCTGCAAAACTCAAATATGAGTGAAGCAGAAAGTGCAGGTCCAGGCTGCAGACTGGCACCTTGGAGAGCCTGGGCTTGCACTGAGCAGTGCCACATGGGCTCTAGAACGTGTTCCACTGTGTTTGTGTTTACTTGTGTATTAACATTTATGGAAACTTGCTTCTTTTGGTAGCTGATATTCATTGCATTTCTTTTTCTTGTCTGGTCTGTTGGAACGCTGATAGCTGGACTTCATGGCTACCTTTAATGACTGTGATTCCTGCAGCATCCTTCTCCCTGTTAGTTCACAACTGAGTGGCCAACTTCTCTCTACCTTAATATGGCACATTTTAGGATATTATTCCTCAATATCTATCTTACACTTTACAAAGAATATATAATATATAAATTTATGTATAATACATGCAACTTATATGTAATAGAATCTCTAGAAAAACACCAACTGTGAATGTATCAATGCATTTGGAAATTCCCCATCCCATTAAGCTCTGTTGTGTTCTTCTGTCATTGCACCTGACCAAGAAACGAAGCAAACAAGAAAGCTGTGAGAACAGAGAGGTCTGTCCCCTCCTCCAGAGGTGACTGGTCAGCAACAGGGCCAAGTGGAAGTTCACCAAGATGCTGCTCCTTGGGCCCTGACCCAGACCTCCAGGCCAGGATCCTGCAGTGTGTGTTGTGACTCACACCAGCTGCTGGGGGTCCGGATCCAAAGGAGCAGCAGGTGGTGGGCTCACCAGTCACCAAGAAGAAGGACAGGAGCCTGAGGAGACTCCTCTACACGTGTGATCTCCCTGCACGTGCAGTGCCCTGTGTGACAGGCCGATTCCCCAGGAGGGAGTGCCCTGAGGACATGGGGAAGTGCAGTGCACAGAGGTGAGCAGTGGGCCCACAGGGGAGCTACTGGACAGAGACCCTTACAAAGCAGAGACTTCCTGGGCTCCTGCAGGACCCTAGGCTGGGCTCTTGAACTCTTTACAAAGTGCTTTGCCACGTGCCTGTACCGTAGGCCAGCTCCAGCTTCTTCTCCACTCCTCATGCATGCCCTGCGTGACCTTTTGCTTAAACCATGCCAGGAGCTGGGCCGTGGCTCGTTCTGTCAGGAGTTTTATTTCCCTACAAACCAATGACGTGGAGCATCTTCTTCAGTGATGGTCTCCTGTCTGTCTCATCTTCTTGGCTGAAGTGTCTGTTTGAATCTTTTGCCCGTCTTCATTGGGTTGTCTTCTCAAGTGGCATGGATTATTTGCATATCTAGATACAAGAGCTGGATCAGACAGATGATTTACTGATTTCTGAATTCTGGCCCTTGTCTTTCCATTTTTCTTATTAGTGTTCAAAAATGCAAAAAGCTTTTCCCTTCTTTACACTGTAATTCACTCTGAGTTTATTTTCCTCTTACGGATTGTGATTTTGATGTTGAAGCTAAGAATATCACAAAGATGCTCTCCAAATATTTCAGTCAGTCACATACTTTAACTTTCGTATTTTTGGTTTATGGTCCACTTTGAGTTAATATTTTCTCCCATGAAATTTGACCACAAGGAACGATTAAGAAGAGAAAAACAAGAAAAACGAATGCCCAGAGAAATGGCTGCTAAGGGGTCTCCACATAGAGAGAAGTCGGGATGGAAGACGTTTCCGGAATGTTGCTACCCTGGTTGACAATAAACACGTGAAGACTGGCATGCAGGATTTATTTCTGGGCTCTGAATCCTCCTATTATTGCACATTCTTACACCAACAAATCTTCTTCATTATATATTTTCAGTAACTTACGAATGTGGTAAATGCAAAATCTCCGACTTTGATCTTTATCAAAGTTCTTTAGGATAACTGTTATGGTTCATATAAACTTTAAGATTAGGTTGCAAATTTCTACCAAAAAAATGTAGAAAGAAAAAGGATGTTGGAACTTTTAGGAACTGGTTGAAGCTAGGAACTAGGAACTCAATCTGGCCATCCACCTCGGGTGTTAGGGCCCCACATCCTTGGGCTGCCCGCAGTGCCCATCAGAGCGTGCATGGACAGGCAGCTGGATGAACAGCAAGCACGCCAGCGTGGGCTGCAGGCTTTCCAGGCAGCGACACGTTTTCCCCAGAGCTTTTCACACACATCTGTGAGACATGTGTTTTGCATGGATTTTCTCCAAGCTTGTGGGCTCAGCTGTACTGAGTAATGGTGGGATTGGAAGAGCAAACATTATTAATTCTCAGTAAGGTCCAGCCTATCACCGCTTCCTCTTCCTCCTGGTTGGGTTTCTGCTGTCCCTTATTGTCCACTTGGGGTTCCTGACATCAAGCCTCCTGGGGCGCCGCCACACTGCAACAAACGGATTCTTTATGGAGGGTCTGAGGGAAGGCACAAGGTGCCTTTCCCCTGCAGATCGCTGTTTAACTGACCATCACTGGAGGAAAAGCAGCCTTGTGGGACCAGCCTTGCGGGACCAGCTTGCTGGCCTGGTGGTGATGTCAGAGGCACAGGGGCCTGGGCTGACTCTGCCCTGTCCTATTTCTAGGCCTCTTCCTGGGCAATCACCACCACTCTGAATGTGGTGTAGATTGTCACAGTGGACATGTCCCAGCCTTTTTAATCTTAAATATTTCTTTGACCAGTCTTTCACGTGTGTGTTCTTATTGCCATTGTTGAGGTAGTTTTGTAATTTCCACAAAACAAGCAAGCAAACAAACAAAGCAAAACAAAACAAAAAAACCCAAAAAACTAACAGTGGACTTTTGACAGGAGTTGTGTTGAATCAGAAGATGAATCTGAGACCAACAGCCACATTCATTCCCATTCTTAGATCTCCCATTGGGAAGTGGCCTCTGCTTTTCTCAGGCATCTCTAGTCGCCCTCTGAGTTCCATGACGTTTGCTGGCTTGGCTTCCGCCCTGCTGAGCTGAAATCTACCACTTGCAACTGCGTCTCGATGTGCTTTTCCTGGCTTGTTGCCGTTCAGCCAACTGCAGCTGATTTTTTTTATTAATTATTTTGCATTATGTGACAGTTTCATAGGCTCTGGGAATCCCCCCACCCCTCCCCCTCCCCTCCCCCCTGGTGGATTCCTCCACCTTGGTGCAGCATTACAGTTCAAATTCAATCAAGATTCTTTCCTTGCAAACATATACCAAGCATGGAGTCCAGCTACTTATTGTCCAGATGGGTTGAACAGTTTCTTGGGGAGACCGTCTCTGGTCCGAAGTTAGAGCTGGTAGAATATCATCCCAGTCAATTAAGAGTCCCAATATAACATCAACAGCAATTTGCAATATTATGGAATTGACATGGTTTTGAGTAACCAGTATGTTAAAAAAAAAAAAAAGCAAGTTCTTAACCACAACCTCTGATTAGCTCATTGACATTTCAATTTTAGTTTATATACAGGACCGGCTGCTATATACCTTAAAATGGCTATAAGGTACCATTCAGCTGTCTCGTGTCTATTTCATTTTAGTATTTAGCCATTTGTTGTGTTGAAGTATAATTTTCAGCCAACTGCAGCTGATTTTAAACACGGCACCTGCTAGTCACCCTCACGACAGTAACAATTCTTTCTCTACAATGCTGCCCTGCTTCTGGGGAAAGCTTGGCAGTGTTCATGGTCCCCGTGTCATGTAGGCTTTCCTCTGAGAATCCCGTGGATGTCAACCACGCACTGTCCACGTGCAGGAAGAGGCAAGGCCCTCACCAGGTCCAGCTTGGATGCTGGTGTTCACCCATCGTCCATGAAAGGGCAGTGGATCCGTTGAAGCCTCAGGCTTTATCTTTAACATGCCCAAAAAATAGAGCTATCTTTGTTTTCCTGTGATTTGGGTGTGGCAGCTGTCCCTGAGAGAGACCTGGGTTCTGTCCTCAGGGTCTGCAAGCCTTGGCGACATGGTGGCCAGCGGGTACCACGCTCCACCCGCTCTTCTTGGCATCCATAAACAGGACAGAGGCACACCGGTGGCACAGGTGCCACGCTCACACAGATGTGCGCACTGAGGACCAGGGTCCTTCAGGAGCACCTGGCACTCACCATCGACCACTGGGAATGCAAGGTCAACATGGCGCTCTTGGGCTGGTCACTGTGGGTGCAAATGTGACGGGCAGCACCAAACAGTGCCTCCCAGCATCCATTTACCACAGGAAAAACCTTGAAAGGCTGATTGTCAGAGTCAACAAAGCAAATGCATCACACTGCATTTGATTTGTGATCATCTATTTATATTCAGGGCATTCTCATTCCCAACTTTGGCTCCTTTGATGCGAGTGACTTTGGCAGCTGGGAACTGAACTGTAATTTTCCTTCTGCAGGGAGAAAGCTATTTAAGGCTACGGGTCAGGACGCGCCAATGGGAGAGGCAGAGGTCGGGCGCAGGGGACCGTGACTCGGGCCTGCCTGTGTCACCATGCTAATTCCAGCCAAGCACTAAATTTCCACTAAGACACCCCATCCTGGTGCCCTCTGGTCTGTGGCGCACTGGACACGCATGCAAAACCAACATCAAAATCAACATCACGTCTGCGTGTGGAAAGGCAACCTGTCCCTCTGTCCAGAGGTTCCCATCTCTGGTAGAAACGCCTTTCCTTTTCCCAGCAACTTCCTCTCCCGTGTCCCTGGATCTTCCCTGTCAAGGTCAGGACACCCTTTAACCTGAGGGAGACGCAAGCCATGTTCTGTCAAGAAAAATACTGACGTGACTGAATGCATTCAAAGTTATTTTTAGTTGTAATCCTGAAAAAAGGAAGTTGCTGTTTAAATTTTTAGATATATTTGGAGGGAGCCAATTATATCACATACATCTAATTTATAAAAAGAACATTTACTTCTAAAAATTTCCAGTCTTCCACCCTGCCCTCTTTCGTCCCTCGTTGTTTCTCGGGTGTGGAGGTAAAACCACACGCTGGGAAGTTTCCAGTCTCTTCAGACCATCGGTGCAAGAGGAGCCATGCTGTGTGGCCGTGAACATGTCTCATGTACAAAGCTTCCACTTCTGAATCTTGGATCACTCAGAAATAAAATCTTAAATGACAAAAAGATTGAATGCAAACAGAAATATATGACCTGGCCACCCATGAGAAAATACATTCTGATACCTTCTACAGGTGATTCTCTGCCTGTCCTTCCCAGAGGGAAAAAAAATCCTGAGGCGAAAGAACTGCACAGAAATCCTACTCCGCAGGCTCCCCGTGGGTGCTGGTGTAAACAGAACCGAGCCTGTGTCAGCAGGGCAAGGAGAGGCGAGCCTGTCGATGGTGCTGCACGGCTTCTCCGCAAGATGGGAAGCCAGAAGGCAAGAACAAGAGGCAGAACGCCAACACGGGGTACACACAGGCTGCGGACTGGGCCACTGCCTGCACGTCTGCAGATTCAGGGAGCCAGCGGTGTTGAATCCCCCTATTGTAAATACCACACTCAGGTTCCCCTGCTTCCTAAGGCCCAAGCTCGCTTTCCAATCACAGCTGCAAGAGAAACACGAACGATCCTGGATATTCACAATGCCACGTATCCAGTTCACCAGCATTTAAACCGTTCACTAGCAAGGTGTGCAAGGCTGTTGTGCAGTCACAGCCCCACTTGGGGAACTGAAGCTTCTGCTGGCAGAGCAAGACGCTGCCATAGCCCAGTCCAGGCAGACTCCGCCCACCTCCCCACCTGCTTCTCTTTCCTTGGCCCAAGACCTGCCCCTTCACTGCAACCATTCTCCACCTCACAGCTCGCGTTGGCTGTGAGTCATGGTTTCCTCACAGCTAATGCCCACGACTAGCCAGTGCTGTTAAAGCTCACCCCCCATCTCCCAGTGCACACTGTTCTTGCTGTCCCACTCTGTCACGCCCATGTCGCTCTTCCAGGGCCATCCTTCCTCAAAAGAATTGCCCACCTCTCTTTCACGTATCTATTTCAAGAGCGCACAACATGTGATGAATTCCAGATTTGTGGACAGCCAGAGGTACATGTGGCACCTCACAGCCCACATGGCAGAGCTGTCCCAGGCATCAGCAGCCCCCCGGGTGACCGTCACCACGGGCCATGTCCACAGGGCCATCAGGCCTCAACGCAGCAGCCTGAACACCAGGGATGATGACATCACATGTTCCCGCAACACGCTCCCCGCGGAGGCCCAGCAGTGTGTCATGGGTGGCGTCCATCCAGCCCAGGGCCCCCAAGGGCTTGTCAGTCCACAATGCTGTCTCCTGAGTCCCCCTGCTCTGTCACCCTCTCAGTAATGCTAAGCCAGTTCTCATCCAACACCCTTCTCCTCAGTAACCCCCAGAGTCGCACTCAGACCTCCCATCCGGGCCCCCCTTACTCAGCAGAATGTACGCCACGATTCTGTCAGGAGCAAGACCACCCCGCGTAGTGCCCATAATGCCCTGTGTGTGCTGCCCATCTCCTGGCGCTCACCCTGGGAATGGGAGCTGGGCAGGGGCACGCCGACTCTCCCTCTGCCTAATCTGCCTCTGATACATATTCAACTATGTTCCCAATTTAATTCACTTAGCAATGACAAGAAAAGGAGCCCAACCAGCATGTTTGATTTGTCTTAGAAAAAGGAAGAGCTTTGCAAGAACAAACAAAGCAAAATTAAAATAAGTCACTCTCCTCCTCGGCAGAAACAGAGCATCTCCCCAAAGAGCTAAACATCGACACGACAAAAAGCTGGCACTGCCAAGATGGAGGAGGCCCTGGCCACAGCAGCTCCTGGCCACACCCCGGGCACTGCCAAGACGGAGGAGGCCCTGGCCACAGCAGCTCCTGGCCACACCCCGGGCACTGCCAAGACGGAGGAGGCCCTGGCCACAGCAGCTCCTGGCCACACCCCGGGCACTGCCAAGACGGAGGAGGCCCTGGCCACAGCAGCTTCTGGCCACACCCCGGGCACTGCCAAGACGGAGGAGGCCCTGGCCACAGCAGCTCCTGGCCACACCCTGGGCACTGCCAAGAGAGAGGAGGCCCTGGCCACAGCAGCTCCTGGCCACACCCTGGGCACTGCCAAGACGGAGGAGGCCCTGGCCACAGCAGCTCCTGGCCACACCCCGGGCATGGCCGGCCACAGGCTCGTAGGAGCGCATGTGTGTGGGGGGCACGAGTGTCCACACTCACAGACGTGCCTCCAATGCGTCCAGCACCCTCCGCCCCAGGGGCTGCACACCCCGGGCATGGTCAGCCACAGGCTCGTAGGAGCGCATGTGTGTGGGGGGCACGAGTGTCCACACTCACAGACGTGCCTCCAATGCGTCCAGCACCCTCCGCCCCAGGGGCTGCACACCCCGGGCATGGTCAGCCACAGGCTCGTAGGAGCGCATGTGTGTGGGGGGCACGAGTGTCCACACTCACAGACGTGCCTCCAATGCGTCCAGCACCCTCCGCCCCAGGGGCTGCACATACCGTTCTTGCAGATGGGGCAACACTGGTCCGGCTCATACACAGGGTCCACGCACTCTGTCTGTGGGCACGCCGACACTGTGCACAGCACTTCACCATTGGCCTCACAGCGGCACCGCTCGCACGGGGACACCTGAAACATGAGGCCACTGTCAGGGTCATGCCTTTTCAGTCCTCACACGCCCATGTCCTACTTTTTCTCCATGGCTATACAGTGAAACAGTCAGCATTTCAGGCACATGGAAAACCCGTGGGTGCAGACACCACTGTCCCCACCCTCTCAGAGCCGCCTGGGCTTCCAGCTGTGTTCCAGTTGGGCTCCTCTGCAGCCTGCCTTTCAAAGAGAGTTTGATGCTTTCAAAACTGACTAAATAATAAATTGCTACTGAATTCCCGCCCAAACACTCATCTCAGGGATAAATCTTTTTTTCCCCAGAGGCAAAATGCCCTTCGTGCGGCCTGGAACATTCCTGGGGTTTCTAACACACTTAGTAAAGGAGACTCCGCATAGGGAAGGGGGAGGGGGCTGAGACCCTGAGGCTGTCCTCAGAGCAGGCCCTCACTGACAGTGTGTGCGCTCAGTTCCTGCCCTGGCACCTGCTGGCCAGCCAGCCTGAGGACGAGGAGGACACCAAGACTGACAGAGAACTCACCACAGGCAGAGCCGCTCAGGTCGGGCCACGATCCACAGGGGCTCCGAGCTCCCTCCAGCTTGCACACCACCCCACTCCTCTGAACACTGGCCTTGCATTTGCCATGGTGAGCCATTATCCTAAATGCTACTTTCTGGAGCCTTTCACAAGAGCAGCTCCATCCCTGGAAAGGTGCTACGGTCCCCTGTCCACTGCTGGTGACACCTGCAGACGCGGTACAGGCAACTTCCCTCCTCGAGTTCTGGGGTCCTTCCACACAGAGCTGGTCCCCTGGGATGATGTGGGACTGTGAAGTGGAAATGTGCCCTAAAACCCACTTGGAGTTTAGGGGCATGGTGTTTAGGCTGAGCTTCCTGCCCCGTAAAACTGCATGGCTGCCCCCCTGCCTGTGTGGACCTCTTCCATGAAGTGACACTATTCGCAAGGGACTGAACACAAATGATACTCACAGATGTCCTCTCACAACACAAAGCTGAGAACTGAAATCCACACAGTGTGCAGGCCACGGCAGGATGCTAACACTGAGGCCCAGCTTGGACCAGCGAAGCTCAGGTGCTAAGATGGGCACCTGCCAGGGAGTCAGGGTCCGTGTGCACGGCTGTGTGTGTGCACGGTTGTGTGTGTGCACGGTTGTGTGTGCACGGCTGTATTTATGTGTGTGCATGGCTGTATCTCCATGTGTGTGCACGGATCTGTGTGTGTGTGCATGGCTGTGTGTGTGCATGGCTGTACCTCTATGTGTGTGCAGCTGTGTGTGTGTGTGCAGGCTGTCTGTATGTCTGTGTATTGAAGGCTGTGTGTGTGTGCATGGCTGTATTTATGTGTGTGCATGGCTGTATGTGTGTGCTTGGCTGTACCTCTATGTGTGTGCAGCTGTGTGTGTGTGTGTGTGTGTGTGCAGGCTGTCTGTATGTCTGTGTATTGAAGGCTCTGTGTGTGTGTGCATGGCTGTATTTATGTGTGTGCATGGCTGTATGTGTGTGCTTGGCTGTACCTCTATGTGTGTGCAGCTGTGTGTGTGTGTGTGTGTGTGTGTGTGTGCAGGCTGTCTGTATGTCTGTGTATTGAAGGCTCTGTGTGTGAGTTCCTCTCTGTATATGTGGCAAGAAAGAAAAGCAACCTTGAAAACCTTCAGAGCCCTCAAAATGGAATTGTGCCCTGGTTGGTGCCTTAGAAGCGTAGAGAATATCTGGGGCACAGTTCTGTGCTTTGGCCACCACAGCCAGAGCTGCCCTAGCTGCTGCTGTGTTCTCCTGTTGCTGCCCTCCCACCAACCCCCACCTCAGGGGCGGCACCTGGGCCGCAAGGGCAGCTGGGCACAGTGAACAGAGCGAGAGCTGTTTCCTAGTCCTGAAAGTGGAGATGTGGAGATGTGAGACTCAGACTTAGGGTTTGCACAGCTTCCACTGCAGAGCCCGCACAGCTGGGAGGCCCCAGCCATGTGGCCCGGTCAACCGCGAGCTGGCCCTGCTGTCCCCAGGAAGAGGACGCCGTCCTGTGTACCCAAGAAGTAAGGGCAGGAGACAGGGTGACCCAGGCCACTGTGTCTTCCACTCTGGGCAAGAGCAGGAAGGCAGCAGTGCAGCCGGGAGCAGGCCTGTGTGCCAGGCCCCAGGGCTGTGCCAGGAACATAGCGCCGTGTGCAGCTGCAGATGAAATGGCTCCAGGCCCTGGGCCCGGCTCTGTGCCCGGCTCTGTGCCCGGCTCTGTGCCCGGCTCTGTGCCCGGCAAGCAGGGCCAGCTCACCAGCACGTGTCCGAGATGCTGCTGAAGACGCCTGGGTGGACATGTCCCCACAACCAGCCACAGAGCCCTGTGGAGTACGTGGCCACAGGCAGTGCTGCCACCTCCTTGAAGGTTTCCAGCTTGGTCAAACGTTAGATGGTGAGACAACTTTCTCCAAGAGATCCAGAATATACCCTCACACCTGAAGTAACACCACAAAGAACAGATGTGATGGGACCCAGTGTTCAGTGAGATCCGAATGAGCACGGGTGTGTGTTCCAGGCTAGTGGCGATATGGACACTCAGATTCACATACCCAGCTATGTGTCATTCACATGGGCTATGAGAGCCACGCAGGAAGTAGGGTGAGCAACATATTCACACATGAAGGGATCCTCCAATTTGATATGAAAGTACACAGCGTTTCAACCAAATGCTTTGCATGTCAACTAAAGATCTGAGAGCAGGGCAGAGTGTGGGATTAAATCGCTACATGAGTCAAGTTTTCCATCTTATCATTAATGAACTCAGGTACAATTAGTCATTTATCTCAAGGTTGGGGTTTGAACTATTATATCCATGAAAGAGAGCAGGCTCTGAATCATGACAGAGCAGGTGCAATTTCCACTCCATCCTCATTTGCCCATAGCAGCAATTCCTGTCACCCACAGGAGGCCCGACCACTTGGGAATGCCATAGGCTTCCCTGGGATTCAGCTCCAAGGCCCTGTCCCTGCCACACGGTCCGAGGCATGGGTGGAAATTCAGAGAAGCCCAAGCAGCGAGCACATCCAAGTGGCAGTGTTCCACCGTGAGTTGTGTGCTTGCTCTGAGGGACTGGGCGCCAGGGCACACGCCTAGGCTGAGTGTGGGCCTGATTCACGAGTGGACAACAGCCCGGGACGATTTCCCAAAGAACTGTATTGCTGTCGCTGATGGGACACTTAGACACAGAGAAGGGAAAGAATCAGATTACAGCATAACAGACCCAGGGTCCTTCTCTCCATGCTGTCATGGAGCTACTGCCCCAACTCCCACAGTGTGGATTCTGTGATGACACAAAATGGGAGTACCTGAGATCTGCCCCGGTGTGGTCCTACTGTCTTTGAGACTGCCTCTGGTCACCAGACACGGCACCCCTGAAGAGTCTATTACCAACCGCCCTGATTCCAGTCTGGGCAGAATGGGGCCAATTCAAACCAACTCAAGGGTCAGGCTTGCTGTTCAGTCATCCTGCGGTCACAACAGTCATGGGGCAAGTACAGGGTGTGGGCCTGCTGCCCTGGAGTGGACCAGCAGGGGGCCAACACTAGATCAGCTGCATGGGTGTGGACCAGTGGGGCCAGCACAGAGCATGGACCAGCTGCCCTGGAGTGGACCAGTGTGGTGCCAGCACAGGATGTGGGCCAGTTGCATGGGTTTGGACCAGCGTGGGGCCAGCACAGGGTGTGGGCCTGCTGCCCTGGAGTGGACCAGTGTGGTGCCAGCACAGGATGTGGGCCAGTTGCATGGGTTTGGACCAGCGTGGGGCCAGCACAGGGTGTGGGCCTGCTGCCCTGGAGTGGACCAGTGTGGTGCCAGCACAGAGTGTGTGGTCCAGCTGCACGGGTATAGACCAGCGTGGGGCCAGACAGGGTGTGGGCCAGCTGCACGGGTGTGAACTAGCATGGGGCATGTACGATGTGCTGACCGAGCCATGTTGGTCACCAGCACTGCTCCTGGTGGCGCACTTAGGTGCTGTGGCCTAGTGAGGGTGGCCCGTGGAGGGGGCTGAGGTCACTCTCTCGGGGAGCTGTAGAATGAGCAGTCTGGACCGCCGACCCTGTCCCTGGTGCCCGCCTCGCCCTGTGATCTCTCTTTCCACTCGCACCTCCTCCTGCCGTGATGTCTTGCACGGTGCTTCTCCAGCTTCTGAATCAGGACTGCCCCGAGCTGAGCTCAGCCTCCAAACCCGTGAGCAGAGCTCCTCTACTGCCCGTGTGCTACGCACGGCCTCGGGTATTTTGTGGAAAGAGCTGCTTGGGGATTAGCTGCCCAGCCCTCCGGAGAGGGGAGGGAAGACACCCGCTCCACTGAAAGCAGATGCGCATCAGGTTCATATCTCCGGAAGGAGTGGCAGACTCGACTCCAGTATGACAGTGACACGGAGGCGGTGACCTCTGAGCAGGGTATGTGGGACGGCTCGGGTGAACGCACGGCCTGTGGGCAGAAGGCAGCAAGCCTGGGCAGCCGCAGGGCTTTCTGTACCCTTCCTCTCCTCAAGAAAGACAGATGAAAGAGGTTGTCAGAGCACCACCCACAGGCATCTCCAGCCAGCAATTGTCACAGCTTGGCCACCAGGTGGCCAAA